>NC_058519.1:17638266-18263266 GCF_904849725.1 Hordeum vulgare subsp. vulgare
ACTGCTTCATCCAGACACCCTCCTTAGCCGCCTCCGAGGCAGCCATGTACTCCGCTTCACATGTAGAATCTGCTACGACGCTCTGCTTGGAACTGCACCAGCTTACCGCACCCCCATTAAGAATAAATACGTATCCGGTTTGCAACTTAGAGTCGTTCGTATCTGTGTCAAAGCTTGCATCGACGTAACCTTTTACGGCGAGCTCTTCGTCACCTCCATACACGAGAAACATCTCCTTAGTCCTTTTCAGGTACTTCAGGATATTCTTGACCGCCGTCCAGTGATCCACTCTTGGATTACTCTGTAACCTACCTGCCATACTTATGGCCAGGATAACGTCCGGTCTAGTGCACAGCATTGCATACATGATAGAACCTATGGCTGAAGCATAGGGGACGGTGCTCATATGCTCTCTATCCTCATCAGTTGCTGGGCACTGAGTCTTACTCAATCTCGTACCTTGTAAAACTGGCAAGAACCCTTTCTTGGACTGTTCCATTTTGAACCTCTTCAAAACTTTATCAAGGTATGTGCTTTGTGAAAGTCCTATCAGGCGTTTCGATCTATCCCTGTAGATCTTAATGCCTAGAATGTAAGCAGCTTCTCCTAGGTCCTTCATAGAGAAACTTTTATTCAAGTAATCCTTTATGCTCTCCAAAAACTCTACGTTGTTTCCAATCAGTAATATGCCATCCACATATAATATTAGAAACGCCACAGAGCTCCCACTCACTTTCTTGTAAATACAAGATTCTCCAACCACTTGTATAAACCCAAATGCTTTGATCACCTCATCAAAGCGTTTGTTCCAACTCCGAGATGCTTGCACGAGTCCATAAATGGATCGCTGGAGCTTGCACACTTTGTTAGCATTCTTAGGATCGACAAAACCTTCGGGTTGCATCATATACAACTCTTCCTTAAGGAAACCGTTAAGGAACGCCGTTTTGACATCCATCTGTCAGATTTCATAATCGAAAAATGCAGCTATTGCTAACATGATTCTGACGGACTTAAGCATCGCTATGGGTGAGAATGTCTCATCGTAGTCAACTCCTTGAACTTGTGAAAAACCCTTTGCAACAAGTCTAGTTTTATAAACGGTCACATTTCCGTCAGCGTCCGTCTTCCTCTTAAAAATCCATTTGTTCTGAATAGCCTTGCGGCCCTCAGGTAGTACTTCCAAAGTCCACACTTTGTTTTCATACATGGATCCTATCTCGGACTTCATGGCTTCTAGCCATTTGTTGGAATCTGGGCCCACCATCGTTTCTTCATAATTTGCAGGTTCATTGTTGTCTAACAACATGATTGACAAGACGGGATTACCGTACCACTCTGGAGCAGCACGTGGTCTCGTTGACCTGCATGGTTCGACAGGAACTTGAACCGGAGTTTCATGATCATCATCATTAACTTCCTCCTCAACCGGCGTCGCAATGACAGAGGTTTCCCCTTGCCCTGCGCCACCATCTAGAGGGATGAGAGGTTCGACAACCTCATCAAGTTCTATCTTCCTCCCACTCAATTCTCTCGAGAAAAACTCCTTCTCGAGAAAAGCTCCGTTTTTAGCAACAAACACTTTGCCCTCGAATTTGAGATAGAAGGTGTACCCAACTGTCTCTTTTGGGTAACCTATGAAGATGCACTTTTCCGCTTTGGGTTCGAGCTTTTCAGGCTGAAGCTTTTTGACATAAGCATCACATCCCCAAACTTTAAGAAACGACAACTTTGGCCTTTTGCCATACCATAGTTCGTATGGTGTCGTCTCAACGGATTTTGATGGTGCCCTATTTAAAGTGAATGCAGCTGTTTCTAATGCATAACCTAAAAACGATAACGGCAAATCGATAAGAGACATCATAGATCGCACCATTTCTAATAAAGTACGATTACGACATTTGGACACACCATTACGCTGTGGTGTTCCAGGCGGTGTCAATTGTGAAACAATTCCACATTGTCTTAAGTGAGCACCAAACTCGAAACTCAGATATTCACCCCCACGATCAGACCGTAGGAACTTGATCTTCTTGTTAGGATGATTTTCAACTTCACTCTGAAATTGTTTGAACTTTTCAAATGTTTCAGATTTGTGCTTCATTAAGTAGACATAACCATATCTAGTCAAATTGTCAGGGAAGGTGTGAAAATAACAATATCCGCCGCGTGCCTCCACGCTCATCGGAAAGCACACATCGGTATGTATGATTTCCAACAAGTCACTTGCACGCTCCATTGTTCCGGAGAACGGAGTTTTAGTCATCTTGCCCAGGAGGCATGGTTCGCACGTGTCAAGTGAATCAAAGTCAAGTGACTTCAAAAGTCCATCTGCATGGAGTTTCTTCATGCGCTTTGCACCAATATGACCTAAGCGGGAGTGCCACAAAAATATGGCACTATCATTGTTAACTCTAACTCTTTTGGTCTCAATGTTATGTATGTGTGTATCACTATCAAGATTCAATATGAACAATCCTCTCACATTGGGTGCATGACCATAAAAGATGTTACTCATAGAAATAGAACAACCATTATTCTCTGACATAAAAGAGTAACCGTCCCGCAATAAACAAGATCTAGATATAATGTTCATGCTCAACGCAGGCACTAAATAACTATGATTCAAGTTCATAACTAATCCTGATGGTAACTGAAGTGAAACTGTGCCGACGGCGATTGCATCAACCTTGGAACCATTTCCTACGCGCATTGTCACTTCATCTTTCGCCAGCCTTCGTCTATTCCGTAGTTTCTGTTTCGAGTTGCAAATATGAGCAACAGAACCGGTATCGAGTACCGAGGCACTACTACGAGAGCCGGTTAAGTACACATCAATAACATGTATATCAAATATACCTGATTTTTCTTTGGCCGCCTTCTTATCAGCCAGATACTTGGGGCAATTGCGCTTCCAGTGACCCATACCCTTGCAATAGTAACACTCTGTTTCAGGCTTAGGTCCAGCTTTGGGTTTCTTCGTCGGATTGGCAACATGCTTGCCTCTCTTGTTTGAATTACCCTTCTTGCCTTTGTCGTTTCTCTTGAAACTAGTGGTCTTATTCACCATCAACACTTGATGCTCTTTACGGAGTTCAGACTCTGCGACTTTCAGCATCGCAAACAACTCGCCGGGAGACTTGTTCATCCCTTGCATGTTGTAGTTCAACACAAAGCCTTTATAGCTTGGCGGCAGTGATTGAAGGATTCTGTCAGTGATAGCCTCTTGCGGGAGTTCAATCCCCAGCTCAGCTAGACGGTTCGAGTACCCATACATTTTGAGCACATGTTCACTGAAAGACGAGTTTTCCTCCATCTTGCAAGCATAGAATTTATCGGAGGTTTCATACCCCTCGATCCGGGCGTTCTTCTGAAAGATAAAATTCAACTCCTGGAACATCTCAAATGCTCCATGACGCTCAAAGCGACGTTGAAGTCCCGGTTCTAAGCCATACAAGACTGCACATTGAACTACTGAGTAGTCCTCCTTACGTGCTAACCAAGCGTTCTTAACATCCTGGTCAGCCGTAGTGGGTGGTTCATCTCCTAGCACAGCATTAAGGACATAATCCTTCTTCCCAGCTTGTAAGATTAGCTTAAGATTACGAGCCCAGTCTACAAAGTTGCTTCCATCATCTTTCAACTTAGCTTTCTCTAGGTACGTATTAAAATTCAGGGTGACTGTCGCGTGAGCCATGATCTACAACACAAATATATTCAAAGTGGACTTAGACTATGTTCAAGATAATTAGAGTTTAACTTAATCAAATTACTCGCTAAACTCCCACTCAAAAAGTACATCTCTCTAGTCATTTGAGTGGTTCATGATCCACTTACACTAGCTCAAGTCCGATCATCACGTGAGTTGAGTATAGTTTCAGTGGTAAGCATCCCTATGCTAATCATATCATCTATATGATTCATGATCGACCTTTCGGTCTCATGTGTTCCGAGGCCATGTCTGCACATGCTAGGCTCGTCAAGCTTAACCCGAGTGTTCCGCGTGCGCAACTGTTTTGCACCCGTTGTATGTGAACGTTGAGTCTATCACACCCGATCATCACGTGGTGTCTCGAAACGACGAACTGTAGCAACGGTGCACAGTCGGGGAGAACACAATTTTGTCTTGAAATTTTAGTGAGAGATCACCTCATAATGCTACCGTCGTTCTAAGCAAAATAAGGTGCATAAAAGGATTAACATCACATGCAATTCATAAGTGACATGATATGGCCATCATCACGTGCTCCTTGATCTCCATCACCAAAGCACCGGCACGATCTTCTTGTCACCGGCGCTACATCATGATCTCCATCAACGTGTCGCCATCGGGTTTGTCGTGCTACTCATGCTGCATGTTTTACGTGGTGACCATGGGTATCTAGTAGGATCGCATCTTACTTACGCAAACACCACAACGGAGATATATGAGTTGCTATTTAACCTCATCCAAGGACCTCCTCGGTCAAATCCGATTCAACTAATGTTGGAGAAACTGACACTTGCCAGTCATCTTTGAGCAACGGCGTTACTCGTAGCGATGAAACCAGTCTCTCGTAAGCGTACGAGTAATGTCAGTCCAAGCCGCTTCAATCCAACAATACCGCGGAATCAAGAAAAGACTAAGGAGGGCAGCAAAACACACATCACCGCCCACAAAAACTTTTGTGTTCTACTCGAGAATACATCTACGCATGAACCTAGCTCATGATGCCACTGTTGGGGAACGTCGCATGGGAAACAAAAATTTTCCTACGCGCACGAAGACCTATCATGGTGATGTCTATCTACGCGAGGGGATATTCGATCTACGTACCCTTGTAGACCGCACGGCAGAAGCGTTAGTGAACGCGGTTGATGTAGTGGAACGTCCTCACGTCCCTCGATCCGCCCCGCGAACCGTCCCACGATCTAGTGCTGAATGGACGGCACCTCCGCCTTCAGCACACGTACAGCTCGACGATGATCTCGGCCTTCTTGATCCAGCAAGAGAGACGGAGAGGTAGATGAGTTCTCCGGCAGTGTGACGGCGCTCCGGAGGTTGGTGGTGATCATATCTCAGCAGGGCTCCGCCCGAGCTCCGCAGAACCGCGAACTAGAGGTAAAACCGTGGAGATATGTGGTCGGGCTGCCGTGGCAAAGTGTGACATCCTCGGATTGGTGCTACAGTAACTCCTGTAGTCAAACGACAGTAATCCCACGCTAGTGAAGCCGCGTCATCATAAATTCTATCGTGGATCTCGTGTTAGTCGAAAAACCAGTCGAGTTCGAAATTTACGAATAAAGTCGAACGAGAAACGTTTCGTGATGTTAAGTAAAAATGTCGGGAGAGTTGTTGAAATTCCCTAATATGTTATAAAAACGAATCGGACATTTTTAATTGTATTAAAAGTCCTATATAGTTAGAACAGAAAGATATAAATATATAAGAAAATAATAATGATAGAATGTCAAAAAGTAAAAGAAAGAAAAGAAAATAGGAAAGAAAGAAATAATGAGAAATGGCAAAATAAAACAAAACAAAACAACAACAAAAAAAGAAAAAAAAGCAACCCCCCCACCCCCTGGCCTGGCTGGGCCAAGAGGCCCAACCGGCCAGGCCCCCCGCGCCCCCTCCCTCAAACCCTAGAGCCCCCTGGCGAGCAAGCCCCCCCCTTCGCTACTCCCTCCCCCCCCCCGAGCGCCGCCACCCCCCACCTCTCGCCTCCCACCCCCACCGACACCCCCCCACGAGAGAACCTCTCTCTCTCTCCCGTAACTCCCTCTCTCTCCCGAGACCCCTCTCCCTCCCCACGACCCTCCTCTCCACCTCGCCCCACCTCGGCCGGCGCCCCTCGGCCTCCTCCTTCCCGCCGGCGAGCCGCCCCCCCCCTCGGCCTCCACCTCGCCCCACCTCGTCCGGCGCCCCTCGGCCTCCTCCTTCCCGCCGGCGAGCCGCCCCCCCTCGGCCTCCACCTCGCCCCAGCTCGGCCGGCGCCCCTCGGCCTCCTCCTTCCCGCTGGCGAGCCGCCCCCCCTCGGCCTCCACCTCGCCCCACGTCGGCCGGCGCCCCTCGGCCTCCACCCCGCCGGCAGGGGCCCCGGACTCCTCGAGGTCCCTCTTGCCGGCCTCACCCACTCCGGCCGGCTCCATCTCCGGGGGCCCCTCCTCACCGGGGCCCCTCTCGGCGAACCTCCGGCCGGCTCCTCCTCGCTGGCACGACCTCTCCGGTGACCGGCATCATCGTCACCGTCACCGCCTCGTCCTCCTCCTCGCCGTCACCGCCGCTACCCGCGAACTCCGGCTTCACCGGCTCCTCCCACCATGTCGTTCTCCTCGCCGTCCCGGTTCCGTTCCGGGAAACGGGACCTCGATCCGTCGACGGTAGACTCCGGTAGGAAGGATTGAACTTTTGGTTCTTCTAGGTGGAGTTAGCAAAGAACCTCTCTGTTTATTTGTTAACAGAGAGAGGGAGATGAGAGTTTTGAGAGAAAAGAAATAAAAAAAAATGATGTATTAGATGCGTATGTATGTATGTATGTATGAGATGCGATGTATGTATTTGCGTATATGGATATTTAGAGAAATACGACATTTGTATGGTTATGTATTTGTGAATAAAAATGAGAAAATAGCCTTAGGCCACTTACCGGTGGGGCCAATGCACCCGCTGTCTATGACAAGGAGGCCCCACACGATAGTTAAACTAAAAAATAAAAATAATGTTTTTATTAAATAAATAAATAGATATATTAGTTAAATTAATTAATTAGAATAATGAGAGAATGCCACGTGGGTCCCTCATTTAATTAATCTGATAAATCAATATTTAATCTTAAATAAAACTTGTGCCTATGACGTTCGGGACCCGCTGGTCAGTTGACCAGTCAAATGTTGATGTCAGCATGACATCGCGATGATGTCATAATGGGATTTTATTAAAATAGCTAAATCTGTTTTTAATTCCTAAATAATTAATAAAACTTTGAAAATTAATATTAAATAATCCGTAAGTCAGATCAAAATATTTTCAACATGAAAGTTGATCAGCAAAACGAGACGAACCCGGATACACGGCCCGTTCGTCTGTCATGCGTCCCTAGCATAGCAAACATGGAACTTTTCCATCGTTTCCAGTATAAGCGGTAGTAGCCCGAGACCCGGAAAATATCATCAGATATTCTTCCGACCCGTCTATGACGGATGTTGCTGCGTTAGTTCATGTCTAGCCTGCATCTTTCCATGTCATGCTTTGTGTTGCATCGGTGCTATTATTTATTGTTTCTTCCCCCTCTTCTTACCGGTAGACCCCGAGACTGACGCTGCTGCCGGGTACATCTACGACCTTGCCGATCAGTCCTTTGCCGCAGAGCAGCAAGGCAAGCAAACCCCCCTTGATCATTCCTATATCGCCTATGTCTTTCTTCCTACTGCTTGCATTAGTACTTTTTTTGCTACTGTTGTAGTTAGCTCCTATATCTGATGCATAGCCTATTTTTGATGAACTGCTACTTTCAGTCATGTACCTTTAATATGCTTAGTATAGGTGGAGCAGTCATCCCCTCTGACCCCGTAGTTCAGTTGCCCCGCTTGTTTTCAAATCTCGATCTCTGATCGACGAGCCAGACCCGACACAACACATTCAACCCCCTTCGTTGTACGACGCTGCAGAGATACTATCGGGTACCGAGGGTGACACCTCGCTAAGTACTCCTGATGATATCTGTGTGGTATAGCTAGTCGGTCGTGGTTATCGAGGGTGATTCCTCTTTCACCATTCCCGATGACGCCCCTGTCGTGCAACCCCTCAAGAGTGGGACCCCCGAGGGTGATTCCTCTAAGCCCACCTTGACGGGTACATCGTTCGGAATCCAACGAGGGTCATACCTTGGATTCCCCCCGATGTTACAACCACACAGTTACTCGACCATGTTATTGGGATCATGGGTGATTAGTTGTAAGACGGGTGGATTCCCGTGAGACTGTGTTGATGGCCTAATTAAAATGCTAATGGATTTGGGTATTTGATCTGGGTTGGTCGGAGACCTTTTCGCACTAACCGGCTACGCGGGAAGAATTATGGGTACTCAGCGTCGCGGTATCAGCCGAAGCTTTTCAGATGCCAGCAATGTAGCGGCGCGCGCCCGAGTGGTCCCGAGATGCATCGCGCTTGTGATTAAGGGATGCTAGGACTGACGTCGGCCGCCCACGCCACATGCAGGAGCGTGAAGGGGAACTGGGCCCACGAACCCTTTGTGCTTAGGATTTAGACCGGCGGGCTGGCCTCTCTGATTAGTCTTAGGTGGGGCTGCGACGTGTCGATATTCCGAGGCCGGGCAGGACCCAGAAAAGTATGTCCGGCCAGAGTGTTATCGAGCGTGACGGGACATGTGGTGCACCCCTGCAGGGATGAAAATTAACTATTCGGATAGCCGTGTCCACGGTTACAGGACGACTTGGAGTTGTGCCCCGATCTTTTACAACTACAATTGTTACTTAACTGGAATTAGTTTGCCTCGGGATTACTTCCTCGCAGGGAGTCGAGGGAGGATCTTTAGGCGTGACCTCACTTTTATATTGCTGCAACAATATGACTATTATTGTGTTACCCCTGTTCTACTCTCGTCTATTGCTGCAAGACCCTGAAGATGCTAGTCTTCGATAGGACTAGGCCTTCTCTCTCTATTCTCGCATTGCTGCAGTTAGTCCACATATAAGCCCCTTCTTTGATACTGATGCATAATTAGAATAGTTCTGATGTAAGACTTGCGAGTACTTTGGATGAGTACTCACCGCTGCTTTGCTCCCCCCTTGTCCCCTTGATCCGTTTGCTGCGACCAGATGATGGAGCCCAGGAGATGGAGGTCCCCGCCGCCGACGACTGCTACCCCGACGGTGCCTACTACTACGTGGAGGCCGCTGATGATCAGGAGTAGTTAGGAGGTTCCCAGGCAGGAGGCCTCGCCTCGTTCGATCGTTGTATCTTTGTGCTAGCCTTCTCTAAGGCACCCCATGTTTTATGTCTGTACTCAGATATTTGTTGCTTCCGCTGACTCGTGTGTTTATCGAGCTTTCGTATTCTAGCCCTCGAGGCCCCTGGCTTGTAATATGAAGCTGATGTTATTTTATTTGTGTCTAGAGTTGTGTTGTGATATCTTCCCGTGAGTCCTTGGGTTTGGTCGTACGCATTTGCGTATATGTTTAGCGTACGATTAAGCCGAGGGCGTCACAAGTTGGTATCAGAGCCGACTGCCTGTAGGTAGCCCCCTTTCCAACTCCTTGGCCGAAGTTGAGTCTAGTGTTTGAAAAACTTTACTAACACTGATGTTGTGGCTTACGGGCCCACATCTCAATTGGGTGGTATTAATATCTTTTACTCCTTTCCTATACTCTGGGCTCTACTCTCTCTTCTATTTCGGGTCAAAGATTTTACTAACTGTAACATTAGGTTCTCGTAAATACTTCCTTCCGAAGAGTCCCCACTCCTGATAATGACTCAATTCGTGAGGAGACTCCGACGATATTCTCCGATGCTTTCTCTCTAGAACTTGTGCCCATCGCTCTTGCGATTTCCCTTCCTTCGTCAACCACTATGGATGACTACATACAAATGTCCTTCATACCTTCTTCTCCAATTACTCTTACTTTACGAGAGGCAATGAATTTTCTTATCGGGGATTCGTCCATCATTAGTTGTCTGGGTTTCGAGAGTTCTTCGAATTACTAATTGATCTTTCGGAATCCCCTGTAACCTATTGCTTTTGACCTTTTTCACCTGCTTGTGTTAGGGTTAAATCCATATGTCTAGCCCCATTCATTAAATTCCTTTGTGAATTTCCTCTGATCTTATTGATTCTACTTTTGTATGAATGCACACAATCATCTACAGATACTCTTGAATTATCTTCCGGCGCATACGTCCTTCCAGACAGAGCTGGTTCTCGACAAATCAATTGTGGTGGTTGTCCATCTAAATCCATTCAGCTTACTTGTATTTGACCGGAGCATCTGATTATGATACACCAATCTAGAAATCTTAATTCCTTTGGTAGTTAAGTATCGATATTTTTCAGATGTTCTATTAACACGATGCATTGCATCCTATATCCCTCTGATTGAGTACCGTTACTCACATCAGATCATTTGTGGATTGTCAGACTCATTTGAGTTATTATCCGACGGCATCCTTTGCTTTAGAAAATTCTTGTGATTGCTTCCCTTGACACATGATGCCATTGGTAAATTGTGTCTTCTCCCTTTGATAAGTTGTACCATACGAATTGTCAGCCATGCCCTTCAAGCATGTGTTAATTACTCTTGAAGTTTGTGGTATATGTTCCTAAGATGCCCCGATGGGTTGGACATGTGCCTTCCTTAATCAATATGACCTGAAGAGTTTTCACAAGTCTTGCTCTTCTGGTGTTTTGCCAAATGTTCTTTCAAAGCTACAACTTGATCAAAGGCGAGGAATAAATGGCAGGTGATGCATTGATGAAGTGGGAGTCGACCTTGAACATTGTGTTCATGCCCATGGAAACGACGTTGATCCTATCATAGAAACTTCTCGTATAAATAATCAATTCATTCTGTAGTTCAAATATGGGATCTGTGATCTTATCCTTTGCAGTCGTGGTTCCGACCATGTTGTCATACCTTGATTTCATTCTCGGACGAGTTAAAGTACTTGTCTTCTTCAGATCGACATGCCGGTCCAAACCGTAAAGTTGATCTACCTCTGAGTATTATTCCTTGTAGCTCGAGGATATCGCGGAGCTATGGAACTTCTTGTGAGCTCCTCATCAGCTATGATATTTTCCTTAATTCCAGTTGCCTCGTGTTTGAGTTGTTGGACACGCGAGTACATCGATATCCGGATCGAATACGCATTGCGATTCAACAATTTTTAGTAATCTTCCTTGTTTACAAGTTTGTACTCGATCTTGTCATTCCAAGCTGTTAAGCTACGTCATCATCGTCATGTTGGAGCTCGATCATGCTATCTATAACCTTCATCCCTCGAACACAATTCCAACTATGCGTTAAGCTTGCATCGAGCTTTCCACTTCATGTTGGTTGTCTTGAAAGGCAATCTCAATTCTAAGCGAGCAGTCTTATCTGTGTTTCCGACAACCTCTTGCTTCATCATTCCCTTGCTTGATGTCGTCGCTAAACGATTACATCTTCATGAAATTTCTCGACAAATGTGTCGTGATCACCATCAGCATTCGGAGCTCTTGGAGGGTAACAATTGAATGCATGTTGAGAAATACCATCCCTTTCCCTCGATGATTTGTATTATCATCGACACCCGTGTTGCTTTCCCTCCAACACAAACGTGTTCATGTTTTGTGTTGTCCTTTGTGTTACTCACTATCCAGCTTATGTTATCTTCTACCTTGGAGTATTAGTATCTGGTATGTCAAGAATGTCGTGAAAATTGCACGCGTATTAAGAATTCTTGATATAGTAATGCTTCTTGCCATCACCATTCATTTCTTGGTCCCGTGTTGTTTCTAACCGGTATACCGACAAATGAACTCTGATGTGTGATTCCCATACTTCTGTCAACCCTATCCCCTTGAGGTTAACAACTGATTGTTTCCTTCTTGGTGTGTTGGGTGTTGACTCATCATTTTTGCATTGGTGGTGCTACTCAACCCGTATTTCCGAGTGCACCCTTCGACCAATGTTTAATTGTTGTTGTTCCCTCGAGCATACGACATTATACCATTTGATTTGACAAATGCTATCTCCTTAATATTATAAATTTTGGAAGTTCAACACTGGTAAAACCTTGAGGGATTGCTGTTGAGCCTATCAGCCACACCCTCAACTTCTCTATGTACCACGATGAAGCTCTTGAAATCATTATCCTTGTGCCTAGCTCATGAAGAATATGTGGATAGTAGGAGTGTATTTCCCAAAGTTCACGTGCACTCTTTCCGCCGTGAATATGGAAAGTTTTGTTTCGCTTCCTCTCGTGAAATACCAAATCATTCACACATGTGCGAAGTGTTATATGTTTTGAAGATTTGCTATCCTCACTCCATATAATTTCTCTTAGCACGTCAAGCTACTGACTGATTTAATAAAGGAAAAGAAGTTCTTTCATAAGAGCTAATCCATACTTACACATGGAGCCTTGTTATCCTCGATGATGGTGTCCAAATGAGAACCCAGTTGCATTTTGACGTACAAATTCTATGTGGGCACGAATGTCTTGACATTGTGTTCATATGTATTAAATCAAACTCTTGATTCAAGAATTGCTTGTGTAGTTCATATCATGAGAATCTTGCGTCTTCATTTTTCTTCTCAGTCATCTTGAGTGTGAGGTGTTCCGGCACCAATCAGATCTAATTCTCTGGCAGATATGATGGTTGGAACATTTCCCAATAATTATAACTTTGGTCTTTAGGAAAACCGGTACAATGATGTCTTGTGTGGCACACTGGGTCGGAGGACCTATTGTTATAAATCCTTCCATATGTAAGGTTCGCCATTCTACCATGAGGAAATTGTATGACTTAGCTTTGTAAGTTGTCCCTCCTGGTTCCTCTTGTATACCCATAAGTCCAACCTTTATCTGATGACCATGTCGATACTACCTCAAAGCGCGGATGTGGTACTTCAAATTTCAACAGGAACATTGGGAGCGCAGTGCTAAATTGTTCCTGATCAATTATCCAAACCACATGGTATGGATAAACATGATGATTCTTCTTGTCTCTTTACCAAGGTGGTTATGTACTGGATGACCTATCATGTATACCATACTCTATGATTTCCTCGGGAATGGTATACTCTAATACTTGTGTGTGTGAACACATTTTTTCCTTCCCATTGGTCTGTTTGATTTTTATTGTGGCATAACTTATCTAAGCAGTGTTAATCCCCTGCTTAGGTAAAATTCTTGGTGTACAACTCTGTCAGTAAGACCGTGTTACTATTGTGGATAGCATTCCGGTAGCCGCCGGTGGACGAGAACCTTGCCTATTGGCCCGCCTCGTTTCAACGAGCAGGAAAATGGTTCTATTCGTTCCCCGCCCTTGGTATCGACGATGTTGCCAACATAACTGACAGGTTATCCTCTGACATGTCTTGTTACCAAGACCGTATAATATGTCACCCCTCTGCCTACTCTCGGCCCACCTGGTGGACCCATAACCCAAGTTCCACAGGATTGAAACCTGGCTCTCCTGTACATCTTTGACTTCTAGTTATCCTTTACACTTGGTTTAGTATGAAATTCTCGAGCCACCGTTCAATGGACCGATCACTCTTCGGTCCGGATATTATTCAACATACTAAAGATCAAGTCCGCATTATTCATGCGAATCTGAAGGCTGCTCAGTCTCGTCAGAAAAGTCAGTATGACCGTCATCCTCAGGATATGGTCTATCAACCTGGCGAAAAGGCTTATCTTCGTGTCACACCAATGAGAGGTGCACACCGTTTCGGAATCAAGGGCAAGTTAGCTCCTCGTTATATTGGTCCTTTCACTGTTCTCGAAAGGCGTGGAAGAGTGGCTTATCAATTGGAACTGCCGGTGAACCTTTCTCAGGTTCACGATGTCTTCCATGTTTCTCAACTCCGTCGCTGCTTCAAGGACCCTATTCGAGCAGTGGATCATGGTATGCTTGAGCTGCAACAAGACATCTCTTATAAGAAGCATCCGGTCCGCATTCTCGACCAAGCCGAACGTAAGACTCGTCACAAAGTCACCAAGTTCCTTAAGGTGCAGTGGTCAAATCATTCTAGAGCTGAAGCCACTTGGGAACGCGAGAATCATCTTCGTGATGAATACCCCGAACTCTTGCCTTCTACCCCTTAATTCTCGGGACGAGAATTCTTGTTAGTGGGGGAGAGTTGTGACATCCTCGGATTGGTGCTACAGTAACTCCTGTAGTCAAGCGACAGTAATCCCACGCTAGTGAAGCCGCGTCATCATAAATTCTATCGTGGATCTCATGTTAGTCGAAAAACCAGTCGAGTTCGAAATTTACGAATAAAGTCGAACGAGAAACGTTTCGTGATGTTAAGTAAAAATGTCGGGAGAGTTGTTGAAATTCCCTAATATGTTATAAAAACGAATCGGACATTTTTAATTGTATTAAAAGTCCTATATAGTTAGAACAGAAAGATATAAATATATAAGAAAATAATAATGATAGAATGTCAGAAAGTAAAAGAAAGAAAAGAAAATAGGAAAGAAAGAAATAATGAGAAAAGGCAAAATAAAACAAAACAAAACAAAACAACAAAAAAAAGAAGAAAAAAGCAACCCCCCACCCTCTCGCCTGGCTCGGCCAAGAGGCCCAAGCGGCCAGGCCCCCCACGCCCCCTCCCTCAAACCCTAGAGCCCCCTGGCAAGCAAGCCCCCCCCCTCGCTACTCCCTCCCCCCCGAGCGCCGCCACCCCCCACCTCTCGCCTCCCACCCCCATCGACAACCCCCCCCCCCACGAGAGAACCTCTCTCTCTCCCGTAACTCCCTCTCTCTCCCGAGACCCCTCTCCCTCCCCACGACCCTCCTCTCCACCTCGCCCCACCTCGGCCGGCGCCCCTCGGCCTCCTCCTTCCCGCAGGCGAGCCGCCCCCCTCGGCCTCCACCTCGCCCCACCTCGCCCTGCGCCCCTCGGCCTCCTCCTTCCCGCCGGCGAGCCGCCACCCCTCGGCCTCCACCTCGCCCCACCTCGGCCGGCGCCCCTCGGCCTCCTCCTTCCCGCTGGCGAGCCGCCCCCCCCTCGGCCTCCACCTCGCCCCACCTCGGTCCGCGCCCCTCGGCCTCCACCCCGCCGGCAGGGGCCCCGGCCTCCTCGAGGTCCCTCTTGCCGGCCTCACCCACTCCGGCCGGCTCCATCTCCGGGGGGCCCTCCTCACCGGGGCCCCTCTCGGCGAACCTCCGGCCGGCTCCTCCTCGCCGGCACGACCTCTCCGGTGACCGGCATCATCGTCACCGTCACCGCCTCGTCATCCTCCTCGTCGTCACCTCCGCTACCCGCGAACTCCGGCTTCACCGGCCCCTCCCGTCAACGTCGGTGAGCCCCTCCTCGGGCTCCTCCCACCATGTCGTTCTCCTCGCCGTCCCGGTTCCGTTCCGGGAAACGGGACCTCGATCCGTCGACGGTAGACTCCGGTAGGAAGGATTGAACTTTTGGTTCTTCTAGGTGGAGTTAGCAAAGAACCTCTCTGTTTATTTGTTAACACAGAGAGGGAGATGAGAGTTTTGAGAGAAAAGAAATAAAAAAATAAATGATGTATTAGATGCGTATGTATGTATGTATGAGATGCGATGTATGTATTTGCGTATATGGATATTTAGAGAAATACGACATTTGTATGGTTATGTATTTGTGAATAAAAATGAGAAAATAGCCTTAGGCCACTTACCGGTGGGGCCAATGCACCCGCTGTCTATGACAGGGAGGCCCCACGCGATAGTTAAACTAAAAAATAAAAATAATGTTTTTATTAAATAAATAAATAGATATATTAGTTAAATTAATTAATTAGAATAATGAGAGAATGCCACGTGGGTCCCTCATTTAATTAATCTGATAAATCAATATTTAATCTTAAATAAAACTTGTGCCTATGACGTTCGGGACCCGCTGGTCAGTTGACCAGTCAAATGTTGATGTGAGCATGACATCGCGATGATGTCATAATGGGATTTTATTAAAATAGCTAAATCTGTTTTTAATTCCTAAATAATTAATAAAACTTTGAAAATTAATATTAAATAGTCCGTAAGTCAGATCAAAATATTTTCAACATGAAAGTTGATCAGCAAAACGAGACGAACCCGGATACACGGCCCGTTCGTCTGTCACGCGTCCCTAGCATAGCAAACATGGAAGTTTTCCATCGTTTCCAGTATAACCGGTAGTAGCCCGAGACCCGGAAAATATCATCAGATATTCTTCCGACCCGTCTATGACGGATGTTGCTGCGTTAGTTCATGTCTAGCCTGCATCTTTCCATGTCATGCTTTGTGTTGCATCGGTGCTATTATTTATTGTTTCTTCCCCCTCTTCTTACCGGTAGACCCCGAGACTGACGCTGCTGCCGGGTACATCTACGACCCTGCCGATCAGTCCTTTGCCGCAGAGCAGCAAGGCAAGCAAACCCCCCTTGATCATTCCTATATCGCCTATGTCTTTCTTCCTACTGCTTGCATTAGTATTTTTTTGCTACTGTTGTAGTTAGCTCCTATATCTGATGCATAGCCTATTTTTGATGAACTGCTACTTTCAGTCCTGTACCTTTAATATGCTTAGTATAGGTGGATCAGTCATCCCCTCTGACCCCGTAGTTCAGTTGCCCCGCTTGTTTTCAAATCTCGATCTCTGATCGACGAGCCAGACCCGACACAGCACATTCACCCCCTTCGTTGTACGACGCTGCAGAGATACTATCGGGTACCGAGGGTGACACCTCGCTAAGTACTCCTGATGATATCTGTGTGGTATAGCTAGTCGGTCGTGGTTATCGAGGGTGATTCCTCTTTCACCATTCCCGATGACGCCCCTGTCGTGCAACCCCTCAAGAGCGGGACCCCCGAGGGTGATTCCTCTAAGCCCACCTTGACGGGTACATCGTTCGGAATCCAACGAGGGTCATACCTTGGATTCCCCCCGATGTTACAACCACACAGTTACTCGACCATGTTATTGGGATCATGGGTGATTAGTTGTAAGACGGGTGGATTCCCGTGAGACTGTGTTGATGGCCTAATTAAAATGCTAATGGATTTGGGTATTTGATCTGGGTTGGTCGGAGACCTTTTCGCACTAACCGGCTACGCGGGAAGAATTATGGGTACTCAGCGTCGCGGTATCAGCCGAAGCTTTTCAGATGCCAGCAATGTAGCGGCGCGCGCCCGAGTGGTCCCGAGATGCATCGCGCTTGTGATTAAGGGATGCTAGGACCGACGTCGGCCGCCCACCCCACATGCAGGAGCGTGAAGGGGAACTGGGCCCACGAACCCTTTGTGCTTAGGATTTAGACCGGCGGGCTGGCCTCTCTGATTAGTCTTAGGTGGGGCTGCGACATGTCGATATTCCGAGGCCGGGCAGGACCCAGAAAAGTATGTCCGGCCAGAGTGTTATCGAGCGTGACGGGACATGTGGTGCACCCCTGCAGGGATGAAAATTAACTATTCGGATAGCCGTGTCCACGGTTACAGGACGACTTGGAGTTGTGCCCCGATCTTTTACAACTACAATTGTTACTTAACTGGAATTAGTTTGCCTCGGGATTACTTCCTCGCAGGGAGTTGAGGGAGGATCTTTAGGCGTGACCTCACTTTTATATTGCTGCAACAATATGACTATTATTGTGTTACCCCTGTTCTACTCTCGTCTATTGCTGCA
Organism: Hordeum vulgare subsp. vulgare; assembly: GCF_904849725.1. NCBI lineage: Eukaryota > Viridiplantae > Streptophyta > Magnoliopsida > Poales > Poaceae > Hordeum > Hordeum vulgare. Next base: position 17,655,622 of record NC_058519.1, read on the forward strand.
AGACCCTGAAGATGCTAGTCTTCGATAGGACTAGGCCTTCTCTCTCTATTCTCGCATTGCTGCAGTTAGTCCACATATAAGCCCCTTCTTTGATACTGATGCATAATTAGAATAGTTCTGATGTAAGACTTGCGAGTACTTTGGATGAGTACTCACCGCTGCTTTGCTCCCCCCTTGTCCCCTTGATCCGTTTGCTGCGACCAGATGATGGAGCCCAGGAGATGGAGGTCCCCGCCGCCGACGACTGCTACCCCGACGGTGCCTACTACTACGTGGAGGCCGCTGATGATCAGGAGTAGTTAGGAGGTTCCCAGGCAGGAGGCCTCGCCTCGTTCGATCGTTGTATCTTTGTGCTAGCCTTCTCTAAGGCATCCCATGTTTTATGTCTGTACTCAGATATTTGTTGCTTCCGCTGACTCGTGTGTTTATCGAGCTTTCGTATTCTAGCCCTCGAGGCCCCTGGCTTGTAATATGAAGCTGATCTTATTTTATTTGTGTCTAGAGTTGTGTTGTGATATCTTCCCGTGAGTCCTTGGGTTTGGTCGTACGCATTTGCGTGTATGTTTAGCGTACGATTAAGCCGAGGGCGTCACACAAAGTTGTGTCAAATCAGCCCTAAAACCTCCGTATATATAGGGGAAGAGGGGGAGCCGTGCCTTGGGGTCCAAGAACCCCCAAGGGGTTCGGCCGAGCCAAGGGGGGCAACCCTCCCCTTTCAAACCGAGTCCAACTAGGTTTGGAAGGAGGAGTCCTTCCCCCTTTTCTCACCTCCTCTTTTTTTTCTCTTTGATTTTCTTCCTATGGCGCATAGGGCCTTCTTGGGCTGTCCCACCAGCCCACTAAGGGCTGGTGCGCCACCCCTAAGGCCTATGGGCTTCCCCGGGGTGGGTTGCCCCCCCCCCCGGTGAACACCCGGAACCCATTCGTCATTCCCGTTACATTCCCGGTAACTCCGAAAACCTTCCGGTAATCAAATGAGGTCATCCTATATATCGCTCTTCGTTTCCGGACCATTCCGGAAACCCTCGTGACGTCCCTGATCTCATCCGGGACTCCGAACAACATTCGGTAACCAACCATATAACTCAAATACGCATAAAACAACGTCGAACCTTCAGTGTGCAAACCCTGCGGGTTCGAGAACTATGTAGACTTGACCCGAGTGACTCCTCGGTCAATATCCAATAGCGGGACCTGGATGCCCATATTGGATCCTACATATTCTACGAAGATCTTATCGTTTGAACCTCAGTGCCAAGGATTCATATAATCCCGTATGTTATTCCCTTTGTCCTTCGGTATGTTACTTGCCCGAGATTCGATCGTCAGTATCCGCATACCTATTTCAATCTCGTTTACCGGCAAGTCTCTTTACTCGTTCCGTAATACAAGATCCCGTAACTTACACTAAGTCACATTGCTTGCAAGGCTTGTGTGTGATGTTGTATTACCGAGTGGGCCCCGAGATACCTCTCCGTCACACGGAGTGACAAATCCCAGTCTCGATCCATACTAACTCAACGAACACCTTCGGAGATACCTGTAGAGCATCTTTATAGTCACCCAGTTACGTTGCGACGTTTGATACACACAAAGTATTCCTCCGGTGTCAGTGAGTTATATAATCTCATGGTCATAGGAACAAATACTTGACACGCAGAAAACAGTAGCAACAAAATGACACGATCAACATGCTACGTCTATTAGTTTGGGTCTAGTCCATCACGTGATTCTCCTAATGACGTGATCCAGTTATCAAGCAACAACACGTTGTTCATAATCAGAAGACACTGACTATCTTTGATCAACTGGCTAGCCAACTAGAGGCTTGCTAGGGACAGTGTTTTGTCTATGTATCCACACATGTATATAAGTCTTTATTCAATACAATTATAGCATGGGTAATAAACGATTATCTTGATACAGGAATTATAATAATAACTATATTTGTTATTGCCTCTAGGGAATAATTCCAACATAATTAAGTCTCACAACTCTCATGATAAACACTCCACCAACCCCGTCTATGAAAAGCATAGCAAAAATAAAATATCATCTCCCGAGGCCAAAGTGACAAGGGTTTATGGGGTGCCTACCACATAATACTACTCAAGATCCAAGTTACCAATTTACCTTCTTTGCATGCAATGGTGGAAAAGGTTGAACTAATGCAATAAAAATAATAGGTAATACATGATCAACGTGAACTTGCCTTGGTGACGGTCTTCGAACTCAAGCGAGTCTAAATAGCAAGCCTCGCACTCCCGATGATAAAGGTGGTGGTCGCCGCCGACGGTGGACTCCGGCGAGGTAGAAGCGGCGGTGGTGATGCAGGGGGCTTCCGATGGTCGTCGACGGTGGAGGTGTCCAAGCGACGGTGGCGATCCTCCGGCATCGTTTGGTGGTGTCGACGGGACTTGCGGTGATGATGTGGAGCAATACGAGCTCAGAGAGCTCCGGTTGGAGGTGGAACTCCGGAGACGTTGCTACGGGGCGTGGCGCGTGGGGAGTGGGTTTTGGGGGCAGAATGTGGTGCGGGGGTCTCGGCTTATATAGCCACGGGGTCAGTGGCGAGGGAAGGAAAGAGATCGAGGAGATCGACGCGGATCCGGTCGGCTCCGACGGAGGAAGGTGGAGGTGGTGGAAGGAAAGTGATGACCGCGGGGTGGATGCGTTCGGCCGGCGGGGGCCACGGCTTTAGCGTGAGAAAGAGAGAAGCGAGTGGGTCGGGCAGTCGATCTGAAGGGATTCAGATCCGATCAGAGAGGATTTAGGCCCAAACCTTTCCAAATGGGCCGCGGTGGTTTCCTATTTATCGAACAGTAGGTTATTTCCTTTTATAAGACATTTTCCTTTTATTTAAAAATAGGAAAGGAAAGTAATAAAAAGAACATGAATGTAACTCCGAATATAGGAGTATTATATATCAAAATTATCAGGAGAAAATATGGAATATGTTTACATTTTCCCACGGCCAAAATGATAATTTTAAAAAATATTTTCAGAAAATGCTCAAATGGAATAATTTCATATATGAAATATTTTTCAAATAAACCCCTGGTTCAAATGGGTCAAATAGATTCACAAAAATACCTCTGTATTGAACGGTAATGTTCCTTCTCTCAAATTTGAAATATTGCAGAGGTTTCACTAAAACTTGAATCAAAATAAAAGAAAAAATTGAAGGGGGCTTTCAAAATGAAACCAAAAGATTTCATCATTCATTTCACTCAGAAAAATAATACAAACATTATGTAGTGATGCATAGCTATTTTCATAACATGCCAAAATGAAATTTTGGGATGTTACAGTTAGCGTATCCTCTACAGAGATTTTTCCGGCGAGCCAAACAAAAGGCAGGAAAAAATTTAAAAGGAGGAAGACCCCCGACCTCTACATCTGGATGATGCATGCATCCATTTTATTAATTATTCATAAAAACTTTACAAAGTAATACATCAGTAAGTCCGAAGACACCATCTTGACAACATGTGTCGCTATTCCTATCCACTTGATGAAGGGTGTCGATGGTCCGATCCGAATACAAACAGACTTCGCACCATATCCTAACATCTAAAACTTGAGGCCCTAACCAAGCCACGTTGTCGGGTCTGGGTACAAACCGATTCGACGCACTCTCGTAGGCCACTACCGCTGTCTTCCACCGATTCATCTTCAGAGCTGTACTGATGCATCGATCTGGCCAGCCCTAGTTGTCGTCGATGCCACCATGACACCACACAACGCCGCCAACCTGTGCTTGTTCATCATCGTGCGCCGAACGCCGAGACCCGCCATTGTCGATGTGCCAGATGCCACGCCACTTCTCCTTTCGAACACCACCTGCTATCATTGGTCCCATCCGCTTCGCTTGTAGTTCCTCTAACTGAGCATCTGAACGCCCTAGGCGGTGCCTCCAAGAAGGACACAACACAATATGAGGAGATTTTGGGTCTTCACTCGGGCATGGGTCAGGGTGAAGGTAAGGGACCTCGACAGCGCCTGTAAGGAGGAGAATAGCAGCCTTGGTCGTTGCCACTGTCGGGATGAGCGAATCATCGAGAGTTTCCTCCGGTTCGATGTCACCTCTACCATCCCCCCCACGAATGCACTGAGGCCGATGACCAAGACCGCAAACAACCAAGTATGCATGGTTGGAGAGAGCCTACAGCGGGGAGGAGATCCACCGACAACTCATCGCCCATGGGATCAAGATGACGTCCATCCTCCATCCGCGAACATCGCCAGCCGAGGGCGTCGTCACCATGCCTACCGGGGCCGCCGCCCCAGGTCCAGAGATCTCACTAGATCCGTCGTCGCGTGAGCCACAGTCGTCGCCGAAGCCAACCTCGAGAGTCAGTCGAGTGCCGCCCTGGCGCGGGCTTAGCGACGCCTCCACGTGCAAGGAGGTCCCGCGCGACCCGCTGGCGTTTGGAAGGGAACAGCCCGGTGGCGTCCTCCGGCAGCGATGGAGGGAAGCAGAAGATGAGACGGTGACCCTGGCGGCCGTGGCGATTGGATCCACCCGAGTCGCCCGATGCGGTGCGACGCGGGGGCGACACTTTTCTTGGATCTTGGCGGGGCAATGTCTGGTGGTGGTTGTTGAGCTCGGAGCTATGCCATACAACCAATGGTCATTCCAGAACCTTACGCGTTGCCCATCCCAAGGGTTATTTCGTGCAAGTAGAGATAAATGATTTGTCCGTGTCGTTACGGGTGTTAGGCGGCAGACTCGGTCAGCGCAGGAGCGCTCAGTCAAGCGCATGAGGCAAGGTTTCAGATTTCGATTTGCAAAATTTACCGGGCTTGGGCGAAGTGGGCGAAATTCGGTTTTTCGGATTTATTTCAGAAACTTTCGAACGAAAATGACTAATCAAAATTTAAAATTTGAACAAACCTTAAAAAAATTTGTCCAAATTAAAAAAAAGACAGTGCAAAAATCATACAATCCATGCATCAAAACTTCATAGACCAGACTTGAACATTACATTAACAATCCAGTAGGACAACAATCTGCCGCTGTCGTGCTCCATAACTATGAGCCAGCCATAGAAGAACGCCTTGTCATGGCTGCGGCCTTACCCTCCATGGGAAAAAAGAACGGGGAGTAGAACATGAGGAGGTGCAGCGCTGGAGAAGGAGGTTGGGAGGAGGTGAATCACTAGAGGAGGAGGAGAAGGAGGTTGAGCGCTGGAGGGGGAGGGATGCAGCCGCCGCAAAGACGAACATGAGTGGAGAAAAGAATGGAAGTAAGGTTAGGGATGCTCGGTTACAGCATTTATACGACTTGGGGGATACAAGCGGGCCTTTTTGGACCATGGGCCAGCCAAAAAATTCAAATGAGGCTGAATTTTCTAATCGGTTTGTACTATTATCGGTCCCTAACGAGATGGGTAAATTTCGGACGAAATTGATTTTTTCCGGACGAAATTCAATGTCCTCTGCCCACGATGACCACGATCCCATGTCTGAAGGTGGCCATGGCCGATATATGTAACACCCCCCCCCCCCCCCCCCCCCCCCCCCCCCCCCCACACACACACACACCCCTCTCTAAGAACAAACAGACTATTTCAGTTTGACATGGTATCAGACATCCATCCAACCCCACTTTTCTCGCCATGACGAACACCGGCGGACAACCGCCTCCCTCTCCACTTCCCGGAGGTCCGTTGAACTCCTCCGTGACCGTCGAACTAACTCTCCCCATGTCAGCCGCCCCCACTCCGGCATCCCAACTTCCTCCACCCTCGTCCTACCCGCTCCTCTCTCCTTCAGCGACACCATTTACCGACATCATCCCATTTACCCCCATCGTCCTCGATATCCACAACCATAATTACTACCACTGGCGCCATCTCTTTGAGATCCATCTTGGTCGCTGCTAACTTCTTCATCACATCTCCGGTAACGCACCACCTGCATCCCACGATCCCCGCTGGATCAAGGATAACCTTGCCATCATCTAGTGGTTGTACACCCGCATCTCGCCGAGATCTTCAATCTTGTGGTGACTGATGGCGCCTCCGCGCATGATATCTGGTCCTAGCTCCGCCGGCTCTTCCAGGACCTGGACAACCGTGATGCTCACGTCTCTACCCTCAACACAGAGCATCGCACGATCACGCGGGGAGATCACCCCGTGGGCGTCTTCTATCAGTGCATCAAGGCGATTGGCAACAAGCGCCGCGACCTGGGTGAGGTGGGCGAGGTGGTTGCTGATCGGTCTCTCCTGGATGCCTTGATGGGCAGTCTCGATGTCCGCTTTGCACAGCAATCCCCCTCCTTCGACCTAGGCTGACGCTCGTCGAGGCCCGCTCATTCTCCAGATGGAGGAGCAGAACCAGGCAGGCAAAGTCGCTGCACCGCAGCTCTTCGACGCCACCACGCGTCCTCCTACGACGGCTGCACTGGCTCCGCCAGCGCTCTCCGGGTCATCTTCATCACAACCTCCACCTGGATGGCGCCCGAGGCCGAACTACAAGGGAAAGAGCCCCATCTATCGTCCTCCGCAACAACGCTCGCCGGGGTCCTCCTCGACCTCCTCTCCTGCGATATCATCGGTCCCTGCAACATCTTCCACCACTCCTTCAGCCCCATGGCACCCTTCGCATGATCCTTGGACCGGGCTTGTCCAAGCCTGGCCTATGCCGTGGACCGCACCCTCCGGCCTACAGCAGCGCTTGGACGCCTGGCATGCGTCCTCAGCTCGGTGCCCCCGGGCTCCTCGGGTCGCGGCCGCCGCGTCACACCTACACGGCGTATGCCCCTCTGTACCAAGCAGCGCCACCCCCTCCAGCTCCATCAGCGTTCAACTACGGGGCTCCCTCTACCTCGCCATGGGAGCAGGCGCTTCCGTTGGCTTTCTCTCTCTCACCATGGGATCAATCGCCTCCGGTGGCTCCTGTTGCTGCTTCGTCCTCTACACTACACCGACAGTGCCGAATTGAATCTTTTCCATTTTCTTGATCGTCCAATTCTCCACGGCGAAACTTATCAGAAAATAAGTTGCCATGGAAGTTAAAGCTGACTTGATCAAAGTGAGCACAGTTCACCATAGACAATGCTAGCAAGTGGACAGATGAGGCGATGTGCATCATCGGATTCCGAAACAAAAGCAGCGACTACAGAACATCAGTAAAGGACCAAGATACAGAGGTCTTTATCAAGTATTGTTTTTTTTTTTAGGGTGTTTGGTTACAGGGACTTATTAGGGACTTAGAACTTATAAGTCCCTTTAAGTCCCATCTAAACCAAACAGGAGGGACTTATAGGGACTTAAAGTGGGCATTTGGGACTTATGAAATAAAACTCTCAAAGAGAGTCTTATAGGGACTTATAGTTGTAATATGGTCTTTTAGTCTATGTTAAGCCCTAGAAACCAAACAGGCCGTCGTCCAGCCCCTAGCGTCGAGCCCTTCGCGCCGAGCCCTGACCTCCAGCCAGCAGTCTGCCCTGACGGCGAACAAGCAGGACCACCGGACCCCATCTCCGCCCCCATCCCGCTTCGCCGCTGTCGGAGGTGACGCCGGCGAAGCCGTGCGCGCCCCGGGGATGGCGGCGACGGGGCCCCTCGCGTCGGCCGTCGGGCTATGGCGGCGGCGCCTCGTGTCGGTGGTTGCGGGATTCGGTGATCTCGCCAATCGGAGGGCGGATCTGGGGCTCCATGGCCGGATCTGGCGAGGCTCTCGGCCCTGGTGGTAGGTAGCGGCAGCCTGGCGAGGCTACGCTGATCGGCTGGGCACGAGCAGTGTCCAGGGCGCGCGGTGCAGTGGCCCTGGCTGGTGCGTGGCGGCCATGCTCAGCGGTCGGTGGCGGTGGATATCCAGCGCAGCTCCGGGAGAAATCCTTCCTCCGGTCTTCATCGGAGCTGCGACGACGACGCCCGCGGGTGCCGCTATCTTTCTTGGAAGCATCGTTGTGGAGGTGTGTTGTTCCTCTTCGTCGGCCATTGCCCGCACCGTCACCTGCGCCCCCAGGTCCTGATCTGTGGGCCTCTCTCCTGCGTATTCTTAGCGGTGCCGGCGTGGTTGCCGGGGCCCTACCGGCGGGTGAAGCCGGTGGAGGAGATTCAGATTGGGGGAAACCCCTTGGTTGGCCCAGGCCGGCCGTGCCAACGACGACGCTCAAGGGCGCCGTTATTCTTTTTGGAGACGTCGGTATACATCTGCTCCTCTGCTCCCCTTCCTTGGCTCTCGGGTGAAAACCCTAACTCCGGTGGGCGGCGGCGGCGTCCTTGATGTCGTGACCTTCCTGAAGGCGTCGCCTTGAGGGCTGAGTAGTGATGGGCACTGTGTGGGTCCCGAATGGCTGGTGGTGGTGGGCACTGCTTCGGGGGAAACCCTAGGATCTGGTCTTCCAGATCGGACGATGGCGGTACTGCGGTGCCGTTTCTCTCTTGGGAGCATCGTTTGTGGAGCAGCGCTGGCAGACTGAGGCAGGAGGTGGAGCGGCTTCGTCTTGCATGGAGTTTCGATGGAGCTGTCAAGTCATGCCTGACCGACAGGTGCTACGCAGAGTCATGCCTGGTTGGCAGGTGCTACGCACGATAGATCTCCCGGAGTCTTCACATCTGGACAGATGAGCGCAGGGCGGTGGCGCCGTTGGGCGTCGTGGTGGCGTCGGCGGATGATTGGACTGGCAAGGATGATGCGGATCTCTTTCTTGAAGATGGGTCAGTGGTTCAAGGATGATGGCGGTTGGTAAAACGTGTGCGTGAGGTGTGCGTTTTAGGTGTGATGCACCGTCTGTTGTTCCCGATACGTTATGTGGATGGCTTGGAAACAACACCGGTCTTAGATATGCGGAGTGAGAGCACTCCACATTATCGAGTTTGTAGGTGTGAGTGATGGCTTTGGGTGGTTTGATGTATACTCTTGTTAGACCTTTGTGGAATAATTAATAAGATGGTTGCATGCATCGATTGATGCAGAGGCCGGGGGTTTAACCTCTTTTTCTAAAAAAAAGGTAGGAACTTTTTAAAGACTTATAACTTATAAGTTATGACTAAAAAAAGTCTTAGGACTTATGAACCAAACAGAGCCTTAGCCGGGCAAACCCCTTTCCATTACTTGACATAACGGAAATGCATAGTCCATCCAAAAGAAAAATAAATAGAAAAGGGTGCGAGTTCAAAGCACTTTTGGGAAACCCACCATAGGCACTCGTCATCGAGCAGCCTACTGCAGGGCGAAAACCCAAAAACAACTATCCAATTCGCACAACAAAACTTGCCCTAGCAAGCCAAACTTCAAAACAGTATCAGAACTACAGAAGAACACAGGTCTTTGCCTGAAACCCCTCCATACAGGGAGGAACTAAAGTCCGAACATTGTTGGCAAGGGAGTCAGAACATTGTTCTACTACAATCCGAACACTCACGCGAAGACAACTTGAGCTTCATTCTTCTCTCCTCGTCTCTAATATTTCCAATCTGAAGCATTTGTTAATGGTGATCCAATCACTTTGCCCATGTGATTTCCAACCGGTTGGTACAATTAAAGGAAGATGGCGAGATTGCCCTTCATGTAATCATAGACGAATAGAGTAAAGACAAGTTGTAATATCTTTAAAGAGTGGAGCATTTTGGAGGCCGGGCTACCAGGAGGCCGTTATCTGAGCCATGCATTGAGACGTTGTGATGTGTGCAGCGTGCATTTATAATGCATGTACGCTGGCTATTAACTGGGAATACACAGGTGCCACGATTGATGAGCTAGATTTGTACATGGCCTGAGATTGTAGGTACGCGATGTGCGTCCAAAGCAGAATATGAATTTTCCCCATGTCCGGCCTGGTGTCATTAAATGGTATGGATGGCTCAATAATCATAATCATGTTACATTTAGTGATCGTCCCCTTAATCTGGCACACTGGATATTAAAAAAAAATCCGGCACACTGGACATTAGCGATTTCATCATGGATGGGATGAAACTCTTCTTCGAGAAGTGTGATTCAGGTAATCACTCGACTGATTTATCAAAATTTGTGCTTCTAGTTTTGGGATTCGGTTGAGTGTGCCGGGAATCTCAACAAACCCAAAAAAAGTTATTCATACAAGTTAAAGTTGTGATATTTAGAAAATGAAAATAAAACCGGTTAAGAACCTAGTGCGGGCAATTCATTTAAAAATAGAATATGACTACACCACATCTTCTTTTAGCTGGATAAGAAATAAGAAATATATTTTTAAAGAGAAAATAGCATAACTTTTTTCTATAAAAAATGTCGCCATAAAAATGGTAGTGCATCTTAATAAATGATTAGGAACACAGGATAACATAGGTGGTTGGCTAAAAAATTGAAGTGGTGCGTAGTTGAAGGGTTTCCATCCTTTGCTAGATGGTTCGACAATAAAATATTATTCTGTATGTGTGATTTATCTTGTGCTAGTGTGAGTATAAGATATGAGGATTTCTTGGATTTTTCACACCTGGAAAATATTGATTAGTACACTTGATGTGCTATGGGGTTGACGTGTGCTGCAGTTATTGTATAACATCCAAGAAATAGAGGGGGAAGGGGTGTAGGTTTAATTGGTAATGAAAAATATTAGTGCTATGGGAGCGATTGTTTTTAAAATAAACCACTAGTATAAAATGACAAACAATCCGAATGTGTTTTTTTTTTGAAAGCGTGTGAAAATTTGATAATAAATTTAATGTGTTACACCATAGGTGTTAGGTTGGCGCGCGTACACTTATTTATGAGTCACATGAGGGTTGGTTGTGTCTTACATGTTAAAAAAATGTCGCCAGAATTTTCTAACAACAAATTATGATGCAAAAGTAATGCATCTTGACAATTAATACATGTGAAGGGAAAAATATCATTTGGAGATGTCACAATCAAAACAATTTGAATTATGCACAGTTTCTCTTTTCTTTATACCTGTCAAGTAGGAAATGATGTTTTCTCGACTCGAAAAAAGAAAGAAATGATGTTTTCAGGTGATTTCGTGTACTAAAAATGGGCATATGATGTTGGTGGTTAAACAATGACGATTTGTTCTAGAAATTTGATACACCAAGTTTGACGAAGTGTTGTAGCTGATTTGTTAACTGGCCGGAGGGGCCATGCGGATTGCGATGTGATATTTTTCAGTACTCGCTTGCTAGCTAGAGTCCTATGTATGAAGCGTAGCTGCGTGTATGATTTGATAAGGCATAGACATTGTCACATTGACCAAGCAGCACGTGTACATGTGTGATGGCTCTCCGCATGGAATGCATCAGCGAGTAAAACCGGTTGTTAGAATCAGCCAGAATCTTGCCCGTATTCGTCTATCTTGCCGTGCAAGACGCAATGATGGCACTTGTTCATGCGCTAGCTAGCTGGTATGGCCGCTGGTTTATACATGTGCTGTCACTGTGCATAAATGGGAATACGGTGTCGTGTAGAAACCTGACGGGTGGAATACATGGGACAAGTACGAAGCTACGCCTGATCCATGTGAAGGCCAACGCCCAAGATAGCGAGCGTCACGGTGCTCGGCCTCCAAAGAGCATTTTTGATCTTTAAACTATTTTATCCCTATATGCATATATCTATATAAGTCTACTACTTTTAACGTAAGCTGCTCCCATGATTTTGGTGCCAACGAAAACTAAGGGCCGCCGACTGCGGCAATGGAAGCAGCCGTAACCCAAGATTAAAGCATCTCCGGTAGATGGTCTAAATTTTGGCAATCCAAAATCAGAGATGTAAAATTTAAACCGCCAAAAAATGCATTTTGGAGCTCCGAAAAACGCTCAACTTCAACAGATGGTCTAAAAAAGCAACTCCAATAGATGGTCCAAACCAAAGATGTAAAAATCTGAAAACGGCCGCGCGGCTGCTGCTAGCTACTGTTCAGCCGCGGTTTTGCATTAAACTAGCATCAAAAATTTGAAAATAAAGTGCATTATCATCATAGTTTCAATCAAAAGTACATCACCATCATAGTATCAAATCCCTCTACCAAAAGAGCATCGTCTCAATCAAAGTTTTTTGCCCTAGAAATTGAAGTGCACATGAATATTACTCATGCGGGTCATCAACACCACCGGCCTTGTGAACCATGGTACGATCATCATCTTCACCACCTTCTTTGTCAACGTTCTAAACAAGCGGTGAACTCTCGTTGCCGTGAGCACCACCGGAAGCATCTTCATTGCGTCCCATACCGGTCATGTTGCCGACGAAGCCAACTCCAACGCCACTCATGTTGTCGTCATAGCCACCTCCCAAGCCACCCATCATGTTGCCGCAAAAGCCACCTCCCATGCCACCAAAGCCACCTCCCATGCCGCTAAAGTCACCTTCCATGTTGCCACCGAAGCCACCTCTCATGTTTCCGTCAAATGCACCATTCATGCCTCCTCTCATTATGTTCATGTAACCACCCATGGCAACTTCCATGCCTCCTCCCATGCCTCCTCACATAGCACCTCCCATGCCTCCTCCCATGGCACCTCCCATGCCTCCTCCCATCATCATTTGCCTCATGAGCATTTGCTTCTACATGAGCATTTCATCGCGACAAAGTTCAACATATGCCTTTGCCTTGGCATCAAGAGTTGATGTGTCCATAAACATAAACTTGACTGTTCACTCCTCAACCATCTTCCTCTCGTCGGTCGCGGCCTTCTTCTCCTCTAGTTCCACCTTCCTCTCCTCGACCGCGGACAACCTCTCCTCGGCCACCGCCCTCTTCTCCTCGGCCGCTGCCCTTCGCCGCTCGGCCTCACTCCTCTCCTCTATTTCCTTGAGCTTCAAGATTCTTTTCTCTTCGGCATACTCTTTCCTCTCCATGACAATGGCATCAAATCCTTCCTTGAGATCATTGTCTCCGGCCTTGGTTCCCTTCACTTTTTTGTTTCCATCGGGCCTATAAGATTTTGTCGCGGAGTGAGGAGTGGGGCTCGTCTCCTCAATGACATCTTCTTCATCCTCAAGCACCACAATCTTCTTCTTCGATGATTCAAAAGTCTCTCTAGTTTTCCACTTCTCCACATCCTTGAGCTCTTTGTAGCAATGATGAAAAGTGAAAGCTTTTTCTTTCCTTTTCTTCTTCTCGCCTTTCATGTTCCTCTCTCGAAACAATCCTTGTGCAATCATTTTCTAAAATAAAACAAGCAACACATCATCATCAACATGTGGAACAAAGAGGAAATATTTGACAAAGCACGCACGAAGAGGGAATATTTACCAAGTCACTTTCACCGCAACCACTTGGGTTCATGCGAGCAACGTTTGACAAGCAACCAGACCACTTTTGGCATTCGGCGTTGATGGTGGACCAACGTTGGCGTAGAGAGTCGCTCGAACGGAAGTGACCACTTGTGTTGCGCTCATCGAAGTACTCCTTGATCCGTTGCCAATAAGTGTTCACCGTTTGGTCGCTTCCAACGCTTGCATCTTGAGAGATTTTCTTCCAAGCAGTGCATATCAACACATCCTCCGCGGTGGTATGATTTCCACTTCTTCCCTTGACAACAAAGCCCTCATCGTCCACATCAAGATTGTCATCATCATATTGGGTTTCATATTCTTGTGACACATACATGTAATCATCATTTGCCACATTTGTCGCGTGCATGAAAGCTTCATCATCAAGACTACAATTGGACGCACAAACAATCAAAAACACATACAATTTGAAACAACAAACGAGAGGACAACCGGAAAATTTATACCGTTTCCACATTTCGTCGAACATGTTGGAGGCGGTGGTCGTCGGCGTGGCCACGTCGTCCTCCACGGCTGGCGATGGTGGAGGGGGAGGTTGACAAATGGATGTAGGGCTGCTGGAGGAGGCCGCCGACCAAATCGGCTGCGATTTGTCACCCCGAGCCGCCGCGGCCGCCTTGGAGAGCTTCACCGGCCCCGTAGAACTGTCGGTCGAGTTGCGGCTGCGGTTGGCCGCCCGTTTTCCGCCGCCTCGTCCCTTCGTCGGCTCCGCCACCGGCGCGGTGGCCACCGGCCGGGGCGGCGCTAATCCGGGCCGGCGGACGAGGGCGGCGGCATGGCAACGGTTGCGGGCGAGATGGCAGCGGCGGCGCCCACGGGGGTCAGCCCACCGGCTGCGGCGGCGGCGGAGAAGGCGGCAGGGTCGTCGCCTTCCGCCATGGCGGCGTCGGACGGCGGGCGGGCGGGAAGCGGTTGGGCAGACGCGGGCGGGCGGGCGGGAAGGGAAATGAAGTGGCGGTTGGGCATTCGTGGGCGGTGGCTGGTTTTGGACCAGATGCACCTCGTGATGTAAATTTCCACCGCGAGGTGTTGCGTTTTACATCACGAGGAGGCCGCGGTCCAATTTTTTTTACATATGGACCGTCTGCTGGAGAAGCGTTTTTTTGCCTCTGACGGTCCAAAGTTAGGTATTTTTACATTTGGACCGCCTATTGGAGATGCTCTAGTAGGATGGCGAGACGTCACTTGTATTGTAGGAGAACACCGAACCTCAAGCCTTCTACTTTCTTGTTTACTCCAATATCTCATACACTATTAAATATAGATAAATATATGCATGCATCAACTTCTTAAATTTCAATGCATGACAGTAGAAATGAGAACAGGTTCAATGTGAAGATGCACTTAGTATTTATACTTCTAGGATTACAATTACTGCTACATGTCATATGATTTAGATGAACCTAACTAACTTCATCATGCAGATCAGGACGGTTATATATAGCTAGAAAAGTCATACAAATTATATGTTCAGACGATTAGCCGACGGGCGCATTCCATGCTTGATAGATATTTCCAAATGGAATTAACCACGTGTTATTCTGTGGAAGATAGTTAACAGACTCTTTGTATGCATTCGAATTGTTGCGCCCACTCTCGTGTACAAATGAACATGGAGTTGAGCAGCAACTCAAAGACAGTGTCTTAGATGGCAAAATTGGCCGAAAAAGAATCACTATTGATGCGTTTGGTTGCCTACATAAGGCCCATTCAGGACCGCAGTAAAAATAATCAGGCTATTTTATTAACCTGCATACACTGTTTGACCTGCACGATACCAACTTTATAGCACTCCTAGCTAGGCCGGTGACCTACGCTCGGAACGTGAGTTTATCCAGAGTCTGGCTCGTGCGAGGCAGAGGAGGAAAACGCGGTGCAAAGATCGTGCGACCACGGAGATGGCACGAGCTCCCGCGCATTTTTGAAAAATTGGCGGGAGAATTTTGGCTCACCTCCCGTCGATTCGGTCACCCTATTTAGCCCCCATCCTCTCACTGCCCAGAGCCCCGCCACCCTTCTCCCCCTTTCAAGCTTTCCCGCCGACGCGCGCCGGCACCAACGACCAAGTAAGCGTAGCTCCTTCACCGGCCCACGGTCTACGACCGTGGCAATTCCTCTCCTCAACTTCTCTGACCCCTCCCACGTCCCCCCCAAGTTGTAGCCATGGTCTGTGTGAGTTCAATCACCTATTTTCTCACTGTTTGTTCTAGCTAAATCTGAGAGGATGTAGTCATAGGGTTAGATGTGCAAACATGTGGTAGGATTCATTCGTTCATTGATATATGAGCATATGCTGATGTTGTGGTAGCTATCTGTGTTGAATTTGTGTAACTAGAGCAGTATGATAATAATGAACACTATGGACTCATAGCTAGTTGTGTAGGATTTGTAGCATGGTAGAGTAGCATGTTTTGATGTTGAGGTAGCTATTGGTATGGATTCCTATCTAGTTGTCTTGTGTGCTCCTACTTTCATTGATCGTTCGGTTGTGATGTTGTGGTACTGTGTGTGCTATGCTTACTGTCTATGCGTGATACGATTATAGGACATGTCCACGCAGACACAAGAGCTTAGTCGGGCCCTTGTCCTCGCAGACAACCAGTTTGCGGCCTCCTATGTCAAGGACTCGCAGCCCCTCCTCGAACAGAACATGCTTGCGGATTCAGAGATGTTCGAGGTGTCACCTAGTGCCTCTATCTTTGTGCCAGCTAGCTATGCTCATTGAGCAGCTGCCACTTCTGCTATCGCTGCACTGAAGGCCAAGAAGGATGGTAGGGACAATATGAATTGACAGCCGTTCATGTCCATGTTCGTGCTGAACAACATGTGTGAGCCCATCTCTAGTGTGGTTAGGACTGATAAGGTATTCAAGGAGGTGCACTTGAACACCGTTGTCAAGTAGGTGTTCGAGTTTTGTGGCCCGAAGGTGAGCGTCACCCAAGTGTACAATCACCTGAGAACATGAAGAGCTCGATGGATCCATGTTTCCAAGCTCAGAGACCTCAGCGGCGCCTCCTGGGATTAGAGCACTTGCTCTATCAATCTGGAGGCAGGGCACTACATCGGACATGACGCGGTTAGCTCACTATACCCTTGTTTTGAACACTGTAAATCATTGCCTTCTAGCAACTAACAACACATGTGCTTCCATCTTAGGACCACCCCAAGGACGCTGAGTTCCTCGACACACCCATCCAGAACTACAACCGGATGCATCACATCTTGTCCTTGGGGCTGGCAACCGGCAAGCATGCCAAGGGCTCCTGTGTAACGCTCTCGATTCTCCCATCCGGACGGAGTTCCAAGGCACCCTAGACGTAGAGGCAGTGCTTGATGGCCCTGGGAAGCTATTTGAGCCTGTCCCTATGCTTGATCGAAAGAGTAAGAGGGGCGTCCTCATGGAGGAGGAGATAAGTGTCTTCACCAGCATGACTCAGGCCGTAAAGGAGGTGGCAACCGCCGTTAGAGAGATCAAGACCCTCGACATCCACCTTGACTTGTACAACACCATCATGGATCAAGGCGGCTTGAACAATGAGACTCTCATGGTAGCCCTTGAGCCACCTGTTGGACAACAAGGCCCAGGGTGTTGCTTTTTTGCCATGACAGACGCCCATAGGGTGCTCTGGCTCAAGAGCTGGTTGGGCAAGCACTGCTACTAGAGCTTGCTGCTGGTGCGTGCATAATCCTGGATGATGATGGCGATGGCAACGGTGATGACAACATATATTTTGTGTAGCTAGGGCTTGAAAACTGTTTGACGCATATGGTCTGTATATTTTTGTTGAGATGGTATATACTAACCCCCTCATGATGATCGTGAACTTACGGAGGTAGAATGGCATCCTCTTCTGAATGTGGTGGTAGGATGACACCGGAGTAGTGCTAGGTTAGAAACTTGTTATGCCAAATTATCATGCTTACTACCTCTTCTACATCGTTTGCTTCTTGATTGTTCTTTTCCTTGGTGCTTCAACTGTTGCTCTTGTGCACTTCTAGGACAAATGGTATGTTGTGTTCGTCGGAAATATACCTGGGATTTACAGTTCGGGGGAAGGTTGCAATGAACAAGTTGCCTCTTACAGCAACAGCAGCCATAGAGGGTTTAAGACTAGGCATGTGGCGGCGGAAGCTTACGTCAACTACGTGCGAAAGCACACGGTTGGCGTAGTTGAAGTTGGTAATATTGCAGTTGGCAAGGTGACACCATGCCTTGCGGTGAAAAACTTTATCATCATCGTGCAGTTCATCGACATTGCTCTCCTGTGGTGTTGGTGTGCTAGGTGTGATCATGTGTAAGATAACCTCGCCACATAGGTATAAGGTTAGCACATCTCACACCATGTATACAACCTAACAGTGTGCTTATGTGTGAGTTCGGACAATGCGAGCAACACAACACCGTATGCTAAGCTATCCCCTAATGCGTGAAAACTAAGTGCGGGCAACCAAACATATTGCATATGTTGGTTTAGAGGTTGTATTTGCTCAGTCAGTCTCATGTGAGCCAGCTTTGAGCTAGCTAGGCCGGGCTGCTACGGATGCTAAATATATAATATACCTATGATGATGCTTCTCGATCTAGAGAGCAATCCTTGTTACCTGACGTATTGTGTAATTCCCCGACATTTAGTCTGAAAATCTTGTTATTCTCTTTCCAACGTTTTAAGTTCGTGGCTATGATGCGATTTTCTAAGAAGGTAAAACATTCTGAACTTCATAAATAATGAATTTAAGTATTATCAAAAGGTTGCTATAGAATGACATAAAGTCGACTAATTTGCATATCAACAGTCATCAGTGTGCCAATGTAGTTCTGAATGTTTCGTCGCGGTTAAATAGAACCCATTAACGACGACCAATGTATTCCTCTTTCGTTTGTTAGTTATAGACCTCTCATATTGTTTCACCTCATCTCATGCAGCATTCTTGTCGCTTGCATTATGTTTGTTTTCCTCAATAGTTGGTTCAGCGTCTACATTTCTGCCGTAGTTTGTAGATTCTCAACCTGCTCGTGAACTGGAGAATGACCCTATTGAACCCGGGGTCGCCTCCACACGCGAGTTGCGGGAAGAGATTGCGCCGACAGGGAGTACATGGTGGAGCTCCGTCACTAGTACCCGGAGCGCATTGAGGAGGAGCGCCGTCACTATGAGCTCTATAGGTCGGGGGTGGCGACAGTCATCGACCTTTGCTCCAGAGTCGGGCGGCAGGAGAAGTGTTATCTCCCTTTGTATTCGAGCATGCAAAAACTTACCGTTTGTGTGTCGTCTTCTTCATCCGCATGGTAGTTGGACCCACTTCACTAGTGGGGACAGGGCCTATAGCCTCGGCCCGTAAGGGGCTTTAGTCCCGGTTCACCAACCGGGACTAAAGGCGGGACTAAAGGCCTAACCTTTTCGTCTCGATCCTCTTACACGCCGGGATTAAAGGTGCTCCACGTGGGCGCCTCGTAGCGCCCCAGGGGCAGGCCCTTTAGTCCCGGATCGTTACACGGTTCGGGACTAAAGATTTTCAGATTTTGCTGGCTTTTGGGTTTTTTTTTAAATGAAATTATTTTTGGGTTTTAGGGTTTTAGGGTTTAGGTGTTCAGGAGATTAACGTGATGTCTCGTTTTGTGTTCGGGAATTAGTTTTTATATAATTTAAAATAGAATTTATTATGCATATATATATAAGATTAACTTATCTTACAAGCGATCATATATATACAATTATATGGAGATCTGAATTATCGGGACTAGAGTCCGTCTATTCGATTACATGGACGAACATCAGTAATGGCCCTTAGCTACACTAAATCGTCCTTTGTCTTCTATAGCTTCCGTCCTCAGAAATCCCGCAAGCTCCTCTGCAACAGCAATCGCGCGTTGCTCTGGTAGGACCTTCGTCCTCATGGCCGTGTGCTATATAAAAAGAGGAGATGAATATGAATATCAATCATGATAACAAAGAATGACGGGTAAAAATAGAGGTGTGAATGTTCATTGCTTACGTCGAATCTGTGATCCTTGAACTCAGAGGTAAACGTGCGAATGGTCTCGCAAACATAGTATCCGCATAGATGCGTTCCCCGTGGCTGCTGGTCCCACTTTACGACAATGGAATGTATATAATCAAAATAATAATCTAGCATCATAAATGTATTGAAAATTAATAGAAGTATATCATACTACTACTTACCTGAGCCGCTCTAAAGGTCAGCTTTTCAGGGAAGTTACCGGGAGTCACGCACTTGAACCGATTCCAAACCCTGCCCGACAAGGATAATGATTTGCTAAGTTTTTCATTAATTGATATATCAGAAAATCATCGAAAAAGACCGATAGAGCGCAAGAATGATTAAAATTACCCTTGGAGCATGTCCTGCAGGCTTTGGAACTGTTCCAAGGGTCTCGATAATGGGTCGAAGGCATCAACTCTTCCCTTATCAATTTGAATGTCCAACAGAATCCAATGGAAGCTGCACATGTATATATATATGTGTGTGTGTGTGTGTGAGTAACTTATCAATTACACTTATAAGTGAATGGACACAACAGAGTAAAGACCCTCATCTGAAGTTGTATGGAAACAATATGTGGTCACAGAAATTTTGATCTCTTAGAAACCTTAGAAGGTTTTCCTCCGTCTCCTTGGGATAATTAGTTAGCATCGCTATATGTATTTTATCTGGATCAATAAACCCAATATTTAGGATGCTCTTACTTTTACACTCCAGACTCTTCATTCTGCATAATAGAGTACAAGTTATATATAGACAATGAATTGAAATAACTAAACAAGTTATATGTAGACAACGAATTGAAAAACTTACAGACAATAGCAACTCATAATCGATTTGTCGAGGGCGTCGCCATTGTACATCTGGAAGAGTTCATCAAAGTCGATATGGATTTCTTCGGAACGGCCGTAGTACTCCTATGGGACACTCAGCACGATCATCCTTCTCCCATTCTTTGATTCACTTAAGTACCATTTATGCAAGTAACGCATATTTGTTGGGAGATCATCTTTGCTGACCAAAGGCTCTCCCATGACAAACTGTGGCTTAGGGGCTACCACAGCCTTGGGTATCCTGTCGTCTTGGGAAGCTAGCAAATTTTCAACCAAGATACCACATTCATCCGCCAACTCCTTTGCTTTTTCAAAAGCTTGCCCCTGCACCGGAGGGGGAACATTCTCGGTTAACACCTTGAGGGGTGGGATCGACTGTTTGGCCTGTTGTCCAAGCTGAGGAACGTCTGATTTTTTCTTGCTTGTATTTGAACTTGATTTTCTCCCACTTGCACTTGCATGTGACCTGCTCTTTTTCACTTCCTTCTGCAATGTGCGTGTATAGTCATCAGGCTTATAGTGTAAGTCATACTGTGATGGAGTGGTTATGAAGTCTTTTGCCCATGCTATGTTCTTCTCGGTGTATTTCGGGCGGGGCTCGGGTTCCTTCCTTTTCATCTGCGCGTCATGTTGTTCCTTTGCTATCCTGGCGTTTTCCTCGGGGGTACGATCATAAGGTCTGATAGGAAGATTAGCATGAGGTACCTTTGGGAGGGGCGAAAGTTTGCGCTTTGGGGAGCTCCGTCCCTTAGAAATCATCGACGAAGCGTTCTTGCTGGCACGCTTCCGCTTAGTATCATGTGCGAGCGGCGGCGGAGACGGACGACCCAAGTCCGGCGGCGGTGATCGAGATGGACTCGTGTTGTGCTGGCCGACGTCATGTGGAGGGCTTGGAGGTAATGGAGGTGTAGGTGACCTGCGACGACTCGGAGGCGGTGTTGTCCTTGGGGCCGAGCCTGGAAGCTTGATGTAGTTCTTGTCCCATAGGATGACTCCACCCAGTATTTCTCCGAGTGTCCTCTCATCTTCGGGTCCAGCTATGTCGAGCTCCATATCATTAAACCCCGTCATGATTTCATCCACCCCGACTTTAGCAAAGCCAGCTGGAATCTCACGGCCATGCCAGCGTGCATCAGGACCAGAAGGTAAAGCTTGTCCGACGGCAACCTTCATGGATATGTTCTTGAATTTCTGATGGAGTTCACATGATGTTGACTCCTTGATTCCATCCACGGGGTAGCCGGGACCGCCCTCTATCATTCTTCGTTCATCGTTGGGCGGGGCCTCAGATTTAGCCACGCTGCTTATCCGCTTAGATGGGGCGCCGGTAATATCAACTGCAGGATCTTCCTGGCGTGGTACTCCTCTAAGCTCATCAATCTGCTTCTGTTGCTCGTTAGTCCTGGCAAGGAACTGGTTGAACTTGTCATTCTCCTCATCCTGCTGCCGCTTCTTTGCTCTCTCTCGGCTTCTGTAAGTGTCTTGGTCTCTCGCAAACCCAGGCCACCACGGGTAAGAAGGACCGAAGCCTCGCGTTCGTCCTCCATATTCGTCATTGCCGAGGACCAGTGTGAGAAAATCTTTCTCTCTATCTGCAGTGAACTTTCTTCTTCCCTCCTTAATTTGTTTCACTATCCTTTTCCAATTCTCCCTGGGTATCCTAAGATTGTCATTGCAGATGAGGTCCCCTGTTGTTTCGTCGTACGACCCATCATGCGCAAGGAACCAATTTCTTGCTCTCAATTCCCACTCATCACGGAGTGGTTCAGGTACGACGCCTTTATCTATCAGATCTTGCTCTTTCTTATCCCACTTTGGGATGGCAGTCTCATAGCCCCCTGGCCCGAGCTTGTGGTGATATTTCTTCTTGTCGGCATTTATCTTGTTCTTTTCTGATAATGCCTGGGCATCTTCTGACTCCTTGTACTCTTGAAATGCCTTCCAGTGATTCGCCTACTTGGCTAGATACCCCTCGAATATTGGCACTTTCTGTGTTTTCAGATAGTTTTTCCATAACTTCTTCTTCCAGCTACGGAACAGTTCGGCCATCTTCTTCAGAGTCCACTGCTTGACTTTGGCCCTCAGTTTTTCTGCGGCGTCTTCATTCTCACATTCTCGCAGGTTGAAATGTGACATGAGATCATTCCAAAGATTACCTTTGTACCTTTCGGCGACATAGTCACTATCGGCTGCCCCTTTGCACTTGTTCCACTCTCGAACGCTGATCGGGACGTGATCCCTAACGAGAACTCCGCATTGCTTCTTGGATGTGTCAGCAGCATTCTTAGGAAGCTTGGGTTCGCCCGTAGGAAATATCACCTCAAATGTGTAATGCGTCCGTGCATCCAACTTTCTAGTCGGGCCTCGTTTCGTAGTTTTGCTTGATGTGGAGGCCTAAGAGGGAGAAACATTCGTCAAATGAATGTATATGTATACAATATAGAGCTATCTCCAATATTTTTCACATATTACAAGTGATTGTCGAACTTCATATGTATACCTCGCCGGACTTCTCCTCTTCACCGGCTTGTCCATCAGTGGAGCTATCACCTTCTCCGTCATTGGACCTATCTCCTGCCCCATCGGCTTCATCTTCGTGTCGCTCGACCTCCATTCCAACGTCCTGGTTTAGATATGATGATGGAGATTCAGCTGGTTCAACGTCGGGGCCGTCTTTGATTATATCTTCCAGAAGTTCTTCCTCTTCGAGGTTCCTGATATGTGGATCCATAGTTCTGCAAAAAACGGATTCTCTTAACCTTTGTACCAAAAACCAAAGTAGGAGTACTTTTCCAATTTGAGACTCCTAGATTTCTGCATAGTATTCAAAGGAGGAGTACTTTTCCAATTTGAGCATTCCATAAGCAAAACCAAATCGTAAAATAAAGTAGTATTCAAATTTGCATGCATTCAATTATAAGCTAATACATCATCACTTTTGTCCGTACATCGTCGAATATTATCATTAATACTCCTCGAATACTATCATACATATAGCATCACTAATACATGTAGAACCGTAGCGCCTGACGGGTATCGGCGCGGGCGGTGGACACCCAAAGAGAAGGAACCATCACAGGATCATAGCTCCAGTGAGATCCCCGAAGAACCTGCCAGGTATGATTGAACCTGCCCTCCAACGCAACCATGTAGCAACGGACGTGCTCATCCTCCTCGCTGACACGGTGACGTACCACCTCCGCGGTGTCCGGAAGCCTCGGCACCCTCACTGGCCCACGCGACCGCCACCAAACAAGGATCGGGTCAACGACGGGCTGGCTCCTCACCAACCTACGCCCCCCGGAAGGTAGCCCCTCCCAATACCAGCCGGGCGGAGCCCAGTCCCGGACAGGGCCCCTCTGATCAAGCAGGTGTCCTCCGCCGAGTCGACGACGAGGATGCGGGATAGGCATCGTAAAATGAACTAAAAAGATAAACTAGTTCTATTAATTTTCTTGCTAAAAATAACTATTAACACTTAAGCATATACAATAGCAAAATTAACTATTAATAATAGCAAAACTAAACTATTACAATAGCAAAATTAAACTATTAATAATAGCAAAATTAAGCAATAATCTTATTTTCTTATTTTTGTTCATATTTCTTCTTCTTGTCACCCTAACCT
Organism: Hordeum vulgare subsp. vulgare; assembly: GCF_904849725.1. Taxonomy (NCBI): domain Eukaryota; kingdom Viridiplantae; phylum Streptophyta; class Magnoliopsida; order Poales; family Poaceae; genus Hordeum; species Hordeum vulgare. Next base: position 17,679,318 of record NC_058519.1, read on the forward strand.
AATTCTAAATATTACTAACCCTAATAATCTAGCACAAACCTAATAACAATAGGAATTAAATGACAAAAAATCTTTTCTTTTTCTTCTTTTCTTCTCCTTTTTCTTCTTTTCTTCTCCTTTTTCTTCCTTTCTTCTCCTTTTTCTTCTTCTCTTCTCCTTTTTCATCTTTTCTTCTATACTGGCCGGAGTGTTGGGGAGGAGGGGGCGGTGGGCTTACTGGTCGGAGTGTTCGCGAGGAGGACGGCGCGGAGGACGGCGCGGCGGCGAGGAGGACAGCGTGGCGGACGGCGCGACGGCGAGGAGGACGGCACGGCGGCGAGGAGGACAACGAGGAGGTGAGGAGGACGGCGCGGCGGATGGCGCGACGGCGAGGAGGACGGCGCGGCGGCGAGGAGGACGGCCGACGGCGAGCAGGACGGCGGGCAGCCTGACGGCGTCGGTTACGTTCGTCGCTATGCCGCGCCGGGCAGGAGAACGAGAGAAAGAAGAAGAGAAATGGACGAATTGGGTTGGAAATTTTCGAAGTCCCGCTTATATAGGTGGATCTATATTACCGGTGCGTGGCTCGGGCCGGGACTAAAGACCCCCTTTAGTCCCGGGTGGAGCCACGACCCGGGACTAAAGGCCTCTTTTCGGGAAGACCAAGAGGCGGGAAGCAGGGGGTCTTTAGTCCCAGTGCGTGGCTCCACCCGGGACTAAAGCCCCTCCTCGGCTGCACGATAAGTTTAGTCCCACCTCGCCCAGCGAGGGGGACTAACACTTGTTTATAAGCCCCGTCGTAGCTTGTCCATCGAGCTCCTCTCTAAAGCAGTCTTACGGGCCTAAACTTACTGAAAATTGAAACTATATTCGAAACTGTGGATAAAATTCAATCTGAATTCAAAGTGAATTGAGGTCGAATTTTGTCCATGATTTCTCATATAGTTTCAATTTTTTTCTATTTTCAAAATTAATTATTTTGACTATCCAAACTATTAACTTATTTTGTTATTTTCAATTAAAAACTATGTTTTTTAAAAACTCTTTTTGCATATTTGAGAATTTGACAAAACTATGATAATGAAAAGCGTTTGAAATTGAATAAATAATTCAAAACTATTTTCTATTTTCAAAATTAATAATTTTGACTATCCAAACTATTAACTTATTTTGTTATTTTCAATTAAAAACTATGTTTATTAAAAATTCTGTTTGCATATTTGAGAATTTGACAAAACTATGATAATGAAAAGTGTTTCAAATGGAATAAATAATGCAAAACTATTTTTTATTTTCATAATTAATAATTATGACTATCCAAACTATTATCTATTTTTTATTTTCAATTAAAAACTATGTTTATTAAAAATTCTTTTTGCATATTTGAGAATTTGACAAAACTATGATAATGAAAAGTGTTTCAAATTGAATAAATAATGCAAAACTATTTTTTATTTTCATAATTAATAATTTTGACTATCCAAACTATTATCTATTTTGTTATTTTCAATTAAAAACTATGTTTATGAAAAATTCTTTTTGCATATTTGAGAATTTGACAAAACTATGATAATGAAAAGTGTTTCAAATTGAATAAATAATGAAAACTATTTTTTATTTTAATAATTAATAATTTTGACTATCCAAACTATTATCTATTTTGTTATTTTCAATTAAAAACTATGTTTATTAAAAATTCTTTTTGCATATTTGAGAATTTGACAAAACTATGATAATAAAAAGTGTTTCAAATTGAATAAATAATGCAAAACTATTTTTTATTTTCATAATTAATAATTTTGACAATCCAAACTATTATCTATTTTGTTATTCTGACTTCATTTGGTATATTTCGTGCATTTACTTATTTGTTTTTGAGCTAGTTGACCCTGAAATTGAAAAGCACTACAAATGAACTCTCAAAATGTTGAAAGTTGGCATGCTATCATCATTTCACCCACATAGAATGTGTTAAAAAGTTGAGAGGGCTATGACAAAAACTGGATGCACTTCGTGTACAAAACTGACAATCTCTCTCGAAGTAGCAGGGTTTCGAACGAGAACTCATCTCTTACAAAGGGATTTCATTTTTTTGAACTTATTTGAACTCCATACTTTTTTTGTGTTCAAAATGCACCATTCAAAGGCACATCACAAAGGGATTTCTTCTTCTCTCATATATGGTGAACACTAGCTCACCTGATTTTTCAACCGTCGATGATGGTCGCTACTCCTACTTCCCCTAGTGCATAACCAATATCTAGCACAAGGAGAAGAAGGAGAAGTGATTGTTTTAATCAAAAACAGATCTGTTACAAAAGGGATTTCATTTTTTGAACTTATTTGAACTGAAGACTTTTTGTATATATATGTGGTCGAAATGCATGATACCATGAAGTTAGAAAGGGCTAAACCATTCAAAAGTAGCAAATGAAGTTAGAAAGGGCTAAACCATTCAAATTTGGAAACTATAATGGCACAAACAGAAACTAGACATATATAAATTGGTCCAAGAAGTACATGATACTAGTCCAAACAGTACATAATAATAGCTACAATAGATATATATACAAGTGTTCGACGTTAAGAACACTACTCGTCTGAATCATCTGAATCAGAATGTCCACCTTCCTTGAGGTGACGCTGGCCATAGTGGACGACTCGAATCTTGCGATACAACTCGTATGAAACATATGCATCTTTTGCTGCATACTCAATGTTGATATCATCAAGTGGGCCCTTCTCCCAAAGTCTGTGCTGAGACTTTGGGAAACTGGTCTTCATATCAGCATATGAATCGTCGAGCAAGGCAACTGCCATATGAGCCATCAAAGTCCTGTCATGTCGAAGCCTGAATATCGTTTGGAGATCAACGAGGCAACCAGCTAGTATCTCAATACCGAAGCTGTGCCTCATCTTCAGCTTGTCGTTCCTTATGTCAACGGAAGCAAAAGTGATGCCTCTGTGAAGGAAGTCCATGAGTTCTGGACAATGCTTGTCACTCCTGCAACAGAAACAAATTAAAATGGAACAAATGTTACATACTGCTGCAATAAGGAAACATGTTTCACTACAACTAAAGAGAAACTTATCTTTAGGATTCAAATAGAACATATGCAATGGAACCTAGAGAGATCACTATAGCTATCCAATGGAACCTAGAGAGATCACTAGCTATATGCAATTTTCATGACTATGACATATCATATTGCTATCCAATGGAACCTAGAGAGATCACTAGCTATATTCAATTTTCACATTATGGAACACTATTCCAATCAGATTGTGTTCCCTTCAACTAATCAAAATTGTTTCACTACAACTATTTGAAGCGAACCAACTATGATTCCATTGGAACATATTAAACACTAGTTGATTCTAATACGATTTTTCAGATTATGGAACACTATTCCAATGAGATTGTGTTTCCTTCAACTAATCAAAATTGTTTCACTACAACTATTTGAAGGGAAGCAACTATGATTCCAATGGAACATATTAAACACTAGTTGATTCTAATTCGATTTTTTAGATTATGGAACACTATTCCAATGAGATTGTGCTCCCCTTCAACTAATCAAAATTGTTTCACTACAACTATTTGAAGGGAACCAACTATGATTCCAATGGAACATATTAAACACTAGTTGATTCTAATACGATTTTTCAGATTATGGAACACTATTCCAATTAGATTGTGCTCCCCTTCAACTAATCAAAATTGTTTCACTACAACTATTTGAAGGGAACCAACTATGATTGAAACAAATAAACTTACAATGTCATTATCTTGAATCAAAGAAAGCCTCAAAACTTACTTCGCCCATTGGAAGATCAAGACATGGCGTTGGAAGCATAGCTGGATGACGGCAACACCACGTTGATCGGCCGTGTACTCCAGATCAAGCCCCAAGAAATTCTCATGATCCGTTGCGTGGTCAAACCATTTTCCTTCAACTGTTGAAGAAAAAACGGCACCTCCTTGCTCAGGTTTGTGAACACGACATCGAGCATCGTCGTGCCATGTGCGAGCACCATACGAAAGCTAGTTGGCATGGTGGAAGAACAGAGGAGAAGAACACAGAGGGCGACGCGAGAGAGAAGAAGAACAGAGAGGGCGACGCGAGAGAGAAGAAGAACAGAGAAATGGCGACTGTACGCTTCGGTTCGTGCTTTTCATCGCCCGAAACGACGCGGGATACAAACCGTTTGGGCCTCTAGTCCCGGGTTGAGCCACCAACCGGGACTAAAGGGGGATGCCAAACGGTTGCCACCACTACGGCAGGCCACGTGTTAGGCCTTTAGTCCCGGGTTGAGCCACCAACCGGGACTAAAGAGGTATACCAACGGTCGCCACCACTACGGCAGGCCACGTGTTAGGCCTTTAGTCCCGGGTTGAACCACCCAACCGGGACTAAAGAGGTATACCATCGGTCGCCACCACTACGGCAGGCCACGTGTTAGTCCTTTAGTCCCGGCTTAACCCGCCAACCGGGACTAAAGGGGGATACGAACGGTTGCCACCACCACTGCCCGCCGCGTAGCCCTTTAGTCCCAGTTTGCGACACGAACCGGGACGAAAGGCTCCTTACGGGCCGGGACTAAAGCCTCGAGGGAGGCATTGAGAATTGGGGCGATGTGGCCGGGCCTTTAGTCCCGGCCCAGAGGCAGGCCGGGACTAAATGGTCCAGGCCAAAGGCCCGTTTTCCACTAGTGCTTACCAAGGTCGCTCAAGTGAAAATAGATAATGTTGCATCTTTCATGGATTGTCAATTTGTCATACTTGTTCTCGTTTTAGGTTACGTGCCAAGTGCCAAGGAAAGGACCAAATAACTGGTTCCCCAAGCCAAACAGATCTGCCCCAGTTAGCTTTGATCTTTTAGTCATGTGTCGCTGGGTACTCCAGGAGTCCAAGTTATGTGCAACTTTCCTCCTAGTAGGCATGCTTCAGCACGCCATTCAAATTACTGCAGTACGATTTGGTTTTCATTGCAAAATATTGTGGTGGTGGTTAACCCGGCAGGCGTAACACACCTGATTAGCGAACCCTAACAGCTAGCAACGGCTGATGATAACATGTACATCACCAGATTCCAAAGCAAAAGAACATGGCTGGAACATGCTGAAAACACGTTTCGATCAAATTGCACGACACTTCCATTTTGGCACCGGACAGCATCCCTCGATCAAACGAGCACACACTAATTTTTATCTGGATGCATTAGAAGGTGATCGGACTGAATGCAAGAATCCTGCCATTTTGAAAAGAAACGGAAAAAATCACTGCCTCACGAATGATCCTCTTACAACCACAGAAGATTCCCTTCAACAACTTAACAGGCTCTTCAAGTTAAATACACAGAACCACCACGTAAGCGTCATAGCTCTCAAAAAATCATCATTTTATAAAACATGACGCTTTGCATGGTAGCAGAATTTTGACATTGACAAAAATATCACTAATCCAAAATGCTAAACGCTTCGTTCACGTCACTAATCGACTGGGCCACATGTCGGGCTTAGTTGGAAAAGGAAGATCAAGTTTAATTTGTCTATGTGGCATTTATTTCCTGCCAACTCAGCCCGGCATGTGGCCCTAACCGATTAGTGACGTCAGTGAAGCGCCTAGCATTACGGATCAATGTTTTTTGTCACTGTCAAAATTCTAATGTGGTACGAAGTGTCATGTGTTTTTGTAAAGTAATGAGTTTCTAAGAGCTATGACGGTAATGTGGTGGTTTTGTGCATTTAACTCCACGCTTTCCCGCAAAAAAACAACAACTTAGCAAGCTGCTTCCTCACAGAAGTTATCTTGTATTGTACTCCAATATCTCAAGCATACTCTATACAATAGACGATGCCCCGACGCGTTGCTGCGGGAAACATGCTAAAAGAATACATGAAAGTTGCTCATGTCGTGTGGTTGCATTTCTAGTAAATATAGCTAGTGGGTGCTAGCTATTTAGAAATAGAAGATACGCAAAGGAAACATATGTGTCCACTTTATTTATTGTTCTCAAGAACAGTAGCAAGAGTTAGAACGGGTTAAATCGTATACGGCTATGACAGACATAAACTTGGATGCTCGAAAAACTGGCCAACATGGGATAGCACTTACTGCCGGTGACACCTTGCTGATGGTGGTTTTGACTTCTCTCTCCCTCCCCTCTTCGCCAAGTGTGTCTCGCCGCCAATCTCCTCAGCCTGCACATTCAGCCGAGCACCACCTACCCCTCAATGCAACTGCTTCATAATTCGTCCATCACCTCTCCTCAACAAGAGATTGTGTGGGCACATGATGCGGTTCATGACACGGGACAGCACACCCATGGCACTCCGCCGCGGTTGGATGCGGCCAAGAATCATCGGTGTGGCACCGGGATCCTGGTCAACAGAGGAGACATTGCACGTGTGGTGTGCAATTGACTTGCTATCAGTTGCCTTTGTTATCTAACACTGAATTCTTCATTCGTGTTGTCCTAAGATGGATGTAACAGTACCTACCCTATTCAGACTATGATTCACCAACATATGGTGCACAGACTGTGCGCCACCGCACATCTTTAACCTTGAACCTTTTGGTGTACTCCAATATCTCATACACTATAAAACATGGAGAAATATATGCATCAACTTATAAATTCTCAGTGGCGATAGGGTTGAGAATGGGTGCAATGTGGACAAGTGTTCGGTATTTATACTACTAAGATTACTACTACAGCTATATGTCATACGATTTAGATGAACCTAATCATCCAGACCAGGAAAGTCATATACAGCTAGACAAGTCATACAAATTCTATGCTCAGCCGATGGACGAGTGCATTCAGTACTTGAGAGGAAATGCAAATGTGAAGGCTCAGATTGACAAAGATTTTGGCAACCCGGAGCTTCTTAATATGTTTTCTTAATAGGAAAGGTGTCAGGCACCACAAAGTGCTAGCAGTACTGCCACAGCGGGGCTCCCTAGATGCATAACACCAATGGAAACGACGGATGCTTTTTCATGGACAACACTACACCAAATTCCACGACTACGAGCAAGAAACAACCATATGTGGCCTTTCACAAGCCGCTCGGAGGACATCGAATGACTAGCAATTTGGTGTAGTGGCTTGTGGAAGGGGCAACTCGAGGCTAGCAGATTTGTCTCGAAGAGGCAACTTGATATTCTTCTTCGTCTTGATCACATCCTCATAAATAAGAAATTGCTGCTTAGACCAGAACATGTCACCTCTGGGGAACTGAACACTATCGCTGTCATAGGGGTTGACCTTTCGGCGAAGCTGAAACTCTGCAAGTGGCATAGCATCCCAATCAACGGTGTTATTCTTGTTCTTCTGAGCAGGTTTCTTGAAGTTGCACTTTGGAGCGTGTGATACCTCGGGAATATCTAATGAACGAGGTCGCTTGGAACTGGCATCTCGAGGTGGATTAGAGCACCTGGAGCCACCACCTATGACACGCAAACGCAAACACAATGCAATGACAAAGAAGTCAAGGAAAATATCAAAGCAAATCAGAAAATCAGAGAAAAAGGAGAACTTGAAGGACGAAACATGTGTGCTCAGGGAACAGCGGTAGTATCGCTGTTTGAGCGGTGGTAAAATTTTACTACCGCTCTGGCAGCGGTAGTACCGCCCTGACAACGGTAGTACCATTGCTCAAGTGGTAGTAAAAAATTACTACCGCTCTGACAGCGGTAGTACCGCTCCAGGAGGAGCGGTAGTACCGCACGGGCGACGAAGTGCCAGATCTGACAGGGAATTTGCAGATCCGGTACTACCGGAGACCCAAAACCCACATCTTGCGCCCTACACAGAAACGTTCTACCACACAAGAACTCCCCAACCCTCCTAGTAAGAAGAGATGGTGCCATGATACGAAGAACGAACATACATGCCCCTAACCCTAGATTCAACAAAAATGAGGCAAAAACGAAGGGAACGATTGGCAATACCGAGGTCCATGGCACAAGGGAGAGGATTCCACCAAACGGAATCGGAGGAGAGTGGCCGGAGAAGGAGATCTGGTGATTCCCTTCGGCAGCAGCTCTAGAGAAGAGAGAGAGAAAAAGGGGAGAGCCACGAGATGAATGGGTATGGAAGAGAATGAACTACCCCCTGCCCTAAAATAACCTCCTACGACACTGGTGGCGCGGTAGTACCGCAGTCATCGTGGTAGTACCACTTGGCTAGAGGTAGTAAAATTTTACTACTGCTAGCTGAGTGGTAGTACCGCTCGTCCAGCGACAGTAAAAGTTTACTGCCGTGCTGGGAGTGGTAGTACCGTGCCCCTTCTTACAAAAACACTTGGAAACTTGGCCTCCTTTTATGAAAACACTTTGAACCTTGCCATGGGAAGAGAAAAAGCACACGAAAACCCAAGTGAAGATAAAAATAGACATGCACGCACTTGAACATAGAACCGAATCTTCTGGCGAAGAGAGGGCAATGGCCGGAGCCACCAATGTTTGATACAAATGGTATGACACCGCGAAGAATTATCCTTGGGTTCATGACCACAGCTCGTCTTTGAAGCACAAGTGCCATCAACAATGGCGAATGTGAAAGACGTTATCAATTTATGCATAATGGGGCGAGGGAAAGTTCATTGAGAGAACAACACCCCCCAATGTCCATGCCTACACCTAGAGCAAAATATAATGATGAGTGAGATGTGGTGTCCCTAGTTTCAATCCACATTACTTGAATCGATGATATTTAGCTCATGCCTTAACTCGCGAAATCTTGCTTCGTCTAGAGGTTTAGTGAAAATATCCCCAAGTTGATCATGAGTGTTGATGAAGAGGACCTCAATATCTCCTCGCTTGATATGATCTCGAATGAAATGATGACGAATATCAATATGCTTGGTCTTGCTATGTTGCACCGGATTGAGAGATATCTTGATGGCACTCTCATAGTCACAAAGAAGAGGCACTTTGTCACAGGTGACACCACATTCCTTTAAAGTTTGCCTCATCCATAATAATTGAGCACAACAACTTGTGGCAGCTACATACTCAGCTGCGGTGAAAGAAAGTGACACACAGTTTTGTTTCCTTGAAGATTAACTTACCAAAGAGCGACCAAAGAATTGGCATCCTCCAGAAGTTGACTTCCTACCGACACAGTATCCAGCCCAATCTGAGTCAGAGTAACCTACAAAACTAAAGCTTGCTCCTTTGGGGTACCATAAGCCAAAGTTTGGGGTATGAGCCAAATACCAAAAGATTCATTTGATTGTAGCATAGTGGCTTTACTTTGGTGCGGATTGAAACTGTGCACAGATTCCCACACTCAACATGATATCTGGTCTAGATGCACAAAGGTAAAGCAAGGATCCAATCATGGAGCGATATACCATTTGATCCACTGCTTTACCATTGCGATCATTGTCAAGCTTGCCTTTGGTTGGCATGGTAAATTTTACCGGCTTGACGTCCTCGAGCTCGAACCTCTTGAGCATGTGTTGAGTGTACTTGGCTTGTTTGATGAATGTTCCTTCTCTTCCTTGTTTGATTTCAAGCCCGAGAAAGAACTTCAACTCTTCCATCATAGACATCTCAAACTTCTCGGTCAATAGTGCAACAAACTCTTCATTGAAAGATTCGTTAGGGGACCAAAAATAATATCATGAACATATAGTTGGCATATGAACAAATCCACTTTGACCTTTTTGGCAAAGGGGGGGGGGGTATGCGTTGGTTTTCAGTGAGCATATAAATTTACTTGAGTGGAAATAAATTTTCAGTCATAGTGATAGCTCCAGCTAACAACCGAAAATGTAGTCTCATTGGCTATAAGTGTCCAAGAATCCAAAGAGACGTAGACTCCAGAGGAGCAGTATGCAGCATCATCATAATCATATCCTAAAAATATTGAAAATGTACTATGAGCAACATGAACAAATATAGAATGGCACACACTTAAATGATGGGGAATAAACATGACGTGTTTCTTACAATGTAAATGATAAGTTCTTCCTTAACTGGTGCAAACACATTATTGCCACACTTATGTTATTACATCTAATATACATATAGGATGTAATAACATCTTATATTATTGGGACAGAGGAAGTACTATTTTTGTTGGTAATAGCACATAGAGCATAATATAGACAATTAAATCAAGTTATAAAATTGACATGTTTAATCATGTAATATCATGCATCTACACTGAAGAAAGAACAATACCATTGAATAATTCTAGAACTTGAAATAATTCAATTATAAGGTTGATGTCCCTTATATCAAGTTATAAAAAAAAGTTAGATCTTGCAACATCATTGACTGTATTGAATAATTCTAGCCACGAAGGAAAATACTTCAACACTTCAAAGGCAATAGCTTATCAGTCCAAAGACTGACTATACCATTGCATGACGGGTGTCCAACACCTTCAGGAACTGGAGCTTCTATATTTGCTTTAGCAAATACCACGGCGTCCATTCACGTTGTGCGTGTACCAAAGACCACGCTGGACGTGAAGAAGGGCGTACCACACGCTAGCCCAGGCATCGAGCCATGGTTCCACTGCCGCAGTTGTGCACTTGCTTGTGGCAGCGAGCATGACCGGGGCTAATTTTTTAGAAGTGTAATTGTGTTGTATTCATGGGCTGCAGACTGGTTAAAAGAATTGAAATGCGTTCTCATCTAAAATCTAGTTGCCTGCGCCAGTGCACTTTAGTTAGTAATCTATTTGTACAGTTAGTAATCTGTTTGTACTTCAGGGTCATTGAGCATGTTTTGTTCTAGTTCTAGGAACTGCCGACTATAAAAGTACATTGTAGATGCATGGATCTCTCCAGTAAGAAACATTGATATCTCATCAAAGTTAATTAGTGCGAATAATACATGCAAAGAGAGATTAGCAGGGGCCAAGTAGTAAAAGAAAAATAGATTAGATCAAATTGAGATGTAGTCAAGCACTCAAAGCAAGTTGGAAGGAAGAGAGATTGCAGAGATACTTGATGCAATGAACAACAGGTTGCCAGAGAATAAAAGAGCATGATTTGAAGCCTCCTTGTCCACATACGTCAAGTGTAGAACCCACCGACGAACTTCCGGCAAACAGTGGAGCACTATCGGATGCTGACTTGTTATCCATCAAAGTCTGAAGAGTTGAGAACTAGGCTGTAGCCTAGTGGCAAGGGAGCGCAGTGGCGTCTCCAGCAACCAGGGTTCGATCCAATTCGGGGACGAATTTCTGGTTTCTCATGAGGGATGCTTCTTCTATATCAATAAAACCATGGGTGCTAGTGTCCATGGAGTTTCATTTTTTTTTTTAAAGTCTGAAGAGTTGCGAGTTACCTCTGGCCGCCGTTGAACCCCTTGCCTACGCCGTCAGCCGACGAATTCGACCTTCCCCTCGCTTGATCTGGTCCACCACGAGCCTCAAATCACCCTGCCGCTGTGCTCCTTCTTTGTCTTGCCCTGCCCACTTATAGAATGAAAAATGGAACTTGTCGCTGCTCATGAAGCTTGCTGAGCTAATAGGAGTCCCTTCACATTCACTGGCCATAGAGTTAACACGTTGAGAAGTGTCCTTCTCCTTCTTATCTCCACTTGAATGGAACCGGGATAGGAAGGGATATTGATGCCACGAAAAGGGATTCTTCTTCAAATCTTGCTGGGATACCCCCTGTGCAAAAGAACTGTTCGTGGATGAATTCGGTGAAACTGGAACACTGTAACCATAAGATGTGTCATCATCATTTCTGTTGGATGTATGCCGGGATGGAGAACTAGTGTGTGCACTGAACTGTCCACACACTAGTGGAAAACGGGCCTTTAGCCTGGACCTTTTCGTCCCGGCCTCCCTCTGGACCGGGATTAAAGGCCCGGCCACGTCGCCCCAAATCGCAATGCCGCCCACGAGGCTTTGGTCCCGGCCCGTAAGGAGCCTTTAGTCCCGGTTTGTGTCTCAAACCGGGACTAAAGGGCTACGCGGTGTGCAGCCCGCATGTGCCCCACCTTTAGTCCCGGTTTGTGTCTCAAACCGGGACTAAAGTCCTCTGCCTATATATAGCACAACCCCCCTCTCCCCTCTTCCTTGCATTTTTCTTGGATGGAAGAGTGTGGGTGTGTGCTAGCTCTCCATTTTTTTATGCACTAGAGGTGTTTGTTGAAATGTGTGTTAGAGCGATGCCGCTTCAGTTCACCGAACACAACTACGATATGAGATGACTGAGCTACACTTAAACCTCTTCCTCTTTATTTCTACTTATTCTAAAAGGTTAGCAACTATATTTCCTCGTTTAGACCGTGCGGTACTAATTTTTAGGATCATGATTGTATTTGATATACTGTCGTATAACGCAGATGAGCCATCCATGGATGTACGGTGATCGATGCACGACCGCTTACAGAGAAGGCATGCATTCTTTTCGAGATGCAGCCGATGCGAACAAGCATGATGGTGGCTATATGTTTTGTCCATGTGTTGAATGTCGGAATGAGAAGGATTACACTTCCTCAAGAGTCATTCAGAGCCACCTGCTTCGGTCCGGTTTTATGTCGGGCTATAATGTTTGGACCAAGCACGGAGAAAGAGGGGTTATGATGGAAGACGACGATGAAGAAGAAGAGAACGATGATGACAACTACCGATCTATGTTCCCTGGGTATGCTGATACCGCAATGGAAGACAATGAAGAAGAAGATCAGGATGAAGAACGGGAACCAGATCAGCCCGCTGATGATCTTGGCCGGGTCATTTCTGATGCACGGCGAGGTTGCGACACAGAAAAGGAGAGGTTGCAGTTCGAGCAGATGTTACAGGACCACAACAAATTGTTGTACCCAACTTGTGAAGATGGCCAGAAGAAGCTGGGTAGCACACTGGAATTGCTGAAGTGGAAGGTAGAGACCGGTGTGACTGACTCGTCATTCGAAAAGTTGCTGGTACTAATGAAGAAGATGCTTTCAAGAAAGAACGAATTGCCCGCCAACACGTACGAAGCAAAGAAGCTTGTCTGCCCTCTAGGATTAGACGTGCAGAAGATACATGCATGCCCTAATGACTGCATCCTCTACCGCGGTGAGAAGTACGAGAATATGGATAAATGCCCGGTATGCACTGCATTGCGGTATAAGATCAGAAAAGATGACCCTGGTGATATTGAGGGCGAGCCACCCAGGAAGAGGGTTCCTGCCAAGGTGATGTGGTATGCTCCTATAATACCACGGTTGAAACGTCTGTTCAGAAATAAAGATCATGCGAAGTTGTTGCGATGGCACATGGAAGATCGTATGAAAGACGATAAGTTGAGGCACACCGCTGATGGTCGGCAGTGGAGAAAAATCGAGCGAGAGTTCCCGAGATTTGCAACTCACGCAAGGAACTTATGGTTAGGTCTGAGTACATATGGCATGAATCCTTTTGGGGAGCAGAGTTGCAGTCACAGCACCTGGCCCGTTACTCTATGTATCTACGACCTTCCTCCTGGTTGTGCATGAAGCGGAAGTTCATTATGATGCCAGTGCTTATCCAAGGTCCAAAGCAACCCGGCAACGATATTGATGTGTACCTAAGGACATTAGTTGATGAACTTTTACAGCTGTGGGCCGAACCAGGTGTACGTGTGTGGGACGAGCACAAACAAGAGGAATTTGACCTTCGAGCCTTGCTTTTCGTAACCATCAATGATTGGCCTGCTCTTAGTAACATTTCAGGACAGTCAAACAAGGGATACAATGCATGCATGCACTGTTTGGATCAGACAGAAAGTATATATCTGGACAAATGTAGGAAGACTGTGTACCCGTACAGTCGTCGTTTTCTTCCGCCCAAGCATCCCTTAAAGAAAAAAGGTAAGCATTTCAATGGCAAGGCAGAACCCCTGGGGAAGCCTGTCATCCGTACTAGTGCTGAAGTATTTGATATGGTCAAAGATTTAAAAGTAATCTTTGGAAACGGTCCTGGCAGCCAACCTGTTCCTAACGGCCCTAATAAGCGCGTACCCATGTGGAAGAAGAAATCTATATTTTGGGAGCTACCCTACTGGGAAGTCCATGAGGTCCGCTCGGCAATCGACGTGATGCACCTGCCGAAGAATCTCTGCGTGAATATTCTAGGCTTCCTGGGCTTGTATGGGAAGTCAAAAGATACATCGGAAGCACGGGAGGACCAGGAACGTCATAAAGGAAGAGATGACATGCATCCAGGGCAGTTTCAAGGGCGTGCCAGCTACGCTCTTACTAAGGAAAAGAAGGAAATATTCTTTGAAGTCCTTTTCAGTATCAAGGTCCCGACTGGCTTCTCGTCGAATATAAAGGGAATCGTAAATATGAAAGACAAAAAATTCCAAAACCTAAAGTCTCATGACTGCCACGTGCTTATGACGGAATTGCTTCCGGTTGCATTGAGGGGAATTCTACCGGAAAATGTTCGCCTGGCAATTGTGAAGGTATGTGCATTCCTCAATGCAATTTCTCAGAAGGTAATCGATCGAGGAAGTCTATCAGGGTTACAGATTGATGTCGTCCAATGTATGGTCAGCTTTGAGTTGTTGTTCCCGCCATCCTTCTTCAATATAATGACACACCTCCTAGTTCACCTAGTCGAAGAGATTAGAATTCTCGGTCCTGTGTTTCTACACAATATGTTCCCCTTCGAGAGGTTCATGGGAGTCTTAAAGAAATATGTTCGTAACCATGCTAGGCCAGAAGGAAGCATCTCCAAGGGCTATGGAACAGAGGAGGTCACTGAGTTTTGTGTGGACTTTCTTCCTGACCTTAAGCCGATTGGTGTTCCTGAATCTCGGTATGAGGGTAGGTTGAATATTCTCCATAATTTCGAATATAGTTTCAATTTTCAAATTTACAGTGATTTTAGGCCCGTAAGCCTGCTTTAGAGAGGAGCTCGATGGAGATGCTGCGACGGGGCTTATAAACTAGTGTTAGTCCCCCTCGCTGGGCGAGGTGGGACTAAACTTATCGTGCAGCCAGCGGAGGGGCTTTAGTCCCGGGTGGAGCCACGACCCGGGACTAAAGCCCCTCGCATGCCGCCTACCGAGCACGGGCCTTTAGTCCCGGGTCGTGGCTCCACCCGGGACTAAAGGGTGTCTTTAGTCCCGGCTCGAGCCCCGACCCGGGACTAAAGGCCCCTACTTCCCGCCTTTTGGTCTGCCGAAAAAAGGCCTTTAGTCCCGGGTCGTGGCTCCACCCGGGACTAAAGGGTGTCTTTAGTCCCGGTTCGAGCCCCGAACCGGGACTAAAGGTCCACCTATATAAGCGGGAGTTAGAAAATTTCCAACCCAAATCGCATTTCGTTCTCTCTACTTCCTCGTTCTCCTGCCCGGCGTGGCACCGTGACGAACTCGACGACGCCGTCAGGCTACCCGCTGTCCTCCTCGTCGCAGCCTGCCGTCCTCCTCGCCGCCGCCGTCCTCCTCGCCGTCGTGGACACCTCCGGTCGGTAAGCCCCCCGCCCCCTCCTCCCCAACACTCCGGCCGGTAGAAGAAAAGAAGAAAAAGGAGAAGAAAAGAAGAAAAAGGAGAATAAAAGAAGAAAAAGGAGAAGAAAAGAAGAAAAAGGGAAGAAAAGAAGAAAAAGGAGAAGAAAAGAAGAAAAAGGAGAAGAAAAGAAGAAAAAGGAGAAGAAAATAGGAAAAAGGAGAAGAAAAAAAGAAAAAGGGAACAAAAAAAGAAAAAGGAGAAGAAAAGAAGAAAAAGGAAAAGAAAAGAAGAAAAAGGGAAGAAAAGAAGAAAAAGGAGAAGAAAATATTTGTTTTTTTCATTTAATTCCTATTGTTATTAGGTTTGTGCTAGATTATTAGGGTTAGTAATATTTAGAATTAGGCTAGGGTTACAAGAAGACGAAAGATGAACAAAAATAAGAAAATAAGATTAGGAAAAAGGAAAATAAGAAGAGGAGGAGAAGAAAAGAAGAAAAAGGAGAATAAGAAGAGGAGGTGCTACATGTTGGAAATATGCCCTAGAGGCAATAATAAATTAGTTATTATTATATTTCTTTGTTCATGATAATCGTTTATTATCCATGCTATAATTGTATTGATTGGAAACACAATACTTGTGTGGATACATAGACAAAACACTGTCCCTAGTAAGCCTCTAGTTGACTAGCTCATTGATCAAAGATGGCCAAGGTTTCCTGGCCATAGGCAAGTGTTGTTACTTGATAACGGGATCACATCATTAGGAGAATCATGTGATGGACTAGACCCAAAATAATAGACGTAGCATGTTGATCATGTCATTTTGTTGCTACTGTTTTCTGCGTGTCAAGTATTTGTTCTTATGACCATGAGATCATATAACTCACTGACACCGAAGGAATACTTTGTGTGTATCAAACGTCGCAACGTAACTGGGTGACTATAAAGATGATCTACAGGTATCTCCGAAGGTGTTCGTTGAGTTAGTATGGATCGAGACTGGGATTTGTCACTCCGTCTGACGGAGAGGTATCTCGGGGCCCACTCGGTAATACAACATCACACACAAGCCTTGCAAGCAATGTGACTTAGTGTAAGTTGCGGGATCTTGTATTACGGAACGAGTAAAGAGACTTGCTGGTAAACGAGATTGAAATAGGTATGCGGATACTGACGATCGAATCTCGGGCAAGTAACATACCGAAGGACAAAGGGAATGACATACGGGATTATATGAATCCTTGGCACTGAGGTTCAAACGATAAGATCTTCGTAGAATATGTAGGATCCAATATGGGCATCCAGGTCCTTCTATTGGATATTGAACGAGGAGTCTCTCGGGTCATGTCTACATAGTTCTCGAACCCGCAGGGTCTGCACACTTAAGGTTCGACGTTGTTTTATGCGTATTTGAGTTATATGGTTGGTTACCGAATGTTGTTCGGAGTCCCGGATGAGATCACGGACGTCACGAGGGTTTCCGGAATGGTCCGGAAACGAAGATTGATATATAGGATGACCTCATTTGATTACCGGAAGGTTTTCGGAGTTACCGGGAATGTACCGGGAATGACGAATGGGTTCCGGGTGTTCACCGGGGAGGCAACCCACCCCGGGGAAGCCCATAGGCCTTGGGGTGGCGCACCAGCCCTTAGTGGGCTGGTGGGACAGCCTAAGAAGGCCCTATGCGCCATAGGAAGAAAATCAAAGAGAAAAGGAAAAAAAAAAGGAGGTGGGAAAAGGGGGAAGGACTCCTCCTTCCAAACCTAGTTGGACTCGGTTTGGAAGGGGAGGGTTGCCCCCCTTGGCTCGGCCGACCCCCTTGGGAGTCCTTGGACCCCAAGGCAAGGCTCCCCCTCCTCCCCCTATATATACGGAGGTTTTAGGGCTGATTTGAGACAACTTTTGCCACGGCAGCCCGACCACATATCTCCACGGTTTTACCTCTAGATCGCGTTTCTGCGGAGCTCGGGCGGAGCCCTGCTGAGATAAGATCATCACCAACCTCCGGAGCGCCGTCACGCTGCCGGAGAACTCATCTACCTCTCCGTCTCTCTTGCTGGATCAAGAAGGCCGAGATCATCATCGAGCTGTACGTGTGCTGAACGCGGAGGTGCCGTCCGTTCGGCACTAGATCGTGGGACTGATCGCGGGACGGTTCGCTGGGCGGATCGAGGGACGTGAGGACGTTCCACTACATCAACCGCGTTTCTTAACGCTTCTGCTGTGCGGTCTACAAGGGTACGTAGATCGAATATCCCCTCTCGTAGATGGACATCACCATGATAGGTCTTCGTGCGTGTAGGAAAATTTTTATTTCCCATGCGACGTTCCCCAATAGTGGCATCATGAGCTAGGTTCATGCGTAGATGTCTTCTCGAGTAGAACACAAAAGTTTTTGTGGGCGGTGATGTGCGTTTTGCTGCCCTCCTTAGTCTTTTCTTGATTCCGCGGTATTGTTGGATCGAAGCGGCTCGGACCGACATTACTCATACGCTTACGAGAGACTGGTTTCATCGCTACGAGTAACTCCGTTTCTCAAAGATGACTGGCGGGTGTCAGTTTCTCCAACTTTAGTTGAATCGGAATTGACCGAGGAGGTCCTTGGATGAGGTTAAATAGCAATTCATATATCTCCGTTGTGGTGTTTACGTAAGTAAGATGCGATCCTACTAGATACCCATGGTCACCACGTAAAACATGCAACAACAAAATTAGAGGACGTCTAACTTGTTTTTGCAGGGTATGCTTGTGATGTGATATGGCCAATGATGTGATGTGATATATTGGATGTATGAGATGATCATGTTGTAATAGTTAATATCGACTTGCACGTCGATGGTACCGCAACCGGCAGGAGCCATAGGGTTGTCTTTAAACTAACGTTTGTGCTTGCAGGTGCGTTTACTATATTGCTAGGACGTAGCTTTAGTAGTAATAGCATGAGTATCACGACAACCCTGATGGCGACACGTTGATGAACATCATGATGATGGAGATCATGGTGTGACGCCGGTGACAAGAAGATCGTGCCGGTGCTTTGGTGATGGAGATCAAGAAGCGCATGATGATGGCCATATCATGTCACTTATGAATTGCATGTGATGTTAATCCTTTTTGCACCTTATCTTGCTTAGAACGACGGTAGCATTATTAGGTGATCTCTCACTAAAATTTCAAGACGAAATTGTGTTCTCCCTGACTGTGCACCGTTGTGACAGTTCTTCGTTTCGAGACACCACGTGATGATCGGGTGTGATAGACTCAACGTTCACATACAACGGGTGCAAAACAGTTGCACACGCAGAACACTCGGGTTAAGCTTGACGAGCCTAGCATGTGCAGACATGGCCTCGGAACACATGAGACCGAAAGGTCGAGCATGAATCGTATAGTTGATATGAGTAGCATAGAGATGCTTACCACTGAAACTATTCTCGACTCACGTGATGATCGGACTTGAGATAGTGGATTTGGATCATGTACCACTCAAATGACTAGAGAGATGTACTTTTTGAGTGTGAGTTCTTAAGTAATATGATTAATTGAACTAATTGTCATGAACATAGTCTAATGGTCTTTGCGGATTACGATGTAGCTTGCGCTATATGTTCCTAGAGAAAATTTAGTTGAAAGTTGATAGTAGCAAACTTTGAAGAGGATTATCCTCGTTGCTGCGCAGAAGGCTTATGTCCTTAATGCACCACTCGGTGTGCTGCACCTCAAGCGTCGTCTGTGGATGCTGTGAACATCCGACATACACGTTTCTGATGACTACACGATAGTTCAGTGCAGAATACTTAATGGCTTAGAAGCAAGGCACCGAAAACGTTTTGAAACGTCACGGAACATAAGTGATGTTCTAAAGAGATGAAATTGTGATTTCATGCTCGTGCCCTTGTTGAGAGGTACGAGACCTCCGACAAGATTCTTTGTCCACAAAGTAAAGGAGAAAAGCTCAATCGTTGAGCGTGTGCTCAGATTGTCTGCGTACGACAATCACTTGAACCAAGTGGGAGTTAATCTTCCAGATGAGATAGTGATGGTTCTCCAAAGTCACTGCCACCAAACTGTGAGAGCTTCGTGATGAACTATAACATATCAAGGATAGATACAATGATCCTTGAGCGATTCGCGATGTTTGACACTGCGAAAGTAGAAATCAAGAAGGAGCATCAATAGTTGATGGTTTGTAAAACCACTAAGTTTCAAGAAAGGCAAGGGCTAGAAGGGATACTTCGTGAAACGGCAAAACAGTTGCTGCACTAATGAAGAGACCCAAGATTAAACCCAAACCCGAGACTAAGTGCTTCTGTAATGAGGGGAACAGTCACTGAGGCGGAGCAACTCTAGATACTTGGTAGATAAGAAGGCTGGCAAAAGTCGAAAGAAGTATATTTGATATACATGATGTTGATGTGTACTTTACTAGTACTCCTAGTAGCATGAGGGTATTGGATACCGGTTCGGTTGCTAAGTGATTAGTAACACGAAATGAAAGCTACGGCATAAACGGAGACTAGCTAAAGGCGAGGTGACGATACGTGTTGGAAGTGTTTCCAAGGTTGATATGATCAAACATCGCACGCTACCTCTACCATCGGGATTGGTGTTAAACCTAAATAATTGTTATTTGGTGCTTGCGTTAAGCATGAACATGATTGGATCGTGTTTATTGCAATATGATTATTCATTTAAAGAGAATAATGGTTACTCTATTTTCTTGAATAATCACCTTCAATGGTTTATTGAATCTCGATCGTAGTGTTACACATGTTCATGATATTGGTGCCAAAAGATACGAGGTAATGATGATAGTACCACTTACTTGTGGCACTGCCGCTTGAGTCATGTTGGTATAAATTGCATGAAGAGGCTCCATGCTGATGGATCTTTATACTCACTTGATTTCGAATCACTAGTGACATGCAAATCATACCACATGAGCAAGGCCTTGTTTTCATTGAGATGAAATAAGAAAGTAACTTGTTGGAAGTGATACATTTTGATGTATGCAGTCCAATGGGTGCTGAGGCACGCAGTGGATATCATTATGTTCTTACTTCAATGACGATTTGAGTAGATACTAGAGTATTTGCTTAATGAATCACAAGTCTAAAATATTGAAAAGTTCAATTCTGTTTCGGAGTGAAGTTCATCGTAACAAGAGGATAAACTGTCTACGATATGATCATAGAAATGAATACCTGAGTTACGAGTTTTGGTACGCAGTTAAGACAATGTGGAAATTGTTTCGCAGTTCATGCCACCTAGAACATCATAGTGTGATGATGTGTCTGAACATCATAGCCACACACTATTTGGTATGGTGCATGCTATGATGTCTCTTATCGAATTACCACTATCGTTTATGGGTTAAGCATTAGAGACAACCGCATTCACTTTAAATAGGGCACCATGTATTTCTGTTGAGATGACACAGTATAGACTGAGGTTTAGAGAAATCTAAACTGTCGTTTCTTGAAAGTTTGGGGTTTCGACACTTATGTGAAAAAGTTTCAGTCTGATAAGCTCGAACCCAAAGCGGATAAATGCATCTTCATAGGATATCCAAAACAGTTGGGTACATCTCCTATCTCAGATCCGAAAGGAAAGTGTTTGTTTCTAGAAACGGATCCTTTCTCGAGGAAAGGTTTCTCTCGAAAGAATTGAGTGGGAGGGTGGTAGAACTTGATGAGGTTACTGAACCATCACTTCGACCAATGTGTAGCAGGGTGCAGGAAGTTGTTCCTGTGGCGCCTACACCAATTGAAGTGAAAGCTGATGATGGTGATCATCGAGCATCGGATCAAGTTACTACAAGCCTCGTAGGTTGACAAGGTCGCGTACTACTACAGAGTGGTACGGTAACCCTGTCTTGGAGATCATGTTGTTGAGCAACAGGGAACCTACGACTTATGGAGAAAGCAATGGTGGGCCTAGATTCCGACAAATGGCTGGAAGCCATGAAATCCGAGAGAGGATCCATGTATGAAAACAAAGTGTAGACTTTGGAAGAACTATTTGATGGTCATAGGACTATTGAGTAAAGATGGATCTTTAAAAGGAAGACAGACGATGATAGTGATAAGTCACTATTAAGAAAAGCTCGACTTGTCACAAAGATGTTTCCGACAAGATCAAACAATTGACTATTATGAGACTTTCTCACTCATAATGATGCTAAAAGTCTGTTAGAATTATGTTAGTAGTTGCTGCATTATTTATGAAATATTGCATGTAGGATGTCAAAACATTGTTTCCTCGACGGTTTCCTTGAGCAAACATTGTGTGAGATACAACCATGAGGTTTTGTCGATCCTAAAGATACTAGCAGGTATGCAAGCTCCAGCGATCCTTAAATGGACTGGTGCAAGCATCTCGGAGTTGGAATATACACTTTGATGAGATGATCAAGGATTTTGGGTTTGTACAAGGTTTATGAGAAACTTGTATTTCCAAAGAAGTGAGTGGGAGCACTATAGAATTTCTGATAAGTATATGTGGTTGACATATTGTGGATCAGAAGTAATGTAGATTTTCTGTAAAGCATACAAGGTTGTTTGAAAGGAGTTTTCAAAGGAATACCTGGATTGAGCTACTTGAACGTTGAGCATCAAAGATCTATGGAGATAGATCGAAAGCGCTTAATGGAAGTTTCAACAAGATGCATGCCTTGACAAGTTTTGAAGGAGTTCAAAATAGATCAGCAAAGAAGGAGTTATTGGTTGCGTTGTAAGGTGTGAATTTGAGTAAGACTCAAAACCCGACCACGGCAGAATAAAGAAAATAGACGAAGGTCGTCTTCTATGCCTTAGTCATAGACTCTAAAGTATGCCATGCTGAGTACCGCACCTGATGTGGGACTTGCAGCAAGTCTGTTGAGAGGTACAGAGAGTGATCCATGATTGAATCACTAGCATCGGTCAAAATTTATCCTTAGTAACTGATGGACTAAGGAATTTTTCTCGATTATGGAGGTGGTTAAAGAGTTCGTCGTAAAGGGTTACGTCGATGTAAGCTTTGACACTAATCCGAATAACTATGAGTAGTGAAATGGATTCGTATAGTAGAGTAGATATTTGGAGTATTTCCGAATAGCACATAGTAGCAGCATCTATAAGATGACATAAAGATTTGTAAAGAACACACGGATCTGAAAATTTCAGAACCGTTGACTAAACCCTCTCTCATGAGCAAGACGTGATCAGACCCCATAACTATATGGGTGTTGGATTCGTTGGAATCACATGGTGATGTGAACTAGATTATTGACTCTAGTGCAAGTGGGAGACTGTTGGAAATATGCCCTAGAGGCAATAATAAATTAGTTATTATTATATTTCTTTGTTCATGATAATCGTTTATTATCCATGCTATAATTGTATTGATTGGAAACACAATACTTGTGTGGATACATAGACAAAACACTGTCCCTAGTAAGCCTCTAGTTGACTAGCTCGTTGATCAAAGATGGCCAAGGTTTCCTGGCCATAGGCAAGTGTTGTTACTTGATAACGGGATCACATCATTAGGAGAATCATGTGATGGACTAGACCCAAACTAATAGACGTAGCATGTTGATCATGTCATTTTGTTGCTACTGTTTTCTGCGTGTCAAGTATTTGTTCCTATGACAATGAGATCATATAACTCACTGACACCGGAGGAATACTTTGTGTGTATCAAACGTCGCAACGTAACTGGGTGACTATAAAGATGATCTACAGGTATCTCCGAAGGTGTTCGTTGAGTTAGTATGGATCGAGACTGGGATTTGTCACTCCGTGTGACGGAGAGGTATCTCGGGGCCCACTCGGTAATACAACATCACACACAAGCCTTGCAAGCAATGTGACTTAGTGTAAGTTGCGGGATCTTGTATTACGGAACGAGTAAAGAGACTTGCCGGTAAACGAGATTGAAATAGGTATGCGGATACTGACGATCGAATCTCGGGCAAGTAACATATCGAAGGACAAGGGAATGACATACGGGATTATATGAATCCTTGGCACTGAGGTTCAAATGATAAGATCTTCGTAGAATATGTAG
Organism: Hordeum vulgare subsp. vulgare; assembly: GCF_904849725.1. Taxonomy (NCBI): domain Eukaryota; kingdom Viridiplantae; phylum Streptophyta; class Magnoliopsida; order Poales; family Poaceae; genus Hordeum; species Hordeum vulgare. The sequence continues at coordinate 17,702,757 of NC_058519.1, forward strand.
GATCCAATATGGGCATCCAAGTACCGCTATTGGATATTGACCGAGGAGTCTCTCGGGTCATGTCTACATAGTTCTCGAACCCGCAGGGTCTGCACACTTAAGGTTTGATGTTGTTTTATGCGTATTTGAGTTATATGATTGGTTACCGAATGTTGTTCGGAGTCCCGGATGAGATCACGGACGCCACGAGGGTTTCTAGAATGGTCCGGAAACGAAGATTGATATATAGGATGACCTCATTTGATTACCGGAAGGTTTTCGGAGTTACCGGGAATGTACCGGGAATGACGAATGGGTTCCGGGTGTTCACCGGGGGGGGGGGGGCAACCCACCCCGGGGCAGCCCATAGCCTTGGGGGTGGTGCACCAGCCCTTAGTGGGCTGGTGGGACAGCCCAAGAAGGCCCTATGCACCATAGGAAGAAAATCAAAGAGAAAAGGAAAAAAAGAGGAGGTGGGAAAAGGGGGAAGGACTCCTCCTTCCAAACCTAGTTGGACTCGGTTTGGAAGCGGTGGGTTGCCCCCCTTGGCTCGGCCGACCCCCTTGGCAGTCCTTGGACCCCTAGGCAAGGCTCCCCCCCCTCCCCCTATATATACGGAGGTTTTAGGGCTGATTTGAGACAACTTTTGCCACGGCAGCCCGACCACATATCTCCACGGTTTTACCTCTAGATCACGTTTCTGCGGAGCTCGGGCGGAGCCCTACTGAGATAAGATCATCACCAACCTCCGGAGCGCCGTCACGCTGCCGGAGAACTCATCTACCTCTTCGTCTCTCTTGCTGGATCAAGAAGGCCGAGATCATCGTCGAGCTGTACGTGTGCTGAACGCGGAGGTGCCGTCCGTTCGGCACTCGATCGTGGGACTGATCGCGGGACGGTTCGCGGGGCGGATCGAGGGACGTGAGGACGTTCCACTACATCAACCACGTTTCTTAACGCTTCTGCTGTGCGGTCTACAAGGGTACATAGATCGAATATCCCCTCTCGTAGATGGACATCACCATGATAGGTCTTCGTGCGCGTAGGAAAATTTTTGTTTCCCATGCAACGTTCCCCAACACTACCTTCCGGGGGGCGTAGGTTCGTGAGGAGCCAGCCCGCTGTTGACCCGATCCTTGTTTGGTGGCGGTCGCGTGGGCCAGTGATGGTGCCGAGGCTTCCGGACACCGCGGAGGTGGTACGTCACCGTGTCAGCGAGGAGGATGAGCGCGTCCGTCGCAACATGGTTACGTTGGGGGGTAGGTTTGAGCATACCTGGTAGGTTCTTCAGGGATCTCACTGGAGCTATGATCCTGTGATGGTTCCTTCGCTACCCAAGGCTGTGGTAGCCCTTAAGCCACAGTTTGTCATGGGAGCGTCTTTGGTCAGCAAAGATGATCTCCCAACAAATATGCGTTACTTGCATACATGGTACTTAAGTGAATCAAAGAATGGGAGAACGATGATCGTGGTGAGTGTCCCACGGGAGTACTACGGCCGTCCCGAAGAAATCCATATCGACTTTGATGAACTCTTCCACATGTACAATGCCGACGCCCTCAACAAATCGCTTATGAGTTGCTATTGTGTGTAAGTTTTTCAATTCGTTGTCTACATATAACTTGTTTAGTTATTTCAATTCATTGTCTACATATAACTTGTACTCTATTATGCAGAATGAAGATTCTGGATTGTAAAAATAGGAACATCCTAAATATTGGGTTTATTGACCCAGATAAAATACATATAGCGATGCTAACTGATAAACCCAAGGAGACGGAGAAAAACCTTCTAAGGTTTCTAACAGATCAAAATTTCTGTGACCACATACTGTTTCCATAAAACTTCAGGTGAGGGTCTTTACTCTTTTGTGTCCATTCACTTATAAGTGTAATTGATAAGTTACTGATACATATATATATATATATATATATATATATATATACATGTGCAACTTCCATTGGATTCTGTTGGACATTCAAATTGATAAGAGAAGAGTTGCTGCCTTCGACCCATTATCGAGACCCTTGGAACAGTTTCAAAGCTTGCATGACATGCTCTAAGGGTAATTTCAATCATTCTTGCACTCTATCGGTCTCTTTCGATGATTTTCTGATATATCAATTAATGAAAAACTTAGCAAATCATTTTCCTTGTCAGGCAGGGTTTGGAAGCGGTTCAAGTGCGTGACTCCCAGTATCGAGCCTGAGAAGCTCACCTTTAGAGCGGCTCAGGTAAGTACTAGTATGATATACTTCTATTTTCAATACATTTATGATGCTAGATCATTATTTTGATTATATATATTCTATTCTCGTAAAGTGCAACCAGCAGCCACGGGGGACGCATCTATACGGATACTATGTTTGCGAGACCATTCACACGTTTACCTCTGAGCACAAGGATCACAGATGCGACGTAAGCAATGAACATTCACACCTCTATTTTTACCCGTCATTCTTTGTTATCATGATTGATATTCATATTCATCTCCACTTCTTATATAGTACACGGCCATGAGGGAGAAGTCCCTACCAAAGCAACGCGCGATTGTTGTTACAGAGGCGCTTGCGACCTTTCTGAGGACGGAAGCTATAGATGACAAAGGACGATTTAGTGTAGCTAGGGGCCATTACTCATGTTGGTCCATGTAATCGAATAGACGGGCTCTAGTCCCGATAATTCAGATCTCCATATAATTGTATATATATGCTCGCTTGTAAGATAAGTTAATCTTATATATATATATATATATGCATAATTATTTCTATTTAGAATTATATCAAAACTAATTCCCGAACACCAAACGAGGCATCACGTTAATCTTCCGAACACCTAAACCCTAAAACCTTAAAACCCTAAAACCCAAAAATAAACAAAATCTGAAACTCTTTATTCCCGGTCCATGTTAAGACCCGGGACTAAAGGGCCTGCCCCTGAGGGCGCTCCGAGACGCCCACGTGGAGCACCTTTGGTCCCGGCTTGAAACAGGGCCGGGACTAAAGGTTAGGCCTTTAGTCCCGCCCCTTTAGTCCCGGTTGGTGAACCGGGACTAAAGCCCCTTACGGACCGGGGCTATAGGCCCTGTCCCCACTAGTGACACCTTTGGTGAACTTCATGGAGAAGTTGCAAAAAACATATATAAGTGAAAACTTGGCAATGTTGGCAATTTCACATTTCTTAGCATGACAATATCTACAACTTGATAAGAACAATAACGGGCACCGCTATTGTTCGCATCACTTCAGTTGTTGAGTATGAAATAAAACCGTAGAGCACTAACTGAACCAAATACCTGGACCACGACAGCAGGCGGCTGGTGGACCCGCCGGGCGACGTGGGCTCGTCCCCCGGGAAGATATCCTTGTAGAACTCCTGGCCGAGCTGCCTCTGCTCGGAGCTGGTGCGGTCCCCGAAGAAGGGCCTCTCCCCGGGCCCGTTCTCGCCGCCGCTCCGCCGCTCCCTGGACGCGAAGCTAGAGCTGGTGCGGTCCCCGAAGGCGGGCCTCTCCTCGGCCCCGCTCCGCGCCCTGGATGCGGTGCCGGAGCCGGAGATGGAGGGCGAGTCGAGCCCCACGGTTGTCCTTGCCTCGCCGGAATGCCGCCCCACGGTGCCACCGCACCGCCCCTCACCTCGCCGGTGCTGGAGATGGAGCGTCTGGATAAGATGAAACAAAGGATCGCGATTGAAATTCTTACAAATGTAGGGAGCTTTTTGAAACAATGAAGCGTTTTCTTAAATCCATTTAAGAAGGGACTGGAGGTTGATTTACCAAAAATAGAAGGGTTTTTTTTTGTAAAAATGCCACGACGGACGATAGAAGCGCTCCGCGCTTTATTATTAGGGGAGAAGAGAGAGACGTACGTGAGAGGTAGGGAGACGTGAGAGATTGAGAGGGAGATTGAAATTGCATCAGGTTCCTATTTTTTACACGGAGAAGAATAGATGCTCGAGGTACATATTTTACGGTTATTTTTTTATCTTAACCACGAGAGCATTATGGGCCTCTCTTTCTTCTGTAGAGATGGGCTTTATACTTGATATCTTTTCATCCGAATTAAACCGGCTGAAAGATTTGTGAGTTTTTTTATGAAGGTTAATCTACACCGTAATAATTCGGCCCCATCCTAAATGAACGGCTCGCAAATTCTAATTAACCTAGGAATTTCTAGGGAGTCTCTAATTATTATAGATATAGACTTGGAGTTGATCATGAGACTCCTTAAGAGAAAAATGAGCACCTTTCAAGACCTTGTGGGCCTTGTCAAGTGTGTCAAATTCTTCCTTGAGTCGATCATAGCCAACCCCAAGTGCAACTTTCTCGGATTTAAGCACACGAGTAAGAGCAATAGCATGATCAAGATCTTTTTGTAATTTAGCATGATCAACGTTGTGTGACTCCTCAAGCCCCAAACGAAGACCACACTCTTCTTCTAGAGCAATGGATAGTTCTGCTATCTCATCGGCGTAATCACGACTATGTTCTTGCAATTTGGAGATAGTATCCTCATGAGTCTCAATGAGAGCATTGGCCTCACCAAGTTGTTCAAAAAGAGCAACAAAGTGCTTCTTAGTTTCACCTTTGATCTTACACAGGAATTTGTCAAACTTATTCTCATCAAGCTCCACTACCTCATTATTATCAACATAGTCGAACAAAGAAGGAGAGGTAGTGAGAGTGGTCTTGATGTTGGGGGTTACCTTATTGATACCCTTGGCCATGAGGCACTTCGCGATGTAGTTCTCGTTGGTGGCGCCGAAGAGAGACCCCTTAGGGGCGGAAGTGGCAATGGCCACGGTAGCCGTTGCCATCCCTTCACGGCATGTTTTGTCTTCGTCATCATCGGAGGTGTACTCTTCATGGGCCACCAAACCCCTTGGAGAAGTCTTGTTGGTAAAGGTGTTCTTGCTTGGGAAGGACTTGGCTCTGTCCTTGCGAATGAACTTGCCCCCGTTGTCTTCCCTCTTCTCATAAGGATAATCTGCAACAAAGTGACTCACATTGCCGCTGTTGTAGCATGTCCGTACACATTGCTTCTTCTTGCACACACTTGAGTTGTCCTTGGAGTAGTTGGGCCTTGAGTTTCTCTTGTTTCCCCAAAACTGCCTTGAAGCAAGAGCCATGTGCTCGTGATAAGCATTCTTTGAGCGCATACCAAGCCTCCTTCATGGAGTCTTTTGCCTCCAACGAGCACAACATCTCCGGTGGTACAACCTATAGGATAATGGCCGACGCCTCACGCTCGTCGTGGTAGTCGATGACGGCGCCATGCTCGACCACCTCCCACAGGTCCTGCGCCTGGAGCCGCACTCATATGATTAGCGCCCACTCGGTGTAGTTCCTGCGAGCCAACATTTGAAGCTGCACCATGGATGAGGCCTGACGGACCATGCGCCCGACAATGCGAAACTCGCCATTGCCGCTGCCATCGGTGAGCCGCGACATGGGTGCAGTCGCCGACTCCTCGAGCTTCTTCCTCGCCAACTCTACCACCTTGGCCGCATCATCTCTATCACCCGCCATCACAGAAGCAAACGAACGTGGCTTTGTATACCAATTGTTGGAACTGCTTCCTTGCAGCCCCTTCTTCTTCCTCTAGACTACCTCACGTAGCTCTCAAGATAAGATGAACACAAGAATTTTGATGGCCGCAGCGTTTTCTGTTCTCTATTCTCTGTCTAATGTAACAAGCATGGTACAGCTTTAAGTAGTACACATGCACACACGATCCAGGAACCACATCCGGCCACTAAGTCATATACGCACGTCCCCATCTTTCCTAGAATTTCTCCAAGACCTGCACCGGCTAACAAGTAATGCACACATGCAGTAACTAACAAACTTGCTGATTCTTTTCTAGTTGACTATCCAGCCGCCCCAGCGTTCTGCGCCTCCTTGCCGCCTCTCATGGTCGTGTTGCATCGCACAACACTACGGCATCACCCCTCGCCACATCACATAGCAGCTAGCATCTCGCCTTCATCGCGCACCTTGCGGCGAGCTCGCTGGAAGTCCCTAACCTGAAGTATATGCAGACCTAAGCAAACTAACTAAGATGCAGAGACAATCAAAATTAAACCTAACAAAATCAACAAAAAAGGTGGGGATAAAAAGGAACTCCTATGTTGAAGGTTGCTGAGAGCCATCGGTGGTTTAAGTTCATCTTTACATGCATAATTAATCCGCTCACAAATAACTCACTGCCCCCACTGAACTTACAATCCCGTATGAAAGTTGCCACTGCAGGTGGAAAAGGAAGAACAGAGGCCTCTTCACAGTGTGCGCCGTCGTTGTGCTCTTCATTGAAAGATTCGTTAGGAGAACCAAAAATAATATCATGAACATATAGTTGGCATATGAACAAATCCACTTTGACCTTTTTTGGCAAAAAGGGTGGGATCAATTTTCCCAATTTCAAACCCACGATCTTGCAACAACTCGGTAAGGTACTCATACCACACACGTGGGGCTTGTTTAAGTCTGTAGAGTGCCTTCTTGAGTTTGTATACATGAGGGGGGAGCTTGCGATCCTCGAATTCCGGGGGTTGTTTGACATATACCAACTCACTTAAAGGACCATTAATAAAAGCACTCTTCACATGCATTTGTTGCAATTTAAAGTCATGATGAGAAGAAAATGCAAGAAACATGCGAATAGATTCAAGACGAGTGACAGGAGCAAAGGTTTCACCGTAGTCGATACCCTCGACTTGGGAGTAGCCTTGAGCCACCAGTCTTGCCTTGTTTCGAATGACAACACCATTAGCATCCTGCTTGTTCTTAGAGATCCATTTGGTTCCAATGACATTATGTTCCTTTGTTAGCCTTGGCACTAATTCCCAAACTTGATTGCGCTCGAAGTTGTTAAGTTCATCATGCATGGCTTCAAGCCAATCCTCATCATCAAGTGCACCGTGTACCTTTTGGGGTTCAACACACAAAACAAACGTGTGATGCAAACAAAAGTTTGATAATTGTTGACGAGTGGTTATCCCTTATTGAAGCTTCCAAGCACATTCTTGAAGATATGTTGTCGAACCCGAAGCCTTTTAGCTATCCTGGTAGCGTGGCTCTTCAAGACTTCCCTACTTGATAATTTAGGAGTTTCTTCTTGAACATCTTGAGAACCGTCATGAGCTTGCTCACAAGTTTGCCCTTGATCTTGTGGTTGCACTTGATCTTGAGCAAACTTGGAGTCTTGAGCATGATCTTGGATATCATTTGGTGGAACACCATCTTCATGAGGTTGATCTTGTCCTTGATCTTGTTCATCGGTTTGAGGGCCTCCACTTTGTTCTTCGAAAGTGTGTGGGTCTAGCGAGGGTGATGGATCCACTTGAGTAGAGCATTGACCTTCTCCTTCGGCCACAAGGGGTTCGTCAATGGGGAGCATTTGACCAATCCCCATTCTTCTTATGGCTTGAGGAGGAATTTCATCACCTAAATCACAAAGACCACTTTGCTCCACTTGGGAGCCATTATTTTCATCAAACTCTACGTTACACGTCTCCTCAATGAGTCTAGTGGACTTTTTGAGAACACGGTAAGCATGAGAGTTTGTAGCATAACCAATAAATATGCCCTCGTGAGCTCTAGCTTCTAATTTAGACAAATAAACACTTCTCTTGAGTATGAAACACTTACAACCGAACACCTAGAAGTACTTGAGATTGGGCCTCTTCCCGCTAAGAATCTCATATGGAGTCTTGTTCAAGCCTTTTGCGAAGGTAGAGCCCATTGGATGCATGACATGAGGTGCTAATGTCTTCGGCCCAAAAGTTCTACGGAGATTTGAACTCCGCCATCGTGGTTCTTGTCCCGTCCATCAACTTCCGGTTCTTCCTTTCCGCCACACCGTTCTGTTGGGGGTATAGGGTGCTGAATATTGATGCTTGATCCCCTCGTCACTAAGGAACTCATTCAAGGTGGAGTTCTTGAACTCGGTGCCATTGTCACTTCTAATCATCAATATCTTTGCTTCATGTTGACATTGAGCTTCATTAGCAAAGCCGATGACAGTTTGTTGAGTCACACTCTTCCTCTTGAAGAAGTATACCCAAGTGTATCTTGAGTAGTCATCCACAATCACCAAGCAATACTTTCTTCCCCCAATACTATCAAAAGATGGAGGACCAAAGAGATCCATGTGAAGGAGATCCAAAGGCCTTTTAGAGTAGATGATATAGTTGTGGGACGGTGAGATGTTTCATGAAGCATTCCTTCAATACAAGCACTGCAAGCATGGTCTCTGGCAAAACTCAGATTTGCTAGTCCACGAACATGGTCCCCTTTGAAGATACTTTGCAAAGATCTCATATTGACATGAGCTAGCCGGCGATGCCATATCCAAACGCACATCAACTTTAGCCATTAGACAAGTCGTGATATTAGTAGGCCGCTTCGAAAAGTTCACCACATAGAGACCCTTCTCGACATGTGCAGCAAAGGCTACTTTGAGAGCCTTGCACCACAAAAGGGCCACGGTATCAATATTAAAGAATGTGGCAAAGCCCATAATCGCAAGCTCGCGAACGGAAAGTAAATTGTATGCAAGGGACTCAACAAGCATGACCTTCTCTATAGATAAATCTTGAGAGATGACCACCTTACCAAATCCCATTACCTTAGATGTTGAAGAATTAGCAAATTGTACATGGGTGGTCATAGATGGAATTGGATGCACATCCACCACTCAGTCCTTGCTCCCGCTCATATGATTTGTGGCTCCACTGTCGAGCAACCATGCCACTCCACCGGAAGCAAACTCCTACAAGACATCAATGCTTCGATTTAGGTGCCCATTCTTGAATGGGTCCTTTGATGTTAGAAACAAGGGTCTTGGGAACCGAAATAGCCCATTCAATGTACTCATAATAAGAACCAACAAATTTGGCATAAACATGCCCATCACTAGCACGACATAAAACATAAGAGGGGTTAAAGTCGTCGGATTTCTTGGTAGAGGTGGTTTTGCCCTTCCAGGCATTATCGCCCCCTTCCTTGTTCTTCATCTTCCTATGAGTACTCTCACCCTCTTTGATAAAGATGTCCTTGAGAGGGGGAGAAAGCTTGGTCTTGTTCTTCTTTTTCTTCTTAGACTTGGGTGCAAACCCAAGTCCTTCCTTTCGTACCACTTCCTTTTGATTACTGAAAAGGTCATTGAGATTCTTCTCGCCTTGGATGCATGACACATGGCCCTTTTCAAGTTGTTCTTTCAACTTGGCATTCTCCTCCACAAGATGCACATCCTCACAACAAGGGTTAGTAGAACAAGCATTATCATGAGGAGGACAAGTAGAAATTTCATTGGTTAGTTTTACTTGGAGTTGATCATGAGACTCCTTAAGAGAAAAATGAGCACCTTTTAAGACCTTGTGGGCCTTGTCAAGTGTGTCAAATTATTCCTTGAGTCTATCATGGCCAACCCCAAGTGCAACTTTCTCGGATTTAATCTCACGAGTAAGAACAACAGCATGATCAAGATCTTTTCGTAATTTAGCATGATCAACGTTGTGTGACTCCTCAAGCGCCAAACGAAGACCACACTCTTCTTCTAGAGCAATGGATAATTCTGCTATCTCATCGGCGTAATCACGACTATGTTCTTGCAATTTGGAGATAGTATACTCATGGGTCTCAATGAGATCATTGGCCTACCAAGTTTTTCCAAAAGAGCAACAAATTGCTTCTTGGTTTCACCTTTGTTCTTACACATGAATTTGTCAAACTCATTCTCATCAAGCTCCACTACCTCACTATTATCAACACGGTCTAACAAAGAAGGAGAGGTAGTGAGAGGGGTTTTGATGTTGGGGGTTACCTTATTGATACCCTTGGCCATGAGGCACTTGGCGATGCAGTTCTTGTTGGTGGCACCGAAGAGAGACACCTTAGGGGCGGAAGTGGCAATGGCCACGGTGGCCCTTGCCATCCCTTCACGGCCTCTTTCATCTTCGTCATCATCGGAGGTGTACTCTTCATGGGCCACCAAACCCCTTAGAGAAGTCTTCTTGGTAAAGTTGTTCTTGCTTGGGAAGGACTTGGCTCTGTCCTTGCGAATGAACTTGCCCCCGTTGTCTTCCCTCTTCTCGTAAGGATAATCTGCCAAAAAGGGACTCACATTGCCGCAGTTGTAGCATGTCCGTACACGTTGCTTCTTCTTGCACCCACTTGAGTTGTCCTTGAAGAAGTTGGGCCTTGAGTTTCTCTTGTTGCCCCAAAACTGCCTTGAAGCATGAGCCATGTGCTCGTGATAAGCATTCTTTGAGTGCATCCCAAGCCTCCTTCGTGGAGTCTTTCGCCTCCAACGAGCACAATATCTTCGGTGGTACAGCCTATAGGATGATGCCCAACGCCTCACGGTCGTTGCGGTAGTCGATAACGGCGCCATGCTCGACCACCTCCCACAGGTCTTGCGCATGGAGCCGCACTCATATGATGAGCGCCCACTCGGTGTAGTTCGTGCGTCAACGTTTGAAGCTGCACCATGGACGAGGTCTGACGTACCATGCGCTCGACAACGCGAAACTCACCGCTGCCGCTGCCATCGGTGAGCCGCGCCATGGGTGCAGCCGCCGACTCCTTGAGCTTCTTCGTCGCCAACTCCACCACATTGGCCGCATCATCTCCATCACCTGCCATCACAGAAGCGAACGAATGTGGCTCTGTATACCAATTGTTGGAACTACTCCCTTGCAGTCCCTTCTTCTTCCTCTAGACTACCTCACGTAGCTCTCAAGATAAGATGAACACAAGAATTTTGATGGCCGCAGCGTTTTTTGTTCTCTATTCTCTGTCTAATGCAACAAGCATGGTACAGCTTTAAGTAGTACACATGCACACACGATCCAGCCACTAAGTCATATACGCACGTCCCCATCTCTCCTAGAATCTCTCCAGGATCTGCACCGGCTAACAACTAATGCACACATGCAGTAACTAACTAACAAACTTGCTGATTCTTCTCTATTTGGATGTCCAGCCGCTCCAGCCTTCTGCGCCTCCTTGCCGCCTCTCACCACTAGTGGAAAACGGGCCTTTGGCGGGTCCCGGCCTGCCTCTGGGCCGGGACTAAAGGCCCGGCCACGTCGCCCCAATTCTCAATGCCTCCCTCGAGGCTTTAGTCCCGGCCCGTAAGGAGCCTCTAGTCCCGGTTCGTGTCCCAAACCGGGATTAAAGGGCTACGCGGTGGGCAGCCCGCATGTGCGCCACCTTTAGTCCCGGTTTGTGTCTCAAACCGGGACTAAAGTCCTCTGCCTATATATAGCACAGCCCCCCTCTCCCCTCTTCCTTGCATTTTTCTTGGATGGAGGATTGTGGGTGGGTGCTAGCTCTCCACTTTTTTTGATGCACTAGAGGTGTTTGTTGAAATGTGTGTTAGAGCGATGCCGCTTTAGTTCCCAAACACAACTACGATATGAGATGCCTGAGCCACGCTTAAACCTCTTCCTCTTTATTTCTACTTATTCTAAAAGGTCAGCAACTATATTTTCTCGTTTAGACCGTGCGGTACTAATTTTAGGATCGTGATTGTATTTGATATACTGTCGTATAACACAGATGAGCCATCCATGGATGTACGGTGATCGATGCACAGCCGCTTACAGAGAAGGCGTGCATTCTTTTCGAGATGCAGCCGATGTGAACAAGCATGGTGGTGGCTATATGTTTTGTCCATGTGTTGAATGTCGGAATGAGAAGGATTACACTTCCTCAAGAGTCATTCAGAGCCACCTGCTTCGGTCCGGTTTTATGTCGGGCTATAATGTTTGGACCAAGCACGGAGAAAGAGGGGTTATGATGGAAGACGACGATGAAGAAGAAGAGAACGATGATGACAACTACCGATCTATGTTCCCTGAGTATGCTGATACCGCAATGGAAGACAATGAAGAAGAAGATCAGGATGAAGAACGGGAACCAGATGAGCCCGCTGATGATCTTGGTTGCGACACAGAAAAGGAGAGGTTGCAGTTCGAGCAGATGTTACAGGACCACAACAAATTGTTGTACCCAACTTGTGAAGATGGCCAGAAGAATCTGGGTAGCACACTGGAATTGCTGAAGTGGAAGGTAGAGACCGGTGTGACTGACTCGTCATTCGAAAAGTTGCTGGTACTGATGAAGAAGATGCTTCCAAGAAAGAACGAATTGCCCGCCAGCACGTACGAAGCAAAGAAGCTTGTCTGACCTCTAGGATTAGACGTGCAGAAGATACATGCACGCCCTAATGACTGCATCCTCTACCGCGGTGAGAAGTACGAGAATATGGATAAATGCCCGGTATGCACTGCATTGCGGTATAAGATCAGAAAAGATGACCCTGGTGATATTGAGGGCGAGCCACCCAGGAAGAGGGTTCCTGCCAAGGTGATGTGGTATGCTCCTATAATACCACGGTTGAAACGTCTGTTCAGAAATAAAGATCATGTGAAGTTGTTGCGATGGCACATGGAAGATCGTATGAAAGACGATAAGTTGAGGCACACCGCTGATGGTCGGCAGTGGAGAAAAATCGAGCGAGAGTTCCCGAGATTTGCAACTCACGCAAGGAACTTATGGTTAGGTCTGAGTACATATGGCATGAATCCTTTTGGGGAGCAGAGTTGCAGTCACAGCACCTGGCCCGTTACTCTATGTATCTACGACCTTCCTCCTGGTTGTGCATGAAGCGGAAGTTCATTATGATGCCAGTGCTTATCCAAGGTCCAAAGCAACCCGGCAACGATATTGATGTGTACCTAAGGACATTAGTTGATGAACTTTTACAGCTGTGGGCCGAACCAGGTGTACGTGTGTGGGACGAGCACAAACAAGAGGAATTTGACCTTCGAGCCTTGCTTTTCGTAACCATCAATGATTGGCCTGCTCTTAGTAACATTTCAGGACAGTCAAACAAGGGATACAATGCATGCATGCACTGTTTGGATCAGACAGAAAGTATATATCTGGACAAATGTAGGAAGACTGTGTACCCGTACAGTCGTCGTTTTCTTCCGCCCAAGCATCCCTTAAAGAAAAAAGGTAAGCATTTCAATGGCAAGGCAGAACCCCTGGGGAAGCCTGTCATCCGTACTAGTGCTGAAGTATTTGATATGGTCAAAGATTTAAAAGTAATCTTTGGAAACGGTCCTGGCAGCCAACCTGTTCCTAACGGCCCTAATAAGCGCGTACCCATGTGGAAGAAGAAATCTATATTTTGGGAGCTACCCTACTGGGAAGTCCATGAGGTCCGCTCGGCAATCGACGTGATGCACCTGCCGAAGAATCTCTGCGTGAATATTCTAGGCTTCCTGGGCTTGTATGGGAAGTCAAAAGATACATCGGAAGCACGGGAGGACCAGGAACGTCATAAAGGAAGAGATGACATGCATCCAGGGCAGTTTCAAGGGCGTGCCAGCTACGCTCTTACTAAGGAAAAGAAGGAAATATTCTTTGAAGTCCTTTTCAGTATCAAGGTCCCGACTAGCTTCTCGTCGAATATAAAGGGAATCGTAAATATGAAAGTCAAAAAATTCCAAAACCTAAAGTCTCATGACTGCCACGTGCTTATGACGCAATTGCTTCCGGTTGCATTGAGGGGAATCCTACCGGAAAATGTTCGCCTGGCAATTGTGAAGGTATGTGCATTCCTCAATGCAATTTCTCAGAAGGTAATCGATCGAGAAAGTCTATCAGGGTTACAGATTGATGTGGTCCAATGTCTGGTCAGCTTTGAGTTGTTGTTCCCGCCATCCTTCTTCAATATAATAACACACCTCCTAGTTCACCTAGTCGAATAGATTAGAATTCTCGGTCCTGTGTTTCTACACAATATGTTCCCCTTCGAGAGGTTCATGGGAGTCTTAAAGAAATATGTTCGTAACCGTGCTAGGCCAGAAGGAAGCATCTCCAAGGGCTATGGAACAGAGGAGGTCACTGAGTTTTGTGTGGACTTTCTTCCTGACCTTAAGCCGATTGGTGTTCCTGAATCTCGGTATGAGGGTAGGCTGACAGGAAAAGGCACACTAGGAACGAAAGCAAAAGTATGTATGGACGGGCATTCTTTCTCTCAAGCACACTACACAGTTCTACACAATTCTACCGTGGTGGCTCCGTATATCGTGAGACACAAGAATATTCTACGCTCCGAAAACCCGGGGAAGGCTGACTCTTGGATTAAAGGATAACACGAGAAGACTTTCGACAGTTGGTTGCAGACACATCTCATGAATGACGACACCGTTGGAGATGAGCTGTACTGTTTGGCCAGGCCACCATCTTCGACTATATGTACTTTCCAAGGGTATGAGATAAATGGGAATACATTTTACACGGTTGCCCAAGATAAAAAGAGCACCAACCAAAATAGTGGTGTCTGTTTTGATGCAACAGACGAGAATGGGCACTGTTTGGAAACATATTACGGGTACATAGAGGAGATATGCGAACTTGATATGGACCTACTTTTAAGATCCCTTTGTTTCGGTGCAAATGGGTGAAGCTGACAGGAGGCGGGGTAGTTGTAGACCAAAAGTACGGCATGACAACAGTGGATCTCAACAATCTTGCGTACATGGACGAACCATTTATCCTAGCCAATGATGTTGCTCAGGTTTTCTATGTGAAGGACATGTCTACAAAAACGAGAAAAAGAAATCAGCAAAAGAAGATATCGTCCGATGAGCCAAAACGCCACATAGTTCTTTCGGGGAAAAGAAACATCGTGGGAGTAGATGACAAGACAGACATGTCAAAAGATTATAATAAGTTTTATGAAATTCCGCCCTTCAAAGTGAAAACTGACCCAAGCATCCTTACTGAATGATGAAGATTCTCCATGGCTACGACCCAGAAGAAAACAGAAATAATAGGTAGGAATATTGGTGCAATAATGTAATAATGTATTAAACCTTTTATGTAATGCATGTATGGAATGTACTAAATTTCAAACACTTTTCATTTACATAGTATCCATGTAAGAGATGAGTTCTCGTTCGAAACCTTGATACTTCGAGAGAGATTGTCCGTTTTGTACACGAAGTGCATCCAGTTTTTGTCGTAGCCCTCTCAACTTTTTAACACATGCTATGTGGGTGAAATGATGATAGCATGTCAACTTTCAACATTTTCAGAGTTCATTTGTACTGCTTTTCAATTTCAGGGTCAAATTGGCGATTCATCTCTATTATGAAATTAGATATATCAAAAAACTATTCAGAACATATGACCAAATTAATACAAGTTCATCATCACATTAAATCCAAAGAACAGTAGTGATCAAATGTTATTATTGCAAAAAATAAATACATAAAGTTCTCTCATAAAACAACAAAGAACTATGTAAAACATTTAAATGCAACAACAAACGCGATCAAAATCGCAATTAAGGTAACAATTGACCCAACAACATAATGATACCAAGCCTCTTTATCAATGGCATATTTTCTAGTATTCCTAATCTTCAAGCGCATTTCATCCATCTTCAAGCGCATTGCATCCATCTTCAACCGCATCGCATCGATCTTCATCTTGCGATCATCGATGACATCGGCGACATGCAACTCCAGTTCCATATTCTTATCCTCAATTATTTTCAATTTTTTCTTCAAGTATTTGTTTTCTTTTTCAACCAAATTTAACTTCTCGACAAGAATTTTTATGTGGGTTGGAATTTCCAGTTCACATACCTCCTAGATTAAAAAAATATGTCACGTTGGTCGTCATAATTGTCATAAACACTAAGTAAAACAAATAGGTATAAAAGATAATATATACCACATCCGAATCATAGACAGGAGGAGGGCCGACGGAGGCGGATACCAAAACCATCGCACTATATAATAACAAAAAATAATGAAAGTTAATTTGAGCATTTGAAATGAGCTACACTAGCAGTGACAAATGAAAGGATGAAGTAGCTAACCTTTTAAAACACTTGTGCAGTTGGTGCACGGCCAAACCTAGACAAATATTAAGGAAAATGGAGCTTGGAGGTCGAGCTTGGAGAGGAGAAAGCTTAAGTAGAGTGGCTCGGGCATTTCATCGAACACGTCGTGTGCATGAACTAGAGTGGCAAGAGCATGGCATGGTCACACTTCAACAACCAAAAAACAGGGGATATGGTGGGCAGGGGCGAGGGTTTATATAGGCAACACTTTAGTCCCGGTTCTTGCCATGCCCCTGGACTAAAGGCCCCTGCTTCCCGCCTTCTGGTCTGCCGAAAAAGGGCCTTTAGTCCCGGGTCGTGGCTCCACCCGGGACTAAAGGTTGTCTTTAGTCCCGGTTCGAGCCACGCCCCGGGACTAAAGCCCCCTGCTTCCCACCTTTTGGTCTGCCGAAAAAGGGCCTTTAGTCCCGGGTGGTGCCTCGACCCGGGACTAAAGGGGTCTTTAGTCCCGGATCGAGCCCCGAACCGGGACTAAAGATCCACCTGTATAAGCGGGGGTTAGAAAATTTTGAACCCAAATCGTCCATTTCTCTTCTTCTTCCTCTCGTTCTCCTGCCCGGCGCGGCACAGCGACGAACTCGACGACACCGTCAGGCTGCCCGCCGTCCTGCTCGCCGCCGCCTGCCGTCCTCCTCGCCGTCGCCGTCGTCCTGCTCGCCGCCGCCGTCCTCCTCGCCGCGCGCCGCCCTCCTCGCCGCGCGCCACCGTCCTCCTCGCCGCGTGCCGTCGACACCTCCGGCCGGTAAGCCCCCCGCCCCCTCCTCCCCAACACTCCGGCCGGTAGAAGAAAAGAAGAAAAGGGAGAAGAAAAGAAGAAAAAGGGAAGAAAGGAAGAAAAAGGAGAAGAAAAGAAGAAAAAGGAGAAGAAAGGAAGAAAAAGGAGAAGAAAGGAAGAAAAAGGAGAAGAAAAGAAGAAAAAGGAGAAGAAAAGAAGAAAAAGGGAAGAAAGGAAGAAAAAGGAGAAGAAAGGAAGAAAAAGGGAAGAAAAGAAGAAAAAGATTTTTTTGTCATTTAATTCCTATTGTTATTAGGTTTGTGCTAGATTATTAGGGTTAGTAATATGTAGAATTAGGAAAAAGGAAAATAAGAAGAGGAGGAGAAGAAAAGAAGAAAAAGGAGAATAAGAAGAGGAGGAGAGGAGAAGAAGAGGAAAAGTAGAAGAAGAGAAAAAATTAGAAGAGGAGGAGAGGAGAAGTAGAAGAAGAGAAGAGGAGAAGTAGTAGAAGAAGAGGAGAAGTAGAAGTAGAAGAAGAAGTAGAAGAAGAGGAGAAATAGAAGAAGAGGAAAATTTAGTTTAGGGTTACAAGAAGAAGAAATATTTTTTTGTCATTTAATTTTGCTATTGTATAGTTTATATGCTTAAGTGTTAATAGTGTTTCTTAGATTATTACTTAATTTTGCTATTGTATATGCTTAAGTGTTAATAGTTTAATTTTGCTATTGTATATGCTTAAGTGTTAATAGTTTATTTTTAACAAGAAAATTAATATAACTAGTTTAATTTTCCTATTGTATATGCTTAAGTGTCCGGGACTCGGCTCCGCCCGGCTGGTATTTTAGAGTTTAGGTTCTAGCCAAGACCCGGGACTAAAGGTCCTCCTATATAAAATGACACTTCGAAGTTTCCAAACCCCTCTTATATAGTTTGTTAGTTTATTAGTTAATCAAATGTCCGTTTTTTGCAGGACTATGGATCCACATATCAGGAACCTCGAAGAGGAAGAACTTCTCGAAGATATAATCAAAGACGGCCCCGACGTTGAACCAGCTGTATCTCCGTCGTCATATCTAAACGCCTCCGGATATGGAATGGAGGTCGAGCGACACGAAGATGAAGCCGATGGGGCAGGAGATAGGTCCAATGACGGAGAAGGTGATAGCTCCACTGATGGAGAAGCCGGTGGAGAAGCCGTTGAAGAAATAATAAAGTCCGGCGAGGTATACATATGAAGTTCGACAATCACTTGTAATATGTGAAAAATATTGGAGATAGCTCTATATTGTATACATATACATTCATTTGACGAATGTTTCTCCCTCTTAGGCCTCCACATCAAGCAAAGCTACGAAACGAGGCCCAACTAGAAAGTTGGATGCACGGACGCATTACACCTTTGAGGTGATATTGCCTACGGGCGAACCCAAGCTTCCTAAGAATGCTGCTGACACATTCAAGAAGCAATGCGGAGTTCTCGTTAGGGATCACGTCCCGATCAGCGTTCGGGAGTGGAACAAGCGCAAAGGGGCAGCCGATAGTGACTATGTCGCCGAAAGGTACAAAGATAATCTTTGGAATGATCTCATGTCACATTTCAACCTGCCAGAATGTGAGAATGAAGACGCCGCAGACAAACTGAGGGCCAAATCAAGCAGTGGACTCTAAAGAAGATGGTCGAACTGTTCCATAGCTGGAAGAAGAAGGTATGGAAAAACTATCTGAAGACAAAGAAAGTGCCAGTATTCGAGGGGTATCTAGCCAAGCAGGCGAATCACTGGAAGGCATTTCAAGAGTACAAGGAGTCAGAAGATGCCCAGGCATTATCAGAAAAGAACAAGATAAATGCCGACAAGAAGAAATATCACCACAAGCTGGGGCCAGGGGGCTATGAGACTGCCATCCCAAAGTGGGATAAGAAAGAGCAAGATCTGCTAGATAAAAGCATCGTACCTGAACCACTCCGTGATGAGTGGGAATTGAGAGCAAGAAATTGGTTCCTTGCGCATGGTGGGTCGTACGACGAAAAAACAGGGGACCTCATCTGCAGTGACGGTCTTAGGATACCCAGGGAGAATTGGAAAAGGATAGTGAAAGAAATTAAGGAGGGAAAAAGAAAGTTCACTGCAGATAGAGAGAAAGATTTGCTCACATTGGTCC
This sequence comes from Hordeum vulgare subsp. vulgare, assembly GCF_904849725.1. Classification (NCBI taxonomy): domain Eukaryota; kingdom Viridiplantae; phylum Streptophyta; class Magnoliopsida; order Poales; family Poaceae; genus Hordeum; species Hordeum vulgare. The sequence goes on from NC_058519.1 coordinate 17,721,540, forward strand.
TCGGCAATGACGAACATGGAGGACGAACGCGGGGCTTCGGTCCTTCTTACCCGTGGTGGCTTGGGTTTGCCAGAGACCAAGACACTTACAGAAGCCGAGAGAGAGCAAAGAAGCGGCAGCAGGATGAGGAGAATGACAAGTTCAACCAGTTGCTTGCCAAGATTAACGAGCAACAGAAGCAGATTGATGAGCTTAGAGGAGTAGCGCGCCAGGAAGATCTTGCACTTGATATTACCGACGCCCCATCTAAGCGGAAAAGCAGCGTGGATGAATCTGAGACCCCGCCCGACGATGCACGAAGAATGATAGAGGGCGGTCCCGGCTACCCCGTGGATGGAATCAAGGAGTCAACATCATGTGAACTCCATCAGAAATTTAAGAACATATCCATGAAGGTGGTCGTCGGACAAGCTTTACCTTCTGGCCCTGATGCACGCTGGCATGGCCGTGAGATTCCAGCTGGCTTTGCTAAAGTCGGGGTGAATGAAATCCTAACGGGGTTTCATGATATGGAGGTCGCCATAGCTGGACCCGAAGCTGAGAGGACACTCGGAGAAGTACTGGGTGGAGTCATCCTATGGGACAAGAACTACATCAAGCTTCCAGGCTCGGCCCAAGGACAACACCGCCTCTGAGTCGTCGCAGGTCGCCTACACCTCCATTACCTCCAAGCCCTCCACATGACGTCGGCCAGCACAACACGAGTCCATCTCGATCACCGCCGCCGGACTTGGGTCGTCCGTCTCCGCCGTCGCCCGCTCCGGATACTAAGCGGGAGCATGCCACCAAGAACGCTCTGCCGACGATTCCTAAGCCACGGAGCCCCCCAAAGCGCAAACGGTCGCCCCTCCCAAAGGTACGTCATGCTAATCTTCCTATCAGACCTTATGATCGTACCCCCGAGGAAAACGCCAGGATAGCAAAGGAACATCATGATGCGCAGATGAAAAAGAAGGAACCCGAGCCCCGCCCGGGATACACCGAGAAGCAAATAGCATTTGCAAAATACTTCACGACCCTTCCATCACAGTATGACTTACACCATAACCCACATGACTATACACGCACATTGCAGAAGGAAGTGAAAAAGAGCAGATCACGTGCAAGTGCAAGTTAGAGCAAATCAAGTTCAACTACAAGCAAGAAAAAATCAGACGTTCCTCAGCTTGGACAACAGGCCAAACAGTCGATCCCACCCCTCAAGGTGTTAACCGAGAATGTTCCCCCTCCGGTGCAGGGGCTAGCTTTTGAAATAGAAAAGGAGTTGGCGGCTGAATGTGGTATCTCGGTTGAAGATTTGCTGGCTTCTCAAGACCACAGGATACCCAAGGCTGTGGTAGCCTCTAAGCCACAGTTTGTCATGGGTGAGCCTTTGGTCAGCAAAGATGATCTCCCAACAAATATGCGTTACTTGCATCAATGGTACTTAAGTGAATCAAAGAATGGGAGAACGATGATCGTGCTGAGTGTCCCACGGGAGTACTACGGCCGCCCCGAAGAAATCCATATCGACTTTGATGAACTCTTCCAGATGTACAATTGCGACGCCCTCGACAAATCGCTTATGAGTTGCTATTGTCTATAAGTTTTTCAATTCGTTGTCTACATATAACTTGATTAGTTATTTCAATTCATTGTCTATATATAACTTGTACTCTATTATGCAGAATGAAGATTCTGGATTGTAAAAGTAAGAACATCCTAAATATTGGGTTTATTGACCCAGATAAAATACATATAGCGACGCTAACTGATTATCCCAAGGAGACGGAGGAAAACCTTCTAAGGTTTTTAACAAATCAAAATTTCTGTGACCACGTACTATTTCCATACAACTTCAGGTGAGGTTCTTTACTCTGTTGTGTCCATTCACTTATAAGTGTAATTGATAAGTTACTCTCACACACACACACACACACACACACACACACATATATATATATATATATATATATATATATATATATATATATATACATGTGCAGCTTTCATTGGATTCTGTTGGACATTCAAATTGATAAGGGAAGAGTTGATGCCTTCGACCCATTATCGAGACCCTTGGAACAGTTCCAAAGCCTGCAGGACATGCTCCAAGGGTAATTTCAATCATTCTTGCGCTCTATCGGTCTCTTTCGATGATTTTCTGATATATCAATTAATGAAAAACTTAGCAAATCATTATCCTTGTCGGGCAGGGTTTGGAAGCGGTTCAAGTGCGTGACTCCCGGTAACTTTCCTGAGAAGCTGACCTTTAGAGCGGCTCAGGTAAGTAGTAGTATGATATGCTTCTATTTTCAATACATTGATGATGCTAGATTATTATTTTGATTATATATATTCTATTCTCGTAAAGTGCGACCAGCAGCCACGGGGAACGCATCTATGCGGATACTATGTTTGCGAGACCATTCACACGTTTACCTCTGAGCACAAGGATCACAGATTCGACATAAGTAATGAACATTCACACCTCTATTTTTACCCGTCATTCTTTGTTATCAGGATTGATATTCATATTCATCTCCTCTTCTTATATAGCACACGGCCATGACGACGAAGGTCCTACCAGAGCAACGCGCGATTGCTGTTGCAGAGGAGCTTGCGGGATTTCTGAGGGCGGAAGCTATAGATGACAAAGGACGATTTAGTGTAGCTAGGGGCCATTAGTGATGTTCGTCCATGTAATCGAATAGACGGGCTCTAGTCCCGATAATTCAGATCTCTATATAATTATATATATATGCTCGCTTGTAAGATAAGTTAACCTTATATATATATGCATAATTATTTCTATTTAAATTATATGAAAACTAATTCCCGAAAACCAAACGAGGCATCACGTTAATCTCCCAAACACCTAAACCCTAAAACCCAAAAATAATTGCATTCAAAAAAAAACCCAAAAATAAGCAAAATCTGAAACTCTTTACTCCCGGCCCGTGTAACGAACCGGGACTAAAGGTCCTGCCCTGGGGCGCTACGAGGCGCCCACATGTAGCACCTTTAGTCCCTCCCCTTTAGTCCCGGTTGGTGAACCGGGACTAAAGCCCCTTACGGGTCGGGGCTAAAGGCCCCGTCTCCACTAGTGCACGGCCATGTTGCATCGCACAACACTACGGCATCACGCCTTGCCACCTCACATAGCAGCTAGCAGCCTAGCATCTCGCCTTCATCGCGCACCTTGCGGCGAGCTCGCTGGAAGTCCCTAACCTAAACTATATGCAGACCTAAGCAAACTAACTAAGATGCAGAGACAATCTAAATTAAACCTAACAAAGTCAACAAAAAAGGTGGGGATAAAAAGGAACTCCTATGTTGAAGGTTGCTGAGAGCCATCGGTGGTTTAAGTTCATCTTTACATGCATAATTAATCCGCTCACAAATAACTCACTGCCCCCACTAACTTACATTCCCGTATGAAAGTTGTCACTACAGGTGGAAAAGGAAGAACAGAGGCCTCTTCACAGTGTGCGCCGTCGCTGTGCTCATCTACAACTTTTATGGACCCCCGGGGCAGATTTCGGACCGTGCCACGAAAAGAAGGAGACCCAGCAGCGAGTGGCCGGCCGTGTGCTGGACGTGCTCTGCTCCGTGCGGTGTCGTGCGACGGAGCTAGAGGCGCCGGTGCGGGCCGTGCACGGCGGGCGCTGTTGCAAGGGGAGGCGTTGCGGGCGGTAGGCCGGCGACCAAATCATAGGATAGACAGCGGAGGAGCGGTGTGCGACTGCCGGCCGGACGCTACATGTGAGAGGCGGGGGATAGGGGAAGAAGCGACGTGCGTGCATGCGGGACGTGGTGTCTAGTATTTTTCCTCTGGGAAGAAACGCGGTCAGTCAACGTGAATTGCCACACAGAATACAGATTAGATTAATATGGGCTGTTAGATTATGTTTAGTGGATCTAATCATGTTTTTTTAGGGGAAGTGGATCTAATCATGTGGTGGTAACGAGTCCGTGTACATTTTATGAGGTGAGTTTAGAAGAATTTATGTTTGCTCTGTTATAAATAAATAGTGTAGACAACAAGCAGCAACAACTTTATTAATTCCTATCTACACAACCCGCTCTCGACCCAAGCCACGCCCAACCGCCCCGACCCCAAGGAAAAGGCAATAAGGAGGCGATCTAACTGCCCCCAGCGACGCCGGCCGCCATCGGTCCCTGCCTACTCCGTTGCCCACTCCGGCGACGTGAGGAGGTGGGGACCACGGCGCTGCGACGCCGGCTTGTAGTTAGGGTTGGCCTAGTGTTTTCTTGGGACGTCGTTGGGGTGGTGGGAGCGACGTCCGGGCAAATAAATTTGCCTCAACTCTATTTCCACACTGGCGACGATCTTTATGGCGGCGTCTCGGAGTTGATGGCAACGTGCGCTGCTCGGTCCTTCAGATCGGCAGCTTGGTCTTCTCGTCGTTCTTCAGATCTGTTTCTCGGTCTGTCGCTGGCGTTCGTGGTTATTCGTGACGGCGCTGGCGGCCGGGGCGAGGTGGTTCTTCTGGAGCGAGGATGCCGGTCCGGAGGTGGTGGATCTGCCGTTCCTCTCCGACTTCGTCGATGGGAGGCGACAAATCTTGGTCCAAGACAGCACGGGGACGTCCCCGGTCGACGTGCCACACCGACATGTGCCTTGCTGCGTGCAGCGGGCCTGTTCATCGACTCACAAAGCCTCGTTGGCGATGGTGCTTTCTCTGATCTTGGGATGGTGGAGGCTCGGCGTCTCTTCCGGCGTTCGCCTCGGCGGCGCTGGAGTTGGGCGGCGGCCGTTCGTTATGGTGGTTGCAGGAAACCATAGGGATCGTTTTGTATTTCTCGATCTCTTAGGTTTTTATCTGCAAATTCAGGATAATCATTTTATTCCGGTTTGTCTTTTAGTTTCCACGTGTGTTACTTATTGTAACTTGTTTTTCGATTAATGAAACATGTGGTTCTCTCAAAAAAAAACTTTATTAATTCCTCAGAAAACACAAATGGCATAACTGGTGACAACAAAACCACTCGGAAGTAAAAAGGGCCAATGATCACAAGGGAATATGGAGAATCCTAATTAACCATCACGCTGTAACATTGGGCTCAAAACAGGACGCTTATTAGAGTTATATCTGACCATCTCCGGTTTGGCCCGAAAATCGAGGGCCTAGGCCTTGGGCTTGGACTTGTCATATTTACGTTTAATGCCCGGGGGAATTGCGAAGCCTATTGGGTTGGTCTTGGGCTTGACTTTTGAGCCTGTCGGCAGGGCCGGGTCGGGCTTGGGTTTATTAGGTTTAAAGCCTATTGGGCCGGTGTTGGGCTTGAACTTTGAGCCCCCCGGCAGGGCTGGGCTGGGGTTGAGCTTGTCATATTGAGGTTTAAAGCCCGCGAGAAGTGCCATGGGTCCATCTTCTCCCCTTGTCCATGGAAGCTGCACATGTAATGAGGCAAGAGGATGTTAATTAGGCAACCCCCGTAAGAAGTCCTGCAGCCTAGCTATTACTCGTACAGACAGATAAAGAGTACTGTAGAACGTAAAGACGTCTAATAATGTGCATCTACGTCCTGAGGCTCCTTCATGCATGAGACCGATCGAGCACTGTGACTTGAAAGAAATGCATCGAAATTAATCTGGACAGATAAACACATTGGATACCTTGGCGCGGCAGAATGCTTCGATAGCAAGCTCCACTACTTGTCCGTGATCTGATCTTTCGTACACGAATCTTTGGACGACGCCGCGCGCCATTGCAAATTGGCCGGTCCCGCCAATAATGGCCCAGTCACCTTGGCCCAGGGCAGTTGCTCCCATTATCTCAAGCGTGGAACATTTGAACCTGTATTACGTCAACTCATAGTCAGAGATTTATCACGCACGCATACCTCATACCGAATTACACATACATCAGACAATCATAATCCAGCACTAATGGATCATATCACAAGTTACACAGTGCAAAAGCAAATGCAAATGCAAACTACACCCTCCGTAAAGAAATAGAAGAGAATTTAGATCACTGCGTACCTCTTACTCTCGAAAACCATGGTGAATGAGCTGTGGTCATCAACGGCGTTCACGTGCAGGCCTCTTGCACGGGCCACCACCTTGGCATCTAGGCTCGGGCCGTCGTGGATGGCCCAGTTGGTGACGGCGGTCCTCCCGAACTCGCTGCCGACGTCGCCGTCTATCAACTTTGACTGGTTCGAGTTGGGTCCAGAAGTGTTTTGGCGCAAGTACAACTTCTTGAAGTGGATCTTAGTGTTCTCCACGGAGGCACCGTTGTAAGGGGTGACGTCGTAACTAGCCATGGCCAGTGTGGGAGATCAAACTAGGTAGCTTGTGGTTTGTGTTTGTCAAGTGAAGAAGGCACGATGAGGAGGGCTTGTATTTAACTGTAGCTAGCTTGCCCAGGGACCCAGGATGGAGATAATCGTAGATCCATACAGTTCCAATATCTAGCTATCTTCTAGTACTCACCTCGTCATGGTTTAGAAGGCACGGTTAAATTTACGTGCTTTTTCACAATAAACAAGGTTTAGGACGTATTTCATTTACTCCTAGCAGCTAATTAGTATTTCGTTGTACTACTTCTATATATATGTATAGTGTGAATGTTATTTTTTAACCCATCTTACAGTCAATCAATAACCATGAGAATTTCTAAACACGACTTCTAAACCATAATGCATGGAATACTATATGCCGTTCTTGTGAGTCGTGACTAAGAAGATCATTAAGAGCAACTAGACCGTTCTATCATCATGATGGCACATGGTTAGTCAGTGCTTGTCTGCTTGGTCCATTAAATGAGCTGCGCACACTGGGAAGGATAGATCAAAACCATCGACTGTTTCAAACAAAAAATTGCTTTTTGGTCAACTATGTGCACAGTCATGCAGAGATCTAATGTGTGCTCATTGTACTACTCCATATGCGTGATGTGTGTACAATTCAAAATCTTAACTAGTCATGACTTTTCAGCTTCTAGAAATCATGGAGAGATCTAATGTGTGCTCATTGTTTCAAACTTCAGAAGATCCATAGGGGCCCTTTATGAAAAAATCAAAATTCAAACTTTTCAGCTTTTAAAAAATCTGAAAACAATTGTACAAGTAAACAAGGATGCTATGCGTATGTGTGTAAAATTTCAGAACAACATACCTTGAAATGTGATCTATACAAAAAAAAACAAATTCATAATCTAGAAGGATGAATAGTATCATGTTTTAAAAAGCCCCAGATTAATCTTTTTTGCACAGCCTCAGTTCAAAGTATTTTGTCCTGAAAACTTACACAGTTGTGCATTATGCCTCCAAGTATATCTATAATTTTTTTTAGAATTTTTTGAAATGTAGAAATACGAATTTTGATGAATTTTGAATTTTTCAAAAACCGGTCTCATTGGAGCTCGTCCTCCAAAAGGGATTTCCGTACATGATACCGACTATAATACTCCCACTAAGGGCAGCCTAACATAGCCAATTTCACTATATTATGTGATTAACTATACGCCTCGGTGAGTATCAAACAATATTGAAATAGACACTCTCATGCATGGATGCATACCATTCGGCTTTGAATGTTTTACAATAAAGGATGGAGATATGTCTTTGAAAGGATGGTAGATACATAGCTACACACTGAAACAATTTCAATCTTGTACCGTATTGTACGTCATAAAAATGATACTATTGTTTATGTGCTCAGCCTCTTCCGATCGAACGTTTCACTTATGTGAGATTTGATTGGCCCTTGCCTTATATTATGATAACTGTTACGCAATCTTGGATCCGTTAACACCGGCGTTTGGACCCACATGCGTTAACTAGGTCCAACCGAAGAGCAACAACGACTTATGAGAGTCATTGGGCCCTCTTTCCCCAAAAGACTACCATGTTAGGAGGGGACGCCCCCATCCATATAAGTTGTGTTCTGTCTCAATTGATGTGGGACTAAACCAAAAAAATTCCCCTCACACATCGGTCACCATGGGCCCGATAACACCAGTGTTTTCAATACGCCAACAATGACAGACCACCCGTGTTCACCGAGATTTATTCTGAACACCTGAGCTTTGATATCTATTGTTACGCAACCCTCGGTCTGCTAACACCAGCATTTTCTACCCACATACGTCAACCAGACCCAATCGGAGTGCAACACCAATTTATGAGAGGCCTTGGGTCCTCCCTTCCAAAAAACTAGCTTGTTAGAAGGGGACACCCCATCCTTATAAATCGTGTTTGTTTCCTCCCACAATGATTGGGACTAAACCCAACAACATCCCTTATACCCGGTTGCATTTGATTAACCAGACATAAGGACATGATGTGTTTCATTGGAATCTAAATATATATGAATCCTTCAAAGTCAACTATCTGTACCATGCACACATGCACTCAGAGATTCCAATGAACAATAGTAATCAAATTTGGAAATAATAAATGATAGTTAAAGTTAATATCATCATGTATTTTCTTCGAAGGAGAGTTATGCTAACTAAAGACAACCTCAATCGCTGCAATTGGAAAAAAAATAAGAGTTGCAACTTTTGTACCCACGACGAGACAAGCAACACCTTTTTTAAATGTAAGTTTGCGCATTCTAAATGGTCGGTCATCCAAACAGTGTCCAGTTTGTTACCTTCCATTAGTGTTGCCAATATTTATGCTCACTGGCTTGGCAGAATATCAAATGGATTTAACACGCTAGTAAGGGTAGGAGTGGTTGCCTTATTATGATTGCTATGACTGTAAAACTATATTCTTTTTAATCACAAGACATCTTCTCTTACTCGAGGTCTTTTGTGATGTACGCATTGACTTTGTATGTGGCCTACGGTACATCGAATGAAGTATCAAACGTTGTTTAAGACGATATGTACACGGTTGAAAAGAGTGACCAGGTAGGGTTTTACCTAACCTGGGTGATAGAAGAGTTTTTGGATCGGTCATTCGCCTTCTTCTACATAGGCATAGTGTAAGTCTCAAGACTTCACCATTGCCAATATGTCATTTGTTATTTCAGTCAGACTATTGGTTATGCATGCATACATCTTGCAAAGGCTGAGTGTCGCTCATTATATTATGTATCCAGTTGATGCTATATTTTAAATTATGTCCATTAATCGAAGAAAAATCAGCTACCTCCCACTGCCACATAAATCTGTCAAAGAAAATGTAAAGGCATGAATCGATTTGTTTTCAGCTCTAATTGCGTCGTACAAGGGAGAAGGAGTTCCGAGGAATGGCAAGAGACTAAATCGTTGCTTGCTCCAATCGAAACTAGTTCATGGTAGCAAAAATATGCCATCATCACAACCATGCTTGTGCCGGAGAAATGGTGCATAGATAACGAGGCAAATTGATTTCATTATGTTTTGCGTTTAACTATAGGGATTTCTATTTTCATGCCTTCCCTTCCTAATTTCTCCTTAGTCTTGCCCAACCCTATAAGTCATGCTCACTTTTGCCCAAATCTATCTACCTGTACCTCACATATGGCCAAATGCAGCATTTTTGTTGGGTCAGCCCCTTTGACTGTTAGAGTGGGATTGTGAAAATGACATGCGGGCCACTGTAAATTACGACCACATCAGCTGACCGGCGGCTGGTCGGCAACATATAGCATGGCTGAGCGGAGTTGCACGTCTGACCGATTCCAACGATGGTTGGATGAGACCTTGGCCTCTACCATAGCTAGTGCTCGTGAGCGTCTAGGGGTGGCATCAAGGTGGCCGGAGGTGGTCAGAAACAAAGGCAGCGGGTGAGTACCGTCGTGGCCGGAGTTGTAGGCAACCAAGGTATAGCACGGATTCAAACAAGTTTTTCTGCTGGTGTTTTTCTAAGGCTGCTTGTGTTGCAGTTTGATACGGTCATTGTGGTGGTTTTGTCACGGCAGATGTCCTAGCAAAAGGACTAAGTTTATGTGCAACCGCAACTAGGTGGTTGCTTGGATGGGGTTGACCAGGAATGAGAGACAAGGGTTTACCCAAGTTCGGCCTTTTCGATGAAGGTAAAAGCCTACGTCGTGCTTTGTGTTTTATTGATGATGATGATCTCGACTATAAGAATGTGGAATCGCTAACCTAGCTCTCGAGGATTTCATACTTAGCCTTTCTACCTCACGGGGTCCCCTTTATATATAGGTTGGGGCCAGTTGAGGCCCTCAGTCTACAAATAGAGTTCGGTACAAGTACAACTCGTGACCTAGTCTGTCTCCTACTCATCTTGTCTCCTTAGGGAGGTTCCTTATGAATTCCTCCATAAGTCGGCCTGTCAAGAACTGGGCTCGAGCCGGCCTCCTCCTTTCAGTCGCGTTCCAAACCCTGAATCTCTTCATTGCTCATGGCCCACATAAGGAGTCCACATTATGAGCCGCCGCGGACCACCAGGTCTTATCTGGGTCGGGTCATACTGTGGGGTATTGATACGTCTCCGTCGTATCTACTTTTTCAAACTCTTTTGCCCTTGTTTTGGTCTCTAATTTGCATGATTTGAATGGAACTAACCCGGACTGACGCTGTTTTCAGCAGAATTGCCATGGTGTTGTTTTTGCGCAGAAATAAAAGTTCTCGGAATGACCTGGAAATTTACGATTATTTTTTGTGGAATATATAAAAAATACTGGCGCAAGAATCAACTCGAGGGACGGATCTAGGAGCTCACAAGCACACGAGCCTCCCCCCCCCCCCCGGCCGGGCCTGGCAGGCTTGTGAGCCCCTCGGGGCTCCGCAGCCTCCAATTCCAGCTCTATATATTCTTCTTCGACCGGAAAAAATTCAATGAGAAGAGTTCATCGCGTTTTATGATACGGAGGCGCCACCACCACCTATTCTTCCTTTGGAGGGCAGATCTGGAGTCCGTTCTGGAGGGGCATGGCCACCCCCCCTGACCGGGCCTGGCAAGCTTGTGGGCCCCACATGACCCATTCCACTTATTCTAGCTCCCATCTCCTTCTCCTACCTCCAGAAAAATTCATTCCACAGCTCAAACCTGTGTTCTTGCTCCTCTTGCTCCATTTTTGATCTCCTTGTGCAAAGCACCCATTCACCAAACTGTTTTGGGGAAATTGTTCCTTGGTATGTGACTCCTCCATTGGTCCAATTAGTTTTTACCCTACTGCTTTATTCGTTGCGTATTTTTGCTGCCTTGGTGACCCTGTTCTTGAGCTTTGCATGTTCATTTTAGTTGGTCCCAAGTAGTTTTGATGCATGATTTGGCCTCTAGGCACTAGTAGAAGTAGTTGCTATGAGTTCTGTTGAGCCTCGTTCACTTTTCTTTTGAGTCACTAAAATTTTTAGAAATTTTCACAGAAAGAAAAAGGAAAAGATGAGGAGGTTCCTAAGAGGCTCTTCAAGCCGTAACCCCAAGGAAGATGAAAATGAGAAGAAGAAATCCAAGTATCCGATCCCCCGAGTTGCAGAAGTTCGAGCATGCGAGTGGCCAAGCGATGTGTTCTTACGTGCCGCCGGTCTTTATGAGGATTTTTATTACTTGGTGGAGAATGCAGGCCTTACATCATTTGTTGAAGATAAGTGTCCACAATACCTCTTCCTCACTAATATTTTGGTGCAAAGCTTTAATTTCTATCCTAGGAAGGATCCTCCTATGGTTGATTTCAAGTTATATGATATCCCCGAGCGCATGTCACTTCAGGATTTCTGCAATGTTTGCAAATTACCTTATGTTGGGGATATTCATGAACCTCGTCCACGGGACTTGGAGTCTTTCGTTGATACTATTGTTGTAGGAGAGGAGAAGGAATATCTTGCGCTAGAGTTGCTAGCATACATTTTCCCGTGCTTCGGTATTTCTCATTATTTGTGGGAAAATGTTTGATTGGCCACGTGAAAGTTGGGGCTCTTAGCTCCACAGATCTTGCGGTTTTGCGTGAAGTTCTTTATAATGATAAAACTTATAGCTTGGGCGCTATAGTGGCTCAACGGTTGAACACAAACCGTACTAAAGGCGTTGTTTATGGAGGTATCTATGCTACCTGTCTTGCTAGACATTTTGAGATACCTATTAAACTGCAAGAGGAAGAAGAAATACTTCTTCCTGAGAGATATCTAGATTATGATAGCATGGTTCGTCATGACTTTCTTGATAGAGATAATAATAAGAGGATGATTTATAACATGGTGTTTAGCCAGGGTACTCGTGAGACTATTACCTTGCCTACTCCTTCTTTGTTCAATCTTCATCTAGGCATGCAGGTACATTATTATGCCCTCGGACATCTACGCATATTGGGGCATAGCGCCACCACACGCGCCCGTGCCCGAGCTTCCAGTCGAGTACCGGACGCCAGTTTATCAGTGGGAGCGAGAGGAGCTCACCCAGTAGTGGCACCCTCAGTACACTCCGGAGTACCCCAGAGTCGGTTATTTCCCTCCGTGGGAGTATACCAACTTCGGCCAAAAGCCTAAGCTTGGGGGAGTACGTGTTTCTCACCGACTTTATATTCATGGTCACGCTTTCACCTTGTTAGTCGGTGTTCACACCTTGCCACTGTATCATCCATGCTAGTTTATTTCTTTTTCTCACTTTCTTCTCGTGTGTTTGTTTAGATTGAGAAAAAACAAAACAAAAATTAGTTGTAAGTTTACTTTTCTGCTTGCTTAGTAGTGTTTTAAAAGGAAAACCCAAAAATATTTCCCGTTCTTCTGCTTGTTGGGAGCTTTCTCATATAAATAGTTTTCTTTTTCTTTGGGTCAAGGTAGAAACCATGGTTAAAATGTTTAGTGGCTTTCACATGCATATCTGTTTATCCATCAAAGAGACATATTACTTTGTCTTCTCCTCTGTGTTTGCCTGCAGATTCCAACTTAGACCAATGCACGAACACTCTCATTATGACTCACATCATTCGGTCGTGCAAGTGAAAGGCAATAATGATGACATATGATGAAGTGACTGAGCCTGGATAAGCTGGTATGAACTCGATCTATCTTTTTCTTCTGAGCAGTTTTCTTGAAGTTGTACTTCGTAGCGTGCGATCCCTCGGGAATATCTGATGAACGAGGTCGCTTGGAACTGGCATCTCGAGGTGGATTAGAGCACCTGGAGCCACCACCTATGACACGCAAACGCAAACACAATGCAATGACAAAAGAAGTCAAGGCAAATATCAAAGCAAATCAGAAAATCCAAGAAAAAGGAGAACTTGAAGGACGAAACATGTGTGCTCAGGGAACAGCGGTAGTACCGTTGTTTGAGCGGTAGTAAAATTTTACTACCGCTCTCGCAGCGGTAGTACCGCCCTGACAATGGTAGTACCATTGGTCAAGTGGTAGTAAAAAATTACTACCGCTCTGACAGCGGTAGTACCGCTCCAGGAGGAGCGGTAGTACCGCACGGGTGATGAAGTGCCAGATCTGATAAGGAATTTGCAGATCCGGTACTACCGGAGACCCAAAACCCACATGTTGCGCCATACACAAAAACGTTCTACTACACAAGAACTCCCCAACCCTCCTAGTAAGAAGAGATGGTGCCATGATACGAAGAACGAACATACATGCAAAAATGAGGCAAAAACGAAGGGAACGATTGGCAATACCGAGGTCCATGGCACAAGGGAGAGGATTCCACTAAACGGAATCGGAGGAGAGTGGCCGGAGAAGGAGATCTGGCGATTCCCTCCGGCAGCAGCTCTAGAGAAGAGAGAGAGAAAAAGGGGAGAGCCACGAGAACAATGGGTATGGAAGAGAATGAACTGCCCCCTGCCCTAAAATAACCTCCTACGGCACTGGCGCGCGGTAGTACCGCAGTCATTGTGGTAGTACCACTTGGCCAGAGGTAGTAAAATTTTACTACCGCTAGCTGAGTGGTAGTACCGCTCGTCCAACGGCAGTAAAAGTTTACTGTCGTGCTGGGAGCGGTAGTACCGTGCCCCTTCTTACAAAAACACTTGGAAACTTGGCCTCCTTTTATGAAAACACTTTGAACCTTGCCATGGGAAGAGAAAAAAGCACAGGAAAACCCAAGTGAAGATAAAAATAGACATGCACACACTTGAACATAGAACCGAATCTTCTGGCGAAGAGAGGGCAGTGGCCGGAGCCACCAATGTTTGAGACAAATGGTATGACACCGGGAAGAATTATCCTTGGGTTCATGACCACAGCTCGTCTTTGAAGCTCAAGTGCCATCAACAATGGCGAATGTGAAAGATGTTATCAATTTATGCATAATGGGGCGAGGGAAAGTTCATTGAGAGAACAACACCCCCCTATGTCCATGCCTACACCTAGAGCAAAATATAATGATGAGTGAGGTGTGGTGTCCCTAGTTTCACATTACTTGAATCGATGATATTTAGCTCATGCCTTAACTCGCGAAATCTTGCTTCGTCTAGAGGTTTAGTGAAAATATCTGCAAGTTGCTCTTGAGTGCTGATGAAGAGGACCTCAATATCTCCTCGCTTGATATGATCTCGAATGAAATGATGACGAATATCAATATGCTTGGTCTTGCTATGTTGCACCGGATTGAGAGATATCTTGATGGCACTCTCATTGTCACAAAGAAGAGACACTTTGTCACAGGTGACACCGCATTCCTTTAAAGTTTGCCTCATTCGTAATAATTGAGCACAACAATTTGTGGCATCTACCTGCTCAGCTTCGGTGGAAGAAAGTGACACCAGTTTTGTTTCGTCGAAGATCAACTTACCAAAGAGCGACCAAAGAATTGGCATCCTCCAGAAGTTGACTTCCTACCGACACAGTCTCCAGCCCAATCTGAGTCAGAGTAACCTACAAAACTAAAGCTTGCTCCTTTGGGGTACCATAAGCCAAAGTTTGGGGTATGGGCCAAATATCGAAAGATTCATTTGACTGCAGCATAGTGGCTTTACTTTGGTGCGGATTGAAACCGTGCACAGATTCCCAGACTCAACATGATATCTGGTCTAGATGCACAAAGGTAAAAGCAAGCATCCAATCATGGATCGATATACCATTTGATCCACTGCTTTACCATTGCGATCATTGTCAAGCTTGCATTTGGTTGGCATGGTAAATTTTACCGGCTTGACGTCCTCGAGCTCGAACCTATTGAGCATGCGTTGAGTGTAATTGGCTTGTTTGATGAATGTTCCTTCTCTTCCTTGTTTGATTTCAAGCCCGAGAAAGAACTTCAACTCTCCCATCATAGACATCTCAAACTTCTCGGTCAATAGTGCAACAAACTCTTCATTGACATATGAACAAATCCACTTTGACCTTTTTGGCAAAAAGGGTGGGATCAATTTTCCCAATTTCAAACCCACGATCTTGCAACAACTCGGTAAGGTACTCATACCACGCATGTGGGGCTTTTTTAAGGCCGTAGAGTGCCTTCTTGAGTTTGTATACATGAGTGGGGAGCTTGGGATCCTCGAATCCCGGGGGTTGTGTGACATATACTAACTCATTTAAAGGACCATTAAGAAAAGCAATCTTCACATCCATTTGTTGCAATTTAAAGTCATGATGAGAAGAAAATGCAAGCAACATGCGAACAGATTCAAGATGAGCGACGGGAGCAAAGGTTTCACCGTAGCCGATATCCTTGACTTGGGAGTAGCCTTGAGCCACCAGTCTTGCCTTGTTTCGAATGACAACACCATTAGCACCCTCCTTGTTCTTAAAGATCCATTTGGTTCCAATGACATTATGTTCTTCGTTAGCCTTGGCACTAATTCCCAAACTTGATTGCGCTCAAAGTTGTTAAGTTCATCATGTATGGCTTCAAGCCAATCCTCATCATCACGTGCATCGTGTACCTTTTGGGGTTTAACACACGAAACAAACGCGTGATGCAAACAAAAGTTTGATAATTTTTGACGAGTGGTTACCCCTTATTGAAGCTTCCAAGCACATTTTTTAAGATATGTTGTCGAACCCGGAGCCTTTTAGCTATCCTGGCAGCGCGACTCTTCAAGACTTCCCTACTTGATAATTTAGGAGTTTCTTCTTGAACATCTTGAGCACCGTCATGAGCTTGCTCCCTAGTTTGCCCTTGATCTTGTGGTTGCACTTGATCTTGAGCAAACTCGGAGTCTTGAGCATGATCTTGGATATCATTTGGTGCACCACCATCTTCATGAGGTTGATCTTGTCCTTGATCTTGTTCATCGGGTTGAGGGCCTCCACTTTGTTCTTCGGAAGTGTGTGGGTCTAGCGAGGGTGATGGATCCACTTGAGTAGAGCATTGACCTTCTCCTTCGGCCACAAGGGGTTCGTCAATGGGGAGTATTTGACCAATCCCCATCCTTCTTATGGCTTGAGGAGTAATTTCATCACCTAAATCACAAAGACCACTTTGCTCCACTTGGGAGCCATTATTTTCATCAAACTCTACATTACATGTCTCCTCAATGAGTCTAGTGGACTTGTTGAGAACACGGTAAGCATGAGAGTTTGTAGCATAACCAAGAAATATGCCCTCGTGAGCTCTAGCTTCTAATTTAGACAAATAAACACTTCTCTTGAGTATGAAACACTTACAACCGAACACCTGGAAGTACTTGAGATTGGGCCTGTTCCCGCTAAGAATCTCATATGGAGTCTTGTTCAAGCCTTTCCGGAGGTAGAGCCCATTGGATGCATGACATGCGGTGCTAATGGCTTCGGCCCAAAAGTTGTACGGAGATTTGAACTCTGTCATCGTGGTTCTTGTCGCGTCCATCAACTTCCGGTTCTTCCTTTCTGCCACACCGTTCTGTTGGGGGGTATAGGGTGTTCAATATTGATGCTTGATCCCCTCGACACTAAGGAACTCATTCAAGGTGGAGTTCTTGAACTCGGTGCCATTGTCACTTCTAATCATCAATATCTTTGCTTCATGTTGACATTGAGATTCATTACCAATGTCGATGACAGTTTCTTGAGTCTCACTCTTCCTCTTGAAGAAGTATACGCAAGTGTATCTTGAGTAGTCACCCACAATCACCAAGCAATACTTTCTTCCCCCAAGACTATCAAAAGATGGAGGACCAAAGAGATCCATGTGAAGGAGCTCCAAAGGCCTTTTAGAGTAGATGATATAGTTGTGGGACGGTGAGCTGTTTCATGAAGCTTTCCTTCAATACAAGCACTGCAAGCATGGTCTCTGGCAAAACTCACATTTTCTAGTCCACGAACATGGTCCCCTTTGAGGATACCTTGCAAAGATCTCATATTGACATGAGCTAGTCGGCGATGCCATATCCAAAACCACATCAACTTTAGCCATTAGACAAGTCGCGATATTAGTAGGCTGCTTCGAAAAGTTCACAACATAGAGACCCTTCTCGACATGTCCAGCGAAGGCTACTTTAAGAGCCTTGCACCACAAAAGGGCCACAATATCAATATTAAAGAATGTGGCAAAGCCCATAATTTCAAGCTGGTGAACGAAAATTAAATTGTATGCAAGGGACTCAACAAGCATGACCTTCTCTATAGATGAATCCTGAGAGATGACCACCTTACCAAATCCCATTACCTTAGATGTGGAAGCATCAGCAAATTGTACATGGGAGGTCATAGATGGAATTGGATGCACATCCACCACTTAGTCCTTGCTCCCGGCCATATGATTTGTGGCTCCAGTGTCGAGCAACCATGACACTCCACCGGAAGCAAACTCCTAGAAGAGATCAATGCTTGAATTTAGGTACCCATTCTTGAATGGGTCCTTTGATGTTAGAAACAAGGGTCTTGGGAACCGAAATAGCCCATTCTATGTACTCATAATAAGAACCAACAAATTTGGCGTAAACATGCCCATCACTAGCATGGCATAAAACATAAGAAGGGTTAAAGTCGTCGGCTTTGTTGGTAGAGGTGGTTTTGCCCTTCCTGGCATTATCACCCCCTTCCTTGTTCTTCATCTTCTTATGAGTACTCTCACCCTCTTTGACAAAGATGTCCTTGAGAGGGGAGAAAGCTTGGTCTTGTTCTTCTTTTTCTTCTTAGACTTGGGTGCAAACCCAAGTCCTTCCTTTCGTACCACTTCCTTTTGATTACTCAAAAGGTCATTGAGATTCTTCTCGCCTTTGATGCATGACACAAGGCCCTTTTCAAGTTGTTCTTTCAACTTGGCATTCTCCTCCACAAGATGCACATCCTCACAACAAGGGTTAGTAGAACAAGCATTATCAACTAGAACAAAAGGAGGACAAGTAGAAATCTCCTTGGTTAGTTTTACTAGTCGTGAACCCGTGCATTCGCACGGGCTAGTTGTATAATATTAACTTAGAAATCCCATGCAGCCGAAAATAGAAATGTGTTGTGTACAACCACACTAAACCGACATAACATCGAAACCTAAAAAGGATTTGAGATGTCAGGACTAATTCATATTGTAATATATATCTCGGAATAAGTTATAGATACGTCTGATTGAACATCGATTTTAACATTCATGAAGACTAACTATGTAAGACTGTTCACATGGTTGTACATATTAGTTATGACATACTCACTTCATATCATAATGAGTGATGTGTTGCAATTACCTTGAATCAAACTTCTAAAACTTTGACTATGATTGTTTTGTATTATTGTTTGGATTAGATATGTAAAATCATATGCACTCATTGTAGAACTATGTAGTTAACATTACATCACAAAGGGCATGTGAGTGTCCAAAACAACACTTATTTTTGATATAGAGGGAGTATTCTATTAAAAAACTATCATTTATAATTTATGATTATTTACTTCACAACTTATAGAGAGCTTATGTCAAACATCAAGGGAAAACCTGTAACAAATCAGGCTGCATTAGATTTACTTGTAACACATAATAAATAATATATATATATATATGGACTCGTTTTTTTATTGTAGATAGTATAATACTAAATCATTGATACGCTTAGATAAATTTTTTCTTTAATATTTACGTACATATTATATGGCAATTTTTTCGTTGTATCGGAAGAACAGTTGGCAAAGAGTGTTCACTATCATTCTATTCAACTTCCATCAGCTAGACGCAATTGATCAAGAACGTGTCGCCATAATATTGCAGAAATTCCCATCTAGGGAAATATTCTCGGTGATAATTGAAAGAGGAACTTAATTTATTTCATGTATTTACTTGGCGGATTGTCGATGATCTTCTTCTAAAGACAAATAGCTGCTCGGTTCATAGTGCTGGAGCCATATATGGTAGGGCTGAGCCAAAATCTACTTCGCAACCTGGCAGAGGAAGAATAGATGCCACGCGGTCTGGAGATCATGCATGCACACTCCTGACAAAATTACTTGGTTGGCCATCCTTTATGTTGAAGCCAGTCGGCACACCAAATTTGGTTCGAATGCAATCAGCCAAGATCGTGTAGTCCAGAATTTGCATGCTATAATGATTGAACAAATTAAAACCAACTGAATATTTTTTGGTCATTGACCTTATAGTGATAGTCATCATAGGCATGCATTCTGAAAGTTCTTTTCATCAAGCAAAATGTTGCTTCTTCTGTTTATGTATAGAGGCAAATAAGACTTACTAAGGCCAGATTTAGACGAACAAATTACAAACACATGCTTTATCATGCATCACAATCACAAAGTTCTACGTTCTTCCTTGGCTGCACTGTCTATGTCATCGTTTTTTTACCGTGGTATATTCATGTTGACCTCCTTTTTGAAAATGATTGAGGAGAGGTAGGATGAAAGGAGGCCTGGTAGCATATACGGATTCTGTCATAAACTCATAGTTAAGAACAAATTATATGAAACTTCTATGGCTTGAATAACTATGGCCGTATGTACCTGTGAACTGTCATCCATGGGTGTATGCTTAGTTTCTTAACCATGCAACCATCGTTTAACACAAAGCTGTTGCGTACTTCTTGTCTTTGTATGTACCTCTGGACTATGGTTGGACATATGGGTCTAAAGTATGGATTATGATGCGACACATGTGTAGATTCTATCTGTCAAACGTGGATTCATTGACTACAGAAACTCTGGTGACCGGCCAAAGTAGCGTTACAAATAAGTCTGTATACTAAAGAAAAATAGGAATATAATAGGCATATACCTACTAAATGAACACATTAATAATTAAAATATATGGAGAACAAAACAAAAAGAAACGGTTGATTTAAATATAAATCGGCAAAAAAACACAAAACATATTAGTGTGAGAAGAAAAACTTAATCAAGATGAGGAACAATTTTTAATATGATAACCTCCGTGAGCATGCGTGATTCAAGCCCCAACTTCTTTGCCCATCATCCCTCGATCCATGCCCTTAGTTGTTTGCTCCAATTTAAGAGACATACATATATCTTCTTCATGGGGGAGGAAGAGACATCAGAGAAGAAAGAGAGAGAGAGAGAGAGAGAGGGAGGGAGGGAGGGAGGGAGGGAGGGAGGGAGGGAGAGAGAGAGAGAGAGAGAGAGAGAGAGAGAGAGAGAGAGAGAGAGAGGGTGCACGTCGGAAGTTCTTTGATGTTTGGTCTAATTATAGAAAGATACTGATCTGTTATTCATGTGGGTATGAAGAGAGACATGAGAGAGAGACCTTTGTGTGTGTGTGTGTGTGTGTGTGAGAGAGAGAGAGAGAGAGAGATGCACAGGATCCATGTCCCAAGCTGATTGCTCCAATTTGAGAGAGATACCTATCTGTTTTTCATGTGGGAGAAAGTGGCATGAGAGAGGTGGAGAGAGACGTGAGAGAGAGGTATGGGATCCATGCCCCATGTTGTTTTGCTTCAATTTGAGAGAGAAAGTGATCTGATCTTTTTCAGGTGGGAAGGAAGAGAAGCATGAGAGAGAAAGAGAGAGACGTGAGAGGGAGGGAGACGTGAGAGATTGAGAGGGAGATTGAAATTGCATCAGGTTCCCATTTTTTACACGGAGAAGAATAGACGCTCGAGGTACATATTTTACGGTTATTTTTTTATCTTAACCACGAGAGCATTATGGGCCTCTCTTTCTTGTGTAGAGATGGGCTTTATACTTAATATCTTTTCATTCGAATTAAACCGGCTGAAAGATTTGTGAGTTTTTTTATAAAGGTTAATCTACACCGTAATAATTCGGCCCCACCCTAGATGAACGGCTCGCAAATTCTAATTAACGTAGAAATTTCTAGGGAGTCTCTAATTAGTATAGGTATAGACTTGGAGTTGATCATGAGACCGCTTAAGAGAAAAATTAGCACCTTTCAAGACTTTGTGGGCCTTGTCAAGTGTGTCAAATTCTTCCTTGAGTCGATCATGGCCAACCCCAAGTGCAACTTTCTCGGATTTAAGCACACGAGTAAGAACAATAGCATGATCAAGATTTTTTTGTAATTTAGCATGATCGACGTTGTGTGACTCCTCAAGCGCCAAACGAAGACCACGCTCTTCTTCTAGAGCAATGGATAGTTCTGCTATCTCATCGGCGTAATCACGACTATGTTCTTGGCAATTTGGAGATAGTATCATCATGAGTCTCAATGAGATCATTGGCCTAATCAAGTTGTTCCAAAAGAGCAACAAAGTGCTTCTTGATTTCACCTTTGATCTTACACAGGAATTTATCAAACTCATTCTCATCAAGCTCCACTACCTCACTATTATAAACAGAGCCTAACAAAGAAGGAGAGCTAGTAAGAGTGGTCTTGATGTTGGGGGTTACCATATTGATACCCTTGGCCATGAGGCACTTGGCGATGCAGTTCTCGCTGGTGGCGCCGAAGAGAGACACCTTAGGGGCGGAAGTGGCAATGGCCACGGTAGCCGTTGCCATCCCTTCACGGCATGTTTCGTCTTCGTCATCATCGGAGGTATACTCTTCATGGGCCACCAAACCCCTTGAAGAAGTCTTCTTGGTAAAGGTGTTCTTGCTTGGGAAGGACTTGGCTCTGTCCTTGCGAATGAACTTGCCCCCGTTGTCTTCCCTCTTCTCATAAGGATAATCTGCCACAAAGTGACTCACATTGCCGTAGTTGTAGCATGTCCATACACGTTGCTTCTTCTTGCACCCACTTGAGTTGTCCTTGGAGAAGTTGGGCCTAGAGTTCCTCTTGTTGCCCCAAAACTGCCTTGAAGCAAGAGGCATGTGCTCGTGATAAGCATTCTTTGAGCGCATCCCAAGCCTCCTTCGTGGAGTCTTTCGCCTCCAACGAGCACAACATCTCCGGTGGTACAGCCTATAGGATGATGCCCAACGCCCCACGGTCGTCGCGGTAGTCGATGACGGCGCCATGCTCGATCACCCCCCACAGGTCTTGCGCTTGGAGCCGCACTCATATGATGAGCCCCCACTCGGTGTAGTTCCTGCGAGTCAACGTTTGCAGTTGCACCATGGACGAGGTCTGACGGACCATGCGCTCGACAACGAGAAACTCGCCGCTGTCGCTGCCATCGGTGAGCCGCGCCATGGGTGCAGTCGCCGACTCCTCGAGCTTCTTCCTCGCCAACTCCACCACTTTGGCCGCATCATCTCCATCACCCGCCATCACAGAAGCGAATACCAATTGACAATTGTTGGAACTGCTTCCTTGCAGCCCCTTCTTCTTCCTCTAGACTACCTGACGTAGCTCTCAAGATAAGATGAACACAAGAATTTTGATGACCGCAGTGTTTTCCATTCTCTATTCTCTGTCTAATGAAACAAGCATGATACAGCTTTAAGTAGTACACATGCACACACGATCCAGCCACCACATCCGGCCACTAAGTCATATACGCACGTCCTCATCTCGCCTTCGCCGCGCACCCTGCGGCGAGCTCGCTAGAAGTCCCTAACGTGAACTATATGCAGACCTAAGCAAACTAACTAAGATGCAGATACAATCAAAATTAAACCTAACAAAGTCAACAAAAAAGGTGGGGATAAAAAGGTACTCCTATGTTGAAGGTTGCTGAGAGCCATCGGTGGTTTAAGTTCATCTTTACATGCATAATTAATCCGCTCACAAATAACTCACTGCCCCCACTGAACTTACATTCCCGTATGAATGTTGTCACTGCAGGTGGAAAAGGAAGAACAGAGGCCTCTTCACAGTGTGCGCCGTCGTTGTGCTCATCTACCGCTTTTATGGACCCCGATCAAGCATGGGGCAGATTTCGAACCGTGCCACGAAAAGAAGGAGACCCATCAGCAAGTGGCCGTGTGCTGGACGTGCTCTGCTCCATGCGGTGCCGTGCGACGGAGCTAGAGGCGCCGGTGCGGGCCGTGCACGCCGGGCGCTGCTGCAAGGAGAGGCGTTGCGGGCGGTAGGCCGGCGACCAACTCATGCGACTGCCGGCCGGCCGCTACATGTGAGAGGCGGGGGATAGGGGAAGAAGCGACGTGCGTGCGGGACGGTGTCTAGTATTTTTCCTCCAGGGAGAAACGCGGTCAGTCAACGTGAATTGCCACACAGAGTACCGATTAGATTAATATGCGCTGTTAGATTATGTTTAGTGGATCTAATCATGTTTTTTAGGGGAAGTGGATCTAATCATGTGGTGGTAATGAATCCGTGTACTACATTTTATGAGGTGAGTTTAGAAGAATTTATGTTTGCTCTGTTATAAATAAATAGTGTAGACAACAAGCAGCAACAACTATGTTTTTTTTGAACGGTGCAGCAACAACTTTATTAATCCACATGGAACACAAATGGCATAACTGGTGACAACAAAAGCACTCGGAAGTAAAAAGGGCCAATGATCACAAGGGCATATGGAGAATCCTAATTAACCATCACGCTGTAACATTGGGCCCAAAACATGACGCTTATTACAGTTAAAGCTGACCATCTCCGGTTCGGCCCGAAAATCCAGGGCCTAGGCCTTGGGCTTGGGCTTGTCATATTTAGATTTAAAGCCCGGGGGAACTGCGAAGCCTGTTAGCCTGGTCTTGGGCTTGACTTTTGAGGCTGTCGGCACGGCCGGGCCGGGCTTGGGGTTATTAGGTTTAAAGCCTAGTGGGCCGGTCTTGGGCTCGACTTTTGAGCCCCCCGGCAGGGCTGGGCTAGGCTTGAGCTTGTCATATTGATGATTAAAGCCCGCGCGAAGTGCCATGGGTCCATCTTCTCCCCTTGGCCATGGAAGCTGCACATGTAATGAGGCAAGAGGATGTTAATTAGGCAACCCCTTAAGAAGTCTGCAGCCTATTACTCGTACAGACAGATAAAGAGTACTATAGAACGTAAATACGTCTAATAATGTGCATCTACGTCCTGAGGCTCCTTCATGCATGAGACTGATCGAGCACTCTGACTTGAAAGAAATGCATGGAAATTAATCTGGACAGATAAACACATTAGATACCTTGGCGCGGCAGAATGCTTCGATAGCAAGCTCTACTACTTGTCCGTGATCTGATCTTTCGTACACGAATCTTTGGACGACGCCACGCGCCATTGCAAATTGGCCGGTCCCGCCAACAATGGCCCAGTCACCTTGGCCCAGGGCAATTGCTCCCATTATCTCAAGCGTGGAACATTTGAAACTGTATTACGTCAACTCATAGTCAGAAATTAATCACGCACGCATACCTCATATCGAATTACACATGCATCAACCAATCATAATCCAGCACTAATGGATCATATCACAAGTTACACAACGCAAAAGCAAGTGCAGACTACACCCTTCGTAAAGAAATATAAGAGAATTTAGATCACTACGTACCTCTTACTCTCGAAAACCATGGTAAATGAGCTGTGGTCGTCGACAGCGTTCACATGCAGGCCTCTCGCACGGGCCACCACCTTGGCACCTGGGCTCGGGCCGTCGTGGATGGCCCAGTTGGTGACGGCGGTCCTCCCGAACTCGCTGCCGACATCGCCGTCTATCAACTTTGTCTGGTTCGAGTTGGGTCCAGAAGTGTTCTGGCGCAAGTACAACTTCTTGAAGTGAAGCTTAGTGTTCTCCACGGAGGCACCGTTGTAAGGGGTGACGTCGAAACTAGCCATGGCCAGTGTGGGATATCAAACTAGCTAGCTTGTGGTTTGTGTTTGTCAAGTGAAGAAGGCACGATGAGGAGGGCTGGTATTTAACTGTAGCTAGCTTGCCCAGGGACCCAGGATGGAGATAGCCGTAGATCCATATAGTTCCAAGATCTAGCTATCTTCTAGTACTCACTTCGTCACGGTTTAGAAAACACAGTTAAATTTACGTGCATTTCCATAATAGACAAGGTTTAGGACATATTTCATTTACTCCTAGCTGCTAATTAGTACTCTGTTGTACCACTTATATATATATATGTATAGTATGAATGCTATTTTTTAACCCATCCCATAGTCAATCAATAACCACCTAGGTTTCAGTGAATTTCCAAACACGACTTCTAAACCGTAATGCATGGAATACTATACGCCGTTCTCGTGAGTCGTGATTAAGAAGATCATTAAGAGCAACTAGACCATTCTATCATCATGATGGCACATGGTTAGTCAGTGCTTGCCTGCTTGGTCCATTAAATGAGCTGTGCACACTGGGAAGGATATATCAAAACCATCGACTGTTTCAAACAAAAAATTGCTTTTTGGTCAACTATGTGCATCTTAATTAATTAGTCATGCAGAGATCTAATGTGTGCTCATTGTACTACTCCATATGCGTGATGTGTGTACAATTCAAAATCTTAACTAGTCATGACTTTTCAGCTTCTAGAAATCATGGAGAGATCTAATGTGTGCTCATTGTTTCAAACTTCAGAAGATCCATAGAGGCCTTTTATGAAAAATTCAAAATTCAAACTTTACAGCTTCTAAAAAATCTGAAAACAATTGTACAAGTAAACAAGGATGCTATGCGTATGTGTGTTAAATTTCAGAACGACATACCTAGAAATGTGATCTATACAAAAAAAAATCATAATCTAGAAGGATGAATAGTATCATGTTTTAAAAAGCCCCAAATTTATCTTTTTTGCACAACCCTCATTTCAAAGTATTTTGTCCTGAAAACTTACACAGTTGTGCATTATGCCTCCAAGTATATCTATAATGTTTTTTAGAATTTTTTGAAATGTAGAAATACGAATTTTGATGAATTTTGAATTTTTCAAAAACCGGTCTAATTGGAGCTGGTCCTCCAAAAGGGATTTCCGTACATGATACCGACTATAATACTCCCACTAAGGGCAGCCTAACAAGGCCAATTTCACTATATTCTGTGATTAACTATACGCCTCGTGCAGGGTGAGTATCAAACAATATTGAAATAGATACTCTCATGCATGAATGCATACCGTTCGGCTTTGAATGTTTTACAATAAAGGATGGAGATATGTCTTTAAAAGGATGGTAGATACATAGCTACAAACTGAAACAATTTCAATCTTATACCGTATTGTACGTGATAAAAATGATACTATTGTTTATGTGCTCAGCCTCTTCCGATCAAACGTTTCATTTATGTGAGATTTGAATGGCCCTTGCCTGATATTATGACAACTGTTACGCAAACTTGGATCCGCTAACAACAGCGTTTGGACCCACATGCGTTAACTAGGTCCAATCGAAGAGCAACAATGACTTATGAGAGTCATTGGGCCTTCTTTCCCCAAAAGACTACCATGTTAGGAGGGGACGCCCCATTCCATATAAGTTGTGTTCTGTCGCAATTGATGTGGGACTAAACCAAAAATTTCCCCTCACACATCGGCCACCATGGGCCCGATAACACAAGTGTTTCCAATACGCCAACAATTACAGATCACCCGTGAGTTCACTGAGATTTATTCTGAACACCTGAGCTTTGATATCTATTGTTACGCAACCCTCGGTCTGCTAACACCATCATTTTGTACCCACATACGTCAACCAGACCCAATCGGAGTGCAACACCAATTTATGAGAGTCCTTGGGTCCTCCCTCCCAAAAAACTAGCTTGTTAGAAGGGGACACCCCATCCTTATAAATCGTGTTTGTTTCCTCCCACAACGATTGGGACTAAACCCAACAACATCCCTTATACCCGGTTGCATTTGATTACCAGACATAAGGACATGATGTGTTTCATTGGAATCTAAATATATATGCATCCTTCAAAGTCAACTATGTGTACCATGCACACATGCACTCAGATATTCCAATGAACAATAGTAATGAAATTTGGAAATAATAAACGATAGTTAAAGTTAATATCATCATGTATTTTCTTCGAAGGAGAGTTATGCTAACTAAAGACAACCTCACTCGCCGCAATTGGAAAAAAATAAGAGTTGCAATTTTTGTACCCACGACGAGACAAGCAACACATTTTTTTCAAATGTAAGTTTGCGCATTCTAAATGGTCGGTCATCTACATAGTGTCCAGTTTGTTACCTTCCATTAGTGTTGCCAATATTTATGGTCACTGGCTTGGCAGAATATCAAATGGATTTAACACGCTAGTAAGGGTAGAAGTGGTTGCCTTATTATGACTGCTATGACTGTAAAACTATATTCTTTTGAATCACAAGACATCTTCTCTTACTCAGGGTCTTTTTTGATGTACGCATTGACTTTGTATGTGGACTACGCTACATCGAATGAAGCATCGAACGTTGTTTAGGCAATATGTACACAGTTGAAAAGAGTGACCAGGAAGGGTTTTACTTAACCTGGGTGATAGAAGAGTTTTTGGATCGGTCATTCGCCTTCTTCTACATAGGCATACTGTAAGTCTCAAGACTTCACCATTGCCAATATTGTTGAAATTTGGAGGTGGGCCTTAGGCCCATTAGAGAATTTCAGAAAAATCTACAAGGGCCCATGTAGGTGGTGGCATGACAAGGTGGTGAGAGTTTAGTCCCACCCCGCTAGTGGAGGAGAGTTTGGACCCCTTTATAAGGGTCTCTCTTCCACATGCTATTGGAGAGTGAGAAGAGAAGGTGCTCCTCCTCCGCCGCCCGCCTCGCCACGCCTCGACGCCATGTCTTCACCAACCGAAGCTGACCGTCTCCATTATATTATGCATCCAATTGATGCTATATTTTAAATTATGTCCACTAGTCACCAAGCCGTGCATTCGCACGACCAGTTATCTTATATTGATTTGTTTTTTTTCTGGGGTGTATATTGAATCATAGGTATAGAGACATGTGAAGTCATATAGGAGAATATATGATGGTTAGCCAAATGATATCATTAGAACAAATGTTGCCAAACTCATGTGTTTTGGGCGAACTTGGTTTAAAAATATTGCCCTCGGTGATAATATTGTCGTAGAATATTAAAAGGAAGTAGTTTTGGAATATTTTAAGGTTAACACATGATATGTAAATCAAATCTCAAATCAAAATGGGATAACTCTGTTTTGTCCAAAACTTCTTAAAATTACGAACAGAAAGAGTAATTGGTTTACATAAAATCCCATGTATATATATAGTACATGAATGGTGATATTTATTTCATTTCATGATAACCAATTAATCTTCATTGAACGTCTCCCATATATGTATGTATAGAGTTTATGTTTGCCATTTTCTTTCTAAAAATATGTATAATAGGCTTAAGTGTTTGAAAAATAAAAGTAATCAAATAGTTAATCAATTTATAACACAAATCTATACAACTAAAAACTGAGAAATTAGACAGATCTGCAGACTAAAGTATGTAAAGAGTATATGATATATGCTAGGGTGAACAATTCAACTTGTTAATTACAGAGTGAAAACTTTATATATACTGATAAACACACATCATGCACGATCAAACATACTACACTATTTACCAATAGAAGGAAGTAAAACAAAGCACTTGGCCCAATTTACACAAAAATAGTGTGGTAAAAAACTGTTTTACATACTGACGATGGATTCCAATAAAAAGCACTACTGTGTGAACAGACTGAAACAG
The DNA here is from genome assembly GCF_904849725.1 of Hordeum vulgare subsp. vulgare. NCBI lineage: Eukaryota > Viridiplantae > Streptophyta > Magnoliopsida > Poales > Poaceae > Hordeum > Hordeum vulgare. Next base: position 17,750,265 of record NC_058519.1, read on the forward strand.
TATGGGTTTTCTATTTCTTGGGAACCGCAGACTTGCAACTTAGATAAAATAATGCATCGCTTGTGGAAAAGGTTCAAACCATCCAAGATAATAAAAATATTTTGAGATCTTAGAAACAGTGGACATGCAACATATACTACTATAGGAAAACATAGTGGTACTGACGGAAAAAAGTGACACATAAATAAGTTCTAACATGTGCTCGTTATCCATGTACAAAAATTGTAGCTAATTGCTTCCAGTGAACAAAAATATACTATACAGAAAAGATAGAACACCATAGATCTGTGATCATAGGGAGTAGCTCCCAAATTTTGAAATTGAACAAATGATACGCATAAGGGCATCTTCAATGATCGTATGATCATCGTTGGTAAAATTGCCACATAGATGATTTTGATGACATGGCATATAATAAAAGAAGAGAGAAAATGACATCGTATGAACTTGAAGCAACGGTTCACGCACAAGCTCCGAGGCAAGTATGGTTATTTCTTTCATATTTAGTGGACCCCCTTAGTTATTTTACATACGATTAACATACACTCCATTGAAGAGCTTGTATGATGTGTTGTTGGTTGTTGACATGGACACTTATACCAACGACTGAACATACGGACTGTTGGAGATGCTCTAAGAAGCATGCAGGAAGCTGAAGCAACTCGTCGTTTTATGTTTGGTGACAATATTGTAAAGACTGTTGCGATAAAAATCGCAATTCCCGCTCGACAGAGTACTACATCATCGCTGATCGGCACAGTATGGCACCCAACGGCGGATATAGCTCGATCCCTGGGAACCTTTACGTCAGACCAAAGTCTTGAAGGAAATTCAGCCACGGGATGATTGGATAGGGAGTCAGTTATTGCTAATCAAAAATGGCAGAGATTAAATGGCTGCTTTAGAGGCTTTGTGCACAAAGGTTGCCGGTGACAGGGTGCATATAGCTATTAGGGAGAGAGTATGCATGCCGAAGAGGCAAACATGATATCACTCATGAATATGGTTACAGGCCGGTACACACACATTCTGAAGAGCAGTACCAGATATGTAATAGTGATTGGCTACGGGAATATAGTCTCTCAGTTTAATACATAACTTGACAGGATGCAGCGAAGAGACGCTCTCTCATGTTGACAACATGAATTGCAGGAGAACCGGAGATTCCCCATCCTTGATTTTCTCTATATCTTGAAGTCTATGTAATCAGTCTATTTCTTCTGAATTATTTTCGTGTGAAATCCATTCATTTGCATAACAGACAACAACTACATCTGACCGCAGAACAGATCAATTCTATGGGACTAAAAGTTGTCATAAATTTAAATTAGCTAATGTCTCAAACATGTCCGACAACCTGCAGAAACCTACAAAATCCGAAGTGTAGTATATCAGTGCAACAGAAAAGAACTAAAACAAAGAACCTGATATGGACGAAGGCAGAACTAAAACTGACCCATTTAAAATCGTCTACCCTAAAGAGTGAAAATAATGAAGCAATCTCTAAGATTGACACTGCACATTCAACTTTCGAAAAGAGGATGGAGAAATTAAAAGAAAAGAGAGTGCATACGTACATTAAAACTTAATAAAGACAAAATAACTGGGTGCAGTCCATAGACCACCATACAAATTTGCTTCCGAGTTCCGTTTCTTAGCAGTTTGTCAGGCCGTCATGCTGGTTGCCGCTAGCTGCCTCCAGCATGCGTCTCCCCCATGAACTCCTGATTGTCAAAAGAAAAATTATCCCTCAAATGGACTCATATAGAGATACTGGTGGTAGTTGGGGCATATATAAGCAGCAAACGGAATCTTATTGGGCATCGTACTTGAACCCTACAGGATGCACAGAGGCGAGAGATTGCGAACCGCTGATTGTCAAAAAAAATTAGCCATCACCTCTCTGTTACGGGAATAATCTTATGGACATCCTGATGGTTATTGGCGGCATATATAAGAAGCATGTGTAATCTTATTGGGCATCGAACTTGAACCCTAGGTGGTGCACCATAGAGAGGAGAGAGATCGCCAGCCGCTAATACATGTCAGATGGTGATGAATGGTGATGAGACGGATGGAATCATTGATCTAAGCCATTATAATTCGCATGTATGGTTATATTTTTTATTTACGGGAGTTTTCTGGAAAAAAAAAGATTGCATGAGTTAATCTATAAACCGTAATAATTCGATCCCACCAGATTAACGGCTCCTATTTTCTAATTAATGTGGTAATTTCTCAGAAGTTTTCTGAAAAAAAAAAAGATTTCAAGAGTTAATTCAAACCGTAATAATTCGGTCACACCAGATTAACGGCTCCTATTTTCTAATTAATGTGGTAATTTCTTGGAAGTGCCTAATTAGTATAAGTATAGATATAGATATAGATTAATGAAAGAAAAATCAGCTACCTCCCAATGCCACATAAATCTGTCAAAGAAAATGTAAAGGCATTAATCGATTTGATTTCAGCTCTAATTGCGTGGTACAAGGGAGAAGGAGTTCTGAGGAATGGCAAGAGACTAAATCGTTGCTTGCTCCAATCGAAACTAGTTCATGGTAGCAAAAATATGCCATCACCACAACCATCCCTGCGCCGGAGAAATGGTGCATAGATAACGAGGCAAATTGATTTCATTATGTTTTGCGTTTAACTATAGGGATTTCTATTTTCATGCCCTCCCTTCCTTATTTCTCCTTAGTCTTGCCCAACCCTATAAGTCATGCTCACTTTTGCCCAAATCTATCTACTTGAACCTCACATATGGCCAAATGCTGCATTTTTGTTGGGTCAGCCTCTTTGACTGTTAGAGTGGGACTGTGAAAATGACATGCAGGCCACTGTAAATTACGACCACATCAGCTGACCGGCGGCTAGTCGGCAACATATAGCATGGCTGAGCGGAGTTGCATGTCTGACCGATTCCAACGATGGTTGGATGAGACCTTGGCCTCTACCATAGCTGGTGCTCGTGAGGGGTGGCATCAGGGTGGCCAGAGGTGGTCAGAAACAAAGGCAGTGGGTGAGTACCGTCGTGGCCGGAGTTGTAGGCAACCAAGCTATATAGCACCGATTCAAACAAGTTTTTGTGCTGGTGTTTTTCTAAGGATGCTTGCGTTGCAGTTTGATACGGTTATTGTGGTGGTTTTTTCACGGCAGATGTCCTAGCTAAAGGACTAAGTTTATGAGCCTTGGATAGGGTTGACCAGGAATGAGAGACAAGGGTTTACCCAAGTTCGGCCTCTCCGATGGAGGTAAAAGCCTACGTCGTGCTTTGTGTTTTATTGACGATGATGATCTTGATTATAAGGATGCACAATCGCAAACCTAGCTCTCGAGGATTTCATACTTAGCCTTTCTACCTCAGGGGCTCCCCTTTATATATAGGTTGGGGCCAGTTGAAGCCCTTAGTCTACAAATAGAGTTCGGTAGAAGTACAACCCGTGACCTAGTCTATCTCCTACTCATCTTGTCTCCCTAGGGAGCTTCCTTATGAATTCCTCCATAAGCCGACCTATCAAGAACCGGGCTTGAGCCGGCCTCCTCCTTTCAGCCGCCTTCCTAACCCTGAATCTCTACAATGCTCATGGCCCACATAAGAGTCCACATTATGAGCCGCCCCAGACCACTAGGTCTTATCTGGGTCGGGTCATACTGTGGGGGTATATCCCCAACATTTTGTTGGAAATATGCCCTAGAGGCAATAATAAATTAGTTATTATTATATTTCTTTGTTCATGATAATCGTTTATTATCCCTGCTATAATTGTATTGATTGGAAACACAAATACATGTGTGGATATATAGATAAAGCATTGTTCCTAGTAAGCCTCTAGTTGACTAGCTCGTTGATCGAAGATGGTCAAGGTTTCCTGACCATAGACAAGTGTTGTCACCTGATAATGGGATCACATCATTAGGAGAATCATGTGATGGACAAGACCCAAACTATGAACGTAGCATGTGATCGTGTCATTTTATTGCTATTGTTTTCTGCGTGTCAAGTATTCAATCCTATGACCATGAGATCATGTAACTCACTGACACCAGAGGAATACCTTGTGTGTATCAAACGTCACAACGTAACTGGGTGACTATAAAGGTGCTCTACAGGTAGCTCCGAAGGTGTCCATTGAGTTAGCATGGATCAGGACTGGGATTTGTCACTTCGTGTGACGGAGAGGTATCTCGGGGCCCACTCGGTAATACAACATCACACACAAGCCTTGCAAGCAATGTCACTCAAGTGTGAGTCACGGGATCTTATATTATAGAACGAGTAAAGAGACTTGCCGGTAACGAGATTAAAATAGGTATAGGGATACCGACGATCAAATCTCGGACAAGTAACATACCGAAGGACAAAGGGAATGTTATACGGGATTATATGAATCCTTGGCACAGAGGTTCAACCGATAAGATCTTCATAGAATATGTAGGATCCAATATGGGCATCCAGGTCCCGCTATCGGATATTGACCGAGAAGTGTCTTGGGTCATGTCTGCATAGTTCTTGAACCCGCAGGGTCTGCACACTTAAGGTTCGATGATGTTTTAGTATAGTTGAGTTACATGTGTTGGTGACCGAAGGTTGTTCGGAGTCCTGGATGAGATCGCGGACGTCATGAGGGTTTCCGGAATGGTCCGGAAACGAAGATTGATATATAGGAAGTTGGTGTTTGGATTCCGGAAAGTTTTCGGGCATTACCGGGAGTGTACCGGGAGGGACGAATGGGTTCCGGTGGCCCACTGGATGGGCCCACCACGCCGCAAGGGGTCCACGTGGGTTTATTGGATGTACAATAAGGTATAATGGGCTGACAAAATCATCCAAGGAAATCCCATGAGGAAAAGTGGAAAAACCAAAAGAGGTGGAAAATAAGGAAGGAGTCCTAATCCAAGTGGGATTGGAGAAGGACTCCTCCCTCCCACTTCGGCCGACCCAAGAAGGGCCACCTTTGGACGACGCCCTAGGGATTTGTCCCACCCCTTGGCTCCTCCTATATATACTAGAGGTTTCTTGCCACGTGCAACTCAAACCTACACCAAGTAGTTCTCGCTCTAGATTAGATTTCTGCGGAGCTCGGGCGGAGCCCTGCAGGAATAGATCATCACCAACATCGGCGCGCCGTCAGGCTGCCGGAGAACTCATCTACTTCTCCGTCTCTCTTGCTGGATCAAGAAGGCCGAGATCGTCATCGAGCTGTACGTGTGGGGAACGTGGAGGTGTCGTCCGTTCAGCCCTAGATCGGAACGGATCGTGGGACGGATCGTGGGACGACGGTGATTTGAATCACGAAGCTGTACCACTACATCAACCGCGTTTCTTAATGCTTCCCGCTTAGCGATCTACAAGGTTACGTAGATCTAATCTCCTCTCATAGATGGACATCACCATGATAGGTCTTCGCGTGCGTAGGAAATTTTTTGTTTCCCATGCAACATTCCCCAATAGTGGCATCATGAGCTAGGTTCATGCGTAGATGTTATCTCTAGTAGATCACAAAAGGTTTTGTGGACATCGATGTTCGATTTTCTGCCCTCCTTAGTATTTTCTTGACTCGCGGTATTGTTGGATTGAAGCGGCCCAAACCGACATTACTCATACACTTACGAGAGACTGTTTTCATTGACTAACATGCAACTCGTTGCATAAAAATGACTGGCGGGTGCCTGTTTCTTCAACTTTAGTTGATTTGGTTTTGACAGAGGCGGTCCTTGGAGAGAGGTTAAATAGCAATTTGCACATCTTCGTTGTGGTTTTTGTGTAAGTAAGATGCGACCATACTAGATACCCATAGCAGCCACGTAAAACATGCAACAACAAAGTAGAGTACGTCTAACTTGTTTTTTGCAGGGTATGCTTGTGATATGATATGGTCGATGACGTGATGTAATATATTGGATGTATGAGATGATCATGTTGTAATAGTTAATATCGACTTGCACGTCGATGCTACGGCAACCGGCAGGAGCCATAGGGTTGTCTTTAAACTAACGTTTGTGTTTGCAGATGCGTTTACTGTATTGCTAGGTTGTAGCTTTAGTAGTAATAGCATAGATAGCACGACAACCTCGATGGTGGAACGATGATGGATATCATGTTGATGGAGATCATGGTGTGGTGCCGGTGACAAGAAGATCATGCCGGTGCTTTGGTGATGGAGATCAAGAAGCACAAGATGATGGCCATATCATGTCACTTATGAATTGCATGTGATGTTTATCCTTTTATGCACCTTATTTTGCTTAGAACGACGGTATCATTATAAGGTGATCTTTCACTAAAATTTCAAGAAGAACTTGTGTTCTCCCCAACTGTGCACCATTACGACAGTTCGTCGTTTCGAGACACCACGTGATGATCGGGGGTGATAGACTCAACGTTCACATACAACGGGTGCAAAACAGTTGCACACGCGGAACACTCGGGTTAAACTTGACGAGCCTAGCATGTGCATACATGGCCTCCGGACACAAGAGACCGAAAGGTCGATCATGAATCGTATAGTTGATATGATTAGCATAGGGATGCTTACCATTGAAGCTATACTCAACTCACGTGATGATCGGACTTGAGTTAGTGGATTAGGATCATGTACCACTCAAATGACTAGAGGGATGTACTTTTTGAGTGGGAGTTTATTAAGTAATTTGATTAGTTAAACTCTAATTATCATGAACATAGTCAAAAGGTCTTTGAGAATTATGATGTAGCTTGCGCTATAGCTCTATTGTTTTTTATATGTTCCTAGAGAAAATTTAGTTGAAAGATGATAGTAGCAACTTTGCGGACTGAGTCCGAAAAACCGAGGATTGTCCTCATTGCTGCGCAGAAGGCTTATGTACTTAATGCACCACTTGGTGTGCTGCACCTCGAGCATCATCTATGGACGTTGCGAACATCTGACATACACGTTCTTTATGACTACGTGATAGTTCAGTGCATAATACTTAATGGCTTAGAAGCAAGGCGTCGAAGACGTTTTGAAACGTCACGGAACATAAGAGATGTTCTAAGAGATGAAATTGAGATTTCATGCTCGTGCCCTTGTTGAGAGGTATGAGACCTCCGACAAGATTCTATGTCTACAAAGTAGAGGAGAAAAGCTCAATCGTTGAGCATGTTCTTAGATTGTTTGAGTACAACAATCGCTTGAATCAAGTGGGAGTTAATCTTCCACATGAGATAGTGATGGTTCTCCAAAGTCACTGCCACTAAGCTGCTTGAGCTTCATGATGAACTATAACATATAAATGATAGATATGATGATCCTTGAGCGATTCAAAATATTTGACACTGCGAAAGTAGAAATCAAGAAGGAGCATCAATTGTTGATGGTTAGTAAAACCACTAGTTTCAAGAAGGGCAAGGGCTAGAAGGGATACTTCATGAAACGACAAACCAGTTGCTGCTCTAATGAAGAAACCCAAGATTGAACCCAAACCCGAGACTAAGTGCTTTTGTTATGAGGGGAACGGTCACTGAGGCGGAGCTACCCTAGATACTTGGTAGATGAGAAGGCTGGCGAAGACAACAGAAGTATATTTGATATACATGATATTGATGTGTACTTTACTAGTACTCCTAGTAGCAAGAGAGTATTAGATACCGGTTCGATTTCTAAGTGATTAGTAACTCGAAATAAAAGCTACAGAATAAACGGAGATTAGCTAAAGGCGAGGTGACGATAAGTGTTGGAAGTGTTTCCAAGGTTGATGTGATCAAACATCGCACGCTCCCTCTACCATCGGGATTGGTCTTAAACCTAAATAATTGTTATTTGGTGTTTGCGTTGAGCATGAACATGATTGGATCGTGTTTATTGCAATACGATTATTCATTTAAATATAATTATGGTTATTCTATTTGCTTGAATAATTACCTTCAATGGTTTATTGAATCTCGATCGTAGTGTTACACATGTTCACAATATTGGTGCCAAAAGATACAAAGTAATAATGATAGTACTACTTACTTGTGTCACTGCCGCTTGAGTCATGTTGGTGTAAAATGCATGAAGAAGGTCCGTGCTGATGTATCTTTGTACTCACTCATTTTTGAAATGTTTGAGACATGCAAACCATACCTGTTGTTATAAACGCATGAAGAAACTCCATGCAGATGGATCGTTTGGACTCACTTGATTTTGAATCACTTGAGACATGCAAAATTATACCACATGGAACAAGAAAGTAACTTATTGGATGCAATAATTTTTTGATGTGTGCAGTCCAATGAGTGTTGAGGCACGCAGTGGATATCGTTATGTTCTTACTTCACTGATGATTTGAGTAGATACAGGAGTATTTACTTGATGAATCACAAGTCTGAAATATTGAAAAGTTCAAAGCTATTTCAGAGTAAAGATCATCGTGACAAGAGGATAAACTGTCTACGATATGATCATAGAGATGAATATCTGAGTTGCCAGTTTTGACACACAGTTAAGGCAATGTGGAAATTGTTTTGCAGTTCATGCCACCTAGAACACCATAGTGTGATGGTGTGTCCGAACGTCATAGCCGCGCCCTATTTGATATGGTGCATACTATGATGTCTCTTATCGAATTACCACTTCGTTTATGGGTTATACATTAGATACAACCGCATTTACTTTAAATAGGGCACCGCGTATTTCCGTTGGGATGACAGAGTATAGACTATGGTTTGGAGAAACCTATGCTATCATTTCTTAAAAGTTTGGGGTTGCGATGCTTATGTGAAAAAGTTTCAGTCTGATAAAGCTCGAACCCAAAGCGGATAAATGCATCTTCATAGGATATCCAAAACAGTTGGGTACATCTCCTATCTCAGATCCGGAAGCGAAGTGTTTGTTTCTTGAAATGGGTCCTTTCTCGAGGAAAGGTTTCTCTCTAAAGAATTGAGTGGGAGGATGGTGGAACTTGATGAGGTTAGTGAACCGTCACTTCAACCAGTGTGTAGGATCCACGTGGCGCCTACACCAATTGAAGTGGAAACTGATGATGGTGATCATTGAGTTTCGGATCAAGTTACTACAAACCTCGTAGGTCGACAAGGTCACGTACTACTACAGAATGGTATGGTAACCTTGTCTTGGAGGTCATGTTGTTGAACAACAAGGAACCTACGAGCCATGGAGAAGCGATGGTGGGCCCAGATTCCGACAAATGGCTGGAGGCCATGAAATCCGAGAGAGGATCCACGTATGAAAACAAAGTGTAGACTTTGGAAGAACTACTTGATGGTCGTAGGACTGTTAAGTAAAGATAGATCTTTAATGGGAAGACAGACGATTATTGTGAAAAGTCACCATTAAGAAAAGCTTGACTTATTGCAAAGATGTTTCCGACAGGTTCAAAGAGTTGAATATGATGAGACTTTCTCACTCGTAGCAATGCTAAAAATCTATTGGAATTATGTTAGCAATTGCTGCATTGTTTGTGAAATATTGCACATAGGATGTCAAAACATTGTTTCCTCGACGTTTTCCTTGAGGAAAGGTTGTATGTGATACAACCAGAAGGTTTTGTCAATCCTAAGGATGCTAACAAGTATGCAAGCTCCAGCGATCCTTCTATGGACTGGTGCAAGCATCTCGGAGTTGGAATATACGCTTTGATGAGATGATCAAAGCTTTTGGGTTTGTACAAGGTTTATGAGAAACTTGTATTTCCAAAGAAGTGAGTGGGAGCACTACAGAATTTCTGATAAGTATATGTGGTTGACATATTGTAGGTCGCAAGTAATGCAGAATTCCTCTGAAGCATAAAGGGTTGTTTGAAAGGAGTTTTTCAAAGGAAAACCTGGATAGAGCTACTTGAACATTGAGCATCAAGATCTATAGAGATAGATCGAAACGCTTAATAGAACTTTCAATGAAATGCATGCCTTGACAAGTTTTTGAAGGAGTTCAAAATAGATTAGCAAAGAAGGAGTTCTTGGTTGTGTTGTAAGGTGTGAATTTGAGTAAGACTCAAATCCTGACCACGACAGAAGAAAGAGAAAGGACGAAGGTCATCCCCAATGCCTTAGCCGTAGGCTCTAAAGTATGCCAAGCTGTGTACCGCACCTGATGTGTGCCTTGCCATGAGTCTGTCAAGGGGTACAAAATGTGATCCAGGATTGAATCACTAAAACAGCGGCCAAAGTTATCCTTAGTAACTAGTGGAAAAAGGAATTTTTCTCAATTATGGAGGTGATTAAAGAGTTCGTTGTAAAGGGTTACGTCGATGCAAGCTTTGACAATAATCTGAATAACTCTGAGTAGTCAAACGGATTCGTATAGTAGACTAGATATTTGGAGTATTTCCTAATAGCACGTAGTAGCAGCATCTATAAGATGACATAAATATTTGTAAAGCACACACGGATCTGAAATATTCAGAACCGTTGACTAAAACCTCTCTCACGAGCAAAACGTGATCAAACCCCAGAACTGTATGGGTGTTGGATTCGTTAAAATCACATGGTGATGTGAACTAGATTATTGACTCTAGTGCAAGTGGGAGACTTTTGGAAATATGCCCTAGTGGCAATAATAAATTAGTTATTATTATATTTCTTTGTTCATGATAATCGTTTATTATCCATGCTATAATTGTATTGATTGGAAACACAAATACATGTGTGGATACATAGACAAAACACTGTCCCTAGTAAGCCTCTAGTTGACTATCTCGTTGATCAAAGATGGTCAAGGTATCCTGACCATAGACAAGTGTTGTCACTTGATAACGAGATCACATCATTAGGAGAATCATGTGATGGACAAGACCCAAACTATGAACGTAGCATGTGATCGTGTCATTTTATTGCTATTATTTTCTACGTGTCAAGTATTCATTCCTATGACCATGAGATCATGTAACTCACTGACACCGGAGGAATACCTTGTGTGTATCAAACGTCACAACATAACTGCATGACTATAAAGGTGCTCTACAGGTATCTCCGAAGGTGTCCGTTGAGTTAGCATGGATCAAGACTGGGATTTGTCACTCCGTGTAACGGAGAGGTACCTCGGGGCCCACTCGGTAATACAACATCACACACAAGCCTTGCAAGCAATGTGACTCAAGTGTGAGTCACGGGATCTTGTATTACAGAACGAGTAAAGAGACTTGCCGGTAACGAGATTAAAATAGGTATAGGGATACGAACGATCAAATATCGGGCAAGTAACATACCGAAGGACAAAGGGAATGTTATACGGGATTATATGAATCCTTGGCACAGAGGTTCAATCGATAAGATCTTCGTAGAATATGTAGGATCCAATATGGGCATCCTGGTCCCGTTATTGGATTTTGACCGAGACGTGTCTCGGGCCATGTCTAGATAGTTCTCGAACCCGCAGGGTCTGCACACTTCAGGTTCGATGATGTTTTAGTATAGTTGAGTTACGTGTGTTGGTGACCGAAGGTTGTTCGGAGTCCCGGATGAGACCACGGACATCGTGAGGGTTTCCAGAATGGTCCAGAAACGAAGATTGATATATAGGAAGTTGGTGTTTGGATTCTGGAAAGTTGTCGGGCATTACCGGGAGTGTACCGGGAGGGACGAATGGGTTCCGGTGGCCCACTGGATGGGCCCACCACGCCGCAAGGGGTCCACATGGGTTTATTGGATGTACAATAAGGTATAATGGGATGACAAAGCCATCCAAGGAAAGCCCATGAGGAAAAAGTGGAAAAACCAAAAGAGGTGGAAAATAAGGAAGGAGTCCTAATCCAAGTGGGATTGGAGAAGGACTCCTCCCTCCCACTTCGGCCAACCCAAGAAGGGCCACCTTTGGATGGCGCCCATGGATCTTTAAAAGGAAGACACACGATGATGGTGAAAAGTCACCATTAAGAAAAGCCCGACTTGTCGCAAAGATGTTTCAGACAAGTTCAAAGAGTTGACAATGATGAGACTTTCTCACTCATAGCTATGCTAAAAATCTGTTGGAATTATTTTAGCAGTTGCTGCATCATTTATGAAATATTGCACATAGGATGTCAAAACATTGTTTCCTCGACGGTTTCCTTGAGGAAAGGTTGCATGTGATACAACCAGAAGGTTTTGTCGATCCTAAGGATCCTAACAAGTATGCAAACTCCAGCGATCCTTCTATGGACTGGTGCAAGCATCTCAGAGTTGGAATATACGCTTTGATGAGATGATCAAAGATTTTGGCTTTATGCAAGTTTTATGAGAAACTTGTATTTCCAAAGAGGTGAGTGGGAGCACTATAGGATTTCTGATGAGTATATGTGATAGACATATTGTTGATCAGAAATAATGTTGAATTTCTAGAAAGCATAAAGGGGTGTTTGAAAGGTGTTTTTGAAAGGAAAACCTGGATTAAGCTACTCAAACATTATGCATAAAGATCTATGGCGATAGATCAAGACGCTTAATAAGAACTTTCAATGAAATGCATGCCCTAACAAGTTTTTGAAGGAGTTCAAAATAGATCGGCAAGGAAGGAGTTCTTGGCTGTGTTGTAAGGTGTGAATTTGAGTTAGACTCAAAGCCCGACCATGGCAGAAGAAAGAGAAAGGAAGAAGTTCGTCCCCTATGCCTTAGCCGTAGGCTCTAATGTATGCCAAGCTGTGTACCGCACCTGATGTGTGCCTTGCCATGAGTTTATCAAGGGGTAGCAAAAGTGATCCAGGATTGAATCACTGAACAGCGGTCAAAGTTATCCTTAGTAACTAGTGGACTAAGGAATTTTTCTCGATTATGGAGGTGATTATTGAGTTCGTCGTAAAGGGTTACATCGATGCAAGCTTTGACACTAATCCGAATGACTCTAAGTAGTAAACCGGATTCGTATAGTGGAGCAGTCATTTGGAATATTTCCAACTCGCACGCAGTAGCACCATCTACAAGATAAACATAGAGATTTGTAAAGCACACACCTATCTGAAAGGTTCAGACTCGTTGACTAAAACCTCTCTCACAAGCAAGACGTGATCAAACCCCAGAACTGTATGGGTGTTGGATTCGTTAAAATCACATAGTGACGTGAACTAGATTATTGACTCTAGTGCAAGTGGGATACTGTTGGAAGTATGCCCTAGAGGCAATAATAAATTAGATATTATTATATTTCTTTATTCATGATAATCATTTATTATCCATGCTATAATTGTATTGATTGGAAACACAAATACATGTCTGGATAGATAGACAAAACACTATCCCTAGTCAGCCTCTAGTTGACTAGCTCGTTGATCGAAGATGGTTAAGGTTTCCTAACCATAGACAAGAGTTGTCAGATGATAACGGGATCACATCATTAGGAGAATGATGTGATGGACAAGACCCAAATTATAAACATAGCATATGATCGTGTCAGATTATTGCTACTGTTTTCTGCATGTCAATGTATCTGTTCCTATGACCATGAGATCATGCAACTCCCGTACACCGGAGGAATACCTTGTGTGTATCAAATGTCGCAACGTAACTGGGTGACTATAAAGGTGCTCTACAGGTATCTCTGAAGGTGTCTGTTGGGTTGGCATGGATCAAGAGTGGGATTTGTCACTCCGTGTGACGGAGAGGTATCTTGGGGCCCACTCGGTAATACAACATCACAACAAGCCTTGCAAGCAATGTGACTAATAAGTTAGTTACGAGATCTTATATTACGGAACGAGTAAAGAGACTTGACGGTAACGAGGTTGAACTAGGTATGGAGATACCAACGTGTTGGAATTATGCCCTAGAGGCAATAATAAATGTATAGTTATTATTATAATTCCTGTATCAAGATAATAGTTTATTATCCATGCTATAATTGTATTGAATGAAGACTCATTTACATGTGTGGATACATAGACGAAACACCGTCCCTAGCATGCCTCTAGTTGGCTAGCCAGTTAGTCGATGATAGTCAGTGTCTTCTGATTATGAACAAAGTGTTGTTGCTTGATAACTGGATCACGTCATTGGGAGAATCACGTGATGGACTAGACCCAAACTAATAGACGTAGCATGTTGATCGTGTCATTTTGTTGCTACTGTTTTCTGCGTGTCAAGTATTTATTCCTATGACCATGAGATCATATAACTCACTGACACCGGAGGAATGCTTTGTGTGTATCAAACGTCGCAACGTAACTGGGTGACTATAAAGATGCTCTACAGGTATCTCCGAAGGTGTTAGTTGAGTTAGTATGGATCAAGACTGGGATTTGTCACTCCGTGTGACGGAGAGGTATCTCGGGGCCCACTCGGTAATACAACATCACACACAAGCCTTGCAAGCAATGTAACTTAGTGTAAGTTGCGGGATCTTGTATTACGGAACGAGTAAAGAGACTTGCCGGTAAACGAGATTGAAATAGGTATGCGGATACTGACGATCGAATCTCGGGCAAGTAACATACCGAAAGACAAAGGGAATGACATACGGGATTGTACGAATCCTTGGCACTGAGGTTCAAACGATAAGATCTTCATAGAATATGTAGGATCCAATATGGGCATCCAGGTCCCGCTGTTGGATATTGACCGAGGAGTCTCTCGGGTCATGTCTACATAGTTCTCGAACCCGCAGGGTCTGCACACTTAAGGTTCGACGTTGTTTTATGCGTATTTGAGTTATATGGTTGGTTACCGAATGTTGTTCGGAGTCCCGGATGAGATCACGGACGTCACGAGGGTTTCCGGAATGGTCCGGAAACGAAGATTGATATATAGGATGACCTCATTTGATTACCGGAAGGTTTTCGGAGTTACCGGGAATGTACCGGGAATGACGAATGGGTTCCAGGAGTTGACCGGAGGGGGGCAACCCACTTCGGGGAAGCCCATAGGCATTTGGGGGGGTCACACCAGCCCTTAGTGGGCTGGTGGGACAGCTCACCAATCCCCTATGCGCCAAGAGAGAAAAAATCAAAGGAAAGAAAAAAAAAGGAAGAACTGGGAAGGGGGAAGGACTCCCTCCCACCAAACCAAGTAGGACTCGGTTTGGGGGGGGGAGAGTCCTCCCCCTTGGCTCGGCCGACCCCTTGGGGATCCCTTGGACCCCAAGGCAAGGTCCCCCTCCCTCCTCCTATATATATGGGGCTTTTAGGGCAGATTTGAGATGACTTTCTCACGGCTGCCCGACCACATACCTCCATAGTTTTTCCTCTAGATCGTGTTTCTGCGGAGCTCGAGCGGAGCCCTGCTGAGACAAGGTCATCACCAACCTCCGGAGCGCCGTCACGCTGCCGGAGCGCCGTCATTATTCGTACGCTTACGAGAGACTGGTTTCATCGTTACGAGTAACCCCCTTTGCTCAAAGATGACTGGCAAGTGACGGTTTCTCCAACTTTAGTTGAATCGGATTTGACCGAGGAGGTCCTTGGATGAGGTTAAATAGCAACTCATATATCTCCGTTGTGGTGTTTGCGTAAGTAAGATGCGATCCTACTAGATACCCTTGGTCACCACGTAAAACATGCAACAAACAAAATTAGAGGACGTCTAACTTATTTTTGCAGGGTATGATTGTGATGTGATATGGCCAATGATGTGATGTGATATATTGGATGTATGAGATGATCATGTTGTAATAGAAATATCGACTTGCATGTCGATGGTACGGCAACCGGCAGGAGCCATAGGGTTGTCTTTATACTAACATATTTGTGCTTGCAGATGCGTTTACTATTTTGCTAGGATGTAGCTTTAGTAGTAATAGCATAAGTAGCACGACAACCCCGATGGCAACACGTTGATGGATGATCATGGTGTGGCGCCGGTGACAAGAAGATCGTGCCGGTGCTTTGGTGATGGAGATCAAGAAGCACGTGATGATGGCCATATCATGTCACTTATGAATTGCATGTGATGTTAATCCTTTTATGCACCTTATTTTGCTTAGAACGACGGTAGCATTATGAGGTGATCTCTCACTAAAATTTCAAGACGAAATTGTGTTCTCCCCGACTGTGCACCGTTGCTACAGTTCGTCGTTTCGAGACACCACGTGATGATCGGGTGTGATAGACTCAACGTTCACATACAACGGGTGCAAAACAGTTGCGCACGCGGAACACTCGGGTTAAGCTTGACGAGCCTAGCATGTGCAGACATGGCCTCGGAACACATGAGACCGAAAGGTCGATCATGAATCATATAGTTGATATGATTAGCATAGGGATGCTTACCACTGAAACTACTCTCGACTCACGTGATGATCGGACTTGGGATAGTGTAAGTGGATCATGAACCACTCAAATGACTAGAGAGATGTACTTTTTGAGTGGGAGTTTAGCATATAATTTGATTAAGTTGAACTCTAATTATCTTGAACATAGTCTAAGTCCACTTTGAATATATTTGTGTTGTAGATCATGGCTCACGCAAGTGTCATCCTGAATTTTAATACGTTCCTAGAGAAAGCTAAGTTGAAAGATGATGGAAGCAACTTTGTAGACTGGGCTCGTAATCTTAAGCTAATCTTACAAGCTGGAAAGAAGGATTATGTCCTTAATGCTGCGCTAGGAGATGAACCACCCGCTACGGCTGATCAGGATGTTAAGAACGCTTGGTTAGCGCGTAAGGAGGACTACTCGATAGTTCAATGTGCAGTCTTGTATGGCTTAGAACCGGGACTTCAACGTCGCTTTGAGCGTCATGGAGCATTTGAGATGTTCCAGGAGTTGAAGTTTATCTTTCAGAAGAACGCCCGGATCGAGAGGTATGAGACCTCCGATAAATTCTATGCTTGCAAGATGGAGGAAAACTCGTCTGTCAGTGAACATGTGCTCAAAATGTCTGGGTACTCAAACCGTCTAGCTGAACTAGGGATTGAACTCCCGCAAGAAGCTATCACTCACAGAATCCTTCAATCACTGCCGCCAAGCTATAAGGGCTTTGTGTTGAACTACAACATGCAAGGGATGAACAAGTCTCCCGGCGAGTTGTTTGCGATGCTGAAAGTCGCAGAGTCTGAACTCCGTAAAGAGCATCAAGTGTTGATGGTGAGCAAGACCACTAGTTTCAAGAGAAACGGCAAAGGCAAGAAGGGCAATTCGAAGAAGAGCGGCAAGCTTGTTGCCAATCCGCCGAAGAAACCCAAGGCTGGACCTAAGCCTGAAACGGAGTGCTTCTATTGCAAGGGTATGGGTCACTGGAAGCGCAATTGCCCCAAGTATCTGGCAGATAAGAAGGCGGGCAAAGAAAAATCAGGTATATTTGATATACATGTTATTGATGTGTACTTAACCGGCTCTCGTAGTAGTGCCTGGGTATTTGATACCGGTTCTGTTGCTCACATTTGCAACTCGAAGCAGGAACTGCGGAATAGACGAAGGCTGGCGAAAGACGAAGTGACGATGCGCGTAGGAAACGGTTCCAAGGTTGATGCAATCGCCGTCGGCACAGTGTCACTTCAGCTACCATCGGGATTAGTGATGAACTTAAATCATTGTTATTTAGTGCCTGCGTTGAGCATGAACATTATATCTGGATCTTGTTTATTGCGAGACGGTTACTCTTTTAAGTCTGAGAATAATGGTTGTTCTATTTCTATGAGTAACATCTTTTATGGTCATGCACCGAATGTGAGAGGATTGTTCATATTGAATCTTGATAGCGATACGCATATACATAACATTGAGACCAAAAGAGTTAGAGTAAACAATGATAGCACCATATTTTTATGGCACTGCCGTTTGGGTCATATTGGTGTAAAGCGCATGAAGAAACTCCATGCTGATGGACTTTTGGAGTCACTTGACTTTGATTCACTTGACACGTGCGAACCATGCCTCATGGGCAAGATGACTAAGACTCCGTTCTCCGGAACAATGAAGCGTGCAAGTGACTTGTTGTAAATCATACATACCGATGTGTGTGGTCCAATGCGCGTGGAGGCACGCGGCGGATATCGTTATTTCCTCACCTTCACTGACGATTTAAGTAGATATGGTTATGTCTACTTAATGAAGCACAAGTCTGAAACGTTTGAAAAGTTCAAGCAATTTCAGAGTGAAGTAGAAAATCATCGTAACAAGAAGATCAAGTTCCTACGGTCTGATCGTGGGGGTGAATATCTGAGTTTCGAGTTTGGTACTCACTTAAGACAATGTGGAATTGTTTCGCAGTTAACACCGCCTGGAACACCACAGCGTAATGGTGTGTCCGAACGTCGTAATCGTACTTTGTTAGAGATGGTGCGATCTATGATGTCTCTTACTGATTTGCCGTTATCATTTTGGGGTTATGCATTAGAAACAGCTGCATTCACTTTAAATAGGGCACCATCAAAATCCGTTGAGACGACACCATACGAATTGTGGTATGGCAAAAGACCAAAGTTGTCGTTTCTTAAAGTTTGGGGATGTGATGCTTATGTCAAAAAGCTTCAGCCTGAAAAGCTGGAACCCAAAGCGGAAAAGTGCGTCTTCATAGGTTACCCAAAGGAGACAGTTGGGTACACCTTCTATCTCAAATCCGAGGGCAAAGTGTTTGTTGCTAAAAACGGAACTTTTCTCGAGAAGGAGTTTCTCTCAAGAGAATTGAGTGGGAGGAAGATAGAACTTGACGAGGTTGTCGAACCTCTCATCCCTCTGGATGGTGGCGCAGGGCAAGGGGAAACCTCTGTCGTTGCTACACCGGTTGAGGAGGAAGTTAATGATGATGATCATGAAACTCCAGTTCAAGTTTCTGTTGAACCACGCAGGTCGACGAGATCACGCGCTGCTCCAGAGTGGTACGGTAATCCCGTCTTGTCAATCATGTTGTTAGACAACAATGAACCTGCGAATTATGAAGAAGCGATGGTGGGCCCAGATTCCAACAAATGGCTAGAAGCCATGAAATCCGAGATAGGGTCCATGTATGAGAACAAAGTGTGGACTTTGGAGATACTACCTGAAGGCCGCAAGGCTATTCAGAACAAATGGATCTTTAAGAAGAAGACGGACGCTGACGGTAATGTGACCGTTTATAAAGCTCGACTTGTGGCAAAGGGTTTTTCACAAGTTCCAGGTGTTGACTACGATGAGACCTTCTCACCCGTAGCGATGCTTAAGTCCGTCAGAATCATGTTAGCAATAGCTGCATTTTTCGATTATGAAATCTGGCAGATGGATGTCAAAACGGCGTTCCTTAACGGTTTCCTTAAGGAAGAGTTGTATATGATGCAACCCGAAGGTTTTGTCGATCCTAAAAATGCTGACAAGGTATGCAAGCTCCAGCGATCCATTTATGGACTGGTGCAAGCATCTCGGAGTTGGGACAAGCGCTTTGATGAGGTGATCAAAGCATTTGGGTTTATACAAGTGGTTGGAGAATCTTGTATTTACAAGAAAGTGAGTGGGAGCTCTGTGGCGTTTCTAATATTATATGTGGATGACATATTACTGATTGGAAACAACGTAGAGCTTTTGGAGAGCATAAAAGGTTACTTGAATAAAAGTTTCTCTATGAAGGACCTAGGAGAAGCTGCTTACATTCTAGGCATTAAGATCTATAGGGATAGATCAAAACGCCTGATAGGACTTTCACAAAGCACATACCTTGATAAAGTTTTGAAGAGGTTCAAAATGGAACAGTCCAAGAAAGGGTTCTTGCCGGTGTTACAAGGTACGAGATTGAGTAAGACTCAGTGCCCAGCAACTGATGAAGATAGAGAGCATATGCGCTCCGTCCCCTATGCTTCAGCCGTAGGCTCTATCATGTATGCGATGCTGTGCACTAGACCGGATGTTAGCCTGGCCATAAATATGGCAGGAAGGTTCCAGAGTAATCCAGGAGTGGATCACTGGACGGCGGTCAAGAATATCCTGAAGTACCTGAAAAGGACTAAGGAGATGTTTCTCGTGTATGGAGGTGACGAAGAGCTCGCCGTAAAAGGTTACGTCGATGCAAGCTTTGACACAGATCCGGACGACTCTAAGTCGCAAACCGGATACGTATTTATTCTTAATGGGGGTGCAGTAAGCTGGTGCAGTTCCAAGCAAAGCGTCGTAGCAGATTCTACATGTGAAGCGGAGTACATGGCTGCCTCGGAGGCGGCTAAGGAGGGTGTCTGGATGAAGCAGTTCATGACTGATCTTGGAGTAGTGCCAAGTGCACTGGATCCAATAACCTTATTCTGTGACAACACTGGTGCCATTGCCTTAGCAAAGGAACCAAGGTTTCACAAGAAGACCAGACACATCAAACGACGCTTCAACCTCATCCGCGACTACGTCGAGGAGGAGGACGTAAATATATGCAAAGTGCACACGGATCTGAATGTAGCAGACCCGCTGACTAAACCTCTTCCACGGCAAAAACATGATCGACACCAGAACTGTATGGGTGTTAGATTTATTACAATGTAATTCACATGGTGATGTGAGGGCTAGATTATTGACTCTAGTGCAAGTGGGAGACTGTTGGAATTATGTCCTAGAGGCAATAATAAATGTATAGTTATTATTATAATTCCTGTATCAAGATAATAGTTTATTATCCATGCTATAATTGTATTGAATGAAGACTCATTTACATGTGTGGATACATAGACGAAACACCGTCCCTAGCATGCCTCTAGTTGGCTAGCCAGTTAGTCGATGATAGTCAGTGTCTTCTGATTATGAACAAAGTGTTGTTGCTTGATAACTGGATCACGTCATTGGGAGAATCACGTGATGGACTAGACCCAAACTAATAGACGTAGCATGTTGATCGTGTCATTTTGTTGCTACTGTTTTCTGCGTGTCAAGTATTTATTCCCATGACCATGAGATCATATAACTCACTGACACCGGAGGAATGCTTTGTGTGTATCAAACGTCGCAACGTAACTGGGTGACTATAAAGATGCTCTACAGGTATCTCCGAAGGTGTTAGTTGAGTTAGTATGGATCAAGACTGGGATTTGTCACTCCGTGTGACGGAGAGGTATCTCGGGGCCCACTCGGTAATACAACATCACACACAAGCCTTGCAAGCAATGTAACTTAGTGTAAGTTGCGGGATCTTGTATTACGGAACGAGTAAAGAGACTTGCCGGTAAACGAGATTGAAATAGGTATGCGGATACTGACGATCGAATCTCGGGCAAGTAACATACCGAAGGACAAAGGGAATGACATACGGGATTATACGAATCCTTGGCACTGAGGTTCAAACGATAAGATCTTCGTAGAATATGTAGGATCCAATATGGGCATCCAGGTCCCGCTGTTGGATATTGACCGAGGAGTCTCTCGGGTCATGTCTACATAGTTCTCGAACCCGCAGGGTCTGCACACTTAAGGTTCGACGTTGTTTTATGCGTATTTGAGTTATATGGTTGGTTACCGAATGTTGTTCGAAGTCCCGGATGAGATCACGGACGTCACGAGGGTTTCCGGAATGGTCCGGAAATGAAGATTGATATATAGGATGACCTCATTTGATTACCGGAAGGTTTTCGGAGTTACCGGGAATGTACCGGGAATGACGAATGGGTTCCGGGAGTTCACCGGAGGGGGGAAACCCACTCCGGGGAAGCTCATAGGCATTTGGGGGGGTCACACCAGCCCTTAGTGGGCTGGTGGGACAGCCCACCAATCCCCTATGCGCCAAGAGAGAAAAAATCAAAGGAAAGAAAAAAAAAAGGAAGAAGTGGGAAGGGGGAAGGACTCCCTCCCACCAAACCAAGTAGGACTCGGTTTGGGGGGGAGAGTCCTCACCCCTGGCTCGGCCGACCCCTTGGGGATCCCTTGGACCCAAGGCAAGGTCCCCCTCCCTCCTCCTATATATATGGGGCTTTTAGGGCAGATTTGAGATGACTTTCTCACGGCTGCCCGACCACATACCTCCATAGTTTTTCCTCTAGATCGTGTTTCTGCGGAGCTCGGGCGGAGCCCTGCTGAGACAAGGTCATCACCAACCTCCGGAGCGCCGTCACGCTGCCGGAGAACTCTTCTACCTCTCCGTCTCTCTTGCTGGATCAAGAAGGCCGAGATCATCGTCGAGCTGTACGTGTGCTGAACGCGGAGGTGCCGTCCGTTCGGTACTAGATCGTGCGACTGATCGCGGGATTGTTCGCGGGGCGGATCGAGGGACGTGAGGACGTTCCACTACATCAACCGCGTTCTCTAACGCTTCTGCTGTGCGATCTACAAGGGTACGTAGATCACTCATCCCCTCTCGTAGATGGACATCACCATGATAGGTCTTCGTGCGCGTAGGAAAATTTTTGTTTCCCATACGACGTTCTCCAACACAACGATGAATCTCGCGCAAGTAACGTACCGAAGAACAAAGGGAATAGTATACGGGATTATGTGAATCCTTGACATAGAGGTTCAACCGATAGAGATTCTCGTAGAATATGTAGGAGCCAATATGGACATCCAGGTCCCGCTGCTGATTATTGACCGGGGAGTGTCTCAAGTCATGTCTGCATAGTTCTCGAACCCGCAGGGTCTGCACACTTAAGGTTCGGTGATGTTTCGGTATAGTTGAGTTATATGTGTTGGTGACCGAAGTTTTTTTCGGAGTCCCGGATGAGATCCCGGATGTCACGAGGAGTTCCGGAATGGTCCGGAAATGAAGATTGATATATAGGAAGTTGGTGTTTGGATTCCGGAAGGTTTTCGGGCATTGCCTGCAGTGTACCGGGAGTGACGAATGGGTTCCGGGGGGGCACTGGGTGGGCCCACCATGCTCCAAGGGGTCCACACGGGTTTATTGGATGCGCAATAAGGCATAATGGGATGACAAAGTCATCCAAGGAAAGCCCATGAGGAAAAAGTGGAAAATCCAAAAGAGGTTGGAAATTAAGGAAGGAGTCCTAATCCAATTGGGATTGGAGGAGTACTCCTCCCTCCTCCACTTCGTCCAACCCAAGGGATCCTCCCTTCTGGTGCAAGGCCTGCCCCCTGCATCCTCCTATATATACTAGAGGTTTAGGGCTGTTTGAGACACAACTTTGCCACGTGTTGCCCTCTCCTCAACTTCGTAGTTCTTCCTCTAGATCGGATTTCTGCGGTGCTTAGGTGAAGCCCTGCAGGAATAGATCACCACCACCACAAACACGCCATCGTGCTGGAGAACTCATCTACCTCTCCGCCCCCTCTTGCTGTATCAAGAAGGTGGAGATTGTCATCGAGCTGTACGTGTGCTGAATGCGGAGGTGTCGTCCGTTTGGTACTTGATGGGGACGGATCGTGGGACAGGTCTTGAGACGGTTCGTGGGACGGATAGTGGGACGGTTCATGGGACGGATCGTGAAGACGTACCACTACATCAACCGCGTTTATTAACGCTTCCGCTTACCGATCTACAAGGGTATGTGGATCCGATCTCCCTCTCGTAGATGTTCATCACCATGATAGGTCTTCGTGTGCGTAGGAAATTTTTTGTTTCCCATGCAACATTCCGCAACAAGTAGATGATAGGCAACATGCCCCCAACAATCTAACAAACTATTAGATGATCTAACTCATCCAATACCTACCATACCCTTCACCTATAGCAGGGAATTACTCACACATGAAAGGGGAAGCCATGGAAGGGTGATGGAGTGGCGATGGTGATGACGATGGTGACGATTTCTCCTCTCTCGAGGCCAAGGCAGCCTCTAGATTAGCTCTCCCAGAGAAGAACCGAGGGTGGCGGCGGCTCCGCAACGAGAACTGGCAAAACGACTTCTGTTCTGGGGTTTCTCCGTCTCGGGTAAAAATTGGAGCCGAGGTAGGGCACCAGAGGGGCTGGGCCCCACCCAGGCAGCCTCTCCGCGCGGCCAGGGGGTAGGCCGCGCCACCAGGTTGCCTGGAGGCATGGTGACCCCCTCTGGCCCATCTTCTAGTCAAGGGTTCCTCCTGGTGCGTGGGTTTTCTCTATTTTTTATTGGAATTTTCCGGGACACCTAAAATTCCATTTTCCTGCACACAAGAAAACTATACAGGCAGCTCTGCTGAAAACAACGTCGGTCCGGGTTAGTTTCATTCAAATCATGCAATAATTAGGCCAAAACAATAGCAAAAGTGTTTGGAAAAGTCGATACATTTGAGACGTATCAGGGCACAAACCGGTGAACGTACTATCATAGGTCATCGCTAATGTCTTTCATCGGTCCATCTTTAGAGCATATATTGATGCATTGACTTTGCCAGGTCTCTCTAATATCGACACCACCACGACTCCAAACAACGCCATCCTCCTGCGTGAATCCTTCTCCGTGCATCGGATGTTGAGTCTCCACTACGTCACGTGATAACCCACAAGTATAGGGGATCGCAACAGTTTTCGAGGGTAGAATATTCAACCCAAATTTGTTGATTCGACACAAGGGGAAGCCAAAGAATATTCTCAAGTATTAGCAGTTGAGTTGTCAATTCAACCACACCTGAAAGATTTAGTATCTGCAGCAAAGTATCAGTAGCAAAGTAGTGTGATAGCAACACTAGCAACGGTAACCAGTAGAAATAGTGACAGCAGTAGCGACAGAGTAACAGTAGCAGCAGTGACAGCAGTAGCGGCAAAGTAACAGTAGCAGCAGTTATAGCAGTAGCGGCAAAGTAACAGTAGCAAGGACCAGTAGGAAAAACTCGTAGGCATTGGATCGGTGATGGATGATTATGCCGGATGACATTCATCATGCAACAGTTATAACATGGAGAGATATGTAACTAGCTCCAGTTCGTCAATGTAATGTAGGCATGTATTCCGTATGTAGTCATACGTGCTTAGGGAAAAGAACTTGCATGACATCTATTGTCCATCCCTCCCGTGGCAGCGGGTTCCTAATGGAAACTACGAGATATTAAGGTTCTCCTTTTAATAGAGAACCGGAACAACGCATTAGCACTTAGTGAATACATGAACTCCTGATACTATGGTCATCTCCGGGAGTGGTTCCGGCTATTGTCACTCCGGGGTTGCCGGGTCATAACACATAGTAGGTGACTACAACTTGCAAGATAGGATCAAGAACACACATATATTGGCGACAACATAATAGGTTCAGATTTGAAATCATGGCACTCGGGCCCTAGTGACAAGAATTAAGCATGGCAAAGTACTAGCAACATCAATCTCAAAACATAGTGGATACTAGGGATAAATCCCCATCAAAACTAACTCGATTACATGATAGATCTCATCCAACCCATCACCGTCCAGTAAGACTACGATGAGATTACTCACGAACGATGAAGAGCATCATGGAATAGGCGATGAAGGAAGGTTGGTGATGACGATGGCAACGATCTCCCCTCTCCGGAGCCCAGAACGGACTCCAGATCTGCCCTCCAGAGGAAGAATAGGTGGTGGCGGCACCTCCGTATCGTAAAACGCGCTGAACTCTCCTCCATGATTTTTTTCCGGACGGAAGGGACTAAATAAAGCTGGAATTGGAGGCGGTGGAGCTCCGTTGGACCCACAAGCCTGCCAGGCGCGGCCAGGGGGGCTGCGCCTGGTTGGCTTGTGGGCTCCCCTCTCCACTTCTTCGGTTGATTCTTGTGCCAGTATTTTTTATATATTCCACAAAAAAGCCCCGTAAATTTCCAGGTCATTCCGAGAACTTCTATTTCTGCGCAAAAACAACACCATGGCAATTCTGCTGAAAACAGCGTTAGTCCGGGTTAGTTCCATTCAAATCATGCAAATTAGAGTCCAAAACAAGGGCAAAAGAGTTTGGAAAAGTAGATACGACGGAGATGTATCACCACGCTACCGAGATCCCCCACCATCAATGTGTAAGATGAAGCAATAATCCACCAAAGATGCCCTCCGCTAGTCCCTCGAGTCCATGTACACCTCCAAGTATGACGCCACAAGGGGGAAACAACACAAGAGCACCGTCATCATCCAATCTATTGATCTATAGTTTCCCAGAGTTAGCCCATGGTGGTATCGGACTTCTTCATAACGATGCCTTCAAGAAGGAAACGACACAGAAGAACGCTGTCACAGGCGACCTTGGCAGCTAGCCGACAGGAGGTTTTAATCCAGATCTGTTTGAAGAGCCTCCATCAAGCATTTTGTGCATGAATGACCGCCAGCTCTATCGGGGCCTGGACGAAACGCATCCAAACCGCCACTGCTTGACCCACCACGGCTCCACCATAGTGCCTAATAAGCCGGCGTCGTCAGGCCCACCGCTCAAGTAATAGAGATGGGGACGTGTGTACTTGACTTAATGGCCGGATGTAGTGACTGGATCGTGCCTGCATGTGTGCTACTTAAAACTGTACCATTCTTGTTTCATTACACAAAGAATAGAGAACAGAAAACGGTGCCCGCGGTGAGCTCGCCACAAGGAGTACAATCTCTTAAGGACCTGCACCGGCTAACAACTAATGCACACATGCAGTAACTAACTAACTTGTTGATCCTCCTTTAGTTGACTTTCCAGCCGTCCGAGCCTTCTGCGCCTCCTTGCCACCTCTCACAGCCGCGTTGTATCGCACAACGCTACGGCTCAGTCTGGACATACCGAGCGGTCTTTTAGGCCCGCTCGTGGCCCGTTCGGGCTTGGCCCGCTCGGTCCAAGCCCGACAACAAAATAGGTCGGTCCGAGCCTAGTAATCCAGACCGAAAAAAGTTCAGTCCGGTCCGGTCTTTAACCGGGCCGAACGAGTGGACCGAGCCCAACAAGGGTCCATCTGGTGTCTTCTCTCTGCCTCGCTCGATGCCTCCTCCTCGCTCGATTCCTTCTGGCACACACGCCTCCTCTTCTTCATCCCACCCTAACCCTAACCCTAAGGCGACGGCACCGTTGCCCGCGGCCTCTCCCCTTCACCGGTGGTGACATCTCATATGAGTCGAAACTGGAGGAGCAGCTGCATGCTAGGGTCGCAGCAAGGCCAGCACGTCGTCGATCCCGCATTCCCTGGTTCCTCGCCGAGCGCTACAAGGAGGAAGAGGTAACCTCGCCATCTCGCTGCCTTCCCTCCCTCCCTGGTTGACTGGTTTAGAGTTGGTGATGTATTTTCTTTCAGTCTAATGTTGGATGTAAAGTTGGCTGCTTGGTGGATGTAGAATCTGTGTATGAATCTGTTTGTGGTGGTGGATAATTGGTTTGTGTAGAATCTGATTGTGGTGGTCCTGGTAGATGTAGAGTTGGATGCCCATTGCTATATTTTTCTTTAGAAATCGTTGCTCCGTAATTGATTCAGAGGCCTAATATGATGTTGTAATTCTGCGGTTGTTCCTACTCTAATTCTGTTGCTGCTGTTGTAGTTCTTTAGAAATCGCTGCTGCTGCCGCTGGCCTACTGCTGTATTTGTGTTGCTGCTGCTGTAATTTTTACTGCTGATGCTGCTGTAATTTCTGTTGCTGCTACTGCTGTAAATTCTTCTGCTCCTGCTGTAATTCTTTAGAAATCGTTGTTGCTCCTAGTGGTGTAATTGGGTTGATGCTATTGCTGTAATTGTGCTGTTGTTGCTCCTGTAACTGTGTTGTTGTTGCTCCTGTAATTTTTGTTGTTGTTGCCGCTGTAATTGGTTCATTTCTGAAATTTTAACAAAAAACTTAATGTATTGACATCTATTATGTGTTGTTTTTTTGTAGGAAATGGTGAAGGGGAATGAGAAGGGAAAGGGGGTGGCTGGTAAGGAGAAGGAGAATGGGAAGGCGAAGACAAAGGTGAAGAGCGTGAATTACCTAATTATGCAAAATTCGCCGCTGCGTGCACCGGCTCCGAGGAAGGGCAAGCAGAAGGCGACGATTAGGAAGGCAAAAGACTTTCCCAATGCCCCAATGGGAGAGTTTGTTTGTAGTGTAAAGAAACACCCTCAGCCTCCTCCGCGTCTCCCCGATCGCACCGGTGCCGGCATGCGTACCACGAAAGCCGCTGACTCCGGCTCCGCAACCGGCTCCAAGGTGCCTCATGTGTGATTCCTTTGCTTCATGATTGATATAGCCATATTTCCATATAACCATATAGATATTTTTCCTTATTTGTTTGCTCATGTGTGCCAGGTGGTACAGGACGAGGAGAAGGAAGACGCCGAGGACGAGGACATGTAGGAGGACAAGGAAAAAGATGATCAGGAATATGACGAGCAGAATTTGTTTGTGGTCCGGCCATTGGAAGGAGGTGATGATATGTTGGATGATGATACATCAGAGGGGTACAAGGAATCAGCTGATGAACTAGAAGGTTACACTGTGTCCGAGGAATCACTTGTGCATGTCGTCTCTAGTGAGGACTCTGAGAAGGAGGAAAGAGAAAGGAACAAGAAAAAGAACAAGAGGCCAAGAGCCAATACTCCTGTTAGGACAACATCAGATGTTTGGGCCCATTTTCATAAGGTCAAGGAGCCATCATTGAAGAACCCTGGACAAATTGTTTTGAAGGCTTGTTGCAATTACTGTCCAAAGAAGTATGTGTATGACCAAGGTGGCAGCACCTCAACTATTGGATGGCATCATACAAAATGTTTTAATTACAAGGCCAAGATGGCTAGGGCTGCCATCCAAACAACTTTGGAATTGCACAAAACCAATGGTCCAACAAGTGTTCCAGCAATGAGCCCCTCCATCGACTACGACCAAGGAATCATCAAGGAGCTTATTTCTAAGATGATATGTGTGCATGAGTATTCATTTATAATGGTTGAACATGAGTGGTTCAACATTCTAATGAAGTGCATGAATCCAAATTATAAATGCATTGGAAGGAAGGCAATATGAGCCAAGTGCATGAGGGTATACAAAAAAGAAAAAGAGATTCTTAAATATGTCCTAAGGTGTGTGAGCTCCATATCTCTAACCACGAATTTGTGGACAAGCAACCAAACCTTATCTTACATGTGTGTGGTTGCACACTATATAGATGATAATTGGAAGATGCAAACTCGTGTACTTGGCTTCCTAGAGTTGGATCCTCCTCACACCAGAACTGTTATTGCGGATTCTCTCTATGCGTGTGTGACAGAATGGAATATTGAGACAAAAATTATGTCCATCACACTAGATGATGGTGCAATCGATGGTGCAATGATGGTGCAATCGATGCTTTGAAGACCAAGTTCTTGTACCGGAGAGGTATGCTTGCTGTTTTTTTCATATGCTCGTATGCTTGTTATTTGTGCTCACATAGAAGTTGCCTCTTGTAGGTAATGACTTCGAAGGCCAATATTTTCATATTCGTTGTTGTGCAGACATCCTCAACTTGGTGGTGCAAGATGAGATAAATGTCTTAGAAAATTTGATAAAGAGTTTGAGAGAGACGGTGAAGTACTTCAAGAGGTCACCTTCTCGTCTCCATGCTTTTGTTGACACTTGCAAAAGCATGGGTGTCAAAGTTGGCAACCATTTACACCTGGATTGTCAAACAAGAAGGTGGAGTTCAACCTATAAGATGATTAACACTGCCTGTCAATACAAGAAAGCCTTGACCTCTCATGCTCTCTCCAATGCCAACTATGCTTGGGCACCGACAAACGCGGAGTGGGACATGTTTGACCGTATCTATCCATTACTTAAGAGTTTCTCTGAGGTGACAAAAGCATTTTCAGGAAGTTTATATCCCACTTCGAACATCTTCTACCCATACATTGTTGGTGTCAAGATTGCAATAACACATGCAATTGCTAGTGCTAGTGACCACTACAAGAAAATGGGTGAAGAGATGTTGGATAAGTTTGACAAATATTGGGAAGAAAAGAACAATGCCATGGTGATTGCAACCATCTTTGATCCACGGTACATATGCTTGTTCATTTAACCCATATGATTTAATCCAGTGCTTGTTGTTTTTAATAGAGTGCTTCCTCTTTTCACTCATATGCTTGCTGTTTTTAATAGAATGCTTGCTGATTTTCTCCTAGGTACAAGAAGAATTACATAGAGTGGGACTTTGGAGAACTATATGGAAAAGAAACTGTGAGGTTCAGAACTGAAATGACTGTTGTGAAGAAAGAGTTGGAGGCCTTGTATGACAAATGTGTTGCCAAAGATAAGCGAGCTGGAAATGCAGCAAATTCATCTTCATCTACAGCTACAAGCATTCCTAGTATCCCCGTTCAAGTTGGGTACCAGCCCTTCTTATCAGCCCGTTCAACAAGAATATCAAAGAGTGAGTTGAGGAACTACTTAGAGGATGAAGTTGTCTCTGCCGATACATCTCTTGATATTCTTGATTGGTGGAAGGTGAATGCTCCTAGGTACCCAATTATGGCCAAGATAGCCAAGAGGTTCCTTGCTATCCCGGCTACCTCCATGTCTTCGGAATCTACCTTCAGCACGTCCGGACGGGTTTTAGGTAATGTCAACTCCTACAAATGAACTTTACATATCTACTTTGGAGATGAACCTCTCATTTGTGTTGTGTTGAACTTGTCAATTGACATGAACTTCAAATTGCCATTGCAAGCTTGTAATCGTATCATTCAATGATGAAAAGACCTTATGTTTGTGGATGTGATAATTATGCTTAACCTGATTTGTGATATGTTTCCTGTCAAAATCATTTGTTTTGATGTCCAAAAATCAACTGAAATGTTGTCCAAATTTAGTTATTCTTGTTGTTCAAATTTTGGAGATGTGATATTTCCGGTTTATTTTCTCAAAGAAAATCAGACCTGCTGTTGTTGCTTGTCAAAGAAAATGTTCCATTTCTACTTCATTTGATCTCCATAATTAACAGATGACTAAAAACAACTAACTAAGACTGAAACTGCAGCTAAATAGGCACTAAATAGAAGCTGGAAAGACAAGTTGGTTTGGTCAACACGAGCTGGAAAAGCTTAACCGAGCTGCCTTCAAATTGGTCCGGTCTGGAGAAATGGAGAAATGAGACTGCTGGCCAACTCGGTCCGGTCCGGATCGGACCGGCGCCGGCCGGTAAAAACATCGGACCGGACCGGACCGGACCGTGTCCAGGCTGAACTATGGTATCACACCCCGTCACATCACACAACAGCTAGCATCTTATCTTCATCGCGCACCTTGCCGTGAGCTTGTTGGAAGACCCTAACCTGAACTATACGTAGACCAAAGCAAACTAAGATGCAGATACAATTAATATTAAACCTAACATTCTCTTTCTTAATCTTGATTCTTCACTCGTGATGCAAAGTTTTGAGAAGGGCAGGCTCGTCGTCGACGAACTCGCCGAGCAATGCCTTCCCCTCGTTCTCCTTGTTCTTCTTGGGACACTCCCAAGCAAAATGTTCGAGGTTCCCGCAGTTGAAGCACCGCAACTTCCCCTTGTTGTTCCCACGGTTGTTCTTCTTCATGCGCTGCGTCCACTTCTCTTCCGTGAGGAGCAGTCGAGTTGCTCCCTCGTTGCTGCCTTCTTCGTCCATGTCGAAGCTCTCCTCAACAGGCAGGAAGCGACTCGTCATCTCCTCAACCGTCATCGTCTTGAGGTCGAGGAACTATTGGATTGAGTGCGCGAGCTGCCGGTACCGCTCGCACACATCGGAGGAACTTTAGCACCACCTTGTGCTCGGTGATGCCGTCGCCAAGGGCCTCCAAGTCATTCACGATGCCAGTGAGGCAGACCGTGAACTCCTCCATCTTCTCGCCGTCCTCGAAGTGGAGATTCTCGAACTAAGATCAACGTGTCTGCGCTCGGGCTTCGTGACGCATTCAGACCCCATCCTCAAAGTTTAGAGGGCATCCCAAGCCTCCTTCGCAGAGTCTTTCGCCGCCGACAAGCGCAACATCTCCGGTGGCACAACATAGAGGATGATGCCCAACGCCTCACGGTCGTCGTGGTAGTCGATGACGGTGCCATGCTCGACCACCTCCCAGAGGCCTTGCGCCTGCAGCCGCACTCACATGACGAGCGCTCAATGTGTGTAGTTCGTGCGGGTCGGCGTTGGAAGTTGCACCGTGGACGAGTTCTGACGGACCACGCGCTCGACAACGCGAAGCTCGCCGTTGTCGCTGCCGTCGGTGAGCCGCTCCTTGGGAGAAGTCGTCGACTCCTCGAGCTTCTTCATCCCCAACTCCGCCGCCTTGGCCGCCTCATCTCCATCACCCGCCATCACAGGAGCGAATGAACATGGTTTGTATACCAATTGTTGGACCTGCACCGGCTAACAACTAATACAGACATGTAGTAACTAACTAACAAACTTGTTGATTCTCCTCTAGTTCACTGTCCAGTCGCCCCAGCCTTCTGCGCCTCCTTTTTTTGAGCCGAGCATAAACACCTTTCCATTAGAGAGAACAGAAATACAGCAGTTCCACAAAGTGACCAAGGAAAGAAAAAGTACTAGTTCGACACATAGCTCCAGCAAACTATTAGTTTTTACCCATGGAACAGACGTTCTCCCTCGAAACGACTGCCATGGCATTGAAATCAACATTGCACAAAGCAACAAAGTACCACCAAAACAAACCCAGACTAAACAGACTCAAATAGACATGAAGACTATATCATCCTACAGGATGCCTCCATCAACAACTCGAAGATTTTTATCATAGCTGCTCACTCCCCTGTGATCCCTTGTCTCGCCACCTCGCACAGCTTCATCAGCTGCATAGTATTCGATCTCACCATCTCTGTGCCAGAAGGTAGTTCTCCCGCATCGTCCTTCTGTTGTAGGCCTTCCCAATATAAGATGAACGAACACATTAAAAATACAATTTCAAAGGGGGTTTTGATCATTTTATTTTCAATCGTAGCCCTGTTCTGAGCCAACCATATGGCCCAACATGCAGCCGCAAGTCGCACCATGTACTATTTTCTTCCAGCCGGCAAGAAAGCATTACACTAGGAAAAGTATTGCGAGTAACAATTGGGGCAACTATCAGTCCCCAGAGTAACCCCGACAGATCTCCACACAATTCTAGCAATAGGACAAGTAAACAAAAGGTGTTGCGAAGTTTCTCTTTGACGACAAAATGAGGAACTGGGATTTCCACGCCATTTTTTCTTTTTCATCACATGCCTAGTCAATACCGCATTCTGAGATAACTGCCACATGAAAAATTTAATTTTCAGGGGTATTTTTGCCTTCCATATCCACTTATAATGGCACCCATGCACTGGTTTCTCCAACCACTTATACATGGATTTGGTGGTGAAATTGCCATCACTAGTCAAGCCCCAGGACACTTTGTCACTGTCACTGGTGAGCACAATACCAGAAATAGTATTACGCATCTCTCTCCATTGAGCTCTAAGCTCCGGATTTAACCTCCTTCTAAAGAAGGAGTAATCCTCTAACAGGCGCAACTTCTCCAACGTACAATCAGGTTCATTACAGATATCAAAAAGTAAAGGATGTGCAGTCAGGGATGGAGCGTCGCGGGCGGGGAGGGATGTGCCACTCAAAATCTCGATATAAGCACTAGTAGAAAACAGGGCTTTGGTTCGGGCCTGGCCAGCCCATTAGTCCCGGTTCTTCACGAACCGGGACCTATGGGGGGCATTAGTCCCGGTTCATGAGCCCAGGGGGGGCCGGGGCCTCGTGGGCATTGGTCCCGGTTCGTTTGGACCCATTTGTCCCAGTTTTAGGCACTAACCGGGACCAATGGGCCGTGCTCCTGGCCCACATCCATTGGTACCGGTTCGTGTCTTCAACCGGTTTTGAAGGGGGGCTTTAGTCCCGGTTTATGCCACGAACCGGGACAAATAATTTGCCTATATATACCCATCACCGCGGCAGAGCACTCTGTTTTTTCTGGCCAGCGAGGGGAGGGCATTTGGGTGCTCTAGCTCACCTCCTATGCACATGAGGTGTTCGATGAAATGCCCGAGCCACACTAGTTAAGCTTTCTCCTCTCGAAGCTCGACCTCGGAGCTCCATTTTTCCCCAGATTTGTCTAGATTTAGCGTCCGTCATGCCCCGTCCCCGTTTTCACCGCCGTTGATCGCCCACGTCGATCACGTCGCCGGCACCACCGTGGTGAGCCTATTGTTCTTATCTTCTTTCTGATTTTCTTACTTTAGATAGAGACTTGTCTGATTTTCTTACTTTAGATAGATACTTGTCTGATTTTCTTACTTTTTACACACATAATTATATATAATGCACCCAGATGAACCGTCAATGGATGTATGGGGACAGACACACCTCCGAGTACATTAGGGGCGTGCATAATTTTCTCGAAGTGGTTGAGCCAAACAAGCAGAATGGTTTTATGTGTTGTCCATGCCCTAAATGTGGGAATACGAAGTCTTACTCTGACCGGAAAATCCTTCACACCACCTTCTTTACAAGGGTTTCATGCCACACTATAATGTTTGGACGAGGCACGGAGAAATAGGGGTTATGATGGAAGACGGCGAAGAAGAAGAGGACAATGACAACTATGTGCCCCCTGAATACCGTGATGCTGCAACGAGGGGAGGTGCTGAAGATCAAGAGGAACCACGCGATGTGCCCGATGATGCTGCAACGGGGGAAGCTATTGAAGATCCATAGGAACCAGACGATGTGCCCGATGATGATGATCTCCGCTGGGTCATTGTCGATGCAAAGACGCAATGCGAAAGTCAAAGGAGAAGCTGAAGTTCGATCGCATGTTAGACGATCACAAAAAAGGGTTGTACCCCAATTGCGAAGATGGCAACAGAAAGCTAGGTACCGTATTGGAATTGATACAGTGGAAGGCAGAGAATGTTGTGCCTGACAAAGGATTTGAGAAGCTACTGTAAATATTGAAGAAGAAGCTTCCAAAGGATAACGAATTGCCCGACAATACGTACGCAGCAAAGAAGGTCGTATGCCCTCTAGGATTGGAGGTGCAGAAGATACATGCATGCCCTAATGACTGCATCCTCTACCACGGTGCATACAAGGATTTGAACGCATGCTCGGTATGCGGTGCATTGCGGTATAAGATTAGACGAGATGACCCTGGTGATGTTGACGGCGAGCCCCGCAGGAAGAGGGTTCCTACGAAGGTGATGTGGTATGCTCCTATAATACCACGGTTGAAATGACTGTTCAGAAACAAAGAGCATGCCAAGTTGATGCGATGGCACAGTGAGGACCGTAAGAAAGACGAGAAGTTGAGAGCACCCGCTGACGGGTCGCAGTGGACAAAAATCGAGAGAGAGTACTCGGCTGAATTTGCACGTGACCCAAGGAACGTAAGGCTTGGTTTAAGCGCGGATCGCATTAATTCTTTCGGGGAGCAGAGCAGAAATCACAGCACCTGGCATGTGACTCTATGTATGTATAACCTTCCTCCTTGGATGTGCATGCAGCGGAAGTTCATTATGATGCCAGTTCTCATCCAAGGCCCTAAGCAACCCGGCAACGACATTCATGTGTACCTAAGGCCATTAGTTGAAGAACTTTTACAGCTGTGGAATGGAAACGGTGTACGTGTGTGGGATGAGCACAGACAGGAGGAATTTGACCTGCACGCGTTGCTGTTTGTAACCATCAACGATTGGCCCGCTCTCAGTAACCTTTCATGATAGACAAATAAGGGATACCACGCATGCACGCACTATTTAGCTGACATCGAAACTATATACCAGGACAAATGCAGGAAGAATGTGTGCCTGGGTGTAAGTACATCTAGTGCCCCTTAGTGATTTTGGTGGTTTGAAGACTTATAGGTTAAGTATCTAATGTGTTCATGAGTGTACACGGGATCTATAAGTCGCTCAGGAGTTTGAAGTATTCGATGAATATCGACCCCTAAAAATGTATATCTTCGGCTGAAGAAATTGGTCTGAAGCTGAAGAATTGAATCGCAAAGAATTTGCGATGAAATTGATATTCCTCATGAAGATATTGAAATTGAGGAATTCGGTGTGTCCCGAAGAAAATCAATCTGAAGACTTTGAAGCATGAAGATTTATCCTTTCTGTTTTATTTTCTTCACACTTGAGTAATAGGAACACCGTACTGTTAAAGGGGGTCGAAGTAACACTTCGGAATGAATTTCCTCATGATGCTCAACCCAAGCCTAATCCTACCAAAATCCTCAAGTGAGGAATATGAGAGACATGAGGACTCTCACAGTTGAGGGTCCCGACCGTTACCGATAGTCACGCCACATCATTGGTCTTATCCATACCAATGGTCATATTATTTAAGGGCATTAATGTCAAATCATGTCGGGATGCTCCCAGGCTATAAATAGCCGCCCCCCCCCCCCCCCCACAACCATTAGCTGGTTGGCTGCTCCATTAGAAACTGACACTTGTCATATGAGCAACCCAAATTCCTCAGAGTCTTCGAGAGTAATTCATCAGTGAGGAAATACCCCAAACACCAAACCACAAACCGAAAACCAAGTGATTGAGCATCACTGAAGAAGTTGTTCCCGTGTGGGACCGAAGCCTTTTACCTTTGAGGACTGTGCATCCTCCAGACGGTTAGGCGTCATGGTCTAGAGCAATCCAGCAGTCAATTGTGGATCGCCAGGTGACAAAGTTTGTGAGGGTTTGGAAGTCTGTCCTAAAGACTTACCACGAGGGTTGGGCGAGGACTGCGTGTTCTTAGCCCAAGGAGAATACGGTAGGGACTATGTGTCCCGGGACTGTGTGTCCTTTGGTTTCAATACCAAGCCGCTCCAAACCAGATGTACAACTGTCACATCAGTTGGAACTGGGTCATCAACCACTGTCTTCACTGTGAAATGGGTTCTATTTCTTCAACTCCTTACATTCCTCAAATTATATGTTGATGATTTTCACTGTCACTGTTTGAAGAATTTGCTGAAGACTTTCTCTGAAATTCCTCAGCCCCAAATTCTTCACGCAAGTTAATCCTCATCTATTTTCTCCATGCCTGCATACTGTGCAAACTATTTTTCATATTCTTTACCTTGAAAACTGCTGTATTGATACTTTGCACTTCTAATCCTATGTTGTTTCCGTTGTAAGTTAGTCATTAGTGAGGAATTTCCTCAAAAGGAATTTCCTCGGTGATGAAATTCTAAAAATCTCCTATTCACCCCCTGTTGGGGATATTATCTGTTGATAACCCGCCCTAGTTGGGCCGGGTCACCAAAGCTGGCGATCCATCTAAAATGTGGTTCGGGCCTTGGCCTGGTAAGGCCGAAGGTTGTATGGCGGTTTACGACTTCCGGAAAGAGTCCATAGTAGGGAAGGTCTCCAAGCTTTGGAAAGGTGGCGACTTAGAGATTGTAAGAGTCACGATTTGTATAAAGGAAAGGACCCTTGTAAACCCGAGGGACTCGACCTGTATATAAAGGCGAGTCCTAGGGAAGAAGAGGGCAGGTTAGAAATCATCGAGTGCTAGGTCTGGCGAGTTACACCCTCCTTGTAATCGAAACTCCATCAATACAACACAAAGCAGGACGAAGGCTTTTACCTCCTCATGAGGGGCCGAACCTTGGTAAATCGCCGTCTCACTCCCATTCAACCCCTTTGAGTCGCCACCAAAGTGTGATGGCTCCAATACTAAGTCCTTTCACGAGGACATCTGCCGTGAAAACCACGACAGTTGGCGCCCACCGTGGGGCCTGCGCACGGTGGAGTTGAGTTCTCAAAGGGAGCCCTACCAGGGTTTGGGAGCTACGCGACGGTGCTCATGACTCGAAGCCACCGTGGGAAGTACTACATCAACAACCTACTATGGGGGCCCGAGGCGGATTCGATAGAATCCGGTTACAGGGTCCCCTTCGGCAAGATCAGCGTTTTCATCGGCATGATTGGATCGGCCGTGCCTGAGCCGGACATCTCCTCCGACATCGTCGAGCCGGCCAGGTACGTCCGCCCGGTCGTGACGCCAAATCTAACCCGCTCGGTCTTTGTTGGATTCATGCAGGGATCTGAGGAACCAGAACACTTAGCGACCGAGTAAACCACACCGGTCAACACTGACGATGAATCGTCCAGGGGCGATTCGGATTCAATCCAGTCTCTACATGGGGTCTGTCTTGGGGGCTTGTCGCTGGCCATGGACCCCGAAGTTCTTGACCGAACTTGCCGTCAAATCGCCGTTTACATGGCTGGGGTGACTCAACCCTCGCCAAACCCGGCAGGCGGAGATGGAACTGGCGAGACATCTAGAAGCCCGACCGCTATCTTGGTGGAATTAGCAGCGGAAATTACAAGGCTCATGGCGACCCCCATCACACCGGAAAACCAGGAGGTAGTAAACACGGAATTGACGAAACTAAGAGAAGCAGTGGCAAAGGCTCAGCAGGATGCCGAGGTGGAGTCCGCCAGGATCGAGTCCCGGCAAGCTCAAATTACCGCTGAGATAGCTCGCTTAAATACTGACAACTGGCGGCTCGAAAGGCACCAACGCGCATCTGACGCCGTCCATCAGCGGAGGCACCCGGGTCGCCTGCCCCTGATCTCAACCCGACCCGCCTGTTCGACACTCCGCGAACTCCCGGGACGGGAGCCGCCCCGGGGGGAGGGCCGAGCCAGCCGTTCCAGCCAGTTGCGTATCGCGTCCCCCGATTCCGGACACCTCAAGGTCACTTTTCCAACCCGGTGGACAACGTCCTTGCCGCAACTCGCCATTTGGAATCCCTTCATATTCACGGTAACACTCCTACCGAGATAGAGGCAAGGAACGCCATTGAGATGTTGAAGACGGCGGTGGTTCAAAACGCCCAGTTCTCACATAGCCTAGATAGGCTGCATTCCACTCCCCAGGCAAGCCGCACCAGGAGTCGGCTAGAGGACCAGCCCGCTGTAACCAGCGGACCGCGGTTCATCCCCGAGGACAACTCGCCTGATCATCAAGACCCGCCAGGCCGGGATCATCCGGACATCCAGGTCGCCCCAACCCCTCTTGTTGGGAGCGGTGGACGAGTGGGGGTGCCTTGCTTGGCCCCCGCCCTTCGCAACGAGCGAATGCCCAAGGATTTTAAAGGGCCAAGAAAAGTGCCTAACTACACTCCGGACCTTGAGCCGACGTCGTGGGTCGAGAGTTATGAAATCGCCATGGACATGCTCGACGTAAACGAAGCAGTTTGCGCCAGATACTTCACAATGATGCTCGAAGGGACGGCGCGTACTTGGTTAAAAAACTTACCTCCCAACTCCATCCAGACTTGGGCTGAACTGAAAGAGCGCTTCATCAAAAACTTCCGAGAAACCTGCAAGCATCCAATGACAATTGTCGATCTATAGCACTGCGTTCAACGCCCCAATGAGTCGGCCCACCACTAGTCACGGCGGGTCGCGGAAATCATTCACTCGTCAGACGATATTATGGCGGCTCGGGCTGTGCTGATCCTCGAGCAGAATTGCCACTACGAACCTTTGGTGCAGAAGTTGGGGCGACTCAAACGAAAGGTCCAAGACATGCGGGAGCTAATGGATACCCTCACTAGGTACGCTGAGGCGGACGACACCAAAGATCCCGGCGAGGATGGCGGCAAGACTAAATCACCAAGAAAGGGCGAGTCATCCAAAAATCATACCCGGTTCTAGGGACAGGCCCGCCATAATCAGGGAGCAAATAGCAAGAGAAGGCAGCAGGAAGAGTCTTCAGACTTAGTCGCCAACACCAACACCAATAACGGCAACCAGCGCCAGAAGAAAAGTAGGGGTTATAGTGGAAAAAATCCGCGCAACCATAATGAGTTACTCAAAGGCCCCTACCCGCACCACGCCATAGAAGACGGCCCGGC
Organism: Hordeum vulgare subsp. vulgare; assembly: GCF_904849725.1. Lineage (NCBI taxonomy): Eukaryota > Viridiplantae > Streptophyta > Magnoliopsida > Poales > Poaceae > Hordeum > Hordeum vulgare. Next base: position 17,789,710 of record NC_058519.1, read on the forward strand.
GACTCATTCCTGGGAGGACTGCTACGTGATGCGGGACTTTCGGGCAGAGGCGATAAAAAAGGGCAAAGCGGTGACCCGGGCCAACGGCAGGAACAGTTCGGCGTGCCCAACCAACGTCAGAACCCCTTCGGCGGTTTCCCCGAACCGGGGGCTCAGGATGGCTCGCAGCCAAGCAGCGGCCAGTATCCGGTGCATCACTAGCGACGGTATAACCCGCCCGGAGTTTTTCAGCAACCACCCCCACAGGGGGCTTCGCAGGGCCAGGATGATAATGGCGGCTTCCGCAACAATCCTAAGAAGTTAAGCAATGGGCAATACCACGTTTTGACCACCAATGCTTGCAGGCGTGATAAAAAGGTGAGTCACCGAGCATACAGTGTGACTGAGCCGGCACTCCCTAGATACCTCCACTGGTCCGAGCAGACCATATCATGGAGTAGGCAGGATCACCCACCAAGAGTTGACAATTCCGGCGACTTAGCGTTGGTTGTGGCTCCCCAAGTTGGGGGATATACCTTGTCAAAAGTACTGATGGATGGTGGCAGCAGCATCAACATTTTGTACTTCGACACTTTGCAAAGGATGAACCTATTGGAGAAAGATTTGATGCCTTCAACCACTGTATTCCACGAAATCGTCCGAGGCAAATCGGCATACCCCATAGGCCGAGTCAGGCTCACAGTCGCATTCGGAACAACATCTAATTACAGGAGTGAGTCGCTGATGTTTGAGGTGGTCAAGTTAAAAAGCCCCTATCATGCGCTGTTTGGGCGGCCGGCTTACGCTCGTTTCATGGCTCGCCCATGCTATGTTTACCTTAAGCTCAAGATGCCTGGCCCTAAAGGAACCATCATAGTTGATGGTAATAGGAGGATTGCAAGAGAATGTGAAGAAGGGGATGCGGCTTACGCAGAAGTCGCTTGTGCTGCAGAGGAGCTCAAATACCACCAGGCCAATGTTGATCCGGCCGATATGTCACCCCTAAAAAAGCCAACGACAGATGCTGAGCCACCCCTCAAGTTCAAACCAACAGATGACACTAAAACGGTGGATTTCGTCCCTGGCGATTCAACCAAGCAGTTCACTATTGGGACGGGTCTGGATCCCAAATAGGAAAGCGCGCTCATCGAATTCATGCGTTAGAATCGGGACATCTTCGCACGGAAACCTTCTGACATGCCTGGTGTGCCGAGAGAATTCGCTGAGCACCATCTTAATGTTGACCCAAAGGAAAAACCTATCCAGCAATATCTTCGTAGGTTCAACGAGGGACGACGCAAGGCAATCGGGGAGGAGGTTGCCCGTCTCTTGGTCGCCGGATTCATCGTGGAGGTTTTCCACCCCAAATGGTTGGCTAACCCGGTTTTGGTACTCAAGAAGAATGGTACCTTCCGTATGTGCATTGATTACACGGACCTCAACAGAGCTTGTCCAAAGGATCCTTTCGCTCTTCCCCGCATCGACCAGATTATTGATTCGGTGGCGGGATGTGAACATTTGTGCTTCTTAGATGCTTATTCTGGATATCACCAAATCAAGATGGTCGTGGAGGATCAGGAGAAAACAGCTTTTATAACCCCCTTTGGGGCTTTTGGCTATGTGTCCATGCCATTTGGACTCAAGACTGCAGGGGCGACTTATCAGCACTGCATCCAGAATTGCCTCCGTGGCCAAATTGGACGCAACGTCCACGCCTATGTCGATAAAATTGTGGTTAAAACCCGCCAGGGGGAGACACTATTGGAAGATCTCAAGGAAACTTTTGATAATCTGCGGGTATATCAGATGAAGCTAAATCCCACCAAGTGTGTCTTTGGTGTTCCTGCAGGGAAATTGTTGGGCTTCCTGGTGTCTGAGCACGGCATCGAAGCTAACCCGGACAAGATCGAAGCGGTTACTTCCCTTGGGAAGCCAGCAAATGTTAACCAAGTCCAACGGATGGCGGGTCGCATTGCGGCCTTAAGTCGCTTCATAAGACGCCTGGGAGAAAAGGTGATTCCCCTTTATAAATTGCTAAAGAAATCTGACCATTTTGTTTGGACAGATGAAGCTTTCGAAGCCTTGAAACGACAACTGGTCAACCCGTCGGTCTTGGCCGCCCTGACTGAGAAAGAGCCCATGCTTTTATATATTGCAGCAAACTCCAAAGCAGTAAGTGTGGCGGTGGTCGTTGAAAGGAAGGAGGAAGGAAAGGAATACCCTGTGCAGCGCCCGGTGTATTTTATCAGCGAAGTGCTAACTCTTTCCAAGCAACGATACCCACACTGGCAGAAATTAGTATATGGGGTGTTTATGGCAAGCCGGAAGCTTAAACATTATTTTCAAGAACATCCCATCACGGTGGTAAGTTCCGCTCCCCTCGGGGACATCATCCAGAATCGGGAGGCAACGGGGCGGATTGCCAAGTGGGCGATTTAACTTGGGACGCATCACGTACGGTACACCCCTCGCACGGCCATCAAATCTTAGGCCTTGGTTGATTTCGTCAATGATTGGACCGAGTTACAGGCCCCGGAAGAAAGGCCTGATCTTACATACTGGACTATTTATTTTGACGGATCCAGACAGTTGGAAGGCTCGAGGGCTGGCGTGGTACTGGTATCTCCTCAAGGAGACAAATTCTGTTATGTCCTCCGACTCATGTTTCCATGCACCAACAATGCCGCGGAATACGAAGCTTTACTTCACGGCTTGCGACTCGCCAAGGAGATGAACCTTACGCGGGTCAGATGTTTTGGCGACTCTGATCTGGTGGCTCAGCAAGTTTCAGGCACTTGGGATTCTCGAGACCCCGTGATGGCGGCTTACAGGAGGGCTGTGTCCGATGTGGCGGGTCATTTCCATGGCTATCAGGTTGATCACATTGACCGGCGCCTTAACGAGGCGGCTGATGCCCTTTCGCGTCTCGGTTCCCAACGAAAGCCGGTTCCCCCTAATGTTTTTCTGGATACTTGGCATAATCCTTCCGTAAGTTTGCCATGAGAGGAGGAGTTGGCGATACCAGATCCTGAGTCCCAGTTCGTGGCGGCTCTCCACGTTACGCCGGACTGGGTTCTTCCGTATCTGGCCTATCTCGCCCAGGGCGAGTTACCTACAGATGAAGTGTTGGCTCGCCAAATTGTTCGGCGAAGCAAATCCATGGTGATCATCAACGGCGAATTATTTAAGCGAAGTACCTCCGGGGTTTTTCAAAGATGTGTTTCCTCCGAAGAAGGGTGCATAATTCTAAATGACATTCATTCCGGAGATTGTGGGCAGCACGCCGGGTCACGTTCCTTGGTTTCAAAGGCGTTCTGTCATGGTTTCTTTTGGTTGACGGCTCATGCAGATGCAGAGGAAATAGTTCATCGATGTGATGGATGCCAGCGTTATGGGCGACAGGCTCATGTGCCGACTCAAGAACTAAGGATGATTCCCATCACTTGGCCTTTCGCGTTCTGGGGGTTAGACATGGTTGGCCCCTTTAAGATGTCATCCAACAAGAAAACCCATTTGCTGGTGGCGGTTGATAAATTCACCAAGTGGGTTGAGGCAGAGCCTGTTGGAGCTTGCGATGCGGAGACGGCGATCAAATTCTTGAAAAAGTTGATCTTCCGATTCGTATATCCGCACAGTATCATTACTGATAATGGCACTAATCTGTCTCAAGGGGCGATGCAGGAGTTTTGCCGTCGTGAGCACATCCGGCTTGATGTTTCTGCAGTTGCTCACCCACAGTCCAATGGACAGGCGGAGCGGGCGAACGAGGAAGTTTTACGGGGAATCAAGCCCCGACTCATGGTTCCCTTGGAACGAACCCCGGGGTGTTGGGTTGAGGAGCTACCTTTGGTACTATGGAGCATCCGAACCACCCCGAACTGGTCTATGGGTTTTACCCCTTTCTTTCTAGTCTATGGAGCAGAAGTCATTCTTCCCACTGATATAAGGCATGACTCGCCTAGAGTCACCGCTTATGTGGAACAGAACAACGAACTGGCGCGTCAAGACTCTTTGGACGCCTTAGAGGAAGCGCGTGATTTGGCTGCAGCCCGATCAGCCATTTATCAGCAGGACTTACGACGTTATCACAACCACCGGGTCAAGAGCCGAACCTTTCAGGAAGGCGACTTAGTGCTTCGATTGATACAAGATCGCACTGGCATGCATAAGTTATCGCCACCATAGGAAGGACCGTTCATCGTCAGAAAAAACCTTCGCAACGGGCCTTACTACCTGGTGGATCTACGGTCTGATCGGCCAACCACGGAGGCTCAGTCGACTCGCCCATGGAATATTGCCCACTTGCGGCCTTATTACACTTGAGCTATTAAGCTTTACGTTTTGTAAGTGTTTCATTTCCTATAAAGCAATAAAATTAAATGCTTCCCGACTTGGGGGCTTTCCTGCTAATTCATCTTATTGAAAGGTATGGATCTTTATTCTTTTATCAACAAGTCGCCCAAACATGGACGTTATCCATACCGAAGAGCTTAAGTCGCCACGATGCGCTTATTACAAAACTGGGTATTGATAAAGCCAAAGAGGATCGAAGTCGCCACAAGCGCGCGATTCAAACGTAGGCGTCTTATATGATTCTGTGGATTACACCGACTTACTTGAGGACAGTGTATTCCCAAGTCCTTTTGTGGTAATAGCGTATACGCTTCTACAATCCTATGACGGTCTTTCCCTTAATCATAGGTCACTTGGGGGCTTCCTCTCACTGAGATCAGCCTTACTACTCATTTGGCATGCGAAAAATTACCGCATTACAAATGGTTATACTGGACTGTGTGTTGGCCGAATTGCCATATGGACCCATGAACTCTTGGCGAGTTATTCCGCTCATGGACCCTGAACTTGCCTTGGTTAAAACATGTCTGGTACCAGCAAGCGCCTCGCATGGAAAATAAAGAAACCAATGGTTCATTGAACCCGCTTCATTGAAGCTTGACTTGTGCCTGATCAGCCGGTCTAAATACTTGAGCTTTTGATACAAAAGTCTCCCTTGGGTGGCGTTTGAGCTTGTTTGAATCGCCCTATCCTGTCGCGATCTTATGAGCCGACAAAATTGCTATTTTTTACCTCCCTGGCACTGCCACAAGGTTTTTCAGACTTTTTCTGACTCGCCTCAAAATATCTTGGGGCGATTGCTATTTGTTATCACATATTACTCAATGAGATGGTTTGATATATGTTTTCAAGCTTAGAACAGGTTGATGATCAAAATCACTCTAGCCATGGCGGATTAAGCATCATAAAAACGCCTCAATGGCGGGTCAAGTATTATGATAAAAGCCTCAAACGGCGGATCAAGCATTTCAACACGCCTTAAGGGCGACATAAGGGTTTTTTAAGATATCACAGAAGCAGTTTTGATTCCTAAAGAGACCTATTACATGGATCTCATGGCCAAATCAATGAGGTGTTATTCTGCTGATGCCCTTGGATCAGCCTGCTGCGAGCTTTGGCCAACTTCAATTTGCAAGTCGCCCAGTACCCAGTTACACTTGGATAACGCGGCGAACTCATCTTCATCGGTCAGCACTGATGAGAGATTTGCGTCCAAGTCAAAAGGATTCTTGGGTCGACGCGGAGTTAAGCTGGTCGTCACAAAGGTTGGCGGGTTAACCTTCTTGTTTTTGTTGTCGTAGGCGGCTTGGTATTTTGATAAATCTAGGCTGCAGCAAGCTGAGTCGCCGCCAAACGGGAGTCCTTGACAACACGTTGATAGTCCTCTTCAGCGAATTCTGACCCATCATCCTTGAGTTCAGGAAAGCCCGCCGCTACTTCTTCTGGGTTTATCTCTGGAGCATATGCTAAGCACCGACTCAGTGTAGTCAGTGCTCCTTTCCAGGCGGCTGATCGAGTTAACTCGCCAATTTGGGGAGGAAGAGTGGATAGGGAGCCAAGCATCTTCTTTATTGATGTTATAGGTTCCTTGGCGCCCATCACTGCTTTCACAGTCAGCACACTCCCGGTATATAGCTGCTCCGTCAACGTGTAAATCGCCTTCAGCATCAGGACGCAATCAACCTGAAGGTTGGCGGCCCTCGGACCTGTATAAGAGGTAATGGTAGTCAGCGATTTATACAAAGCTATTTGTTTACAAAGGTCAAGAGTTGGTTTTTACCGAAGACAGCTTGCGCCATGTTTGAGATATGTCGCTTTAAGCCGGACAGCTCCTGTTGCACAGTATCCAACTTGGCTTCAGCTTTTTCTGCTCGCTTTGTTAAAGCATCTTGATCAGCTTGAGCCCTTTTTAAGTCGGCTTTTAGCTTCTCCATCTCATATAAGATCATTTGATACTTCTCTTCTGATTTGGCCCGGGCATCCTGCTAATCGGATAAACTTTTCTTCAAGTCACCAAGTGCTGATTCAGTTTGGATAAGTGATTCCTGTTGAAGCATATAGTTAAGGGGCAAGTCTTAGAATTATTGCAAGCAACATCCCTGACACTTGGGGGCTAATGTATAATTTTTTAGACAAAATTATACAGTATCAAGACCCGACTAATCTTTTTACTGATGACCCGGCCCTTGGGGGTTACAGGTTGAAAGTTTTTCAAATCATCAAGACCCGGCTCATCTTTTTACTGATGACCCGGCCCTTGGGGGTTACAGGTCAAAAGTTTTTCAAATCATCAAGACCCGGCTCATCTTTTTACTGATGACCCGGCCCTTGGGGGTTAATGAGGATAATATAGTGTACAACAAAATGTACCTCATGTTTGTTCTTCAGCATCCGAATCAGGCTCTTCTCCATCTCATAACTCGCCTCCACGCGACTTGCAAAGCCAGAGCAAAGTTCTTTGAATTCCAGATTTTCATATTGGGAGATCTTAGCCTTGGAAAGTTCATGCTCAAGAATAGGATGAGCTGATGATGATACATGCTTCGATAAAACCGCTGTGGCCGGTTTAGAGAAGCGAGTACCAGTGATAACTACAGCGTCCGGGTCTTCTGCTGTTGTCAATGGACTTGGCGGGTTAGGTACATCCATGGTTTCCTTGGGAGAGCTGTGGAGATCCACTTGATCTTCAGGTTTGTCTTGGTCCAAGTTATCCTGGATCGGCGCTAACTTTTCGATAGGCTCCAAAGTTGTAATCGGAGTTGACCCGCCAGTTTTTCTTTTCTTTGCCTGTGCCCTGAAAGGAGAAGGGGTGCGTTTAAAGGACTGAAAATTTATCACCATCAGACTAAAAGTAAATATTATCAAAGGTTTACCCAGGGACACGGATCATCGGTGGAAGTGCCGACATTACTGAGTCGCCAGATGTAGGAGGAGAACTTTGCAAAAAGTTATACTTCGAAGATATGAGCGAGTTACAAATGCGATCCAAAAAGACCCGAAGAAGTGTTATTAAAAGATACCTCATTTGGCCTTTTCTTGTTTCTTGTTGGTAAACCAGACACCAGATCGCCAGAATGACTTCGAGTTTTCCGATTTGAGGTGTGTTGTGCTTTCTTCAAAAGAAAATTTGGATCCAAACAAGCATTTGGGTGTGAGAAGGGAACTTTCCCACAAATTCGCCTGGCCGTCTTAGGTGGAGAAGGAGATGAGTCGGAGGAAACAGAAATTACCTCTATAGAATCCTCCTGGCTTTCATTGTCTTCATTCTACGCAAGAGATACACAGGTGTAAATACAAAGTTATCAGTAATGGATGGCGAGTTAAAAGAGGATAGATTTTTTACCTCCGAAGGTGCGTCGTCGACTTGGGATTCATCGGCTTCAGATGGCTCGGTAACAGCAGCTTTGCCCTTGCCCTTGGATTTCTTCTTTGGAGGCGGCCTAGCTTGATTTATGGCTGACTTTTTTGGCCTCTTGGACCAAAACTTATCACCTTTCTGAAATGGCATATTTTATAAGAGGTCATAGTTCGAATAAGACGTAAGGAATAAAAGACAAAAGGCGGGTTAAAGTTATTTACCTTTGGTGTCGGGTTAATCTTGCAGAAAGGTTTAAGACCTATTTGGCCACATTTTGCCGCGGGCTCGCCGGTCAGCTTCTTGATGATGGTTACAATGTCATTTTCCGTCAGAGCCGTGTGGAAGTAGCACTGAGGATGATCTAGGGTGCCGTTGAATTCACACATTAACCCGTCCCGGCGACTTAAAGGGAGGATACGCCATTCGACCCAGCAGCGGATCAAGTCAACTCCAGTAAGGCCGTTGTTTGTCAAAGATCTTAACTCGGACAATACTGGGATAAAGTCTGACTCCTCCTCTTCGGTGAGCTTGTCTGGGAGTTTGAAATTTGTTGAAAGGCGATCTTACCTATAACCCAGAAGTTTGTTCTCGCCCTCAGGCGAAGTCTCCTGACATTAGAACCAAGACTCGCCCCAGCCTTTGGGGTGGCTTGGCATGGCGAGTGACGGAAATGGGCTATCCCTGCGACGCTGTACATTGACACCACCAAGCTCCAGGCTGGGGCCATTGTGAAATTCTGTTTAGCGATTTAAGTGGAAGAAGTACCAGAATAAGGGAACTGAGGGTTCCATCCGCAAGTAAGCCTCAGAAAACACCTGGAACTGGCATAGATTGCTTATCGAGTTGGGCCCTAGATCTTGGAGGCGGACATTCATAAAAGCCATGGCGTCTCTGAGGAATTTCGATCCAGGCGGCTTAAAGCCCCGCTCAAGGTGTTCAAGAAAAACAACTATTTCCCCTTCCTTGGGATTGGGGATTTCTTCTCCTAACCCGGTGCGCCAACCGATAACCTCCTGAGGGTCCAAATTTCCCGTTTTCACATAATCATCTAGTATAGCATCATTGACCTTGGTGGGGAGCCAGTCGCTTTTGAAAACGGCGCCCATGCTACAAAGGGATAAAATTATGGATGAATTGACACGCCAAACATCTACTGAAAATGGTGAAACAATTTCATTTGACTCGCCAAATAATTTGTCTGGGTCAGGTTGCCAGGGGCGACTTATGAAATTCTTGCTACTTAAAGGAGCGATGTTTCGGAGCATCAGTGGTATTTGTCAAAATGGTAAAGTGTGAGGCTACAAACAGATTTCACTTGACAAGCAATAGATTATGGATCTACCAGGCAGACGGAAATGAATGCGAAAAAGGACTGGATATAACAACCTACGGCTAAGGTGGGGACAGTAATATTGATTTGGTGAAGCCCTATTCTGAGTATGCAAGTAGAGGCCGAACAAATAAAGGTATGAAAAACATCGTTGTTCTTGTTATCATCGCCGCCAACTAATGAGGAACAAATAAAGCCATCCGGGAGGCACCAAGAACGCTGTAAGGATGAACTTTGAAAAGAAACTTAGATATGTTCTTAAATGGCAGAAAGCTAACCTGGTGGATACGGCTGGAGACAGTCGACGGCGATGAACTTCTCGGCCACGACGAGATGCGCGGTCGACGATGGAGGTTTCGGACGGATGCGGAAACCTCGGGTGGCGACTAGGTGTTCGACAGTGACAAGGTGCTCGACAGCGGCAAGACGGTCGATGGCGACGAACTGCTCGGCCGTGACGAGGTGCTCGATGGCGACGAAGTCTTCGGGCAACACCAAAACTTTCGGATGGCGACGAGGTCTTCGGGTGGCGGCGGAGCTCTCGAGAGACGATGAGGGTTTTTTTCGCTGCAATAGTGGGGAAGAGAAGGGCGACAAGACTGGTAGGTGGAATGCGCCCAGTCCCTTCCTCCCGCCCATTTATCAGGTCGGGCGCTAGGATCGAGGCGCCACGAGTGGGAACTTCCAAAAGATAAAGATTCGCCATGATGGCGCCCCGAAATTTTTGGGATAACGATACCAAAGGATCCGTTGGGGATTACGTCATTATCCTTTCCTGGATTCAAGGGATAAGGAGGTGCCAACAAGAAATGGTTTGGCGACTCAAGTTTTTCCACAATAGATGGCGGTTTAAGTGCATGGTGTATAAGAGGAGTGAAGATGAATCGCCCTTAATTGAGTAAGGATATTGGCATGAAGGAAATTCAAGTCAATCTGGGGCCTAGTGTTGGGGATATTATCTGTTGATAACCCGCCGTAGTTGGGCCGGGTCACCAAAGCTGGCGATCCATCTAAAATGTGGTTCGGGCCTTGGCCTGGTAAGGCCGAAGGTTGTATGGCGGTTTACGACTTCCGAAAAGAGTCCATAGTAGGGAAGGTCTCCAAGCTTTGGAAAGGTGGCGACTTAGAGATTGTAAGAGTCACGATTTGTATAAAGGAAAGGACCCTTGTAAACCCTAGGGACTCGACCTGTATATAAAGGCGAGTCCCAGGGAAGAAGAGGGCAGGTTAGAAATCATCGAGTGCTAGGTCTGGCAAGTTACGCCCTCCTTGTAATCGAAACTCCATCAATACAACACAAAGCATGACGTAGGCTTTTACCTCCTCACGAGGGGCCGAACCTGGGTAAATCGTCGTCTCACTCCCGTTCAACCCCTTTGAGTCGCCACCAAAGTGCGATGGCTCCAATACTAAGTCCTTTCACAAGGACATCTGCCGTGACAAAACCACGACACCCCCTCTAGTCGATATAACGCACTTTCAATTGGTATCACAGCAAGGTACTCCCTTGTTCTGTGTGATTTTGGTTTAACCACCTGGAGTTTTAGTTATGTTGACTACAGGCATGATCAAGGTTACTACAGCATGTCCTACTTTCGAAGGAAAGGACTTTCCCTTCTGGAAGACCAAGATGCAGATGCATCTACAAGCTATTGACAACAATCTCTGGTATATTGTGGAACATGGCGTCCCTATCGTCACTGCTACTATCTCTGCTGCTGATATGAATAAATTCAAGCAACTTGACTCTCAAGCGAAGAATATCATCTGTGGCCATCTGAGCAAAGGTCAGTATGGCAGAGTGAGTGCATTGGGCACAGCAAAACTTATCTGGGAAAGGTTGTCCAAAGTTAATGAAGGAGTATCAACCCAACGTGATTCTCGTGTTGATGTTCTTCGCAATCTCTTCAATCGCTTCAAGAGGTTTGACAATGAAAGATGCCAAGATACCTTTGATCGCCTCACTAACATATCAAATGAACTGCACGCACTGGGAGCTCGAGACATTACTGATCACGAAGTTCTGAAGAAACTGCTAAGATCTTTGGATTCTTCATTTGATACTTTAGTTCTGATGATTCAAGAGAGACCAGACTACAAGATGCTTGATCCATCTGATATACTCGAAAGACTCAATACTCATGAATTCCAACAAGAAGAAAAGAGAGATCTATATGGACCAAGCTATTCTAGACCATGTGCACTGAAGGCCAAACCAATTTCCTCATGTGAAGAAGAAGACTCAGATGGTAGCATTGGTGATCCTGAAGAATTTGGACAGGAGCTACCAATGCTCGTGAGGAAATTCCAGAAGTTTACACGACGTGTCCAGTTTGGTAAATCTTCAAGAAGAGATATGAGGAAATCAGAATCTTCATCTGAGGACTACAAGAAAAGAACCTGCCACAAATGCAAGAAATCAGGTCATTACATTGTTGATTGTCCTTGTTGGGGAAAGGAATCAAAGAAGAAGAAATACAAGGATGAAAGTTCTGATGACTCGAAGAAAAAGAAGAAATCTTCAAAATCCTCATCTTCAAAGTCCTCATCGCACAAGAAGACTAGTTTCAGAAAGGCTCGGGCACTTATTGGCAAGGAAATGGACTCTGAGGCAGAATCCGAGGAATGTGATGAAGAGGAGGGTTGTGATGAAGACTCAGAATCTGCATAGGCTAGCCTTGCACTTGCAACCACATTCATGAGCAAGTCAATCTTCAACCTTGAAGAAAATGATAACACCATCCACACTGATGACTATGTTGATGACTTTGCTACAACCTATTGCTTCATGGCAAAAGGTTCAAAGGTACCGAATGATGCTTCCTCCTCTGATTCAAGTGACTGTGAACCTGATGATTATAAAAAACTGAGTTACAGTAAACTTGCTATCATTGCAACTAAACAACAAACTGCCCTGGAAAAGCTTCAAAAACTGCTAGATAGAAGTGAAGATCTGTTGAATGATGAAATGAATCTTACCCAAATACTCACTGAAGATATGAAAAGTCTTCAGTCCAGATTTGATAATCTTCAAGATCGTCATGTTACATTCCTTGTTGATCATGAGAAACTTTCCTATGAATTTCTTCAAAGGAAGCTTGATCTTGAGAAGCTGAGGATTTCTCATGATGATCTCCGTATGCAAAATGATTCATTACTAACTCAACAGATCAGTGTTGCTCAAACTGAATTCATTCATCCATGTCTTAAATGCGTCGAACGTGAAACTGCTAATTCTTCACCAGAATCATCAAATGCTTCTATTACTACAAATTCTTCAACTGCTCCTGTAGTGTCAAATTCCTCACTTGACGAAACCACAAATGTTACTCATGAAAATGCAGGGCTGAAGGAATTGTATGTGACAGGCATATACAAAAGTCTCAAAGGACAGCAAATCCTTTGTGATGTCCTCAAAAAGCAGATCTTGAACAGGAACCCGAGGAAAGAAGGAATTGCCTTTGAGAGGAAATTGAATGCTGATGGATCTTATTGGAAACCTGAGCAGTATCCCAAAACCTCATGGGTTGCTGCTACTGGGCCTCCTTTTGATCCATCCAATCTAACAGGCTTTTCATGTGAATTATCCTATTCCTCAGATGAGTCATTTGACTCCAACTATAAACTGTTCAAAAATCAATATGGTGAAGTATTTGCTCGATATGTTGGAACAAACTGCAGGAATGGGCCTCCCGTGAGGAAAATCTGGGTTCCCAAAAGTTGCCTTGAAAATCTTCACGTGAATGTCCTCATGACACCACCTATGAAGAATTTGAACCCCAGATCAAATTCCTCAGGAGGACCAAAGTCTTCAAGAGGATCAAAATCCTCAACTGGTCAAAACTATGCTCGTACCCGTGCTAATGCTTCTAACATGCAGGGAAATTACAAGGAATATGAATATGAGCATTATTTTTCAAATCATTATGTTCATAAATCCTCAAATAAGTTCTCTGCATATTCATTTGAGTACTTTAACCCCCCTACTGTTAAGAGAAGTGCATTAGCTTCAATGCCCCCTTTCTCATATGGTGCTCGTAGGATGATGAATGCTTTACCACCCCTTCAGATGTGGGTGGTGAAGAAATTGAACTAATCACTCCTGCAGGTCAGGTCTCCACATGAAAATCATCATCTGAAGAATTTGCTGGAGACCTGAGGAAAATGCTTGATAGGATGCAAGCTAATATTGATGAAATAGAAATATTTCACACGTCCTTATAATTCGGTTTATGATGAAATTCCTATCTAATGAAATTGATATCATATTCTTCAAAGCCGAAGCATATGAGATGGTAAACTGTACCAATTCATCTGCAAGATGACAAACCCAAGAGTACTGAGTGGGTTCTTGATAGTGGTTGCACACATCACATGACTGGTGACAAAAGCTTGCTGATGAATATGCCACTAACTCCATCACCCCTGAAGCAAATCACATATGCTGACAAAGGTAAAAGCAAGGTATTGGGACTTGGCAAAGTGGCTATTTCCAAGGATAGGCACATGGACAAAGTGATGCTTCTTGAATCCCTTGGATTTAACCTCATGTCAGTCTCAATGCTTTGTGATCTTGATATGATTGTTATCTTTGGAAGATATAGATGTGTTGTCATCATGGAATCTGAAAGATCCAAAGTCTTCGAAGGTGTTAGAAGATGGTATTTGTACATTGTTTATTTATCTACAGGTCCTCAACCAGCCACTTGCTTACTAGCAAAAACCTCAGAAGGGTGGCTGTGGAATCGAAGACTCAGTCATGCAGGCATGAGGAACTTGCACACGCTTGCGAAGAAGAAGCATGTCATCGGGACCGAATCAGTCAAATTCCTCAAGGACCACCTCTGCGGTGCTTGTGAGTGTGGTAAAATGACCAGATCCAAGCACCTCTCGAAGACTATCATGACCACTACTCATCCATTTGAATTGCTTCACATGGATCTATTTGGACCTACCCATTATGCCACTCTAACAAATGCAGCATCTTTATATGGCTTTGTCATAGTTCATGATTATTCCAGATATACATGGGTGCATATCATTTTATATAAAACTGAAGTACAGGAAGTCTTCAAACGATTTTCTTCAAGGGCCTCGACGAACTTCGGCATCAAGATCAAACACATCAGGAGTGATAATGGAACAGTGTTCAAAAACACTAGTCTTGATAATTATCTTGATGAACTTGGTATTACTCACGAATTATGTGCTCCTTATACTCCTCAAAACAATGGTGTCGTCGAAAGGAAGAACAGGACTGTACTTGAGATGGCAAGGACCATGCTTGAAGAATATCAAACTCCTCGTCGCTTTTGGCCTGAAGCAATCAACACTGCATGCCATATCATCAACAGGGTATATCTTCACAAATTCCTCAAGAAAACCTCATATGAACTCCTCACAGACAAGAAACCCAATGTAAGTTATTTCAAAGTCTTCGGTGCACAATGTTGGATTAGAGATCCTCACCATAGCTCAAAGTTTGCACCTAAAGCACATGAGAGTTTTATGCTCGGTTATGGAAAGGACTCTCACACCTACAGAGTCTTCAACAACTATCACAACAAGGTTGTTGAGACTGTAGATGTGCGGTTCGGTGAAACTAATGGCTTGCAAAGAGAGCAATTGCCTCCTGATCTAGATAAGCTGTCTCCTGAGGAAGCAATAAAGCTCAAACCTTCTGAAGACATTATTCCCACTGAGGAAATTGATGAAGAAATCATTCCCAGCACTGATGAAAATCAAGAAGATGCTCCTGAGGAAATTACTCCAGAACCAATTCCTCAGCCCAGGCGAAATCCTCAACCAGCTCATCCGAGGATTGCAAATGAAGTGGAACTTGACAAAATCCTCAATGACATCAACGCGCCAGGTCCTCTCACTCGCTCAAAAGCTTCACACTTAGTTAACTTTTGTGGGCATTACTCCTTTGTGTCTATCACAGAACCTTCAAAAGTTGTTGAGGCTTTCATGGAACCTGAGTGGATCCAAGCCATGCAAGACGAACTTCTTCAATTCAAGCTGAATGACGTATGGGAGCTCATCAAACGAGCAGATCCTCGCAAGCACAATATCATCGGCACCAAGTGGATTTTCTGAAACAAGCAAGACGAGGATGGTCAAGTGGTGAGGAATAAGGCACGACTTGTAGCCCAAGGCTACACACAGGTTGAAGGAATAGATTTCGATGAAACTTTTCACCTGTTGCTAGACTTGAAGCTATTCGAATACTACTTGCTTATGCTAATCATCATAACATAATCTTATATCAAATTGATGTGAAAAGTGCATTCCTCAATGGTAAGCTTGAGGAAGAAATATATGTTGCTCAGCCCCCAGGTTTTGAGGATCCAAAGAATCCTGACAAAATCTTCAGACTCAAAAAGGCGCTCTATGGTCTCAAGCAAGACCCTCGGGCATGGTAGGATACATTGAAGGAATTCCTCATGAAGAAAGGCTTCAAACCTGGTTCACTCGATCCAACTCCTTTCACTAAATCCTATGATAATGAACTTTTTGTGTGCCAGATATATGTCGATGATATCATATTTGGTTGTACTGACAAACGTTACAGTGATGAATTCACTTATATGATGAGTGAAGAATATCAGATGTCTATGATGGGGGAGCTGAAATTCTTCTTAGGTCTTCAAATTCGTCAACAACGCAATGGAATCTTCATATCATAGGAGAAATACCTCAAGGATGTTCTGAAGAAATTCGACATGCATGAATGCAAAGGTGCCAAGACTCCAATGCCTACCAACGGCCACCTCTGCACTGACGAAAATGGTAAAGAATTCGATCAGCACGTATATCGCTCCATGATTGGCTCTTTACTGTATTTATGTGCATCTAGGCCAGATATAATGCTTAGTGTTTGCATGTGTGCACATTTTCAAGAAAAACCGAAGGAATCACACCATAAGGCTGTGAAGCATATTCTTCGATACTTAGCTCACACACCAACACTAGGTTTATGGTACCCCAAGGGCTCAAATCTTCATCTTGTGGGATATTCTGATTCTGACTATGCTGGTGACGTGTGGATCGCAAGTCAACCTTTGGCACATGTCATTTCCTCGGAAGATCACTAGTCTGCTGGTCCTCAAAGAAGCAGAACTGCGTTTCACTCTCCATTGCCGAAGCTGAGTACATTGATGCTGGTTCATGTTGTGCTCAATTGCTATGGATGAAGCAAACCCTCAAGGACTACAGCATCAACATGAAGAATGTGCCTCTCTACTGCGACAATGAGAGTGCAATCAAGATTGCATACAACCCAGTACAACACTCGAAGACCAAGCACATCTAGATTAGTCATCATTTTCTTCCGGCCCATGTCCTCAAGGGCAATATCCTCATCGACCATGTGAAGACTGACGATCAACTAGCAGATATCTTCACTAAGCCCTTGGATGAGAAAAGGTTTTGCAAGTTGCGGTGTGAGCTAAATATCTTAGAATCTTCAAATGTTTTGTAAAGACATGCACACATCCTAACACTTATGCAAAATTGATGACTTAGATGTGCAACACACGATGAATCGATTTTCTTCAACCAATGAAGAATATCACTCTTAGTGTGAGGAAATCAACGAAGAAATTGATTTTCAGGACCCTACGACAATTGTACGCGGCGTCTGAAATCAACATTCTTATATGGTGGGTCACGCCACCACCCAACTTGAAATTCTTCAAGTTCAATTTCTTCAAAGCTGAATTTCTTCAAAAGTTGATTTTCTTCAAAACAGTTGTTCTTCATACTTGTTTTTTAAAACTGAAATTCATCATGATGTCGCTTTGTCACAAAATTCTCAAGTTAATCAAAATCTTCAAAAACACTTTATGATTTTCGTTTACCTAGATCGATTGTGATTTCAAAGTCCTCAACAGCATTCACTTATAGCTATTTCTTCAAATTGATATTTCATCTAAGTGAATGTGATCGGACTCTACTTTCCCTCTATGCTACTCTCACCCAGTCTATTCAATTCCTCATATGCGTTCTACTTGAAACTTTGTTCAAAACCCTCACTGCGTCCTTGCCAGTTGATGGTTTTGTAACAAAATCCTCAAATCTTCAAAAATATTTTTTTTCTGTTACACAGTAACTGAACCCCACTTTCCCCGTTCGGATAACCACGATCTCCACGATTTCCACCGCTTCGATCGTGGGCTACACGTGTCCTGCGGAGACGTAGAGACAGGGGCTATTTGGTCCGATACTTTCGCGCCAACAGTTACCACGTGGCTATAAATATGTCCCCATCTCCCTTTAGTAAAATATTCTTCGTCCCGTCGCCCTCCTACTACAGCAAAGCTCAAAAGCCCTAGCGCCACCGCTAGAAGTCTTGACGCCGGCGAGGGAAAGCTTGACTGCCTCGACCTCTCCGTCGTCGAAACCACATCGGAACCGGACCATCTTCGTCCGCCGCCGCCGTAGTTGTCCTCTGTTGCCAAGTTACGGCGCATTTTTACAACTCTGGAACCCAAGAATAGTGTGCTTAGACGAATTCCTCAACCACTGGACAAACTCCTCAACTTTCAATTTTTTTTCATTTCATCAAATCTGAGAACGCATATGACCTCTCCAAATTCCTCGCAACTATACTCTGTTCACAGGTACAAACATGTCAGCTGATGAATCTCTAGGTTCTCATCAACTTAACTCATTTGCACCGTTTCTTGAAGAAAATCTGCAAATTTCATCAGAATCCTCAAGAGTTCAATTTCCTCAGCAAAAGCCTCGGCTGAAGAAAATGGAAGATGAAAGGAAACAAAAGGGTGGCAAGAAGCTCGATCAGAACACTGCCATAGATATCCCTAAGGATATATACTTGGAATATTGCACACCTGATGAGCAAGAATCTATGCCCAAGAGGAAGATAAGGCTTCAAAAGATAGAACGCCAATGGGCTAAGGAGTGGAAAGAGTACAGATTCGTCACTCCCAAGAATGCGAAGAAATTCGCTCTGAAGCCTCTTGGCAAACGGGCTCCTCTTGATGACTATCAGGATGCACACCCCTCAAGCCTCAAGACAATTGATGACTATCCTGAAGAAAAGTCAAAGCATTTGTCAAAGCTTCAGAAGCAAGCAGAAGCCAACATGAGGAAATTCAATGAAGAATCTACTGCTGCTGCAACTGCCGCCACCTCCTCTGCAGCTGAGACTTCTGGTACGGCCATTCCTAAGATGAAGTATGTGCCACCAAAACCAAAGGCTTCAAAGCCTCAAGAGAAAATGCTTCAGAAAGCTGCACCAGCATCGGCTCCAAAACCCTCAGCACCACCAAAGGCTTCAAAGCCAGAACATAAGCAAATAGTGAAGCAACTGCCCACTGTCTCAGTCCCGTCTGCAACAAGCTCCGAGACAAAGTCTTCACCGACTCCCCTGAAGACTAAGGTGACTTCTCGGAGAGGAACAAGACCAAGCCCAAGAAAAATCATCAAAGTTCCTTCTGCATCAGAAGGTAGTGATGAATTTGATGATGATACTCTGCAAGCCATCATCAGGAATAAGCATGAGAGGGTAGCTCAAGCTTCTGGCAGCTCCATTCCTCTGGCTATGGACCCAAAAGTCCTCCTGGATTACATAGACATCTGGTATGAGGACCCAACACTCCAATCGATGATTTGAAGCTTCCCCCAGGCATCAGCCACATGGTGGCCACATTCATCAACGAGGCCAAGTGGAAAGAGCAGCAAGCCAAACAGGGTAAGGTTGCAAAGCTCAAAAAGGACAAATTCCTCAGACAGAATCTCCTCAACTTGACGCCTGATGCACTTGTATCCACACAGGCTGAATTGAAGACTTTGACTGATAAGTACACTAAGCTCTCTGATCGTCAAAGTCTCAAAAACAATTTCATCAAATTTGCCACTGACGCAGTTGATGATTACAACAAGAAGGTTTCCCCTCCAGCACCAACACCTCAGCCTCTAATTGAAGAACCGGCTGATGAAACTGCTCATGCTGAGGAAATCCCTCAAGAAAGTCGTGCTCATGAACCTGCTATTGAGGAAATAGCCAAGGAAAATCCAGCTGATGACTCTGCTACATCTGGTAAAACTGCTCCAGCTGCTTCTAAGACAGCTGATGACTCTGCTCCAGCTGATGACACTACTTCAGCTGAGAAAACGCCTTCACCAAAAGCTTCAAAGGTGAAGAAAATGACTCCGTCTGCATCAGACGTGAAGAAGACTAGAGCTGCTGAAAAGGAAGCCACGAAGAGAAAAGCTTTCTCAGAAGAAGAATCCACTGAGGCCAAGCGCCTCAAAGCTCTTGAAGAAAATGCACCTCTGGATCCTGTGCCTCTCAACGTTGCTCCATCTTATGAGATGACTTCCTTCGACAGCGTAGACAAAGAACAAGATGATGAGGAAATGAAGAATGCTGAGTTTGAGGAACACACTGATGAGGAAATTCGAATTGATGACACTCCTCAGACCTTCATTCCTCCTGAAGAAACTGCTCAAGGATCAGCTGCACCAGCTGATGAATCTGGCTCCTCCACCAAGCAAGCTCCTCAAGCTGAGGAAGAAAAAGTGAAACTCCTCGGCCTGATGAAATTCAAAATCCTGAGCAAAATCCTCAACCTGAGACTCAGGATGACCCAATTCCTCCTCCTGAGCAAAATCCTCAACCTGAGGCTTAGGATGAACCAATTCCTCCTCCAGAGAAAAATCCTCAACCCAAAGCTCCCGTTGATGACATTCCTCAACCAGAGCATGCCCCTCAGCCTGAAGCACAAGAAAATGAAATTCCTCATCCTGAGGAACATGGTGAGGGCAATGCACCAGATCTAGAGAATGCTCTTGTCGTCTTCAATCCAGAAACTGCCATGACTGTCTCTCCTCAAGGCAAGCCACAAAATCTTTAGCCAATGCAGCGTCAGCCGTTCTCCAAGCGGCCAAAGTTTCAAAAGGAATCCTTCTTTGAAGAACGTATGTTCTTCATCGGAGAAAATCCCTATGACAAGCCTCGCATCAGGCATGTGAAGTTTTGGACAAGGACACAGCTCAACTACTATGCATCTGTGATGTGTGGAAGAAACAAGTTTTTCCAGCACAGGCATATTCCTCATGTTGAGCTTGAAGAAATTCCATGCTTTGCTCTAGTCCTCAACGTTCTTCATGAAGCAGGACTGCTACCCATGTGCTCAGATATCTGCGATTGGAACAGTGACATTGTTCTTCAATTCTATGCCACTATGCACATCTCTGCAGATCCAACAGACATCAACACTTGGGTGCTGGATTGGATGACGCAGAACACACACTTCAAAGCTCCTGCCAATGAGCTGCTGCGTGAACTTCCGGTGTCAATTCCCTCAGAGTGGGCAGTAAAGTTGTACGATGAATGTGAGCTGGCAAACAAGCTGATGGAAGTCCTCATGAAGCCTTTGGCGAAAGGGCAACCCCCAAGAACAACCTTCTTGGTCCATGAGCTGAAGTATGAACATAGGACGGTTTACAGAATCCTATGCAGCGTTCTTGCGCCAATCAAGGGCCATGATGGTGAAGAAGACGTCGTAGGCATCATGAAGAATATCCTCTTCAACATCACACATCGCATTCCCATCAACATCCATGATTTTTTCTTGAGGACTCTGGCAGAAAATGCTATGGCCCTGTTTGACCTGAAGATTTACGCTCCATGGATCATGAGATTCATCAGACACAGGTCATGCATCAACTATCACGCTGATTTCAACAATCATATCAGTTATATGCCTCCTCTAAGGGTCAACAAGAAGACTTTCGAGCCTGTTGAAGGAAAAGGCAAGTCTATCATTGATGGAGGCAGTCGGCCCCTTGATGGCCAGTTCCGAGAGCCAGATGCTTATTCATCATGGGATGACACTGAAACCCATCCTCCAAGTCTAGTTGCTCCAAGGGTGATGAATACCAGAGAGCTTCTTCTCAGTCTTCACCAAAAGGTGGATCGGAATCACAAGTGGGTCAAATGCCAGTTCGGCGCCATTGTGAAAACCCTCAATGAAACGCAGAATGTTGTGAAGCTTAACCATCATTATCTTCATGAGGTTTTTGATCGCACCTGGGCCACACTGGCTCATTTGAAGACTCCACCAAAACTTGAAGAATTGGATTTTGTGCAGGACTTCGACTCGTCGTGGCAACCAAAGAAGAAATTCAGGCCAATCCCAGTTCCAGACCTTGAGGACAGTTCGTTTTCTTCATTCCGCACTGCTGAATCTGATGAAGATCAACAAGATACTGCCACTGGTCCAAGGAGGAAGTCTGCATCCAAGAATCCTCACGCGTCTTCCTCAACTGCCAAGAAGTGAGAGTCTTCATGGGTGTCCCTTTTTGTCACTTGATGACAAAGGGGGAGAAACTTGAGAGTTAGTCTTCATGCGGGATATTTTGGGGGCTTATAAACTTTATTTAAGTGACAAACTCTTGGCTCTTCTGAAGTGTTTTATTTAATGAGTTGTAACTGAAGCCCGATGGTACTCTGACGCTTTTGACGTTTTTCTTCGCATGCTTATTCCTCAAAATTTTAATACACGCATGCTGGAATTCGTCAGATACCATTTGTCATCATGCATCCTCAATTTCTTCATACTATATGTCGTATGTATGCATGATTTACAAGACTCAGGGGGAGATCTCCATGATATAAATCATCAATGTGCATTTGCTGTGAAAAGAAAAATCCTCAAGATATGCACATCTTCAGGGGGAGTCTCTCTGAATCTTGATTTCAAATTCCTCAAATGAGTATTTACACTTCATATTTTTATCCCCGTTGAAGACTTAACCTAATTGTCATCAACCACCAAAAAGGGGGAGATTGTAAGTGCATCTAGTGACCCTTAGTCATTTTGGTGGTTCGAAGACTTATAGGTTAAGTATCTAATGTGTTCATGAGTGTACACGGGATCTATAAGTTGCTGAGGAGTTTGAAGTATTCGATGAATATCGACCCCTAAAAATGTATATCTTCGGCTGAAGAAATTGGTCTGAAGATGAAGAATTGAATCGCAAAGAATTTGCGATAAAATTGATATTCCTCATGAAGATATTGAAATTGAGGAATTCGGTGTGTCCTGAAGAAAATCAATCTGAAGACTTTGAAGCATGAAGATTTATCCTTTCTGTTTTATTTTCTTCACACTTGAGTAATAGGAACACCGTACTTTTAAAGGGGGTCGAAGTAACACTTCAGAATGAATTTCCTCATGATGCTCAACCCAAGCCTAATCCTACCAAAAGCCTCAAGTGAGGAATATGAGAGACATGAGCACTCTCACAGTTGAGGGTCCCGACCGTTACCGATAGTCACGCCACATCATTGGTCTTATCCATACCAATGGTCATATTATTTAAGGGCCTTAATGTCAAATCATGTCGGGATGCTCCCAGGCTATAAATAGCCGCCCCCACAACCATTAGCTGGTTGGCTGCTCCATTAGAAACTGACACTTGTCATATGAGCAACCCAAATTCCTCAGAGTCTTCGAGAGTAATTCATCAGTGAGGAAATACCCCAAACACCAAACCACAAACCGAAAACCAAGTGATTGAGCATCACTGAAGCAGTTGCTCCCGTGTGGGACCAAAGCCTTTTACCTTTGAGGACTATGCGTCCTCCAGACGGTTAGGCGTCATGGTCTAGAGCAATCCAGCAGTCAATTGTGGATCGCTAGGTGACAAAGTTTGTGAGGGTTTGGAAGTCTGTCCTGAAGACTTACCACGAGTGTTGGGCGAGGACTATGTGTTCTTAGCCCAAGGAGAATACGGTAGGGACTATGTCTCCCGGGACTGTGTGTCCTTTGGTTTCAATACCAAGCCGCTCCAAACCAGATGTACAACTGTCACATCAGTTGGAACTGGATCATCAACCACTGTCTTCACTGTGAAACGGGTTCTATTTCTTCAACTCCTTACATTCCTCAGATTATATGTTGATGATTTTCACTATCACTTTGAAGAATTTGCTGAAGACTTTCTCTGAAATTCCTCAACCCCAAATTCTTCACGCGAGTTAATCCTCATCTATTTTCTCCGTGCCTGCATACTGTGCAAACTGTTTTTCATATTCTTTACCTTGAAAACTGTTGTAGTGATACTTTGCACTTCTGATCCTTTGTTGTTTCCGATGTAAGTTAGTTATCAGTGAGGAATTTCAAGGAATTTTCTCAGTGATGAAATTCTGAAAATCTCCTATTCACCCCCTCTAGTTGATATAACACACTTTTACTGGGCCATCGTCGATTTCTTTCGACCAACCATCAATGTCGAAAGGAAGGCAAGCATTTCAAAGGCGAGGCAGATCACCGGAAGAAGCCCGCCATGCGTAACGGTGATCATGTACTTTCTATGGTCAATGATTTAAAAGTAATCTTCGGAAAGGATCCCGGCGCACTATCTTTTCCGAGTGGCGTTGCGGGACACGCACCCATGTGGAAGAAGAAATCTATATTTTGGGACCTACCCTACTGGAAAGACCTAGAGGTCCGCTCTTCGATCGACGTGATGCACGTCATGAAGAACCTTTGCGTGAACCTCCTAGGCTTCTTGGGCATGTATGGGAAGACACAAGATACAGCTAAGGCACGGGAGGACTTGCAACGTTTGCATGAAAAAGACGGCATGCCTCCAAAGCAGTATGAAGGTCCTGCCAGCTACGCTCTTACCAAAGAAGAGAAGGAAATCTTCTTTGAATGCCTGCTTAGTATGAAGGTCCCGACTAGCTTCTCGTCAAATATAAAGGGAATAATAAATATGACAGAGAAAAAGTTTGAGAACCTAAAGTCTCATGACTGCCACGTGATTATGACGCAACTGCTTCCGGTTGCATTGAGGGGGCTTCTACCAGAAAACATCCGATTAGCCATTGTGAAGCTATGTGCATTCCTCAATGCAATCTCTGAGAAGGTGATCGATCCAGAAACCATTCCAAGGCTAAGGAGTGATGTGGTGCAATGTCTTGTCAGTTTTGAGCTGGTGTTCCCACCATCCTTCTTCAATATCATGACGCACGTCCTAGTTCATCTCGTTGACGAGATTGTCATTCTAGGCCCCGTATTTCTACACAATATGTACCCCTTTGAGAGGTTCATGGGAGTCCTAAAGAAATATGTCAGTAACCGCGCTAGGCCAGAAGGAAGCATCTCCATGGGCCATCAAACAGAGGATGTCATTGGGTTTTGTGTTGACTTCATTCCTGGCCTTAAGAAGATAGGTCTTCCTGAATCGCGGTATGAGGGGAGACTGACTGGAAAAGGCACGCTTGGAGGGGACTCAATAATATGCAGGGACAGATATTCTTGGTCTCAAGCACACTACACAGTACTAATGAACTCTACCTTGGTGACCCCGTATGTCGATGAACACAAGAACAGTCTGCGCTCCAAACACCCGAAGCGGTGCGACGACTGGATTACAAGTGAACACATCAGGACTTTCAGTAGTTGGTTGCAAAAACGTCTCAGAGGTGAGAACATTGTTTGTGCTGAGTTGTACTCGTTGTCCAGGGGACCATTTTCAACTGTATTGACTTACAAAGGATACGAGATAAATGGGAATACATTTTACACGATCGCCCAATATCAAAAGAGCACCAACCAAAACAGCGGTGTTCGCTTTGATGCAGCAACCGAGAGGGGAATAGACACATATTATGGTCACATAGTGGACACATGGGAACTGGAATACGGACATGATTTTAAGGTCCCTTTGTTTAAGTGCAAATGGATCAATCTGTCAGGAGGCGGGGTACAGGTAGACCCATAGTACGGAATGATAACAATGCATCTGAACAATCTTGGGTATACTGATGAACCGTTTGTCCTAGCCAATGATGTGGCACAGGTTATCTATGTGAAGGACATGTCTACCAAACCGAGAAAAAGAAAAGATAAGAAACCAAATACATCATACGATGAGCCAAAGCGCCACATAGTTCTTTCAGGAAAAAGGGACATCTTGGGAGTGAGGGCAAGACAGACATGTCCGAAGATTATGAAAAGTTTCATGAAATTCCTCCCTTCAAAGTCAAGGCTGACCCAACCATCCTGATAAATGATGAAGATTATCCATGGTTACGGTGCAATAAGGAAAGGACACAAGCGAAGAAAAATTGAAGACTTTCTCCACAACTATTATGATGATACCATGCCAACTTTCAACTTTTTCGTAGTTCATTTGAAATGCCTGTTCTAACAGGCAAGTTTTCGTATGAAATCATGATACTTCGAAAGAGATTGTCCGTTTTGTACACGAAGTGAATCCAGTTTTTGCCATAACCCTCTCAACTTTCTTGCATATGCTATGTTGATGAAATGATGATACCATGCCAAATTTCAACCTTTTCAGAGTTCATTTGAAATGTTTTTCAATTTCAGGGTCTTATAGCTCAAAATAATCAGTAAATGCATGAAAAATAACATATAAAGTCAGAAAGGGATGAAAATTAATGATGTAAGTAGAAACCAAATAAAATAAAATAAACTTTAATAAAACAAGAAGTCCGGACTAAAAGAAGTATCATAAAAGAAAATAAATAAGTAATTAGAATTTTGTTACAAACTTTAATAGCAAAAAGAATTATCATAAAAGAAAATAAATA
Source organism: Hordeum vulgare subsp. vulgare (assembly GCF_904849725.1). NCBI lineage: Eukaryota > Viridiplantae > Streptophyta > Magnoliopsida > Poales > Poaceae > Hordeum > Hordeum vulgare. The sequence goes on from NC_058519.1 coordinate 17,815,330, forward strand.
AGTAATTAGAATTTTGTTACAAACTTTAATAGCAAAAAGAATTATCATAAAAGAAAGTAAATAAGTAATTAGAATTTTGTTACAAACTTTAATGGCAAAAGAATTATCATAAAAGAAAATAAATAAGTAAATAGGAACAAAAAACAAAGAAAAAAACTAGAAAAAAATATTAAACATAACACCGCACCGAGCCAGCACACGCCCTTTGGTCCTGGTTGGTGCCAAAAAATAAAAAATTAGTCGTAAGTAGAAACAAAAGAAAAAATAAAGCAAAAAAACAAACAAAAATAATGGAAAAAATATATGTGAATTTATAGAGAAAATTCAACCTAAATTCAAAGTACTAGTTAGCTTAACTAAGTAACTAGCACTTTGAATTTAGGTTGAATTTTGTCTTTAAATTCGTATCTATTTTCTCTTTTAGGCCCACATGCGTGCTTTAGAGAGGAGCTCGATGTTGCAGCCGCGGCGGAACTTATAAACAGGTTCGTGACTTTAGAGAGGAGCATCGCGGCTGTGGCAGGCACATGCCTTTAGTCCCGGTTTGTGACTTCAACCGGGACCAAAGGCCTCTGCTTCCCGCCCTTCGGGCTGCTGAAAAGAGACATTTGGTCCCGGTTGGTGGCTCCAACCGAGACTAATGCCCCCTTTTGTCGCGGTTGGTGCCACTAACCGGGACCAAAGGTCTGTGTTTCCCACCCTTTGGGCTGCTAAAAAGAGGCCTTTGGTCCCGGCTGGTGGCACCAACCAGGACCAAAGGCCTTTGCTATATAAGCCAGCACTTGAAATTTTCAGATTGGTATCGCCACCATTGCCCCCCACCTGACGACGTCGCGAGCTCATCCATGGCGCCGCGAGGCTGCCCCCGTCGCCGTCGCCCGTCGCCCTCCGCCCCCCGAGCCCACGCCGTCGCCCATCGTCGTCGCCCTCCGCCCCCCGCCGCCGTCGTCGTCGCCCTCCGCCGCCCCTGAGCCGTCGCCCGTCACCGTCGCCCTCGCCCTCCGCCCCCCGCCGCCATCGTCGTCACCCTCGCCACCCACGCCGTCGCCCCGGCCGCCCCCGATGTGACCCGCCGCCGCCATGGCTATGTTCTTTTTTTTGATTTATTGTTTTTAATTTTTGATTTATAACACAATAATCTGTTGATTAGAATACAAAAATAAAAATAAGTATACATATTTTTGGATACAATTTTGTACTAAAATGAGCCTCTCAAGTGTTCATCTTATTCGAGAAAAGGCTTGGAAGTTCCACACCCACATAAGAAAATGAAGTCTTCATATATTTTATTTCCTTGTTACCCAATGGAAAAATTCACGACCATTCGATTATCTATTTTCTTAGATTAAGCAACTAGTCTATAACTGGTTATTCTTGAATGCAGTAGCAAGCAATACAATGTTTGTTTCTAGGAAACTAGATATGCAATGCTAATGTACCATAGTCTTGGAACTCTTGACTATAGTTATTGCATATTAAAGGCACAATATGTTTGAAAAATATATCAAAAAATCTCCCAAAAATGAAACCATATGTTTTGTGAATCTGATGGACCCCTTTTCATAGCCATACCCTAACCAATAAGTCATCGTAAGCATCATCACCTATATTGTGAAAATTTTCATTACATTTGTGTTGAGATACATTTGTTATTTATTTTTAGAAGCACGCTGATATAAGAAGGATTGTCCAAGGTTTTATCATAAAAGACTATGTCCATGTCTCAAAATCACGTATTTTAAAATGTGGTGATGTGGTAGTCATACTACCATATGCTTATATAATATGCCTATCCCGCATAGAACTAGTTTATTTTTTTAGTTCATTTTATGATGATATAATATGCCTATCCCGTATTTTAAAATGATGTGATCTGGTAATTTGTTATTTATTTTTAGAAACACGCTGATATAAGAAGTAGTTTATTTTTAGCAAGAATATTAATAGAACTAGTTTATTTTTTTAGTTCATTTTACGATGCCTATCCCGCATCCTCGTCGTCGACTCGGTGGAGGACACCTGCTTGATCAGAGGGGCCATGTCCGGGACTGGGCTCCGCCCGGCTGGTATTGGGAGGTGCTATCTTCCGGGGGGCGTAGGTTGGTGAGGAGCCAGCCCGTTGTTGACCCGATCCTTGTTTGATGGCGGTCGCGTGGGCCAGTGACGGTACCGAGGCTTCCGGACACCGTGGAGGTGGTACGTCACCGTGTCACCGAGGAGGACGAGCACGTCCGTCGCTACATGTTTGCGTTGGAGGGCAGGTTCGACAATACCTGGCAGGTTCTTCAGGGATCTCACTGGAGCTATGATCCTGTGATGGTTCCTTCTCTTTGGGTCTCCACCGCCCGCGACGATATCCGTCGGGCGCTACGGTTCTAGCTGTATTAGTGATGCTATATGTATGACAAGAGATGATGTAATTTTGTTTATAATTGAATGCATGCTAATTTGAATACTACTTTATTTTACGATTTGGTTTTGCTTATTGAATGCTCAAATTGGAAAAGTACTCCTACTTTGAATGCTAAAATTGGAGAGCACTATGCAGAAATCTAGGAGCCCCCTCCATCATCCACGTCGTCGTCCCCGTCATCGACCCCCCTCCGACCTCGAGTCAGGGTCTATATTGTTTTCTGCTATTTTACCTTAAAGAGGGTATTTAATTAGGTCCTATCTAATACTGATGATCATGTTGCTGTAAATGTTGTATGACAATGTTGTAAAGGGTAGTAATTGGTCTCTTCAGTTGCTTTTCAGAGATGGAGTTCTTCACGATTATACTTGAGAAATCCTCCAGCAGGCAGGTGTTGCCGGACAATTTTGTGAAGATGCTGGACGGCCATCGGCCATAGAACATGAAGCTGAGGCAGGCCGGCAACGGGCTTCGCAAGCTGTGGGATGTGGAGCTGGTGTTCGACACCGATGGAAGCATGTACCTAGATCGTGGTTGGAAGCAGTTCGTCCGTGCCTACGACCTGCGGCACGGGTACTTCCTTGTCTTCACGTACGATGGCAACGCCACGTTCGCCGTGAAGGTGTTCGACACGACTATGTGTCGGAGGCGCTACCAGGACGACGACGATGCCAGTATGATCCGTCTCTTCTTCCTCTCCATTAGGCTATGTCTCACACCCATTTTTAAAAAAACTTTTTTTGCATTTGGCAAGGCAACGGGAGCAAGAGCAGCGAGTACTGACAATGTTGTAAAGGGTAGTAATTGGTCTCTTCTGCTGCTTTTCAGAGATGGAGTTCTTCACGATTATACTTGAGAAATCCTCCAGCAGGCAGGTGCTGCTGGACAATTTTGTGAAGATGTTGGACGGCCATCGGCCACAGAACATGAAGCTGAGGCAGGCCGGCAACGGGCTTCGCAAGCTGTGGGACGTGGAGGTGGTGTTCGACACCGATGGAAGCATGTACCTAGATCGTGGCTGGAAGCAGTTCGTCCGTGCCTATGACCTGCGGCACGGGTACTTCCTTGTCTTCAGGTACGACGACAACGCCACGTTCGCCGTGAAGGTGTTAGACACGACTATGTGTCGGATGCGCTACCAGGACGACGACGATGCCAGTACGCTCTGTCTCTTCTGCCTCTCCATTAGGCTATGTCTCACACCCATTTTTAAAAAAACTTTTTTGCATTTGGCAAGGCAATGGGAGAAGGAGCAGTGAGTACTGCGACATGTGCTATGTCTACGGCAGCAGCGACTCTGGCTACAGCAAAAGTAGCAGCGACTCTGGCTACAGCAAAAGTAGCAGCGACGATGGCCTCGCGATGATGATCCCACAGCTGGGCGACAGGGCCATGCCAATTGTGGTAGAGGAGTACATCCCACAACCTGGCCTGGGGCTTCGTCGCTCTAAGCGCATCAGGATGATGAAGGAGAAGGTGAAGAAGCAGGAGTGAAGATCTTAAGAACCTGATGGAGATTTAATCTTTATAGTGTAAACCTTTTAAGTATGATAGTGTTGAACTGTTAATGTACTTTTAAGTATGATGGTGGTGTGCATGATAAAATTTTGTGCATGCTCATGGATGCTCATGGATGAAAGATAAAATTATTATTTTTTGGGCTTGCTCATGGATGCTCCTTGGTTGGTGTATATAACAACCTAAATTAACCCCTAAACCAGTCCCTTTCAAACAAAAAATCTCAGCTTCAGCCAGGTGCAGACGCGTGGATGCCTTTTGGTTCCGGTTGGTGTCACCAACCGGGACTAAAGGCCACCCTGCCTGGCCTGGCCGCAACGGCCACGTGGAGGTCCATCTGTCCCAGTTAGTGTAAAAAGTGGGATTAAAGGCCGAGGGCATTAGTAACGACCTTTTAGTCCTGGTTTCAAAACCGGGACACAAGCCCCTTACGAACTGGGACAAAAGACCATTTTCTACTAGTGAAGACGAGGCCGGACGACGAAGATGCGGCGGTGCGGGCCGTGCACGCCGGGCGCTGCTGCAAGGGGACGCGTTGTGGGCGGTAGGCCGGCGACCAACTCATAGGAGAGACAGCGGAGGAGCGGTGTGCGCCTGCCGGCCGGCCGCTAGATGTGGCCAGCCACTAGATGTGAGAGGCCGGAAGAAGCGACGTGCGTGCATGCGGGACGTGGTGTCTAGTCTACTCCCTCCGTTTTTAAATATAAGTCTTTCTAGAGGTTTCATTATAGGACTACATACGAATGTATTTAGACTTACTTTAAAGTATAGATTCAGTCATTTTGCTTTGTATGTCAACACCTAGTGAAATATCTTAAAAGACTTATATTTAGGCACGGAGGGAGTAGTATTTTTCCTCTGGGGTGCAACGCGGTCATTCAATGTGAATTGCCACACAAAGAACCGATTAGATTAATATGGGATGTTAGACTATTTTTAGTGGATGTAATCATGTTTTATTAGGGAAAGTGGATCTAATCATGTTTCTTTTTAGGGGAAGTGGATATAGTCATGTGATGGTAATGAGTCCGTGTACATTTTATGAGGTGAGTTTAGAAGAAATTATGTTTGCTCTGTTATAAATAAATAGTGTGGACAACAAGCAGCAACAACTTTATTAATTCCTCACGGAACACAAATGGCATAACTGGTGACAACAAAAGTGCTCGGAAGTAAAAAGGGCCAATGATCACAAGGGCATATGACGGATCCTAATTAACCATCACGCTGTAACATTGGGCCCAAAACAGGACCCTTATTACAGTTATATCTGACCATCTCCGGTTCGGCCCGAAAATCCAGGGTCTAGGCCTTGGGCCTGTGTTTTGAGCCTGCCGGCGGGGCCGGGCTGGGCTTGGACTTGTCATATTTAGGTTTAAAGCCCGTGGGAACTGCGAAGCCTTTTGGACCGGGCTTGGGCTTGAGTTTTGAGCCCGTCGGCAGGGCCGAGCTGGGCTTGGGGTATTTAGGTTTACAGCACGCGGGAATTGCAAAGCATATTGGGCCGGTCTTGTGCTTGACTTTTGAGACCCCCGGCAGGGCCGGGCTGGGCTTGAGCTTGTCATATTGAGGTTTAAAGCCCGTGAGAACTGCCCTGGGTCCATCTTCTCCCCTTGGCCATGGGAGCTGCACATGTAATGAGGCAAGAGGATGTTAATTAGGCAACCCCTTAAGAAGTCTGCAGCCTATTACTCGTACAGACAGATAAAGAGTACTATAGAACGTAAAGACCTCTAATAATGTGCATCTACGTCCTGAGGCTCCTCCATGCATGAGACCGATCGAGCACTGTGACTTGAAAGAAATGCATCGAAATTAATCTGGACAGATAAACACATTGGATACCTTGGCGCGGCAGAATGCTTCGATAGCAAGCTCTACTACTTGTCCGTGATCTGATCTTTCGTACACGAATCTTTGGACGACGCCGCGCGCCATTGCAAATTGGCCGGTTCCGCCAATAATGGCCCAATCACCTTGGCCCAGGGCAGTTGCTCCCATTATCTCAAGCGTGGAACATTTGAACCTGTATTACGTCAACTCATAGTCAGAGATTTATCACGCACGCATACCTCATACCAAATTACACATGCATCAACCAATCATAATCCAGCACTAATGGATCATATGACAAGTTACACAACGCAAAAGCAAATGCAAATGCAAACTACACCCTCCGTAAAGAAATATAAGAGAATTTAGATCACTACGTACCTCTTACTCTCGAAAACCATGGTGAATGAGCTGTGGTCGTCAACGGCGTTCACGTGCAGGCCTCTCGCACGGGCCACCACCATGGCATCTAGGCTCGAGCCGTCGTGGATGGCCCAGTTGGTGACGACGGTCCTCCCGAACTCGCTGCCGACATCGCCGTCTATCAACTTTGACTGGTTCGAGTTTGGTCCAGAAGTGTTTTGGCGCAAGTACAACTTCTTGAAGTGGATCTTAGTGTTTTCCACGGAGGCACCATTGTAAGGGGTGACGTCGAAACTAGCCATGGCCAGTGTGGGAGATCAAACTAGCTAGCGTGTGGTTTGTGTTTGTCACGTGAAGAAGGCATGATGAGGAGGGCTGGTATTTAACTGTAGCTAGCTTGCCCAGGGACCCAGGATGGAGATAGTCGTAGATCCATACAGTTCCAAGATCTAGCTATCTTCTAGTACTCACTTCATCATGGTTTAGAAGGCACGGTTAAATTTACTTGCATTTTTACAATAGACAAGGTTTAGGACGTATTTCATTTACTCTTACCAGCTAATTAGTACTTCGTTGTACTACTTCTATATATATGTATAGTGTGAATGCTATTTTTTAACCCATCTCACAGTCAATCAATAACCACCTACGTTTCAGAGAATTTCCAAACACGACTTCTAAACCGTAATGCATGGAATACTATATACCGTTCTTGAGTCGTGACTAAGAAGATCATTAAGAGCAACTAGACCGTTCTATCATCATGATGGCACATGGTTAGTCAGTGCTTGCCTGCTTGGTCCATTAAATGAACTGTGCACACTGCGAAGGATAGATCAAAACCATCGACTGTTTCAAACAAAAAATTGCTTTTTGGTCAACTATGTGCATCTTAATTAGTCATGCAGGATAGATCAAAAGCATCGACTATTTCAAACAAAAAATTGGTTTTTGGTCAACTATGTGCATCTTAATTAGTCATGCAGGATAGATCAAAAGCATCGACTATTTCAAAGAAAAAATTGTTTTTTGGTCAACTATGTGCATCTTAATTAGTCATGCACAGATCTAATGTGTGCTCATTGTACTACTTGTATTTGCTTGATGCGACGTTACTAGTCACTAAAAACATCTGGAAAGAAAGTTATGAAGCTCTGCAAGGTGCGGATCAATTTGTTTTCAGCTCTTGTGTGTGTGCGCAGCGCACATACAACACTTACTGTTTCAAATGGTTGTGAAGCTTAAAGAAGAAACACACATCTCAATACTTTCTGTAGGTACCTTGTGCTGTTCACATGGGTAATACCGCTTCTTGGGACATGCTTAGTGTCTCATGCCATGTTGTTTTAAGGGAACTGAAGATGATAAGATAAGTTGTCTTGGCAAAGCAAATATCAGAAAAGCCACACACGTACTTAAAATCATGTAAGGTAGCAAGTAAGCATCTTCATACACTATTTCTGCGGCATGTTCGGGAGGTAAAGCAGCTAACTGATGCCATGTATAATAGTACAAAAATGCAGAATTTTTCAACCATTTTTAGTGCGAAACAGTAGGTATTTTTCCCACTGCATGTATTTATATATTCTCTAATTTAGTTTTTGTAAGAAAAATAAAAGAGAAAACAAAAGAACAGAGAGCAATTATTGAACCGTGGAGTTACATATGTACTAAGTAGGTGGTCTTATTTATTAGTTTCAGTTCATTCCGACCAGGATAGTGATGCCCCTAAATGCGTTGGCGTCTAATATTTCTGAGGCTCATGTGCATACAACAAAACTGAAAAGAATGGGTGAGGTGCCTCGTTTGATGATGATCATTTATATAGTTCTGCTGGAGCAATCATCCGAGTCAGTAATGTTTTTTATAGTTGCCTCAACTATAAAACTGACTACTGTTCAGGATGCTCAGATGGCAGAAGCTCGCTGCCTAAGACATGGGGCTTAATGCTAGCCCTCTCGCTGGGATGTAACTGGTTTGGTCTTGAATCTGACTACACGGTGATATGGAGGCAGACATAGCTATGAAGGAGGATGGTCAGTGAAGTGATACCGTCCCACTAGTAGAAAACGGGGCTATAGTCCCGGTTGGTAAGGGCCTATTGGACACCAACCGAGACTATTAACTTGGGACTAAAGACCTTTCACTTTTATGTTGAAATTTGGAGGTGGGCCTTAGGCCCATTAGAGAATTTCAGAAAAATCTACAAGGGCCCATGTAGGTGGTGGCATGACAAGGTGGTGGGAGTTTAGTCCCACCCCGCTAGTGGAGGAGAGTTTGGACCCCTTTATAAGGGTCTCTCTTCCACATGCTATTGGAGAGTGAGAAGAGAAGGTGCCCTCGCGCACTCCTCCTCCGCCGCCCGCCTCGCCACGCCTCGTAACGACGCGCCGCGGGAATGAGCCGAGCGAGCTCGAAGAATACGTAACGGACAAGGCACGATCCCAGACGTCGGATCGTGGCTGTTAGATCGCATCTGCCTCACGCGTTCGTTCCTTTTGCTGCTGCTGCCACCGGCGACTCCGTCCCGTTTACCGCGTACACGGTCGACGAGAGAGCAGGCCTCCAAAACCTCGCCTCTCCGGTTCCTGTACGGGAGAGGGGCGATTAGGTTTTTGGGGAGCGATCACGCGACTGCTCGCCTCCGTCCGTCTGCTTCGTCTACGTCCGCGTCGCCCTCGTCATCGCCATGTCTTCACCAAGCGAAGCTGACCGTCTCCGCGAGGAAGCCGAGAAGAAGACGGCAGAGGATACTGCCGCCGCCGCCGCTGCTGCTACGGCCAACTGGCCGATTGGAGGGTATGACTCGTTTATCCTCATGTTCGTATTTATCTTAGCAGTACTACTTGTTTGCATAGATGTATCCACTATATGCGTAGTATGTGCTAGGTTAGCTCAAGATCAGTATGTCATTAGTCTAGTCAATGCCATGCTAGTTATTATTTCGTGGATTAATATACTCGGAAAAATGCCTATTTACTCAACAATCCAAAAACCTAATGTCTGTAGGAATTTTTCGAGTAATGGTTTTGCTGCTGCACTGAAACCGGATAAGTTTACCGGTACTTTTTTCAAGCGTTGGCAAACGAGAACCACCTTATGGCTCACGGCTATGAACGTGTTCTGGGTAGCCGGTGTCACTCCTACGGAAACTATCACTCCTGAACAGGAGAAGATGTTTAAGGAGGCCACCGTCCTATTCCTTGGAGCAGTCATTAGCGTGATCGGAGATAAGCTGGTTGATGCATATTTACATATGCATGTTGCCAAGGACTTGTGGGAGGCGCTCGAATCTAAATTCGGGGCCACCGACGCTGGGAGTGAGATGTATGTTATGGAGCAGTTCCACGATTACAAGATGGTTGACAACCGTTCTGTATTGAAACAAGCTCATGAGATAATATGCATAGCTAAGGAACTTGAGGTTCTTAAGTGCAATTTGCCGGGCAAGTTTGTCGCGGGCTGTATAATTGCTAAGCTCCCTAATTCCTGGAGGAACTTTGCTACTACTCTGAAACATCAGAGGCGTGAGTTCTCAGTAGAGGACATCATCGACCATCTGAGTGTTGAGCAGAACTCGAGAGCAAAGGACTCCAATGGAAAAGCGGTGGAAAGCTCTTCTGCTGCCAATATGGTACATCAGAGGAACTTCAATTCTCACAAGCCCAAGGGAAAGAACTCTGTCCAACAGAATACCGACTTCAAGAAGAAGGGGAAGAAGCCCTTCAAGAAGAATAAGAAGGGAGATGGCTGCTATACTTATGGTTCAGAGGAACATTGGGCGAACAAATGCCCAAACAAGTACAAGAAGCCGGCGCAGGACTCCAAGTCTGCAAACATGATTGTGGGCAACAATGAAAGTGGTGCATCTGGGTACGGTAATTTACTTACTGTATTTACAGTTTGTCAGTCCACCGATTGGTGGGTGGACACGGGTGCAAATATTCATGTGTGTGCTGACTTATCATTGTTCTCTTCTTATCAGGCCACCGGTCGCGGGTCCGTATTGATGGGGAATGGCGCGAGTGCTTCTGTTCTTGGTGTTGGCACGGTCGATCTGAAGTTTACTTCGGGAAGGATCGTGCAGCTGAAGAATGTGCAGCATGTCCCCGCCATCAAGAAGAATCTCGTTAGTGGCTCCCTTCTGTGTAGAGAAGGGTTTAAGTTGGTGTTCGAATCTAATAAAGTAGTAGTTACGAAATATGGACTTTTCGTTGGAAAAGGTTATGAATGCGGAGGTCTGTTCCGCCTTTCTCTAGCAGATTTTTGTAATAAAGTCGTGAACAATATTCATTCGAGTGTTAATGAATCTGAAGTTTGGCATTCACGTCTTTGTCACATAAGTTTCGGTGTTATGTCGCGGCTAGCAAAACTGAATTTAATCCCAACTTTCACTTTAGCCAAAGGTTCTAAGTGCCACTCGTGTGTGCAAGCAAAGCAACCTCGCAAGCCTCACAAGGCTGCAGAGGAGAGACACTTGGCACCATTAGAACTCATACATTCTGATCTTTGTGAGATGAATGGTGTGTTGACTAAAGGTGGAAAGAAATATTTCATGACATTGATAGATGATTCCACTAGATTTTGCTATGTGTATCTGTTAAATACTAAAGATGAGGCTCTACACTACTTTAAAATCTATAAGGCAGAAGTTGAGAATCAACTTGAAAAGAAAATTAAACGAGTCCGGTCTGATCGTGGTGGAGAGTACTTCTCAAACAAATTTGATTCATTTTGTGCGGAACACGGCATTATTCATGAGAGGACGCCTCCCTATTCACCCCAGTCAAACGGGGTTGCCGAGCGGAAAAACCGTACTCTAACTGATTTGGTTAACGCCATGTTAGATACATCGGGTTTATCCAAGGCATGGTGGGGGGAGGCTATATTGACCGCGTGTCATGTCTTGAATAAAGTTCCTACAAAAGATAATGAGGTCACTCCCTACGAGGAGTGGTCGAAGAGAAGGACGACACTCTCGTACTTACGTATTTGGGGCTGCTTGGCGAAAGTCAATGTACCGATCCCCAAGAAGCGTAAGCTTGGACCAAAGACTGTGGATTGCGTTAATTTGGGATACGCTAAGAATAGCGTAGGCTATAGATTTCTAGTAGTGAAATCTGAGGTACCTGACGTGAAGGTCGGTACAATAATGGAGTCGAGGGATGCTACATTCTTTGAGGATATATTTCCCATGAGAGATATGCAAAGCACTTCTAGACAGGAATCTGAGATAACTCCTGAGCCTGCCATTCCTATGGAATATTATGAACAAACACATGATGAAAATCCTGAGGAGGATGACGAGGAAGCCCGTGGTAGGGGCAAGAGACAAAGGACTACAAAGACCTTTGGTGATGATTTCTTCGTATACCTCGTGGATGATAATCCCACTTCTATTTCAGAAGCGTATGCTTCTCCAGATGCTGATTACTGGAAAGCTGCGGTCCGTAGCGAGATGGAATCCATCATGGCTAACGGGACATGGGAAATCACTGATCGTCCCTATGGTTGCAAACCATTGGGATGCAAGTGGGTGTTCAAAAAGAAGCTTAGGCCCGATGGTACGATTGAAAAGTACAAGGCTAGGCTTGTGGCCAAGGGCTATGCCCAGAAAGAAGAGGAAGATTTCTTCGATACTTATTCACCTATGGCTAGACTGACCACCATTAGAGTACTACTCTCATTGGCGGCCTCTCATGGTCTTCTCGTTCATCAAATGGACGTTAAGACGGCTTTCCTGAATGGAGAGCTAAATGAGGAAATCTATATGCAATAGCCAGATGGCTTTGTGATAGAAGGTCAGGAAGGAAAGGTGTGTAAGTTGCTGAAATCTTTATATGGTCTGAGACAAGCACCTAAGCAATGGCATGAGAAGTTTAATACAACTCTGACATCTGTTGGCTTCGTTGTTAATGAAGCTGACAAATGTGTATACTATCGCCATGGTGGGGGCGAAGGAGTTATATTGTGCTTGTATGTTGATGACATACTGATATTTGGAACCAACCTCAAAGTAATTGAGGAGGTTAAGTCTTTTCTGTCTCAAAACTTTGAGATGAAGGACCTTGGGGTGGTTGATGTTATCTTGAACATCAAGCTGTTGAGAGATGATGAGGGTGGGATTACACTTCTGCAATCCCACTATGTTGATAAGATTTTGAGTCGCTTTGGATATTCAGACTGCAAAATTTGTCAAACACCATATGATCCTAGTGTGCTTATTCGAAAGTTTAAAGGCACAGCTATAGATCAATTGAGATTCTCTCAAATTATCGGTTCACTTATGTACCTAGCTAGCGCAACGAGGCCTGACATCGCGTTTGCTGTGAGAAAACTTAGCCAGTTTGTTGCAAACCCGGGCGATGTTCATTGGCGTGCTGTTGAAAGAATTATGCGCTACTTGAAAGGTACTGTCAACCACGGGCTTCACTATACGGGATTCCCATCGGTACTTGAAGGGTATAGTGATGCGAATTGGATCTCTGATGCTGATGAGATGAAGGCCACTACTGGGTATATGTTTACTCTTGGGGGTGGTGCTGTTTCCTGGAAGTCTTGCAAGCAAACGATCTTAACAAGATCGACAATGGAAGCAGAATTAACAGCATTAGACACATCTGGTGTCGAAGCAGAATTTCTTCGAGATCTTTTGATGGACTTACCTGTGGTTGAGAAGCCGGTTCCGGCTATCCTTATGAACTGCGATAATCAGACGGTTATTGTTAAAGTGAAGAGTTCAAAGGACAATATGAAGTCCAACAAACATATAAGAATGAGATTGAAGTCTGTCAGACGTTTGAGAAACTCCGGAGTGATAGCGTTGGATTATATCCAAACGGCTAAGAATCTGGCAGATCCCTTTACTAAAGGGCTATCACGTGTTGTGATAGATAGTGCATCGAGGGAGATGGGTATGAGACCCACATGAGTTGCCATGGTAGTAACCCAACCTATATGATCGGAGATCCCGTGAAGTAGGACCTGGGAAAACAAGCCAGTGGTGAACTGAGGAGAGTAACTTTACTAACCCACTCCGTTGGAGATGCAATACTCTCGGATACTGTACGGTAGGATGACTACTGTCTTAATGTGTTCTAAAGCTTATATGTAAGCAAGATGCTGTCCTACAGAGCGATCTTTGGAGGAACACACCTATATGAGCTTGACTGTTGGTCACAGTCTATGAGGTTTGGGTGATCTCTAGTAAACTCATGAATAGGCCAGGAGTGTGACTAATATGCTCCACCCGAGGGGTCACCTTCGGCAGTCTAGTACTAGTAAGACTTGTGGTGAAGCTCTTTTACACCAAGCTGACAATTCAAGGCATAGTCCATTGTTCAGTTGTAAAGGAGTGTAGCTACTTGTTCTAGGTGAAGCTCAACCTTAATAGGTCTTCACTGAAATGCTGGTATATTAGAACAGTGATTGGAACGAGGGAACACGATGTGCCCTTGAGATCTGGTGGGGGATTGTTGAAATTTGGAGGTGGGCCTTAGGCCCATTAGAGAATTTCAGAAAAATCTACAAGGGCCCATGTAGGTGGTGGCATGACAAGGTGGTGGGAGTTTAGTCCCACCCCGCTAGTGGAGGAGAGTTTGGACCCCTTTATAAGGGTCTCTCTTCCACATGCTATTGGAGAGTGAGAAGAGAAGGTGCCCTCGCGCACTCCTCCTCCGCCACCCGCCTCACCACGCCTCGTAACGACGCGCCGCGCCGCGCCGCGGGAATGAGCCGAGCCGAGCTCGGAGAATACGTAACGGACAAGGCACGATCCGAGACGTCGGATCGTGGCTGTTACCGACTCGGACGTGGGCTTGGCCCACGTCTCTCCACCCAGCCGCCTTTATAAGCACGCGATCGCCTACCCTAGCCGTCACGAAAATCAGATCGCATCTGCCTCACGCGTTCGTTCCTTTTGCTGCTGCTGCCGCCGGCGATTCCGTCCCGTTTACCGCGTACACGGTCGACGGGAGAGCAGGCCTCCGAACCTCGCCTCTCCGGTTCCTGTACGGGAGAGGGGCGATTAGGTTTTTGGGGAGCGATCACGCGACTGCTCGCCTCCGTCCGTCTGCTTCGTCTACGTCCGCGTCGCCCTCGTCATCGCCATGTCTTCACCAAGCGAAGCTGACCGTCTCCGCGAGGAAGCCGAGAAGAAGACGGCAGAGGATACTGCCGCCGCCGCCGCTGCTGCTACGGCCAACTAGCTGATTGGAGGGTATGACTCGTTTATCCTCATGTTCGTATTTATCCTAGCAGTACTACTTGTTTGCATAGATGTATCCACTATATGCGTAGTATGTGCTAGGTTAGCTCAAGATCAGTATGTCATTAGTCTAGTCAATGCCATGCTAGTTATTATTTCATGGATTAATATACTCGGAAAAATGCCTATTTACTCAACATTTTAGTCCCGGTTTATCACAAACCGGGACTAATATCCTTCCATGTGGCTGGCAGCGTGCGAGACGTGGTCAGGACCTTTAGTCCCGGTTGGTAACATCAACCGGGACTAGAGGCTTTGGTGATTTGGGGTTTTGGGATTTTGGGTTTATTGTTTATTTTTTTCTTTTCATTTTCTGTTTTCCATTTAATTCTTTTTTATTTGGAACATATCTTATGCTACGTACTACATATTGTACTCGTTATGCATACATAAAAATAGAATTTTTCGTAAACTAATCATATATATATCCTCGAATTTCTCGCGCGGCCACACACACACATATATTAATTGTATACATGATCCCGCTATTACATGGATGAATTACAATGTTTCCTACAATTTGCAGTTCATTACAGAGATGCATTACAGCTTGTAATGGTATTCTACTTTGGGATCAATGACACTAGTGGAAAACAGGCCTTTGGCCTGGACCCTTTAGTCCTGGTCGAGCAAAAATCTCGCTATTTCCTCTTGAATATTGCTCATACATGATCCGTTGATACAAGCCGACCCCGCATGCCTTTCATCTTTATTAATAAAGAAGATCAATATGAATATATTAATTGTATACATTTTTTAACTATACATTGTATTCATACATACCCCCTCCGTTCCAAAATATTGTATACATTTTTTAATTGTAGACGAGACAAAACAAAACTTAACTGTATTCATACATACCCCCTCTGTTCCTAAATATTGTATACATTTTTTAAGTGTAGACGAGACAAAACAAAACTTAACTGTATTATTTTTTCAAATAGTCAAACTTTTCATAACTTAACTGTAAATTATTATATATTTTGCTATAATGTTGGTCAAACATAGACATGGTTTAACTTTTTTTAGTCGGATACAAAAATTTCTCAAATGTCAAATTCCTTAACTTTTCTCTATACATCTAATCATCTAGTGAAAAAAAATGTCAAAATTCTTCTGAAAAAGTTCTTCTGTGGTTTAGCTACATTAACCTCTTTTGCTTAAGCCAAGTTATTTTGCTATACATCTAATCATCTAATGGAAAAAAATGTCAAAATGCAAGACAGTTTCATTTGCCCTCAAACTTTTTATGGTACTATCTATTATTGCATTCGTAATGATCGACAAGTTACCTATTTTTTTGCATAAAACAAATAAAGGATAAATATTTTAAAGAAAATATGTGTGTTCATGCATGTCTGTGTGGCCTCGGGGAGGGGCGGCGCCATGGCACCACAGGGGAGAGGGAGAGGGGGGAGCTCACACCGGGGCGACGGGGCGACGGCGAGGCGAGGCAAGTCGGGGGTGGCGACGGCGTCGGCGGCGCGGCGAAGAGCTCGATCGAGGCCGAAGGAGCGGGCGCGGGCCGCGGCGTCCCAGGCGACGTGTTGGGAAGGGCTTGGGGGGAGCGGGCGCGGACGACGTCGGGGATCGGTGTGAGGAGGCGCGGCCGGCCGACGTCGAGGCCGATGACGAGCTCAGGCGTTGGGGAGAGGCGAGACGGCGTCGGCGCGGCGAGAGGTTGAAGGAAGCAAAAACAGGATCGTTTGGGTGATTATATATAGGAGTAGACCTTTAGTGCCGGTTGGATACACCAACCGGGACTAAAGGTCTATTTTCGCGAGGCGAAACAGCGGGAAGCGCATGGCTTTAGTCCCGGTTGGTGGCATCAATCGGGACTAAAGGTCTATTTTTGCCAGCCCAAATTCCGCGCGGGAAGGGACTTTAGTCCCAGTTCATGGCTCCACCCAGGACTAAATGTCATTTTTTTATTGTTTTTGTTTTTCTAAACAGGACAATTTCTGTTTTTAAATTTGAAATAACTGTTAGACTATTTATAGTTTCTGAATGAATCTTTTTGGTTTAGGTCAAAAAAATTATAAAATTTCTATTAGTGCTAGTAATTTTCAAATTTACATAGTTTAAATTTCATTTTTTTTTAATTTGTGTAAATCACTAGTTTGTGAATAACTAGTTTATGAATAACTTTACTTTAAAAATAGATTTTTTTAGTCATTCTTTTTTCTGATGTTTAATATTAGTGTGTTTTGTCATTATATTAAATTTGGTAATTTTCAGGTTATTAAAAAAAGAAATGTCTTTGTAAGAGATGAGTATTCGTCCGGAACCGTGATACTTCGAAAGAGATAGTTCAGTTTGTACATGAAGTGCATCATGTTTTTGCCATAACCCTTCAACTTTTTAGCACATGCCATGTCAGTGAAATGATGATACCATGCCAAGTTTCAGCCTTTTCCGAGTTGATTTGTAGCTTTTTCAATTTCAGGGTCATTTAGCTAAAAAATCATTTAATGCATGGAAAATAGCAAATGAGGTGAGAAATGGTTGAAAATTTATGAGGTGTCTTTGAATGATGCATATTGAGGACACAAAAAGTGTGGAGTTGAAATAAGATTAAAAAATGAAATGGCCTCGTAAGAGATGAGTATTCGTCCAGAACCATAATACTTGGAAAGAGATAGTTCAGTTTGTACACGAAGTGCATCGTGTTTTTGCCGTAACCCTTTCAACTTTTTAGCACCTGCTATGTCGGTGAAATGATGATACCATGCCAAGTTTTAGCCTTTTCCGAATTGATTTGTAGCGTTTTTCAATTTCAGAGTCATTTAGCTAAAAAAATCATTTAATGCATGGAAAATAGCAAATGAGGTTGAAAAATTATGAGGTGTCTTTGAATGTTGGATATTGAGGGCACAAAAAATTTGAAGTTCAAATAAGATTAAAAAATGATACATGTCCAAGGAGTACATAATACATGTTGTTCATAATACAAAATACAAAATACTTCATAATTTTCGTCCAAGCAGAACTACAAAATACTCACATCATATTTACACAGGGATATAAATACAAAATACTTATCCAAGCAGTACATAATAATAGCTACAGATATAATTGTGTTGGAAATATGCCCTAGAGGCAATAATAATTAGTTGTTATTATATTTCTTTGTTCATGATAATCGTTTATTATCCATGCTATAATTGTATTGATTGGAAACACAATACTTGTGTGGACACATAGACAAAACACTATCCCTAGTAAGCCTCTAGTTGACTAGCTCGTTGATCAAAGATGATTAAGGTTTCCTGGCCATAGGCAAGTTTTGTTACTTGATAACGGGATCACATCCTTAGGAGAATCATGTGATGGACTAGACCCAAACTAATAGACGTAGCATGTTGATCGTGTCATTTTGTTGCTACTGTTTTCTGCGTGGCAAGTATTTGTTCCTATGACCATGAGATCATATAACTCACTGACACCGGAGAAATGCTTTATGTGTATCAAACGTCGCAACGTAACTGGGTGACTATAAAGATGCTCTACAGGTATCTCCGAAGGTGTTCGTTGAGTTAGTATGGATCAAGACTGGGATTTGTCACTCCGTATGACGGAGAGGTATCTCGGGGCCCACTCGGTAATACAACATCACACACAAGCCTTGCAAGCAATGTGACTTAGTGTAAGTTGCGGGATCTTGTATTACGGAACGAGTAAAGAGACTTGCCAGTAAACGAGATTGAAATAGGTATGCGGATACTGACGATCGAATCTCAGGCAAGTAACATACCGAAGGACAAAGGAAATGACATACGGGATTATATGAATCCTTGGCACTAAGGTTCAAACGATAAGATCTTCGTAGAATATGTAGGATCCAATATGGGCATCTAGGTCCCGCTATTGGATATTGACCGAGGAGTCTCTCGGGTCATGTCTACATAGTTCTCGAACCCGCAGGGTCTGCACACTTAAGGTTCGACGTTGTTTTATGCGTATTTGAGTTATATGGTTGGTTACCGAATGTTGTTCGGAGTCCCGGATGAGATCACGGACGTCACGAGGGTTTCCAGAATGGTCCGGAAACGAAGATTGATATATAGGATGACCTCATTTGGTTACCGGAAGGTTTTCGTGCATTACCGGAAAAGTTTCGGGCTCATCGGTAGTGTACTGGGAGTGCCGGGAGGGGTGTCGGGGACCATCAGGAGGGGTGTCACGCCCCAAGGGGTCTCATGGGCTATGGGAAGAGATAAACCAGCCCCTAGTGGGCTGGAATAAGTTCCCACTAAGGCCCATAAGGTTTGAGAAGGAAAAAACACAAGGTGGAAAGAGTTTCCAAGTGGGAAGGTGGAATCCTACTCCAAGTAGGATTGGAGTAGGACTCCTCCACCTCCAATTTCGGCCAAACCTTTAGGTTTTAAGGCTGCCTCCTCCCCTCCCTCCCTCCTATATATAGTGGGGTTTTAGGGCTGATTTGAGACAATTTTTGCCACGGCAGCCCGACCACATACCTCCAAGGTTTTACCTCTAGATCGCGTTTCTGCGGAGCTCGGGCGGAGCCCTGCTGAGATTAGATCACCACCAACCTCCGGAGCGCCGTCACGCTGTCGGAGAACTCATCTACCTCTCCGTCTCTCTTGCTGGATCAAGAAGGCCGAGATCATCGTCGAGCTGTACGTGTGCTGAACGCGGAGGTGCCGTCCGTTTGGCACTAGATCAGAGCGGATCGTGGGACGGATCGCGGGACAGTTGGTGGGACGGTTCGCGCGGTGGATCGAGGGACGTGAGGACGTTCCACTACATCAACCGCGTTTCTTAACGCTTCTGTTGTGCGATCTACAAGGGTACGTAGATCGGAAATCCCCTCTCGTACATGGACATCACCATGATAGGTCTTCGTGCGCGTAGGAATTTTTTTGTTTCCCATGCGACGTTCCCCAACAGTGGCATCATGAGCTAGGTTCATGCGTAGATGTAATCTCGAATAGAACACAAAAGTTTTTTTGGACGGTGATGTGCGTTTTGCTGCCCTCCTTAGTCTTTTCTTGCTTCCACGGTATTGTTGGATCGAAGCGGCTCGGACCGACATTACTCGTACGCTTACGAGAGACTGGTTTCATCGCTACGAGTAACTCCGTTGCTCAAAGATGACCGGCCAGTGTCGGTTTCTCCAACTTTAGTTGAATCGGATTTGAACGAGGAGGTCCTTGGATGAGGTTAAATAGCAATTCATATATCTCCGTTGTGGTGTTTGCGTAAGTAAGTGTTCGAATTATGCCCTAGAGGCAATAATAAATATAGTTATTATTATAATTCCTGTATCAAGATAATCGTTTATTATCCATGCTATAATTGTATTGAATGAAGACATATATACATGTGTGGATACATAGACAAAACACTGTCCCTAGCAAGCCTCTAGTTGGCTAGCCAGTTGATCAAAGATAGTCAGGGTCTTCTGATTATGAACAAGGTGTTGTTGCTTGATAACTGGATCACGTCATTAGGAGAATCACATGATGGACTAGACCCAAACTAATAGACGTAGCATGTTGATCGTGTCATTTTGTTGCTACTGTTTTCTGTGTGTCAAGTATTTGTTCCTATGACCATGAGATCATATAACTCACTGACACCGGAGGAATACTTTGTGTGTATCAAACGTCGAAACGTAACTGGGTGACTATAAAGATGCTCTACAGGTATCTCCGAAGGTGTTCGTTGAGTTAGTATGGATCGAGACTGGGATTTGTCACTCCGTGTGACGGAGAGGTATCTCGGGGCCCACTCGGTAATACAACATCACACACAAGCCTTGCAAGCAATGTGACTTAGTGTAAGTTGCGGGATCTTGTATTACGGAACGAGTAAAGAGACTTGCCGGTAAACGAGATTGAAATAGGTATGCGGATACTGACGATCGAATCTCAGGCAAGTAACATACCGAAGGACAAAGGGAATGACATACGTGATTATATGAATCCTTGGCACTGAGGTTCAAACGATAAGATCTTCGTAGAATATGTATGATCCAATATGGGCATCCAGGTCCCGCTATTGGATATTGACCGAGGGGTCTCTCGGGTCATGTCTACATAGTTCTCGAACCCGCAGGGTCTGCACACTTAAGGTTCGACGTTGTTTTATGCGTATTTGAGTTATATGGTTGGTTACCGAATGTTGTTCGGAGTCCCGGATGGGATCACGGACGTCACGAGGGTTTCCGGAATGGTCCGGAAACGAAGATTTATATATAGGATGACCTCATTTGATTATCGGAAGGTTTTCGGAGTTACCAGGAATGTACCGGGAATGACGAATGGGTTCCGGGTGTTCACCGGGGGGGGGCAACTCACCCCGGGGAAGCCCATAGGCCTTGGGGGTGGCGCACCAGCCCTTAGTGGGCTGGTGGGACAGCCGAAGAAGGACCTATGCGCCATAGGAAGAAAATCAAAGAGAAAAGAAAAAAAAAAGAGGAGGTGGGAAAAGGGGGAAGGAGTCCTCCTTCCAAACCTAGTTGGACTCGGTTTGGAAGGGGAGAGTTCCCCCCCTTGGCTCGGCCGAACCCCTTGGGGGTCCTTGGACCCCAAGGCAAGGCTCCCCCTCTTCCCCCTATATATACGGAGGTTTTAGGGCTGATTTGAGACAACTTTGCCACGGCAGCCCGATCACATATCTCCACGGTTTTACCTCTAGATCGCGTTTCTGCGGAGCTTGGGCGGAGCCCTGCTGAGATAACATCACCACCAACCTCCGGAGCGCCGTCACGCTGCCGGAGAACTCATCTACCTCTCTGTCTCTCTTGCTGGTTCAAGAAGGCCGAGATCATCGTCGAGCTGTACGTGTGCTGAACGCGGAGGTGCCGTCCGTTCGGCACTAGATCGTGGGACTGATCGCGGGACGGTTCGCGGGGCGGATCGAGGGACGTGAGGACGTTCCACTACATCAACCGCGTTCACTAACGCTTCTGCTTTGCGATCTACAAGGGTACGTAGATCGAATATCCCCTCTCGTAGATGGACATCACCATGATAGGTCTTCGTGCGCGTAGGAAATTTTTTGTTTCCCATGCGACGTTCCCCACCAGTGGCATCATGAGCTAGGTTCATGCGTAGATGTCTTCTTGAGTAGTACACAGAAGTTTTTGTGGGCGGTGATGTCCGTTTTGCTGCCCTCCTTAGTCTTTTCTTGATTCCGCGGTATTGTTGGATTGAAGCGGCTTGGACCGACATTACTCGTACGCTTACGAGAGACTGGTTTCATCGCTACAAGTAACCCCGTTGCTCAAAGATGACTGGCAAGTGTTAGTTTCTCCAACTTTAGTTAAATCGGATTTGACCGAGGAGGTCCTTGGATGAGGTTAAATAGCAATTCATATATCTCCGTTGTGGTGTTTGCGTAAGTAAGATGCGATCCTTCTAGATACCCATGGTCACCACGTAAAACATGCAACAACAAAATTAGAGGACGTCTAACTTGTTTTTGCAGGGTATGCTTGTGATGTGATATGGCCAACGATGTGATGTGATATATTGGATGTATGAGATTATCATGTTGTAATAGATAATATCTTCTTGCACGTCGATGGTACGGCAACCGGCAGGAGCCATAGGGTTGTCTTTAAACTAACATTTGTGCTTGCAGATGCGTTTACTATTTTGCTAGGATGTAGCTTTAGTAGTAATAGCATGAGTAGCACGACAACCCCGATGGCGACACGTTGATGGAGATCATGGTGTGGCGCCGTTGACAAGAAGATCGTGTCGGTGCTTTGGTGATGGAGATCAAGGAGCACGTGATGATGGCCATATCATGTCACTTATGAATTGCATGTGACGTTAATCCTTTTATGCACCTTATTTTGCTTAGAACGACGGTAGCATTATGAGGTGATCTCTCACTAAAATTTCAAGACGAAATTGTATTCTCCCCGAC
Organism: Hordeum vulgare subsp. vulgare; assembly: GCF_904849725.1. Taxonomy (NCBI): domain Eukaryota; kingdom Viridiplantae; phylum Streptophyta; class Magnoliopsida; order Poales; family Poaceae; genus Hordeum; species Hordeum vulgare. Next base: position 17,837,625 of record NC_058519.1, read on the forward strand.
TGTGCACCGTTGCTACAGTTCGTCGTTTCAAGACACCACGTGATGATCGGGTGTGATAGACTCAACGTTCACATACAACGGGTGCAAAACAGTTGCGCACGCGGAACACTCGGGTTAAGCTTGACGAGCCTAGCATGTGCAGACATGGCCTCGGAACACATGAGACCGAAAGGTCGATCATGAATCATATAGATGATATGATTAGCATAGGGATGCTTACTACTGAAACTATACTCAACTCACGTGATGATCGGACTTGAGCTAGTGTAAGTGGATCATGAACCACTCAAATGACTAGAGAGATGTACTTTTTGAGTGGGAGTTTAGCGAGTATTTTGATTAAGTTAAACTCTAATTATCTTGAACATAGCCTAAGTCCACTTTGAATATATTTGTGTTGTAGATCATGGCTCACGCGACAGTCACCCTGAATTTTAATACGTTCCTAGAGAAAGCTAAGTTGAAAGATGATGGAAGCAACTTTGTAGACTGGGCTCGTAATCTTAAGCTAATCTTACAAGCTGGGAAGAAGGATTATGTCCTTAATGCTGCGCTAGGAGATGAACCACCCGCTACGGCTGACCAGGATGTTAAGAACGCTTGGTTAACACATAAGGAGGACTACTCAGTAGTTCAATGTGCAGTCTTGTATGGCTTAGAACCGGGACTTCAACGTCGCTTTGAGCGTCATGGAGCATTTGAGATGTTCCAGGAGTTGAAGTTTATCTTTCAGAAGAACGCCCGGATCGAGAGGTATGAGACCTCCGATAAATTCTATGCTTGCAAGATGGAGGAGAACTCGTCTGTGAGTGAACATGTGCTCAAAATGTCTGGGTACTCAAACCGTCTAGCTGAGCTGGGGATTGAACTCCCGCAAGAGGCTATCACTGACAGAATCCTTCAATCACTGCCTCCAAGCTATAAAGGCTTTGTGTTGAACTACAACATGCAAGGGATGAACAAGTCACCCGGCGAGTTGTTTGCGATGCTGAAAGTCGCAGAGTCTGAACTCCGTAAAGAGCATCAAGTGTTGATGGTGAATAAGACCACTAGTTTCAAGAGAAACGGCTTCGCAGAGTCTGAACTCCGTAAAGAGCATCAAGTGTTGATGGTGAATAAGAACACTAGTTTCAAGAGAAACGGCAAAGGCAAGAAGGGTAATTCAAAGAAGAGCGGCAAACCTGTTGCCAATCCGACGAAGAAACCCAAAGCTGGACCTAAGCCTGAAACAGAGTGTTACTATTGCAAGGGTATGGGTCACTGGAAGCGCAACTGCCCCAAGTATCTGGCAGATAAGAAGGCGGCCAAAGAAAAATCAGGTATATTTGATATACATGTTATTGATGTGTACTTAACCGGCTCTCGTAGTAGTGCCTGGGTATTCGATACCGGTTTTGTTGCTCATATTTGCAACTCGAAACAGGAACTCCGGAATAGACGAAGGCTGGCGAAAGATGAAGTGACGATGCGCGTAGGAAATGGTTCCAAGGTTGATGCAATCGCCGTCGGCAAAGTTTCACTTCAGTTACCATCAAGATTAGTTATGAACTTGAATCGTTGTTATTTAGTGCCTGTGTTGAGCATGAACATTATATCTGGCTCTTGTTCATTGCGAGACGGTTACTCTTTTAAGTCAGAGAATAATGGTTGTTCTATTTCTATGAGTAACATCTTTTATGGTCATGCATCCAATGTGAGAGGATTCTTCATATTGAATCTTGATAGTGATACACACATACATAACATTGAGACCAAAAGAGTTAGAGTTAACAATGATAGCGCCATATTTTTGTGGCACTGCCGCTTAGGTCATATTGGTGTAAAGCGCATGAAGAAACTCCATGCCGATGGACTTTTGGAGTCACTTTACTTCGATTCACTTGACACGTGCGAACCGTGCCTCATGGGCAAGATGACTAAAACTCCGTTCTCCGGAACAATGGAGCGTGCAAGTGACTTGTTGGAAATCATACATACCGATGTGTGCGGTCCGATGAGCGTGGAGGCACGCGGCGGATATCGTTATTTTCTCACCTTCACTGACGATTTGAGTAGATATGGTTATGTCTACTTAATGAAGCACAAGTTTGAAATATTTGAAAAGTTCAAGCAATTTCAGAGTGAAGTTGAAAATCATCGTAACAAGAAGATCAAGTTCCTACGGTCTGATCGTGGGGGTGAATATCTGAGTTTCGAGTTTGGTGCTCACTTAAGACAATGTGGAATTGTTTCACAGTTGACACCGCCTGGAACACCACAGCGTAATGGTGTGTCCGAACGTCGTAATCGTACTTTATTAGAGATGGTGCGATCTATGATGTCTCCTACCGATTTGCCGTTATCGTTTTGGGGTTATGCATTAAAAAAGATGCATTCACTTTAAATAGGGCACCATCAAATTCCGTTGAGACGACACCATACGAACTGTGGTATGTCAAAAGGCCAAAGTTGTCGTTTCTTAAAGTTTGGGGATGTGATGCTTATGTCAAAAAGCTTCAACCTGAAAAGCTGGAACCCAAAGCGGAAAAGTGCATCTTCATAGGTTACCCAAAAGAGACACTTGGGTACACCTTCTATCTCAAATCCGAGGGCAAAGTGTTTGTTGCTAAAAACGGAGCTTTTCTCGAGAAGGAGTTTCTCTCGAGAGAATTGAGTGGGAGGAAGATAGAACTTGATGAGGTTGTCGAACCTCTCATCCCTCTAGATGGTGGCGCAGGGCAAGGGGAAACCTCTGTCGTTGCGACGACGGTTGAGGAGGAAGTTAATGATGATGATCATGAAACTCCGGTTCAAGTTTCTGTCGAACCACGCAGGTCGACGAGACCACGTGCTGCTCCAGAGTGGTACGGTAATCCCGTCTTGTCAATCATGTTGTTAGACAACAATGAACTTGCAAATTATGAAGAAGCAATGGTGGGCCCAGATTCCAACAAATGGCTAGAAGCCATGAAGTCCGAGATAGGATCCATGTATGAAAACAAAGTGTAGACTTTGGAAGTACTACTTGAGGGCCGCAAGGCTATTCAGAACAAATGGATCTTTAAGAGGAAGACGGACGCTGACGGCAATGTGACTGTTTATAAAGCTCGGCTTGTGGCAAAGGGTTTTTCACAAGTTCAAGGAGTTGACTACGATGAGACATTCTCACCCGTAGCGATGCTTAAGTCCGTCAGAATCATGTTAGCAATAGCTGCATTTTTCGATTATGAAATCTGGCAGATGGATGTCAAAACGGCGTTCCTTAACGGTTTCCTTAAGGAAGAGTTGTATATGATGCAACCCGAAGGTTTTGTCGATCCTAAGAATGCTAACAAGGTGTGCAAGCTCCAGCGATCCATTTATGGACTGGTGCAAGCATCTCAGAGTTGCAACAAACGCTTTGATGAGGTGATCAAAGCATTTGGGTTTATACAAGTGGTTGGAGAATCTTGTATTTACAAGAAAGTGAGTGGGAGCTCTGTGGCGTTTCTAATATTATATGTGGATGACATATTGCTGATTGGAAACAACGTAGAGTTTTTGAAGAGCATAAAGGATTACTTGAATAAAAGTTTCTCTATGAAGGACCTAGGAGAAGCTGCTTACATTCTAGGCATTAAGATCTACAGGGATAAATCGAAACGCCTGACAGGACTTTCACAAAGCACATACCTTGATAAAGTTTTGAAGAGGTTCAAAATGGAATAGTCCAAGAAAGGGTTCTTGCCAATTCTACAAGGTACGAGATTGAGTAAGACTCAGTGCCCAGCAACTGATGAGGATAGAGAGCATATGAGCACCGTCCCCTATGCTTCAGCCATAGGTTCTATCATGTATGCAATGCTGTGCACTAGACCGGACGTTAGCCTGGCCATAAGTATGGCAGGTAGGTTCCAGAGTAATCCAGGAGTGGATCACTGGACGGCGGTCAAGAATATCCTGAAGTACCTGAAAAGGACTAAGGAGATGTTTCTCGTGTATGGAGGTGACGAAGAGCTCGCCGTAAAAGGTTACGTCGATGCAAGCTTTGACACAGATCCGGACGACTCTAAGTCGCAAACCGGATACGTATTTATTCTTAATGGGGGTGCGGTAAGCTGGTGCAGTTCCAAGCAAAGCGTCGTAGCAGATTCTACATGTGAAGCGGAGTACATGGCTGCATCGGAGGTGGCTAAGGAGGATGTCTGGATGAAGCATTTCATGACGGATCTTGGAGTGGTGCCAAGCGCACTGAATCCAATAACCTTGTTCTGTGACAACACGGGTGCCATTGCCCTAGCAAAGGAACCACGGTTTCACAAGAAGTCCAGACACATCAAACAACGCTTCAACCTCATCCACGACTACGTCGAAGGGGAGGACGTAAATAGATGCAAAGTGCACACGGATCTGAATGTAGCAGACCCGCTGACTAAACCTCTTCCACGGGCAAAGCATGATCAACACCAGAACAGTATGGGTGTTAGATTTATTACAATGTAATTTGCATGATGATGTGAGGGCTAGATTATTGACTCTAGTGCAAGTGGGAGAATATTGGAATTTTGCCCTGGAGGAAATAATAAATATAGTTATTATTATAATTCATGTATCAAGATAATCGTTTATTATCCATGCTATAATTGTATTGAATGAAGACATATATACATGTGTGGATACATAGACAAAACACAGTCCCTAGCAAGCCTCTAGTTGGCTAGCCAGTTGATCAAAGATAGTCAGGGTCTTCTGATTATGAACAAGGTGTTGTTGCTTGATAACTTGATCACGTCATTTGGAGAATCACGTGATGGACTAGACCCAAACTAATAGACGTAGCATGTTGATCGTGTCATTTTGTTGCTACTGTTTTCTGCGTGTCAAGTATTTGTTCCTATGACCATGAGATCATATAACTCACCGACACCGGAGGAATACTTTGTGTGTATCAAACGTCGCAACGTAACTAGGTGACTATAAAGATGCTCTACAGGTATCTCCGAAGGTGTTCGTTGAGTTAGTATGGATCGAGACTGGGATTTGTCACTCCGTGTGACGGAGAGGTATCTCGGGGCCCACTCAGTAATACAACATCACACACAAGCCTTGCAAGCAATGTGACTTAGTGTAACTTGTGGGATCTTGTATTACGCAACGAGTAAAGAGACTTGCCGGTAAACGAGATTGAAATAGGTATGCAGATACTGACGATCGAATCTCGGGCAAGTAACATATCGAAGGACAAAGGGAATGACATACGGGATTATATGAATCCTTGGCACTGAGGTTCAAACGATAAGATCTTCATAGAATATGTAGGATCCAATATGGGCATCCAGGTCCCGCTATTGGATATTGACCGAGGAGTCTCTCGGGTCATGTCTACATAGTTCTCGAACCCGCAGGGTCTGCACACTTAAGGTTCGACGTTGTTTTATGCGTATTTGAGTTATATGGTTGGTTACCAAATGGTGTTCGGAGTCCCGGATGGGATCATGGACGTCACGAGGGTTTCCGCAATGGTCCGGAAACGAAGATTGATATATAGGATGACCTCATTTGATTACCGGAAAGTTTTCGGAGTTACCGGGAGTGTACCGGGAATGACGAATGGGTTCCGGGTGTTCACCGGAGGGGCAACCCACCCCGGGGAAGCCCATAGGCCTTGGGGGTGGCGCACCAGCCCTTAGTGGGCTGGTGGGACAGCCCAAAAAGGCCCTATGCGCCATAGGAAGAAAATCAAAGAGAAAAGAAAAAAAAGAAGAGGTGGGAAAAGGGGGAAGGACTCCTCCTTCCAAACCTAGTTGGACTCGGTTTGGAAGGGGAGGGTTCCCCCCCCCCCCCTTGGCTCGGCCGAACTCCTTGGGGGTCCTTGTACCCCAAGGCAAGGCGCCCCCTCTTACCCCTATATATACGGAGGTTTTAGGGCTGATTTGAGACAACTTTGCCACGGCAGCCCGACCACATATCTCCACGGTTTTACCTCTAGATCGCGTTTCTGCGGAGCTCGGGCGGAGCCCTGCTGAGATAACATCACCACCAACCTCTGGAGCGCCGTCACGCTGCCGGAGAACTCATCTACCTCTCCGTCTCTCTTGCTGGATCAAGAAGGCCGAGATCATCGTCGAGCTGTACGTGTGCTGAACGCGGAGGTGCCGTCCGTTTGGCACTAGATCGTGGGACTGATAGCGGGACGGTTCGCGGGGCGGATTGAGGGACGTGAGGACGTTCCACTACATCAACCGCGTTCACTAACGCTTCTGCTGTGCGATCTACAAGGGTACGTAGATCGAATATCCCCTCTCGTAGATGGACATCACCATGATAGGTCTTCGTGCGCGTAGGAAAATTTTTGTTTCCCATGCGACGTTCCCCAACAGTAAGATGCGATCCTACTAGATACTCATGGTCACCACGTAAAACATGCAACAACAATTAGAGGACGTCTAACTTGTTTTTGCAGGGTATGCTTGTGATGTGATATGGCCAACGATGTGATGTGATATATTGGATGTATGAGATGATCATGTTGTAATAGTTAATATCGACTTGCACGTCGATGGTATGGCAACCGGCAGGAGCCATAGGGTTGTCTTTAAACTAACGTTTGTGCTTGCAGATGTGTTTACTATATTGCTAGGACGTAGCTTTAGTAGTAATAGCATGAGTAGCACGACAACCCCGATGGAGACACGTTGATGGAGATCATGGTGTGACGCCGGTGACAAGAAGATCATGCCGGTGCTTTGGTGATGGAGATCAAGAAGCACATGATGATAGCCATATCATGTCACTTATGAATTGCATGTGATGTTAATCCTTTATGCACATTATCTTGCTTAGAACGATGGTAGCATTATGAGGTGATCTCTCACTAAAATTTCAAGACGAAATTGTGTTCTTCCCGACTGTGCACCGTTGCGACAGTTCTTCGTTTCGAGACACCACGTGACGATCGGGTGTGATAGACTCAACGTTCACATACAACGGGTGCAAAACAGTTGCACACGCGGAACACTCGGGTTAAGCTTGGCGAGCCTAGCATGTGCAGACATGGCCTCGGAACACACGAGACCGAAAGGTCGAGCATGAATCGTATAGTTGATATGATTAGCATAGAGATGCTTACCACTAAAACTATTCTCGACTCACGTGATGATCGGACTTGAGATAGTGGATTTGGATCATGTACCACTCAAATGACTAGAGAGATGTACTTTTTGAGTGGGAGTTCTTAAGTAATATGATTAATTGAACTAATTGTCATGAACATAGTCTAATGGTCTTTGCGAATTACGATGTAGCTTGCGCTATAGCTCTACTGTTTTTAATATGTTCCTAGAGAAAATTTAGTTGAAAGTTGATAGTAGCAAACTTTGCTGACTGAGTCTGTAAAACTAAGGATTGTCCTCGTTGCTGCGCAGAAGGCTTATGTCCTTAATGCACCACTCAGTGTGCTGCACCTCGAGCGTCGTCTGTGGATGTTGTGAACATCCGACATACACGTTTTTGATGACTACGTGATAGTTCTGTGCAAAATACTTAATGGCTTAGAAACGTGGCGCCGAAGACGTTTTGAAACGTCACGGAACATGAGTGATGTTCTAAAGAGATGAAATTGTGATTTCATGCTTGTGCCCTTGTTAAGAGGTATGAGACCTCTGACAAGATTCTTTGTCCATGAAATAAAGGAGAAAAACTCAATCGTTGAGCGTGTGCTCAGATTGTCTGAGTACGACAATCACTTGAATCAAGTGGGAGTTAATCTTCCAGATGAGATAGTGATGGTTCTCCAAAGTCACTGGAACAAGCTGTGAGAGCTTCGTGATGAACTATAACATATCAAGGATAGATACAATGATCCTTGAGAGATTCGTGATGGATGACACTGCAAAAGTAGAAATCAAGAAGGAGCATCAATGGTTGATGGTTAGTAAAACCACTAAGTTTCATGAAAGGCAAGGGCTAGAAGGGATACTTCGTGAAACAGCAAAACAGTTGTTGCACTAATGAAGAGACCCAAGTCTAAACCCAAACCCAAGACTAAGTGCTTCTGTTATGAGGGGAACGGTCACTGAGGTGGAGCTACCCTAGATGCTTGGTAGATAAGTAGGTTGGCAAAGTCGAAAGTAATATATTTGATATACATGATGTTGATGTGTGCTTTACTAGTACTCCTAGTAGCGCGAGGGTATTGGATACCGGTTGAGTTGCTAAGTGATTGGTAACACGAAATGAAAGCTACGGAATAAACGGAGACTAGCTAAAGGCGAGGTGACGATACGTGTTGGAAGTGTTTCCAAGGTTGATACGATCAAATGTCGCACGCTCCCTCTATCATCGGGATTGGTGGTGAAACCCAAATAATTGTTATTTGGTGTTTGCGTTGAGCATGAACATGATTGGATCGTGTTTGTTGCAATACGATTATTCATTTAAAAGAATAATAATTATTCTATTTGCTTGAATAATTACCCTCAATGGTTTATTGAATCTCGATCGTAGTATTACACATGTTCATAATATTAGTGCCAAAAGATAAAAAGTAATAATGATAGTACCACTTAGTTGTGGCACTGCCACTTGAGTCATGTTGGTGTAAAATGCATGAAGAAGCTCCATGTTGATGGATCGTTTGGACTCACTTGATTTTGAATCACTTGAGAGATGCAAAACATTCCACATGAAACAAGTAGAGTAACTTGTTGGGAGTAATGCATTTTTGATGTGTGCAGTCCAATATGTGCTAAGGCACGCAGTGGATATCATTATGTTCTTACTTCACTGACGATTTGAGTAGATACAGGAGTATTTACTTGATGAATCACCAGTCTGAAATGTTGAAAAGTTCAAAGCTATTTTAGAGTGAAGATCGTCGTGACAAGAGGATAAACAGTCTACGATATGATCATAGAGATGAATATCTGAGTTACGAGTTTTGGTACGCAGTTAAGACAATGTGGAAATTGTTTCGCAGTTCATGCCACCTGGAACACCATAGTGTGATGATGTGTCTGAACGTCTTAGCCACGCCCTATTTGATATGGTGCATACTATGATGTCTCTTATCGAATTACCACTATCGTTTATGGGTTATGCATTAGAGACAACCGCATTCACTTTAAATAGGGCACCGCGTATTTCCGTTGAGATGACACAGTATAGACTAAGGTTTAGAGAAATCTAAGCTGTCATTTCTTGAAAGTTTGGAGCTGCGATGCTTATGTGAAAAAGTTTCAGTCTGATAAGCTCGAACCCAAAGTGGATAAATGCATCTTCATAAGATATCCAAAACAGTTGGATACATCTCCTATCTCAGATCCGGAAGCAAAGTGTTTGTTTCTAGAAACGGGTTCTTTCTTGAGGAAAGGTTTCTCTCGAAAGAATTGAGTGGGAGGGTGATAGAACTTGATGAGGTTATTGAACCATCACTTCGACTAGTGTGTAGCAGGGCACAAGAAGTTGTTCCTGTGGCGCCTACACCAATTGAAGTGGAAGCTGATGATGGTGATCATTGAGCTTCGGATCAAGTTACTACAAACCTCGTAGGTCGACAAGGTCGCGTACTACTACAGAGTGGTATGGTAACCCTGTCTTGGAGGTCATGTTGTTGAACAATAATGAACCTACGAGCTGTGGACAAGCGATGGTGGGCCCGGATTCCGACAAATGGCTGGAGGCCATGAAATCCAAGAGAGGATCCATGTATGAAAACAAAGTGTAGACTTTGGAAGAACCACTTGATGGTCGTAGGACTATTGAGTAAAGATGGATCTTTAAAAGAAAGACAAACGACGATGGTGATAAGTCACTATTAAGAAAAGCTCGACTTGTCGCAAAGATGTTTCCGACATGATCAAACAGTTGACTATGGTGAGACTTTCTCACTCGTAGCGATGCTAAAAGTCTGTTAGAATTATGTTAGTAGTTGTTGCATTATATTTGAACTATTGCACATAGGATGTCAAAATATTTTTTCCTCGACGGTTTCCTTGAGCAAACATTGTATGTGATACAACCAGAAGGTTTTCTCGATCCTAAAGATACTAACAAGTATGCAAGCTCCAGCGATCCTTCAATGGACTGGTGCAAGAATCTCGGAGCTGGAATATACACTTTGATGAGATGATAAAAGATTTTGGGTTTGTACAAGGTTTATGAGAAACTTGTATTTCCAAAGAAGTGAGTGGGAGCACTATAGAATTTCTGATAAGTATATGTGGTTGACATATTGTTGATCAGAAGTAATGTAGAATTTCTGTGAAGCATAAAAGGTTGTTTGAAAGGAGTTTTTCAAAGGAATACCTGGATTGAGCTACTTGAACGTTGAGCATCAAGATCTATGGAGATAGATCAAAACGCTTAATAGAAGTTTCAACAAGATGCATGCCTTGACAAGTTTTTGAAGGAATTCGAAATAGATCAGCAAAGAAGGAGTTCTTGACTGTGTTGTAAGGTGTGAATTTGAGTAAGACTCAAAACCCGACCACGGCAGAATAAAGAGAATAGACGAAGGTCGTCTTCTATGCCTTAGCCGTAGACTCTAAAGTATGCCATGCTGAGTACCGCACCTGATGTGTGCCTTGCAGCAAGTCTGTTAAGAGGTACACAGAGTGATCCAGGATTGAATCACTGATCAGCGGTCAAAGTTATCCTTAGTAACTAAATAGACTAAGGATTTTTTTCTCGATTATGGAGGTGGTTAAAGAGTCCGTCGTAAAGGGTTACGTCGATGCAAGCTTTGACACTAATCTGAATAACTATGAGTAGTGAAACGGATTCGTATAGTAGAGTAGATATTTGGAGCATTTCCGAATAGCACGTAGTACCAACATCTATAAGATGACATAAAGATTTGTAAAGAATGCACGGATCTGAAAGTTTCAGAACCGTTGACTAAAACCTCTCTCACGAGCAAGACGTGATCAGTACCCAGAACTATATGGGTGTTGGATTCGTTGAAATCACATGGTGATGTGAACTAGATTATTGACTCTAGTGCAAGTGGGAGACTGTTGGAAATATGCCCAAGAGGCAATAATAATTAGTTATTATTATATTTCTTTGTTCATGATAATCGTTTATTATCCATGCTATAATTGTATTGATTAGAAACACAATACTTGTGTGGATACATAGACAAAACACTATCCCTAGTAAGCCTCTCGTTGACTAGCTCGTTGATCAAAGATGGTCAAGGTTTCCTGGCCATAGGAAAGTGTTGTTACTTGATAATGGGATCACATCATTAGGAGAATCATGTGATGGACTAGACCCAAACTAATAGACGTAGCATGTTAATCGTGTCATTTTGTTGCTACTGTTTTCTGCATGTCAAGTATTTGTTCCTATGACCATGAGATCATATAACTCACTGACACCGGAGGAATGCTTTGTGTGTATCAAACGTTGCAACGTAACTGGGTGACTATAAAGATGCTCTACAGGTATCTCCGAAGGTGTTCGTTGAGTTAGTATGGATCAAGAATGGGATTTGTTACTCTGTATGACGGAGAGGTATCTCGGGGCCCACTCGGTAATACAACATCACACACAAGCCTTCCAAGCAATGTGACTTAGTGTAAGTTGCGGGATCTTGTATTACGGAACGAGTAAAGAGACTTGCCGGAAAACGAGATTGAAATAGGTATGCAGATACTGACGAACGAATCTCAGGCAAGTAACATACCGAAGGACAAAGGGAATGACATACGCGATTATATGAATCCTTGGCACTGAGGTTCAAACGATAAGATCTTCGTAGAATATGTAGGATCCAATATGGGCATCCAGGTCCCGCTATTGGATATTGACCGAGGAGTCTCTCGGGTCATGTCTACATAGTTCTCGAACCCGCAGGGTCTGCACACTTAAGGTTCGACGTTGTTTTATGCGTATTTGAGTTATATGGTTGGTTACCGAATGTTGTTCGGAGTCCCGGATGAGATCACGGACGTCACGAGGGTTTCCGGAATGGTCCGTAAACGAAGATTGATATATAGGATGACCTCATTTGGTTACCGGAAGGTTTTCGTGCATTACCGGAAAAGTTTCGGGCTCATCGGTAGTGTACTGGGAGTGCCGGGAGGGGTGCCAGGGACCATCAGGAGGGGTGTCACGCCCCAAGGGGTCTCATGGGCTATGGGAAGAGATGAACCAGCCCCTAGTGGGCTGGAATAAGTTCCCACTAAGGCCCATAAGGTTTGAGAAGGAAAAAACACAAGGTGGAAAGAGTTTCCAAGTGGGAAGGTGGAATCCTACTCCAAGTAGGATTGGAGTAGGACTCCTCCACCTCCAATTTCGGACAAACCTTTAGGTTTTAAGGCTGCCTCCTCCCCTCCCTCCCTCCTATATATAGTGGGGTTTTAGGGCTGATTTGAGACAACTTTTGTCACGGCAGCCCGACCACATACCTCCACGGTTTTACCTCTAGATCGCGTTTCTGCGGAGCTCGGGCGGAGCCCTGCTGAGATTAGATCACCACCAACCTCCGGAGCGCCGTCACGCTGCCGGAGAACTCATCTACCTCTCCGTCTCTCTTGCTGGATCAAGAAGGCCGAGATCATCGTCGAGCTGTACGTGTGCTGAACGCGGAGGTGCCGTCCGTTTGGCACTAGATCAGAGCGGATCGCGGGACGGTTCGTGGGACGGTTCGCGGGGCGGATCGAGGGACGTGAGGACGTTCCACTACATCAACCGCGTTTCTTAATGCTTCTGCTGTGCGAGCTACAAGGGTACGTAGATCGGAAATCCCCTCTCGTAGATGGACATCACCATGATAGGTCTTCGTGCGCGTAGGAAAATTTTTGTTTCCCATGCGACGTTCCCCAACAAATTGTTCATAATACACGTTGCGAACACTACTTTGAATCAGAATATCCCCAAATTGGTGGTGGTGGTGGTGCTTGATGTACGAGGTGACGCTGGCCATAGTTCATGATTCGAATCGTATGGTACAACTCATATGCAACGTATGCATATTTTGTTGCATACTCATTGTTGATACCGAAGTGGGGTCCTCTCCCACTTTCTGTGCTGAACCGAGGGGAATTTGGTCTTCATATCAGCGTACTCCTCATCGATCAGGGCGACTGCCATATGATCCATCGAAGTCCTCTTATGTTCAAGCCTGAATATATCTTGGATATCAATGTGGTAGTCAGCTGGTATCTCAATACCGAAGTTGTGCCTCATCTTAAGCTTGTCGTTCCTTATATCAACACTAGCAAGACGTATGTCACTGTGAAGGAAGTCCATGAGTACTGGACAGTGCTTGTCACTTCTGCAACAACAACAAAATAAAATGGAACAAATGTTATATACTTCTACAACAAGGATAATTGTTTCACTACAACTAAAGAGAAATTGATCTTTAAGATTCAAATGGAACATATTGCTATCCTATGCAATTTTCATATATTATGAATTGATGAAGAAACCCTAAATTAACTATGACATATATATATATATATATATTCCCACATTTTTGCCAATATGCAACAAGCACTACTGGAATTTAGTTATTTGCCGTCTCCCATATCTTTGTCGTCTGCTCGCTGATGGCAAAGAGTGTATTTGTCGTCAGCTTCCAAAAAGCGGACGGCAAAGAACTGGCTGATGGCATAGAACTTCTTTGCCATCAGTCACTTCTTTGCCGTCATCCGCAGACGGCAAAGAGCCGCACAGCAGACGGCAAAGCTACACGTGGGGCCCACGTAACTACGGGGACGTTAGGTCATACTGGAATCTCTTCTTTTCCGTCAGCCTCGGACGGCAAAGAGCCGCCAGCAGACGGCAAAGGGTCGCCAGCAGACGGCAAACGCTAACGTCTGTAACGGCTCTTTGCCCCCACCCCGGCCCCTCTCTCTCACTCACTCACACACGCTCCACCCACTCTTCCACTCCTCTCCCCGACACCCACCGCCACCACCACCGTCGCCGCCCCACCGGCCCTGTCGCGCCACCGCCCCACCACCCCCGGTGCTCCACAGCCCTGGCACCGCCCCGGTGCCCAAACACCCCCGGCGCCCGACAGCCCCCAACGCCCCGGCGCCCCGACGCGCCCACGACGCCACAGCCGCCCCCGCCGGTGAGCCCCCCCCCCTCGAAATTTGTATGGTCAGGTTAGTTTTTCCTTAATTTTTTTATGTTAAATTAGTTAGGTTAGTTTTTTAGTTTATTAGGTTTAGGTTAGTTAGTAAGCTTGTTAAATTAGTTAGGTTAGTTAGTTAGCTTGGTTAGTTAGGTTAGTTACTTAGTTAGCTTAATAGAAAGAAGAGGAAGAATAAGAAGAGGAGGAGGGGGAGAAGAGTTGGAGAGGAGGAGAAGAGGAGAAGAGGAGGAGGAGGAGGAGGAGGAGGAGAAGAAGAAGAAGAAGAAGAAGAAGAAGAAGAAGAAGAAGAAGAAGAAGAAGAAGAAGAAGAAGAAGAAGAAGAAGAAGAAGAAGAAGAAGAAGAAGAAGAAGAAGAAGAAGAAGAAGAAGAAGAAGAAGAAGAAGAAGAAGAAGAAGAAGAAGAAGAAGAAGAAGAAGAAGAAGAAGAAGAATAAGAAGAAGAAGAGAAGAAAAAAATAAGAAGGAAAAGAAGAAAACAAGAAGAGAAGAAGAAGAGAAGAAGAGAAGAAGAGGAGAAGAAGAAAAGAAGAAGAGAAGAAGAAGAAAATAAGAAGGAGAAGAAGAGAAAAAGAAGAAAAGAAGAATAAGTAGAAGAAGAGGATAAAGAAAAATAGAAATAGAAATAAGAGGAAGAAGAAGAAGAGGAATAAGAAGAGGAAGAAGAGGAGAAGAGGAGGAGGGGGAGGAGGAGAAGAATAAGAAGAGGGGGAGAAGAGGAGAAGAAATAGGAAAAATGAAAAGAAGGAAGAAGAAGATGAAGAAGAAGAAGAGAAGAAGAAGGAGAAGGAGGAGGAGGAGAAGGAGCCCTCCTTCTTCTCCTCCTTCTTCTCTCCTCCTCCCGGTAGAAGAAGAAGAAGAAGAAATGGAAGAAATGGAAGAAGAAGAAAAGGAAGAAGAGGGAAAAAAGAAGAGGAAGAAGAAGAAAATGACACCCTGACACCTTGACACGATGCCCCAACACCCCGACACGACGCCCCTACACGACATCCTGACACCCCAGCACGAAACTCCGAGCAACTGTTAATACGCCGTATATTTGTGCTAGGTCGTATATTTTTCGATTTTATTAATGAACACAAAATATTTGTGTTGATCGGGTGGATTTACATGTGACAGTTGTATCGTCGCAGTGAGGTCTGCTGTGTGAAGACCTCCCTGTGCATTCTACGAGCTCCTCCCCTACATTTGTGGGTCAGTACAAATGTCATCTTCTCCTCGCCCCTTCATTTACTATGGGTCGGTTTTCGGATGAAACTTGCTAGATGTAGGTAATTAAATTAATTTATTAGTATGCGTGACCAGTATGCGTCTCCCGTTCGAAATGCTTACAGTTATAAATATGCATACATTTGCTTATATTTATAACCATGATTCTTTCGAATTGTCCAACGTTATCCATGGACAGCCCGAGTATGTGTAGATTGGGTTCGTTTTCCCATATGCTTTGTTCCGGATCCGATGCATAATTTCGTCAGTGCCTCCCTGTTGTTCTCCGGATACACGTCCTCTCTGTTTATTGCGGAGACGTGTATCAGGAGAAAAGCGGGGAGGTGCTGCCGAAATTTTGCATTGGATCTGGAGCAGAGCATGGGAAAACGAACCCAATCTACACATACTCGGGTGGGATTAGGACCTATCTTTACCTATTAGCGTGTAGGTTGCATGGACGTCATAAAAATGGCGAACTTGATTAACTGATGAATATATATATGCTAAATTATATAAAAATATATTTTTTGTGTGTTTAGTAGCTACGCAAGATGAGTGATCGTGCGTGGATGTACACCGGTCACCCTAGTCAGAAAGAGATGACGAAAAAATGGTTTCTAAAAACCAAGGAATTTGTGAAAGCAGCATTTGCAAATGGCCAGGAAAGAAACTATTGCCCCTGTCCTGGATGCGACAACTATAAAAAGATGACAGAGGCTGTAATGATTAAACACCTGAAGAGGAGGGGTTTTAAGCCTAATTATACGGTGTGGACATTTCATGGTGAGTCTATACAACGCACCAGAGCTGAGGTGGTCGGGACCGAAGACATGGTGCAAGACTTTGATGATGCTCGGGACTCGGAAGATGAGATGGAGGAATCTGCAAAGGCCTTCTATGAAATGTTGGAGTCTTCAAAACGTCCTCTTCATGAGCACACTTAGCTTTGTCAGCTCGATACAATTGCACAAGTAATGGCTCTCAAGGCTCAGTTCAACTTGGAAAGAGCATGCTACGACGCGATGACGACACTATTTGGACGCTTCCTATCCAAAGGCCATGTCATGCCTGCAAACATGTACCAGTCGGACAAAATACTTCGTGTACTTAAGATGCCCTATGAGAAGATAGATGCATGTGAGAAATGGTGTGTCTTATTTAGGAAGGACTATGCACACTTGGACATAATTAGCTAGTTTAGCTTAGTTAGGTAAAAACATCGTAAGAACCTTGGTTAGCTCACAACTTAGCTAATTTAGCTCCAAAATGACATAATTAGCCCATTTAGCTCCAAAAAGACATAATTAGATAATTTAGCTCCAAGAAGAGGAGAAGAGGAGAAGAAATAGGAAAAATGAAAAGAAAGAAGAAGAAGAAGAAGAGAAGAAGAAGGAGAAGGAGGAGGAGGAGAAGAACCTCCTTCTCCTTCTTCTCCTCCTTCTCCTTCTTCTTCTCCTTCTTCTTGATTTCTTCTTCTTCTTATCCTCCACCTCTTTCTTCTCCTCTTTCATATTCTCCTTACCTTATTTTCCCCAACAATGACAAAATTAGCCCATTTAGCTCCAAAATGACATAATAAGCTCAAAATGGCATAAGAACCTTGGTTAGCTCATGAATATTATATACTTAGCTAATTTAGCTACAAAATGACATAATTAGCCCATTTAGCTCCAAAAAGACATAATTAGAAAATTTATCTCCAAGAATAGGAGAAGAGGAGAAGAAATAGTAAAAATGAAAAGAAGGAAGAAGAAAAAGAAGAGAAGGAGGAGGAGGAGGAGGAGAAGAAGGAGGAGAAGAAGGAGAAGGAGACCTCCTTCTCCTTCTTCTCCTCCTTCTTATCCTCCTCCTCCTTCTCCTTCTACTTCTCCTTCTTCTTGATTTCTTCTTCTTCTCCTCCTCCTCCTCTTTATTCTCTTGTTTCATATTCTCCTTACCTTTTTTCCCCAACAATGGCACAATTAACCCATTTAGCTCCAAAATGACATAATTAGCCCATTTAGCTCCAAAAAGACATAATTAGATAATTTAGCTCCAAGAAAAGGAGAAGAGGAGAAGAAATAGGAAAAATGAAAAGAAGGAAGAAGAAGAAGAAGAAGAAGAGAAGAAGAAGAGAAGGAGAACGGGGAGGAGGAGGAGAAGGAGAAGGAGGAGAAGACCTTTCCCTTCTCCTCCTCCTCCTCCTTCTCCTTCTTCTTCTCCTTCTTATTGATTTCTTGTTCTTCTCCTCCTCTTTATTCTCCTCTTTCATATTCTCCTTACCTTATTTTCCCCAACAATGACATAATTAGCCCATTTAGCTCCAAAATGACATAATAAGCTCAAAATGGCATAAGAACCTGGGTTAGCTCATGAATATTATATACTTAGCATGTTTAGATCCAAAATGACATAATTAGCCCATTTAGCTCCAAAAAGACATAATTAGATAATTTAGCTCCAAGAAGAGGAGAAGAGGAGAAGAAATAGGAAAAATGAAAAGAAGGAAGAACAAGAAGAAGAAGAAGAAGAAGAAGAAGAAGAAGAAGAAGAAGAAGAAGAAGAAGAAGAAGAAGAAGAAGAAGAAGAAGAAGAAGAAGAAGGAGAAGGAGGAGGAGGAGGAGGAGAAGGAGAAGGAGGAGAAGACCTTCTCCTTCTTCTCCTCCTTCTCCTCCTCCTCCTCCTTCTCCTTCTTGTTCTCCTTCTTCTTGATTTCTTCTTCTTCTCCTCCTCCTCCTCCTCTTTCTTCTCCTCTTTCATATTCTCCTTACCTTATTTTCCACAAAAATGATATAATTAGCCCATTTAGGTCCAAAATGAAATAATAAGCTCAAAATGGCATAAGAACCTTGGTTAGCTCATGAATATTATATAATTAGCTTGTTTTCCTCTAAAATGGCATAATTTGCCCATTTAGCTCCAAAAAGACATAATTAGATAATTTAGCTCCAAGAAGAGGGGAAGAGGAGAAGAAATAGGAAAAATGAAAAGAAGGAAGAAGAAGAAGAAGAAGAAGAAGAGAATGAAAATGAGGAGGAGGAGAAGAAGGAGAAGGAGGAGAAGACCTTCTCCTTCTTCTCCTCCTCCTCCTGCTTCTTCTTCTTCTCCTTCTTCTTGATTTCTTCTTCTCCTCCTCCTCCTCTTTGTTGTCCTCTTTCATATTCTCCTTACCTTACTTTCCCCAACAATGACATAGTTAGCCCATTTAGCTCTGAAAATGACATAATAAGCTCAAAATGGCATAAGAACCTTGGTTAGCTCATGAATGTTATATACTTAGCTTGTTTTCCTCTAAAATGACATAATTAACCCATTTAGCTCCAAAAAGAAATAATTAGGTAATTTAGCTCCAAGAAGAGGAGAAGAGGAGAAGAAATAGGAAATGAAAAGAAGGAAGAAGAAGAAGAAGAAGAAGAAGAAGAGAAGAAGAAGAGAAGGAGAAGGATGAGGAGGAGAAGAAGGAGGAGGAGAAGACCTTATCCTTCTTCTCCTCCTTCTCCTCCTCCTCCTTCTCCTTCTTCTTCTCCTTCTTCTTGATTTCTTATTCTTCTTCTCCTCCTCCTCTTTCTTCTCCTCTTTCATATTCTCCTTACCTTATTTTCCCCAACAATGACATAATTAGCCCATTTAGCTCCAAAATGACATAATAAGATCAAAATGGCATAAGAACCTTGGTTAGATCATGAATGTTATATCTTAGCTTGTTTTCCTATAAAATGACATAAGTAGCTCAAAAACATCATATGTTGTTATTCTTCTTCTTCTGACTTTCTTATTCACATTTTGCAGATTGGATGTACTACATGCATGGAAGCTGGCATTCATGGAGTGCTTTAGTTCTAGTTTTCATTTGAGTTGATGAACAATGTCGAACTATATGTATATTTATCTATGGATGAACAGTTTAAAACTGTGTATGTTGGTTCTTTCGATATATGGGATGTACATTGATGAGCTTTATATGTATATCAAATATGTGATGTGAACTATATATATGTGTTGTGAAAAATATATCATATATGTGCTGTCAAATATATATATGTGATGTGAATTAAAATAAAACAAATAAAACAGGGACTATATGGGCTCTTTGTCGTCTGACAGCTGATGCAAAAGGCCTTTGCCATGAGGGAGCGGACGGCAAAGAGGCCAGGTGGCAGGCACCTGTGCAACCTGGGGCATGAGCAGCTAGCCCATATAGTCATTTTGTCGTTCGCCACCAAAGCCAGCAGATGGCAAAGATGCAGGAGGCAGATGGCAAAGATGCAAGAGGCAGGAGGTAGGAGGCAGACGACAGACGGCAAAGGGACTGCGAGGCAGACAACAAAGAGACCAGGAGACGGACGGCAAAGTGCTCCGTTAGTCACCTAACGGAGTAGTTGCCTTCGGCTTCCGTCTAAAGGTAATTTGACGTGAGCTTGGGCATATGGTTGACGGCAAAGGACATTGACGTTCGCTTCCTGGAGGCAGACGGCAAAGAAGGTACTGTGCCGTCGAAAGCTGTTGCAGAAACATTGCCGACAGGAGACAGACGACAAAGGACATTGCCGTCCGTGGAACACCTCTTTGTCGTCTGTTATAGCAGATGGAAAAGAGTCTAATTCCTGTAGTGAAGGAAAATTGTTTCACTACAACTAAAGAGAAATTGATCTTTAGGATTCCAATGTAACATATTGCTATCCTATGCAATTTTCATATCCTATGAATTGATGAAGAAACCCTAAATTAACTATGACATATATATATATATATATATATATATATATATATATATATATATATATATATATATATATATATATATATTCTCCCATGGTTTTGCCAATATGCAACAAGAAAAATTGTTTCACTACAACTAAATAGAAATTAATATTTAGAATTCAAATGGAACATATTGCTATCCTATGCAATTTTCATATCCTACGAACTGGTCAAGAAACCCTAAATTAAGTATGTCATATATATATGTTCTCCCATAGTTTTGCCAATATGCAACAAGGAAAATTGTTTCACTTCAACTAAAGAGAAATTGATCTTTAGGATTCCAATGGAACATATTGCTATCCTATATGCAATTTTCGTAACCTTTGACCAAAGAAAAGCCTCAAAACTTACCTCGCCCATTGGAAGACCATGACATTTCTCTTGAAACAAAGTTGGATCACGGCAACACCTTCTTGATTGGTCGTGTACTCGAGATCAAGCCCCATGAACTTGTCTTTCTCCTCCGCCTCTTCAAGCCGTTCCTCGAAATAGGAAAGAAAACGCGGCACCATGGCGTTGTCGTCTATGTAGACGACATTGAGTTTTGTCGTGCCATGTGTGAGCACCTCTCCGTAGCGAGTGATTGGATCATTCATGGTGGAAGAAGATAAGGGAAGAAGAGAGAGCGAGAGAGGAGACGAAAAGAGCGAGAGAGAATACTCTGCCTCGCGTACGGTTCTGTTTTCATCGCGTGAAACGACGCGGGATGCGAACCGTTTGGACCTTTAGTCTCGGGTTATGCCACCAACCGGGACTAAAGGGGCAGCCAAACGGTCGCCATGATCCCTTAAGTCCCGGTTTGAGACACTAACCGAGACTAAAGGGTCTCGCATCAGGCGAACGGTTGCCACCAAACATTTAGTGTCGATTCATGGCTCAACCCGGGACTAAAGGCCCTTAACGAACCGTGACAAAAGCCTAGCTTCTCGAATCGGGACTAACTAATGGTGACATTAGTCCCGGGCCAAAACCAAACCGGTACTAAAGGGCCGAACATAAGACCAGTATTCTACTAGTGCCCAGCGGCAGTGGTGTAAGATGACTACTACAACTTATTCACACATTTTATCAAGATAATCTTCGACCATTGTCCCGTCAAGATAATGTTGTTGCTCATGAACTTGTTGTGTTGGCGAGAGGACTGTGGTTTTAATAAAGAGCTTTTCTTGAAGATATAACTGTTATTGGTTTTAATAAAGAGCTTTGTTGTCAAAAGAAAGTTCTAATACATGCCCATTCAGTTCGTACTTCTTATTTGTGCTATCAATCCATGTATGAATAAGCATTTCTAATGGGTTGTGTCTATTACATTCATCACTTTACATATCGTATTAATTGACTATTTGTGTTCCAAAATGAAAATTAGATTGCCTAAGTTAAGTTCCTAGCTAGGTGTGATCAGAAGATGCAAATCAAGATAACTGCAATTGGTTGCTCCATTTGCTAACTGCACATCTATGATCTTAGTTAGAGAATAATTCATGTATGTACATGAACGTTTAATTTTTTTTGATTTAAGGAAATTATCATGATGAATTAAATATGTGGCTTTTAATTGTATTTCAAATATGAGGATATAAGCAACATGGAAAGAGAAAAAGACAAATCATGTTATTGGGTAATCTCCTTAATTATAATCTTGAGTTCTTTTTGCGAATCAAATATAATTTCAGTTCTGTTAAACATTGAGAAATTTGTGAGGATATTATGTGCTAAAGTTTTTGAGGATACTATGTGTTGATGGAGCAGGTGAAGCAAACATATTTACCCCCCTACCATGTTATTCATCTACTCCCTCTGATCCATATTTGTTGTCCCTGATTTAGTACGATTAATATGGATCATAGGTAGTATTATTCTTCTAAAAACAAGTACGGATGCTATGTTTTGTTAACATGGACAGTTTAGTTCATTAATGTGTTTAAAAAACAAAACAAAGTACAGTTTGTATTTAGCTTTCATATATCATGCCAACATATATTTACGAAAAAACATTGTTTAAAGATATTATAACTGTGCACATTTTCATCCTTATTATAAGTGTAAAATAGGTTGGCGCGGCAACGCGCGCCATCATAGTCTAGTACATAAAAAACAAGACCGAAACTGAGAGAGCACGAGGGGTGGGGGGAATTTCAAGTCTCCAGCACGTCCAGCCCGTTTAACTAGATTCCACACAAGCGTAACCCTAAATATCCTTATCCCATCTTCTTCCGTCCCCAACCATCAGCCGCCGCCGCTCCACCTATCCTCCCCGTTCCTCTCCATGTCGTCACCGGTGGTACCAGTGCAGAATTAACAAAAGCATGAGTTATTCTCTGGGATATAGTTGACATACTCTTTGTATGCATTTGAACTCTTGGTCCTATTCTTTCGTGTACTTCATCTGTTCCTAAATATAAGATTTTTTAAAGATTTTATTATAAACTATGTATGAATGTATATAGACATATTATAAAATATAAATTTATTTATTTTGCTTCGTATGTAATCTATAATAAAAAAACTTTAAAAGGTCTTATATTTAAGAACGGAGGGAGTACAAATGAACACAGAGGTGAGCAGCAACTCGAAGGCTGTCCGTATCTCAGGTGGTAAAATTGGCCTGAAAGGAATCACCATACCTACGAGGAAGCTTCTAGAGAGTAATCTTTGTACCTGACGTATTGTGTACTTCCCGACATTTAGTCTGAAAATCTTGTTATTCTTTTTCCACTGTTTTAAGTTAGTGGTCATGATCTGAATTTTTCTGAAGAGGTAAAACATTCTAAACTTTATAAATAATGAATTTAATTATTATCTGAATGTTGCTCTAGAATGACTGGTTAATTTTAAGTCCACTAATTTGCAGGCCAATACTCACTGTAGTTTTGGATGTTCGGTGGCAGTTAAATAGAACCGTTTGACTATGTATTTTCTAGTTTTCTTCCATTTGTTAGTTATAGACCTCTCGCATTGTTTCATCTCATCTCATGGAGCACTCGTGTCACTTGCATCATGTTTGTTCTGCCCAAGAGTTGTTGTTCAATTTCCTTCTACACTTCTGCTAAAGCTTGTAGATTCTCAACCTGCTGGTGAGCTGCGCAGATTGACCCGGCCACCTCCGCACGCGAGCTGCCGGAAGACCCGGAGGTCCGCGAGCGCCTCAATGCGGAGCGCGCGGACGAGGAAATACGAGCTCTATAGGTCAGAGGCGGCCGGGACGGCGGCGGGCGGCGGTTCCCCTCGCGCGTGGGGCGGCGCGAGCCGGCCTCCTCGGGCCTGGGCGCGGCACAGGGTGCCGTGGCTCGCGGGTATGGGAATGGGATGCCTGCGTGGGTGATGCGGCGGCGCGGAGTCCAGGTTATGTGCAACTTTCCTCCAAGTAGGCATGCTTCAGCATGCCATTCAAATTACTCCAGTACGATTAGGATTTCATTGCGAAATATTGTGGTGGTGGTTAACCCGGCAGGCATAACACACCTGATTAGCGAACCATGACAGCTAGCAACGGCTGATGATAACATGTACATCACCGGATTCCAAAACAAAAACACGGCTGGAACATGCTGAAAACACATTTTGATCAAACTCCAAATTGCACGTCGACACTCCCGTTTGGGCACCGCCGGTATCCCTGGATCAAACGAGCACGCATCAATTTTCATTTGGATCCATTAGAATGTGATTGGCCTGAATGCAAGAATCCTGCCATTTTGAGAAGAAAAGAAAAAAAAAACACTGCCTCACGACAATCCTCTTACAAGTTACAACCACCGAAGAAGGCTCCCTTCAACAAATTAACAACTTAGCAGGCTACTTCCTAACAGAAATTATATTTTGTTGTACTCCAATATCTCAAGCATACTCTATATAATACGCAAAGGAAACATATGTGTACACTTTATTTATTGTTCTCAACAACAGTAGCAAGAGTTAGAATGGGTTAAATCACATGAAGTGCTTACTATTTATACTAATTACAATAGCTTGAACAGACATAACGCTTTGATGAGCCTACCTAACTTTGTCATGCACGGGTATGATCGTATATGGCTATAATCGTATAGGTGAACTGCAGATTGTGTGGGCGCTTCATGACACGGGACAGCACACCGATGGCACTCCGCCGCGCTTGGATGCGGCCAGGAATCCTCGATGCGGCACCCGAATCCTGGTAAATAGAGGACACATTGCACGTGTAGTGTGTATTTGACTTGCTATCAACTGCCTTTGCTATCTAACACTAAATTCTTCATTCGTGTTGTCCTAGGATGGATGCAATTGTACGTAGCCTATTCAGACTATGATTCACCAACATATGATGCACGGACTGCGCGCCACCGCACACCTTTAACCTTCTACCTTTTGGTGTACTCCAATATCTCATACACTACAAGATATGGAGAAATATATGCATCAACTTATAAATTCTCAGTGGCAGTAGAGTTGAGATTGGTGCAATTAATGTGGACAAGTGCTGAGTATTTATACATTACTACTACAGCTATATGTCATACTCCCTCCGGTTTAGATGAACCTAACCAACTTAATCATCCAGACCAGGAAAGTCATATGTATACAACTAGACCAGTCATACAAATTCTATGCTCAGCCGATTGGCGGACGAGCGCATTCAATGCTTGAGAGGAATCCCCAAATGAAATTAATTAACAAGAGCACGAGTTGTTGTGTGGAAGATAGTAGTAACAGACTTGTATGCCCTTGATCTGTTATTCCTACTCTCTTATGTAGAAATGAACATAGAGTTGAGCAGCAACTCAAAGGCTGTGTCTCGGATGGCAAAATTGGCATGAAAGGAGTCAACTTGGCCCCCAACAACCACGCCAAAACAACGGTTCTCATTCTGTTCAAATTGCTCTCACTCAACATTATCATCTGATTTCACAAATGTGCCATCTATAAAATGTTTTAGATAATGGGATGCTAAAATCAGAGTAGCATGCCGTGACCAACTGAAATGATTACCGACTCCAAAAAGCTTTACCACTTTATTTTTTAAAACACGGTTCCTTAGGTATCGATCTCATTAAAAAAAAGTCGAAGAGAATTGCCCGGTTAATAATCGAAAAATCGGGCTAAAACCGTCACAAGGCGATCTGAAAACCTACACAAAAATGCACACACACCGCCAAGGGGAAGAGCTCCGTCAAGGTTGTAATCCAGCGTCATCGTCATCACACCTCTGCGAGGGCGACTCCAACTTCACCATTAACGATCATCGATGTAGCCTCTGCCGTAGACGAGCAAGAAACAACAATATGTGGCCATCCACACGCCGCTCGGAGGACGTCGATGACTAGCAATTGCGACCAGATTTGCTTGGAAGGGGCAACTCGAGGCGAGCGGATTTGCGGACAACTCGAGGCGAGCGGATTTGCGGACAACTCGAGGATGGCCCGTCAACATGGACAGCACACAGCAGCACCGCGTCCTTGGTCGTGACACTCCTAGCCAAAGCTTCCAGACGTGGATGGTGCAAAGCGACTACCATTTGGTATACCCAATATCTCATACTCTAGACGAAAAAAGGTCCCCCCACTTTACATTGCTCCCTCTGGTTTAAAATAAGTGTTGCTGTTCTAATATAAAATTTATACATTATTAAATTTACGATACTTATTTTGACGTGAAGGGAGTAGTATAAAGCAACCATCCCCGCATTACATCTCATACTCTCTTAAATATGGAGAAACATAGGAGTATGTATCAACTTAATCCTTAACATCACTGGAGCTGTACAGCTTAGATGTGGCGAAGCGCTTATTTATACTACTTTCTTACAGAAGTATTACTACTAGGATTAGTATTACAGGTAATATGTCATATGACTTGGGTGAAACTAACTAACTGCCATGCAGATCAGGACAGTTAGAACCATCATATAACTTCGATGCTCAAGCGACTGGTAGACAAGCTTGCTTGATAAGTGCAGAAGCGTGGCAATACCTTTTTGTTATCACAATACTTGACTATTAGTTACAGGAGTTTGCAATACACAGTTACATATCGCCTTTGCAAATAAGTACTACAGCTTATTGCAAATAATACTACCAACAAAGATATAAGTACAACTCATTGCGGAGATGCAATTCGGCTTCCAGGAGCACGTGCTCCTGCCCATGGAAAATAAATTTTGAAATGTCAAAAAAATCCTAACAAGTGGATAATGCTAGCGCGCATTGGTCAAAGCAGAATAATAAATCACACTGAGATTTGTTGGAACAGAGTATGATATATATTGCAGTACACGCTACATCGAGAAAAAAATCACCATTTCAACTACATCCAGTGAAAGAAACATCGCAGCACAGCACCACCGCGTCCTTGGTCGTGACACTCCTATCCAAAGCGTCCAGACGTGGATGGTGCAAAGCGACTTAATAGCTTCCGGTCTGATGCATTGTGGCTACACATGTCTACCAGAAAAAGAAATACTAGCAGGAAGAGGAGACATTAGTGCTGCCACAGAGACAATTGAAACCTTAAACCTTCTATCATTTGGTATACCCCAATATCTCATACTCTCTTGACGAAAAAAGGTTCCCCCTTCTTTATACTCATCTGTTTCAAAATAACTGTTTCATCTTTATACTAGCTGTAGCAAAAAATTAAACTAAGGTTAAAGCATTTATTTTGGGACGGAACGGGCATTGTAAAGCAACCATCACCGCATTGCATCTCATACTCTCTTAATTATAAAGAAACATATGTATCAACTTAATCCTCAACATCAGTGGAGCTGTACAGCTTAGATGTGGAGAAGCGCTTACTATTTATACTACTTTCTTATAGAAGTATTTATACTACTAGGATTACTATTACAGGTAATATGTCATATGACTTGGGTGAAACTAACTAATTGTCATGCACAGGACAGTTAGAACCATCATATAACTTCTATGCTCAACCGACTGGACAAAGTGGAGAAGCGTGGCAACACCTTCTTGTTATCACAATACTCAGGCCCGGGCCCACAGTGGTGTCACATGTGCAGCCCGCACAGGGCCCACGATTTTGGGGGCCCCAAAATATATATATAATATAGCATATAGTTGTATAAAGAAAACGATTGGGCGTCGTGGCTTCGTGGGCGTCGTGGCTGGTGGCTCGTCTCCGCGCCGTGGTCGCCTCAAGCCAGCTGTCCGCTGGGCGGTGGGTGCATGGACCAGCAGGACGTTGCCTCGCTAGAGCGACCTGGGCCTGTGGCTTGTAGCCTGTAGGTCAGGCGCGCAGGCCTCCGTGACTCCATCTACGAAACGTGATCGCCAGCGCCAGCCGCCAGGTGCACACATCTTCCCCCATCGATGATCCCAGGACGCAGGTGCGCACGACGAAGGTCTGCATGATCCCATCGATGATCGATCTGTAGACGTCTTCCCCCATCGATCTATACTTCTGTAGACGTGATCGCACAGAACGGAAGGATACGCGTCGTCTCTACCGTTGATGCCGTGCGTGCGCATGTACGACAGTACGAGTAGCGCTCCCGTCTCTATTTCGGTAAGAAAAGAATATCTCGTCGGCTCGTCGCCTTCTCGTTCGCATCATGACTGATCACTTCATCTGCTTATCAGTCGATCCCGCGATCCGATTTAGGCCGCCGCCGAGACTTGTCGTCTCGTCGGATTGATCCCAGTTCATCCGTGCAGGACACAAAACTAGGTGAGTTAGACAGTTCGTCTAAGTTCCAAACATTGATGCATGATCTCCAATTGATATATGCTACTATATAACTTCAATTTCATTGTATTCATCTTTTTGATCTTGTGTTTCAATAATATAGATTTGAATCATCATGGGGAAACATCAGTTTGGTGCCTATAAGCGCAAGAGAAAAGCGGAAGAACAAAATTTAATTAATAAATCTTATAAAGGCGGCATGGACAAATTTGTTAGAAAAGAAGCACCGCAAGTGTCATCCAGTAATCAGTCTGTTGATCCTTCTACCCTTGCAATTGTTCCTTACAATGATGCTAGAGATGGTCAGACAGAGACAGATAATATGGAAGTAGAGGATCATATTGATGTTAACTTGAATAGTTCACCTCGTGAGGATGTTGATGATTTTTCTAAGTCTGATATATTTGATCCAAGAAACCGGGATTCTCTTGGTTCTAAACAGATTGATATCTTAGCACAAAAGGGTTCAAAAAGAGACAATTCAATTAAGAAAGGTCCTAAAGATAGATATCGTAAAAGGTTTACCGCAATATTCTATACTAGATTTCTATCAAATGGAGAGTGTTGTGATAGAGACTGACTTGTCTATTCTAAACAACTTGATAGAGTCTTTTGCTTTGCTTGTAAGTTATTTAGAAAAAGTCATCAGAAAGGTCAATTGGCAAATAAGGGTTGTAATGATTGGTCACATATGACCAATAGACTAAAAGACCATGAGACAAGTGGGGATCATGTTTTGAGTATGACTAATTGGTATGAGTTGCGCATTAGATTGGAAAAACATCAAACTATTGATAAAGCAGCTCAACGACAACTTGGGAAAGAGAAGGACCATTGGAGAAAGGTATTATTCAGAATTGTTTGCATTGTAAAATTTCTTGCCAAGCATAATCTAGCATTATGTGGTACTAATGGCAAGTTGTATGAAGATAGCAATGGTAATTTCTTGGGTTTGGTAGAGATGTTGGTTGAATTTGACCCCATTATTCAGGAGCATGTTCGTCGTATTACAAATGAAGAAACTCATGCTCATTATCTTGATCATAATATTCAGAATGAATTGCTACACTTGCTTGCTTCTTGTATTAGGTCTGAAATTATCAAGAAAATAAAGAGCGCAAAGTATTTCTCTGTCATACTTGATTGTACCCTTGATGCAAGTCACCAAGAGCAAGTGTCTTTAATTATAAGATATGTGGATTCATCTTCAAGTCAAGTTTGCATAGAAGAGTCCTTTCTAGAATTTCTTGATGTAAATGATACAACTGGCCAAGGACTTTTTGAGGTGCTACAGAATGAGCTAAAACTTCTTGATCTTGATATAAATGATGTGCGAGGACAAGGTTATGTTAATGGATCAAATATGAAAGGAACGCATCAAGGGGTATAAAGAAAACTTTTGGATGTAAATCCTAGAGCTTTTTATTCTGCTTGTGGTTGTCATAGCCTTAATTTAACACTTTGTGATATGGCCAAGACTTGTGGTAGAGCAAAAGACTTTTTTGGGATCATCCAACTCATCTATACAACTTTTGCAAATTCTACTAAGAACTGGCATATTTTGAAAGAAAACATATCAGGATTGACTCTCAAGTGTGTGTCAGCTACGCGTTGGGAGAGTCGTGTTGAAAGTGTTAAACCAATTAGATTTCAATGTTCAGACATTCGGGAGGCTCTACTTCAGGTAACCAATATGTTCATATTGATAATGATGTAATTCATTCAGCCTTTGACTAGATCTAGCCGTAACATTTATGAACTTTCTTTTAATTTCAGGTATCTGAAACTAATAGTGATCCAAAGGCAAGCAGTGAGGCTCTAGGTTTGGCAAACAATGAACTTGGAGAGTATGAATTTATCCTGGCAATAGTCATTTGGTATGAGGTATTGTCTGCTATTAATTTAATAAGCAAGAACTTGCAAAAAAAGGATATGCTTATTAATGTTGCAATTGAGAAAGTGAAAGGGCTTATTTCTTTCTTTGAGGGGTACAGAGAAACTGGTTTCTTAGAAGCATTGGAGATACCAAAGAAATTGCACTTGAGATGAATATTGATGCAACATTTCGTAAAAGAAGAGAAATTAAAAGAAAGAAACAGTTTGATGAGAACCCAGACGACACAAATATTGCCACACAGTCTGGAGAGGAATCATTTAGAGTCAACTATTTCATACGTGTTGTTGATCAAGCAATTTCCTCACTCACAAGGAGATTTGAGCAATATGAAGGTTACCAGAAAATATTTGGTTTCTTATTTACCTCTGAAACATTGCGTTCATTGGATAAGGATAGTTTGAAATCTTCTTGTGTTAATATTGAGGCTTCCCTTATCAAGGATAAACAATCTGATATTGATGCCAATGAACTATTTGTTGAGTTGAAGTTTCTTCAAGATTTCATGCCAAAAGAAAATATCGGACCTGTTGAAATTCTGAATTTTTTGAAGCGGCATGATTGTTTTCTCAATGCAAGTATTGCATATAGAGTTCTGTTGACCATTCCTGTGACAGTTGCATTGGCAGAAAGAAGTTTTTCAAATTGAAACTATTGAAGTCCTATATGCGTACTACTATGACACAACAAAGACTCAATGATTTGGCCACAATAGCACTTGAGGGTGAAGTCTTGGAGAAGGTTGATGACGAGGATATCATTGAAGATTTTATTTCAAAGAATACTGCAAGAATGAGGATGTTCAAATAAATAGCAATCGAAAGTTGCATAGGTATGACTTTTTTATATGTCCATTTTTTATGTAAGATATTATATTATATACATTATAATTTTTTCTATGAGACATATATACATTATAATTGCTTGTTAGTTCATATTTTTATGAGATAGGGCCCCATTTTTTCGTTCCGCACAGGACCCGGATTTTGCCGGCCCGGCCCTGACAATACTTACAGTATTAGTTACAGGAGTTTGCAATACGCAGTTCCATATCGACTCTGTAAGTAAGTACTACAGCTTATTGCAAATAATACTATCAGCAAAGATATAAATACAACTAATTGCGGAGATGCAATTCGGCTCCCAGGAGGACGTGCTCCTGCCTATGGAAAATAAATTTTAAAATGTCAAAAAATCCTAACAAATGGATAATGCTAGCGCACATTGGTCAAAGAAGAACAATAAATCACACTGAGATTTGTTGGAATAGAGTATATATACTTCCTCTGTTCCTAAATAGTAAATGTAAGACCTTTTAGAAATTTTACTATAAACTACATACGGATGTATGTAGTCATATTTTAAAATTTAGATTCATTTACTTAGTTTCGTATCTAGTCTAGAGTAAAATCTTTAAAATATCTGATTAGCGAACCATGACAGCTAGCAACGGCTGATGATAACATGTACATCACCGGATTCCAAAACAAAAACACGGCTGGAACATGCTGAAAACATATTTTGATCGAACTCCAAATTGCAAGTCAACACTCCCGTTTGGGCACCGGCCGGTATCCCTGGATCAAACGAGCACGAATCAATTTTCATTTGGATCTATTAGAACGTGATTGGCCTGAATGCAAGAATCCTGCCATTTTCAAAAGAAAAGAAAAAAAACACTGCTTCACGACAATCCTCTTACAACCACCGAAGAAAACTCCCTTCAACAAATTAACAACTTAGCAGGCTACTTCCCAACAGAAATTATATTTTGTTGTACTCCAATATCTCAAGCATACTCTATATAATACGCAAAGGAAACATATGTGTACACTTTATTTATTGTTCTCAACAACAGTGGCAAGAGTTAGAATGGGTTAAATCACATGAAGTGCTTACTATTTATACTAATTACAATAGCTTGAACAGACATAACGCTTTGATGAGCCTACCTAACTTTGTCATGCACGGGTATGATCGTATATGGCTATAATCGTATAGGTGAACTGCAGATTGTGTGGGCGCTTCATGACACGGGACAGCACACCGATGGCACTCCGCCGCGCTTGGATGCGGCCAGGAATCCTCGATGCGGCACCCGAATCCTGGTAAATAGAGGACACATTGCACGTGTAGTGTGTATTTGACTTGCTATCAACTGCCTTTGCTATCTAACACTAAATTCTTCATTCGTGTTGTCCTAGGATGGATGCAATTGTACGTAGCCTATTCAGACTATGATTCACCAACATATGATGCACGGACTGCGCGCCACCGCACACCTTTAACCTTCTACCTTTTGGTGTACTCCAATATCTCATACACTACAAGATATGGAGAAATATATGCATCAACTTATAAATTCTCAGTGGCAGTAGAGTTGAGATTGGTGCAATTAATGTGGACAAGTGCTGAGTATTTATACATTACTACTACAGCTATATGTCATACTCCCTCCGGTTTAGATGAACCTAACCAACTTAATCATCCAGACCAGGAAAGTCATATGTATACAACTAGACCAGTCATACAAATTCTATGCTCAGCCGATTGGCGGACGAGCGCATTCAATGCTTGAGAGGAATCCCCAAATGAAATTAATTAACAAGAGCACGAGTTGTTGTGTGGAAGATAGTAGTAACAGACTTGTATGCCCTTGATCTGTTATTCCTACTCTCTTATGTAGAAATGAACATAGAGTTGAGCAGCAACTCAAAGGCTGTGTCTCGGATGGCAAAATTGGCATGAAAGGAGTCAACTTGGCCCCCAACAACCACGCCAAAACAACGGTTCTCATTCTGTTCAAATTGCTCTCACTCAACATTATCATCTGATTTCACAAATGTGCCATCTATAAAATGTTTTAGATAATGGGATGCTAAAATCAGAGTAGCATGCCGTGACCAACTGAAATGATTACCGACTCCAAAAAGCTTTACCACTTTATTTTTTAAAACACGGTTCCTTAGGTATCGATCTCATTAAAAAAAAGTCGAAGAGAATTGCCCGGTTAATAATCGAAAAATCGGGCTAAAACCGTCACAAGGCGATCTGAAAACCTACACAAAAATGCACACACACCGCCAAGGGGAAGAGCTCCGTCAAGGTTGTAATCCAGCGTCATCGTCATCACACCTCTGCGAGGGCGACTCCAACTTCACCATTAACGATCATCGATGTAGCCTCTGCCGTAGACGAGCAAGAAACAACAATATGTGGCCATCCACACGCCGCTCGGAGGACGTCGATGACTAGCAATTGCGACCAGATTTGCTTGGAAGGGGCAACTCGAGGCGAGCGGATTTGCGGACAACTCGAGGCGAGCGGATTTGCGGACAACTCGAGGATGGCCCGTCAACATGGACAGCACACAGCAGCACCGCGTCCTTGGTCGTGACACTCCTAGCCAAAGCTTCCAGACGTGGATGGTGCAAAGCGACTACCATTTGGTATACCCAATATCTCATACTCTAGACGAAAAAAGGTCCCCCCACTTTACATTGCTCCCTCTGGTTTAAAATAAGTGTTGCTGTTCTAATATAAAATTTATACATTATTAAATTTACGATACTTATTTTGACGTGAAGGGAGTAGTATAAAGCAACCATCCCCGCATTACATCTCATACTCTCTTAAATATGGAGAAACATAGGAGTATGTATCAACTTAATCCTTAACATCACTGGAGCTGTACAGCTTAGATGTGGCGAAGCGCTTATTTATACTACTTTCTTACAGAAGTATTACTACTAGGATTAGTATTACAGGTAATATGTCATATGACTTGGGTGAAACTAACTAACTGCCATGCAGATCAGGACAGTTAGAACCATCATATAACTTCGATGCTCAAGCGACTGGTAGACAAGCTTGCTTGATAAGTGCAGAAGCGTGGCAATACCTTTTTGTTATCACAATACTTGACTATTAGTTACAGGAGTTTGCAATACACAGTTACATATCGCCTTTGCAAATAAGTACTACAGCTTATTGCAAATAATACTACCAACAAAGATATAAGTACAACTCATTGCGGAGATGCAATTCGGCTTCCAGGAGCACGTGCTCCTGCCCATGGAAAATAAATTTTGAAATGTCAAAAAAATCCTAACAAGTGGATAATGCTAGCGCGCATTGGTCAAAGCAGAATAATAAATCACACTGAGATTTGTTGGAACAGAGTATGATATATATTGCAGTACACGCTACATCGAGAAAAAAATCACCATTTCAACTACATCCAGTGAAAGAAACATCGCAGCACAGCACCACCGCGTCCTTGGTCGTGACACTCCTATCCAAAGCGTCCAGACGTGGATGGTGCAAAGCGACTTAATAGCTTCCGGTCTGATGCATTGTGGCTACACATGTCTACCAGAAAAAGAAATACTAGCAGGAAGAGGAGACATTAGTGCTGCCACAGAGACAATTGAAACCTTAAACCTTCTATCATTTGGTATACCCCAATATCTCATACTCTCTTGACGAAAAAAGGTTCCCCCTTCTTTATACTCATCTGTTTCAAAATAACTGTTTCATCTTTATACTAGCTGTAGCAAAAAATTAAACTAAGGTTAAAGCATTTATTTTGGGACGGAACGGGCATTGTAAAGCAACCATCACCGCATTGCATCTCATACTCTCTTAATTATAAAGAAACATATGTATCAACTTAATCCTCAACATCAGTGGAGCTGTACAGCTTAGATGTGGAGAAGCGCTTACTATTTATACTACTTTCTTATAGAAGTATTTATACTACTAGGATTACTATTACAGGTAATATGTCATATGACTTGGGTGAAACTAACTAATTGTCATGCACAGGACAGTTAGAACCATCATATAACTTCTATGCTCAACCGACTGGACAAAGTGGAGAAGCGTGGCAACACCTTCTTGTTATCACAATACTCAGGCCCGGGCCCACAGTGGTGTCACATGTGCAGCCCGCACAGGGCCCACGATTTTGGGGGCCCCAAAATATATATATAATATAGCATATAGTTGTATAAAGAAAACGATTGGGCGTCGTGGCTTCGTGGGCGTCGTGGCTGGTGGCTCGTCTCCGCGCCGTGGTCGCCTCAAGCCAGCTGTCCGCTGGGCGGTGGGTGCATGGACCAGCAGGACGTTGCCTCGCTAGAGCGACCTGGGCCTGTGGCTTGTAGCCTGTAGGTCAGGCGCGCAGGCCTCCGTGACTCCATCTACGAAACGTGATCGCCAGCGCCAGCCGCCAGGTGCACACATCTTCCCCCATCGATGATCCCAGGACGCAGGTGCGCACGACGAAGGTCTGCATGATCCCATCGATGATCGATCTGTAGACGTCTTCCCCCATCGATCTATACTTCTGTAGACGTGATCGCACAGAACGGAAGGATACGCGTCGTCTCTACCGTTGATGCCGTGCGTGCGCATGTACGACAGTACGAGTAGCGCTCCCGTCTCTATTTCGGTAAGAAAAGAATATCTCGTCGGCTCGTCGCCTTCTCGTTCGCATCATGACTGATCACTTCATCTGCTTATCAGTCGATCCCGCGATCCGATTTAGGCCGCCGCCGAGACTTGTCGTCTCGTCGGATTGATCCCAGTTCATCCGTGCAGGACACAAAACTAGGTGAGTTAGACAGTTCGTCTAAGTTCCAAACATTGATGCATGATCTCCAATTGATATATGCTACTATATAACTTCAATTTCATTGTATTCATCTTTTTGATCTTGTGTTTCAATAATATAGATTTGAATCATCATGGGGAAACATCAGTTTGGTGCCTATAAGCGCAAGAGAAAAGCGGAAGAACAAAATTTAATTAATAAATCTTATAAAGGCGGCATGGACAAATTTGTTAGAAAAGAAGCACCGCAAGTGTCATCCAGTAATCAGTCTGTTGATCCTTCTACCCTTGCAATTGTTCCTTACAATGATGCTAGAGATGGTCAGACAGAGACAGATAATATGGAAGTAGAGGATCATATTGATGTTAACTTGAATAGTTCACCTCGTGAGGATGTTGATGATTTTTCTAAGTCTGATATATTTGATCCAAGAAACCGGGATTCTCTTGGTTCTAAACAGATTGATATCTTAGCACAAAAGGGTTCAAAAAGAGACAATTCAATTAAGAAAGGTCCTAAAGATAGATATCGTAAAAGGTTTACCGCAATATTCTATACTAGATTTCTATCAAATGGAGAGTGTTGTGATAGAGACTGACTTGTCTATTCTAAACAACTTGATAGAGTCTTTTGCTTTGCTTGTAAGTTATTTAGAAAAAGTCATCAGAAAGGTCAATTGGCAAATAAGGGTTGTAATGATTGGTCACATATGACCAATAGACTAAAAGACCATGAGACAAGTGGGGATCATGTTTTGAGTATGACTAATTGGTATGAGTTGCGCATTAGATTGGAAAAACATCAAACTATTGATAAAGCAGCTCAACGACAACTTGGGAAAGAGAAGGACCATTGGAGAAAGGTATTATTCAGAATTGTTTGCATTGTAAAATTTCTTGCCAAGCATAATCTAGCATTATGTGGTACTAATGGCAAGTTGTATGAAGATAGCAATGGTAATTTCTTGGGTTTGGTAGAGATGTTGGTTGAATTTGACCCCATTATTCAGGAGCATGTTCGTCGTATTACAAATGAAGAAACTCATGCTCATTATCTTGATCATAATATTCAGAATGAATTGCTACACTTGCTTGCTTCTTGTATTAGGTCTGAAATTATCAAGAAAATAAAGAGCGCAAAGTATTTCTCTGTCATACTTGATTGTACCCTTGATGCAAGTCACCAAGAGCAAGTGTCTTTAATTATAAGATATGTGGATTCATCTTCAAGTCAAGTTTGCATAGAAGAGTCCTTTCTAGAATTTCTTGATGTAAATGATACAACTGGCCAAGGACTTTTTGAGGTGCTACAGAATGAGCTAAAACTTCTTGATCTTGATATAAATGATGTGCGAGGACAAGGTTATGTTAATGGATCAAATATGAAAGGAACGCATCAAGGGGTATAAAGAAAACTTTTGGATGTAAATCCTAGAGCTTTTTATTCTGCTTGTGGTTGTCATAGCCTTAATTTAACACTTTGTGATATGGCCAAGACTTGTGGTAGAGCAAAAGACTTTTTTGGGATCATCCAACTCATCTATACAACTTTTGCAAATTCTACTAAGAACTGGCATATTTTGAAAGAAAACATATCAGGATTGACTCTCAAGTGTGTGTCAGCTACGCGTTGGGAGAGTCGTGTTGAAAGTGTTAAACCAATTAGATTTCAATGTTCAGACATTCGGGAGGCTCTACTTCAGGTAACCAATATGTTCATATTGATAATGATGTAATTCATTCAGCCTTTGACTAGATCTAGCCGTAACATTTATGAACTTTCTTTTAATTTCAGGTATCTGAAACTAATAGTGATCCAAAGGCAAGCAGTGAGGCTCTAGGTTTGGCAAACAATGAACTTGGAGAGTATGAATTTATCCTGGCAATAGTCATTTGGTATGAGGTATTGTCTGCTATTAATTTAATAAGCAAGAACTTGCAAAAAAAGGATATGCTTATTAATGTTGCAATTGAGAAAGTGAAAGGGCTTATTTCTTTCTTTGAGGGGTACAGAGAAACTGGTTTCTTAGAAGCATTGGAGATACCAAAGAAATTGCACTTGAGATGAATATTGATGCAACATTTCGTAAAAGAAGAGAAATTAAAAGAAAGAAACAGTTTGATGAGAACCCAGACGACACAAATATTGCCACACAGTCTGGAGAGGAATCATTTAGAGTCAACTATTTCATACGTGTTGTTGATCAAGCAATTTCCTCACTCACAAGGAGATTTGAGCAATATGAAGGTTACCAGAAAATATTTGGTTTCTTATTTACCTCTGAAACATTGCGTTCATTGGATAAGGATAGTTTGAAATCTTCTTGTGTTAATATTGAGGCTTCCCTTATCAAGGATAAACAATCTGATATTGATGCCAATGAACTATTTGTTGAGTTGAAGTTTCTTCAAGATTTCATGCCAAAAGAAAATATCGGACCTGTTGAAATTCTGAATTTTTTGAAGCGGCATGATTGTTTTCTCAATGCAAGTATTGCATATAGAGTTCTGTTGACCATTCCTGTGACAGTTGCATTGGCAGAAAGAAGTTTTTCAAATTGAAACTATTGAAGTCCTATATGCGTACTACTATGACACAACAAAGACTCAATGATTTGGCCACAATAGCACTTGAGGGTGAAGTCTTGGAGAAGGTTGATGACGAGGATATCATTGAAGATTTTATTTCAAAGAATACTGCAAGAATGAGGATGTTCAAATAAATAGCAATCGAAAGTTGCATAGGTATGACTTTTTTATATGTCCATTTTTTATGTAAGATATTATATTATATACATTATAATTTTTTCTATGAGACATAT
This sequence comes from Hordeum vulgare subsp. vulgare, assembly GCF_904849725.1. Taxonomy (NCBI): domain Eukaryota; kingdom Viridiplantae; phylum Streptophyta; class Magnoliopsida; order Poales; family Poaceae; genus Hordeum; species Hordeum vulgare. The sequence goes on from NC_058519.1 coordinate 17,875,663, forward strand.
ATACATTATAATTGCTTGTTAGTTCATATTTTTATGAGATAGGGCCCCATTTTTTCGTTCCGCACAGGACCCGGATTTTGCCGGCCCGGCCCTGACAATACTTACAGTATTAGTTACAGGAGTTTGCAATACGCAGTTCCATATCGACTCTGTAAGTAAGTACTACAGCTTATTGCAAATAATACTATCAGCAAAGATATAAATACAACTAATTGCGGAGATGCAATTCGGCTCCCAGGAGGACGTGCTCCTGCCTATGGAAAATAAATTTTAAAATGTCAAAAAATCCTAACAAATGGATAATGCTAGCGCACATTGGTCAAAGAAGAACAATAAATCACACTGAGATTTGTTGGAATAGAGTATATATACTTCCTCTGTTCCTAAATAGTAAATGTAAGACCTTTTAGAAATTTTACTATAAACTACATACGGATGTATGTAGTCATATTTTAAAATTTAGATTCATTTACTTAGTTTCGTATCTAGTCTAGAGTAAAATCTTTAAAATATCTGATTAGCGAACCATGACAGCTAGCAACGGCTGATGATAACATGTACATCACCGGATTCCAAAACAAAAACACGGCTGGAACATGCTGAAAACATATTTTGATCGAACTCCAAATTGCAAGTCAACACTCCCGTTTGGGCACCGGCCGGTATCCCTGGATCAAACGAGCACGAATCAATTTTCATTTGGATCTATTAGAACGTGATTGGCCTGAATGCAAGAATCCTGCCATTTTCAAAAGAAAAGAAAAAAAACACTGCTTCACGACAATCCTCTTACAACCACCGAAGAAAACTCCCTTCAACAAATTAACAACTTAGCAGGCTACTTCCCAACAGAAATTATATTTTGTTGTACTCCAATATCTCAAGCATACTCTATATAATACGCAAAGGAAACATATGTGTACACTTTATTTATTGTTCTCAACAACAGTGGCAAGAGTTAGAATGGGTTAAATCACATGAAGTGCTTACTATTTATACTAATTACAATAGCTTGAACAGACATAACGCTTTGATGAGCCTACCTAACTTTGTCATGCACGGGTATGATCGTATATGGCTATAATCGTATAGGTGAACTGCAGATTGTGTGGGCGCTTCATGACACGGGACAGCACACCGATGGCACTCCGCCGCGCTTGGATGCGGCCAGGAATCATCGGTGCAGCACCGGAATCCTGGTAAATAGAGGACACATTGCACGTGTGGTAGTGTGGTGTGTATTTGACTTGCTATCAGCTGCCTTTGCTATCTAACACTAAATTCTTCATTCGTGTTGTCCTAGGATGGATGCAATTGTACCTAGCCTATTCAGACTATGATTCACCAACATATGGTGCACAGACTGCGCGCCACCGCACACCTTTAACCTTCTACCTTTTGGTGTACTCCAATATCTCATACACTATAAAATATGAAGAAATATATGCATCAACTTATAAATTCTCAGTGGCAGTAGAGTTGAGAATGGGTGCAATGTGGACAAGTGCTTAGTATTTATACTACTATGATTACTACTACAGCTATATGTCATACGACTTAGATGAACCTAACCAAGTTCATCATCTAGACCAGAAAAGTCATATGTATACAACTAGACCGGTCATACAAATTGTATGCTCAGCCAATTGGCGGACGAGCGCATTCAATGCTTGAGAGGAATCCCCAAATGAAATTAACAAGAGCACGAGTTATTGAGTGTAAGATAGTAGTAACAGACTTGTATGCCCTTGATCTGTTATTCCTACTCTCTCATGTAGAAATGAACATAGAGTTGAGCAGTAGCTCAAAGGCGGTGTCTCGGGTGGCAAAATTGGCATGAAAGGAGTCAACTTGACCCCCAACAACCACGCCAAAACAACGGTTCTCATTCTGTTCAAATTGCTCTCACTCAACATTATCATCTGATTTCACAAATGTGCCATCTATAAAATGTTTTAGATAATGGGATGCTAAAATCAGAGTAGCATGCCGTGACCAACTGAAATGATTACGGAGTCTAGAAAGCTTTACCACTTTATTTTTTGAAACGCGGTCCCTTAGGTATCGATTTCATTAAAAAAGGTCGAAGAGAATTGCCCGGTTAATAATCGGAAAATCGGGCTAAAACCGTCACAATGCGCCCACAACAAGGCACACAAGGCGACCTGAAAACCTACACAAAAACGCACACACGCCGTCAAGGGAAAGAGCTTCATCAAGGTTGTAATCCGGCGTCATCGTCATCACACCTCTGCGAGGGCGACTCCGACTTCACCATTAACAATCATCAATGTAGGCTTCACCGTAGACGAGCAAAAAACAACAATATGTGGCCATCCACACGCCGCTCGGAGGACGTCGATGACTAGCAATTGCGACCAGATTTGCTTGGAAGGGGCAACTCGAGGCGAGCGGATTTGCCTGGTAGGGGCAACTCGAGGATGGCCCGTCAACATGGACAGCGCACAGCACACCGCGTCCTTGGTCGTGACACTCCTAGCCAAAGCTTCCAGACGTGGATGGTGCAAAGCGACTACCATTTGGTATACCCAATATCTCATACTCTAGACGAAAAAAGGTCCCCCCACTTTACATTACTCCCTCCGGTTTAAAATAAGTGTCGCTGTTTTAGTATAAAATTTATACAATATTAAATTTGCGATACTTATTTTGAGATGAAGGGAGTAGTATAAAGCAACCATCCCCGCATTACATCTCATACTCTCTTAAATATGGAGAAACATATGTATCAACTTAATCCTTAACATCACTGGAGCTGTACAGCTTAGATGTGGCGAAGCGCTTATTTATACTACTTTCTTACAAAAGTATTACTACTAGGATTAGTATTACAGGTAATATGTCATATGACTTTCCTGGTCTACCCACCTCATAGTAGTGGTCATAGTTTGAGCGCTTGCCTCTAGGGGGCTCCTACGGCACGTCGTTGTCCATGGCCGGGCTCTGGATGGGCGTCATCTCTCAAGGAGGCACCACGTCCTTGCTCTTCTCTTGCTCCTTTGGTCGGACCACCTCCTTGCCCTTGTTCTCCGTGTCGATTTGTATTATGGACAGGTTCATGCGGTTGGGTTAGGATCTCCATTATGCACATTTCAACATCTCATTAAAACTTATCACCCAGAATTCCATTATTTACCCATCCTGACGGTCACCACTCCACCTATCTGTCTCTCACTCTTCCTCCAACCCAACGACATGAACTCTGACAACAAGTCGAACCCCAATCCCAACCCCATCCCCAATCCCTTCCCTTGGGGCATTGGATGGAGGGCATTCGTCCTAGGGTGCTTGCTCGATGACCGCACCAAGTTTGAGAACGCCATGAAAGTGTGCTCTAACTTTAGCAGCTTGAAAGAGATGCACACAAAGTCAGACGTTGTGGTGAAAAAGGCCATGTAGGACGAGTTGAAGACATTGATTCTTGACCCAACAAAGGGCGCTATGTCAGCTGACATAGTTCACTGGGCCATGACTCAGGACGACTCCGACGATGCTAGATAGAGGGCAAAGTTGGCCAAGTACAAACAGTATCGGCATCCTCATGACCATCGTGCCACATTGTACTTCACCACAAAAAATGTGGTGGTGCCATTGGAGGAGGATCAAGAACAGGTGGCTATGGAGGTGGAAGAAGAAAATGCGATCACGATGATTATGAGGGCACCGGAGCCAGGACACTGAAGCATGCCCATCGAGCTGCACTCCAGCGAGGAAGAAGAGACAGTTGTGCAAGTCGGGGAGAAGACCAAGGCCAAGGCCACCCACCGCTCCAACCACCTCCAGGGTCCCCGAGGCTAAGATCTGTGTGTACTATGTAAGATGAACTCTAATCCCCAGCCCTATTGTACTCAATCCGGATCGGAATCTCATATCTACTGCTAGTCATGATGATGTTCTGATCACTCATATGGTGTTTACCCGATTCCCCATTCCCCTAACTTCGGACGAACCTAAACTCTAATCGAATGAGAAGTAGCACGTGAGAAGGGAAAAAATTGCTTACCGACATTGCCGAAGTGCTACGCCACGGATGCCGATGAAGGTGACCGGAGATCGACTTGCGGTTCTCCGATCTGTTGCACGCCAGAGCCGCCATAGGTGCATGGAGAGAGAAGAGAGGGGAGAGGGGGAGAGAGCGGTGAGGGTAATAACTGTCGGCACTTCGGAAAGCAACGCAGCTTCTCGATGGTGGCTCCTCGCGTGCAGCCCCCGCCGCCCACGTGCCTCGTGCGGGCCTGGCTCGTGAGAAAGTGCATCTTCAAGCATGCCTCGTGAGACATACCCAAATGTTTTTTTTAAGAAAGGGTTTTCCCCCCGGCCCATTTTATTAATGAAGCAACAAAGCAAACCGAACTACAAGACCAACGTCTACAACCAACTAAAGAAAACATCCAATCCAGGCAAAACACTCAGGTAATGTCTGGGGAGCAACTTAAACGATAGTCAACCGGCAACACTAAGAGACTCCAAGGACCTGGGCAAACACCAGAGCATAATTTTTATTACAACACCAAATCTAGAGAAGAAGCGGTCACATGTTCAGATCCATGCTATCCGCATGAGCTTCCCTTGGTGTTTGTCCAACAGAAGAACGAATCTCCGCAGAGTGTCCGCCTGCGCAGCGTCGCAAAGAACCAACCATTGCTACAGGATCCCTTTTAACTTGGCAAGACCGTAGCCTAGTCCTCTCCATGTGCGTCCGTGGAAACAAATTCATTCCTCAATCTCTAGATACTCCACAAGGAGGCAGTTGTTACCAGGTTAAGCACATGTATTTTTTTGTTAAATTTCCCAAAGCAATTAATTCTTCCAAGATGGAAGAATTCGCACACCAACGACCAAATACTACTAGTATTGATACAGTCAAAGAACAAATGTTGAATAGATTCAGCTTCATTACAGAACAAACATGATAAGTCATCAACTAGCTTCCTTTTAGCAACATTATCTTTAGTTAAGATCTTGTTGTATAAACATAACCACAGCAACACATGTATATTTTGTGGGCACAAAGTTTTCCGAAGAGTATCTCCAAAAGAAGAAACTACACCACCAAAGTTAATGCTGGTGTAAAAAGATTTAGCCGAATATTTTCCACTAGGCTCTAGTAGCCAAATAGGCAAGTCTTGGGAGTCCGACATTGGGAATCCCTTTAGATGTTCAATAAGTTGCAAAAAGTTTATGCCATGAAGATCCAATAATGTGTGCTGGCAACCAATCAATCCGTTTTCTTATTAATCTAGTTGGATCTTATGCGAGCAACCAAACGCATCCTAAGTGAAGAAGAATCTCAAGAGCAGCAAGATCATTGATGTATGTACTGGTCTCTGTCGTGCGTTAGTTTCTGAAAAACTCAGTTAACAGCTGCTGTGAAAGTTTCTGAAAAAATCAGTTCCGTCAGTTACTCAACAAAAATGCTAGATTTATAAAAGATCGCTACATAAACATACAGACTCCTATCTATATCTATATCTGTATATCTTATCTAATAATAAAGTAAATACTGTTTCTGGTCATCCGTCATGGAATTTGTCCCTAAATTTCGTATGAATTACCCCTTATGCTATCGGTAAGTGGAGGAAGTAAGTGGAGGAAACGATTCGGTTTATTATAAGTCGGTCGTTTGTGTCTGTGTCAACTGGCAGCGAATCCTCCATGAAGAACAAGTGCATGTCCATGCCGATTGGTTGGCTGCCTGCGCTTCCATCCTGGAGACTCAGGTTCTAACACCTGCCTTGAGCATTTATATTTTTTATATTTGCTTTTTTCGGATTTCTTTAGATGTACTCTGAATATTTCAATTATAAAAATCTTCTATATGCAAACTTCAAAAAATATATATCAATCATGCACTAAAGAAATACCAAACTTAAATAGGAAAAGTTTGCATTATATATAGAAAATGTACAGTACATATGGATTATTAATATAATTTTTCTTTCTTTTTGAATTTTCTATCATGCGTTTATTTTATTTTAATGTGCATAGAAAATGTTTCCGATGTATATAAAATGTATACAAAAGTATACAATGTGTATAGAATAAAATAGACATAAAAAATATATGTTTTACAAAATATTAATTATGTATTTGAAGAATGTCAAACTAGTATATCTAAAATGTTCCTGATGTACACAAAAATTATAGAATGTGTATTTAAAAAGTAGACAACAAAACTCAGTATAATTTAAAAAAAATGTTGACCATGAAGTATATTTTAAAAAATATAAATGTGTTTACTAAAAATGTTTCTAAATGTATCAAAAATGCACAATGTTGCTGATACAAGCTTTACGTAAACTAATGTCTTAACTTGATTTTCATATTGTTTATAAAAATTAATAATAATTTTTTTATGAACTAACAAACATGCCCGTACGTCACAAGGTACAACATTTCGTATTATGTCCTTACAAATTGATTGATTTTAGTGGAGTTGTTTAATATGTTTAAAATCAAATAGCGCTGTCGGAAATGTTTTCCGTTATTATTTTTTACGTTACAATGCACGGGCATGTTTCCTACTGCTTTCTAGTCAAAACTGCCCCCTGATTTTTAGGGGCGGCCCGTGGCATATTAATAATTCATCTGAATATTTCAATTATAAAAATCTTCTATATGCAAACTTCAAAAAATATATATCAATCATGCACTAAAGAAATACCAAATTTGAATAGGAAAAGTTTGCATTATATATAGAAAATGTACAGTACATATGGATTATTAATATAATTTTTCTTTCTTTTTGAATTTTTTATCATGCATTTATTTTATTTTAATGTGCATAGAAAATGTTTCCGATGTATATAAAATGTATACAAAAGTATACAATGTGTATGGAATAAAGTAGACATAAAAAATATATGTTTTACAAAATATTAATTATGTATTTGAAGAATGTCAAACTTGTATATCTAAAATGTTCTTGATGTATACAAAAAGTATAGAATGTGTATTTAAAAAGTAGACAACAAAACTCAGTGTATTTTAAAAAAATTGTTGACCATGAATTATATTTTAAACAATATTAAACGTGTTTATTAAAATGTTTCTAAATGTATCAAAAATGCACAATGTTGCTAATACAAGCTTTACGTAAACTAATGGCTTAACTTGATTTTCATATTGTTTACAAAAATTAATATTAATTTTTTTATGAACTAACAAACATGCTCGTACGTCACAACGTACAACATTTGGTATTATGTCCTTACAAATTGATTGATTTTAGTGGAGTTGTTTAATATGTTTAAAATCAAATGGCGCTGTCGTAGGGAAATGTTTTCCGTTATTATTTTTTACGTTACAACCCACGTGCATGTTTCCTACTGCTTTTTAATCAAAACTGCCCCCTGATTTTTAGGGGCGGCCCGTGGCATATTAATATCCAATAAAAAACAGTCATCTCACCGTACGCCTCTTTACCCCGTAATTATACATAGGTGGTAGCCGTGCGGCCTCAGGCACCTATAGACATCATGCAGCTAGCACCGACGTCCACGAAACCGTAACATTTTCGGAACACTACCCCGTCTGCCATATTCCCTGGCGGCCCTTCCGACTCCTCCATGATGGATACATGGCCCCACGTCGGCAATGGCGTGACGGCCGTCAAGGCGAGCGTAACCTGTATACGACCTGATGCATTACATCTGCGTGCTCCTCACATCACGTATGCAATGGCCATCGTGGAGGTCAAGATCGGATACAACCACGGCATCAGCTGACCGGCGGTTGTCGCGTACCAGTGGGACCATATCTCCGCCTTCTTCAAGGAGACCATCCAGTCTCCTTCGTTGAGGTCTCGGTGTGCGCGCCACCGCACCCAATGTCGGTCAGGTTTTGTACGACCTCTCTAAGGTGCCACGCCACCGGACAGCACACCGGTGAGGAGTACCGTATCTAAATAAATCGAACGTCACGTAGAATTCTCTTGTAGTTGTACAACAATTGAAAGGCCACGACAAGAGCTTGCTCTCTAAATAAATTTAGGTCTGAAATTTTATATGTTTCATGTACCTCTCTATCTCTAAGAAAATATGCCGGAGTGAGCAGCTTGGAATGACGAGTGCTTACCGTTCGACAGCACGGCACGGCGTGCCATGGGACGATGGAGGCCACAGATTAAGATCATAAGGGATAAGGCGTGTTTGCATTCAAGTTGTGGCCTCGTAGTGTGTTGGGACTTCTTTATGTGGCTAAACTTGGACATGGCTCAACGGGACACGCAACATGCATCCGGGTTTTTTTTAATGGAACACCTCGATTTCATAAATCACACTAGCGCAACAAACACACTAGCCATCCGAATGTTTACATCATCTAATAGATCATCAAGCCAAAATTGTGTAGAGTTCAGCTGGTTGGGCTCGAAGACCGCTAAAGCATGCACTAATTTATTACATGCCCGAGGGGCAAAACCGAAAGAAAAATATGAACAAATTTTAAAAAGGAAAGGCTCGAATCTCCCGGAACAGAACTCCTTCACGTGTTAGGTCACTCTCCGTTGGAACAGTTCTTATTAATTCCTGACAATCCAATTTAACTTCAATATTGAACATACATCCAGTTTTTTCTAATACACAAGATGCGGGCGTGAAAGGAATAGGACACACGGGCCTATAAAAAACTTATTATTCTTTTAAATCTTAGTCGTCAATTTTTGTGATTAACATAAAATGAACAGATAAAAACGGATGATTTATGGACAATCACATAATAGCTTTGTATGTTAAGGATGAATATGATTATCATGATATATATATCAAATTGTATAATTTGTTATATTTATGGCTGCTACAAAACTTTCTGTTATTGTTGAATAATTTGGAACTAAAAGTAGTTTTATAAAGGATATTAAATCTTAAACATATGCTAGGGGCGGTTAAAACATTTTTTTGGAAATAGGACAAATTAAAATATGGATTTTATACCAAATGTTTATCTAGAATTATTAATATCTTTAATTTCTATTATTTAGCTAAGTAACCACACAACAACGTAGTATAATATTAAATATGTATTTCTTTTTTGCCATTTGATGTTTTTACTCAAAAAATTAACTCTATAAAATTGTTATTGTATGTTTTATACAAAACTCGTGTTTAAACAAAAGTTGGAAAATTGAATAAATTGTATAGTATATTTGTGTGTAATTGCATATGTTGGCATATATATTTTAATATTATGAAATATCATTGTAGAGATCTCTAAAAGTGTATTATATAAGTGATATCTTAATTGTGGTTTCTAGTGTATTATTAAATGAACATATTTATGGAACCTCCTAGAGTATACGATTGATCCATTTTCAAATGAGGCAAGTTAGGTTCAGAAATAAGTTGGCCAAGAGTAGTAGGCTAACTAATCTCGTTGTTGCCCGCTAGATTCTGTTGTGTTGCGATCCAAATTCAACTATAAAGATAAAGGCTAACTTCACGCTTCGCTTTGCTGCGCCTTGCCCCTGGCATACATCTCATAAGCCGAGTTTTTTTTTGCGAGGCCAAGCGCTTGATAACATTCGTATTATGACATGTCCTTCTACTCGCTAAGGGCTTTAGTCGGTTTACACATTTGTTGACGTGATCTCGTGTTCCGGTTCCCGACAAACAGCGAAGAACTCGGTAACAATGTTTTTTTAATAGCAAAAGATAACATGGTACTTTTTAGCGTGTGTGCAACAAGAAAGATACCAAAAGGAACAAACAATCACATGGTCCTTCAAACCACATGAATAAGAGGTATTATGATATGGGAAAAGGAGTGTTCTATCAAAACTAGAGAAGCTCCCCATGATTTATGCACTAATAAGATTTTTTTTGTATTTGATACAAGTGCAAAAAATAGGATTGTTGCTTCCCCAAAATTAATAAAAACACACAACAAGTGCAAGAAAATAGGTGACACAATAAGCAAGCACTTGCACCAAATATATGGTTGAGCAACATGTATAAGAGGCAACTTAAGAATAGGCTCAACCAAAATGATGTGTGTGATTCATGGCAAAGCACTTGAGAAGACTAAGATAAGGATGAGCATTACTCGTCAACATAGTCTTGAAATTTTTAGAAACAAAGTGTAAGACATATCCTTCCCACACACACACTACTATCAAATGGGTTCACAAGCTTATTAATAAACATATTAAGAACCAACGCTTGTGATAACCCATGGCCAAGATAGGAAATAATAACCTTGTAAAGACAAGCATGAGGAAAAATAATCTTCACCATCAATGAGTGCATCAAGATGGAAGAATATAAGATCTGCACTCAAGACAAATCTTTCACAAAACCACCAAAAACTGAAAAAGAAAATGCAATGGTGGATGTGAAAGAAACGAATCAATTAGAGATATAATTTCTGTCATATGTGAAAGATTCTAGGTAGAGGACAATCATGATGATATATATCCACAAAGAAGGATGTACACACAAAATTGTTACAAGAACGAACGAACAAGATATCCAAAAGGAAGTCATAAACATACCAATAAGATCTTTGCTTGAAAGCATAGCACATGGCCTTATATTTTTTTATTGTACATAAATGAACTTCCAACTCACGAACATCAAAGACAACACAACTAGCAATAAGACATCATCATTGGGATGCTTTGAGAAAGGAAACAAGTACCACAAGAACGAATCAAGAAATTCATGCCATGATGCAACCAACGAAAGGTTGAATGCAAGAAATGTATGCATGAAGTAGATACTTGTTACCGAGATAGCATTGGATTAATGTAGTAGATAATTGTTCGTTGATCATCCTAACTTGGCTCCAATAAGCACATGGTGTCAACACCTTCCTTGTAGGTGAGCCGAGCATCCAATGCATCTCCAACTATTCCTAGAACAACAATATAAACAAAATGGTGCCCAAACTCATTAGGACCAAAGAGTTAGAGAACCAATAATGCATAGGACAAACTCCACATAAATATGTGCAAATGGGTATGAAATTGAATTTCATGCACACTTTAGCCAATTTATGACATGGTGGAGTTTTCCCTATATATTGGGTCAAAGAAAGAAAGCATGCCAAAGAAAGTGCATATAGTAAATATGCACACTTTAGCCAATTTTGCACTTGAAGCAAACAACCTTGGCCAAATTCTTGACTTGTTCTTGGCCCTTCTTCTTGAAGCTTTTGGACTTCTTCCTCTTGTTCGAGTTGAATCCAAGTCCACCTCTCTCTCTCTCTCTCTCTCTCTCTCTCTCCCTACCTCTCTCTCCCTCTCCTTCTCTCTCTCCCTCTCCCACCCTCTCTCCCTCTCCATCCCTCCCTCTCCCTCTCCCTCCCTCCCTCTCCCTCTCCATCTCTCCCTCTCTCTATCTCTCTCTCTCTCTCTAATCTTGAACATAGATTTTCCTTGAGCGCATTGTTTATATATTTGGGCTTTTGATTTGATAAAACACTTCAGCTTTCTAAAACGAGTTGATTCGGACAGTAAGATTGAGCTGGAAGTGATGTAGTGGCGGCCGAGTTAGTGTCGGGCTAGCGCAAGATAGAGCCTCCAACAACACAAGAGCGACGATGACATCTTAGCCGGTGTACGAGACCTTGCCAAATGGTTGGGGTTGTAAGGCGGGCTTGCTAGCTTCAACGGGGAAGCCAACGGGGGAGATCCCATCAAAGTAGTTAGGGATATGAGGAAAAGTTATTATTGACAAGAATACAGCTCATTCAATGAAGCATGGAACGGATTGGCCGCCTCCGCAACCATTGGATAGCGTGTGCATCATCCAATTCTCTGCCACACTAGCCACTCAGTTCCATCCTGGTCGTTTGCAACATGGCTCGTGTTGTGATCGTGTGTTGCAACACGAGCCATGTTGCGTAAGGGGAGAGGGGGCCTGGGATCCCACTCAAAATTTGAAGATCCAGTAGATTTTCTTTGGAATTTGAGAAAAATTTGCCAAAACTATCTACATTGGTATAAAGTGTGCTCCATTCATATAGTTTGCCCCACGTGGAATAGTTTCTAGGTCCGCCTCTGGTGTTGCATCATGTCCAAGGCATCTTCCACAATGTGGCCAATGTTTCGGACACAAAAAAACTCTACCGCCGGCCTTCGTCCAGACAAATTTACGTCAAGCACAACTTATCATGCGGACTTATGCAACATAGATTCCATCCATCATACGCCCTCCATCTCGGTTTATAAGTCCGGCACGTGTACGTAGGTCGTCAATTTGACCAATTTAATGATAAGCATATATTATAAAAAATATATTTTTAAAAACTTTAGATATTCTATTTTTTAATGATATAATTTTTATATTAAACAATAGATTTTATATAAGTCAAATTGACAACCTAGATATACGTGTGTGCCTTCTAAACTGTGACATGACGGAGGTAGTAACATATTTCACGCTAGTGGTGCACCAAGACTGTAGCTACCGCATTGCAGGCCATGTTCCCCCACCCACCCCACCCTGTGCGTCCATAAAAATAGCCATCGACTCATGTAGCACCGCATGACAAGTTCTATATGGCCGGGTGGGAGAGCGCAGGAGGGAGCTTCATCATCATCCACGATTGTGGGAGAGCTACATGGTTGTTGTCTTGTTGAAGCTTTCATCCACTTTGATAGGATTGGGTAATGACGTTCGATTGCCAGTCTTCGCAGTCTAGAAGTTGATTGTACTAAATCAAAAATATTGTGGGAGCTAATTCGTGGTGGAGTTCTGTTTAGCAAGTGAGGTACAAGTAATATACGAGCTAATAAGACAAAACTCATGCCAAAAAAATTGATTTATTACATAAGAGAAATCTTGGATCCATCTAAAAGGTTGTGACAGCCCGATGCCGACGCTCCAGAAGATTCCCCTTTTAATTCGTTGTCGCGGTGTGTTTTATTTTTGTTTTTTGCATTCATCTTGTGCATCATTGCATCATGCATGCATCATGTCAACTATGTTCTTTGTCTGTGTTGCTTGTTGCTCCTTGTTTTTGGAGTGTTAGTACCTTACGAGTGTGACAATGTATTGATGGTGTGATGAGAGTGGGTGCAACAAGAGCCACTTCAAAACCCTTGTTGCACCATGGACATAAAACCTTCTCTCCTTTTTATTTTATTTTGTGGCTGTTTTAAAGTTTCAGTTTTAATCCCTATAAAATGTTCGTCTTCTTTTAAAAATCATTTTATTAAATGTGGAGGCAACCCCTTGGATTTTCCTTTATTTACTTCTTTTGTTTTATTTTAAAAATAGAGTCTCATTTTTTTATTTATAAAAAAAGGGTTTTATTTTTATTCTTCAAAAAGTCCCAATCTATTTTTATTTATTGGGGCATGTTTTAAGGAGCCCAAAAGTATTTTTATTTTAGTTAAATTCCTTTTCTTTTGGTTGTGGTATTTTTTTTCTTTTTCTTTTAAAACCGCCTTTGTTATTTATTTTTTCAGAAGAGAGAGGTCAGCCTGAGCCAAGCCGGCTCAAGGCCCACCGCGGCAAGGCCCCTGACCTAGCGACAGACAGCCTCCAGCTCGATCCCATCTCCTCCTTCCTGATTCCCCTCGCTGCGTCGTCGTTCTCCCTAGCCTCGCCGATCTCCTCTCCTCGCGTCACCCAGCGCCGCCCTAGCCCCGATCCCGTGCCGCGGAGATCCCCAGCGCCGCCCTAGCCCTGATCCCCTGCCGCGGGAACCCCCCTAGCCCGCTTGTGCCTCCACCCGTCACCGCAGCCTCCCTACCGCAGGAGCTCGCCGCGCGCCCCATCGAGGCCAGGCTCCGTCGCCAGAGCTCTGCCCCGAGCTGCTCCACCCCACGTCGGCCGGCCTCAGCTGTCGCCGCCGCCCTTGGTCTCCCGCGCCGCCTTGCACGCCGGAGCCCGAGCCGCCCTGTGCCCTCTCCCCTGCCGCTGTTCGCCATGGCCGGCCACCGGAGAGGTCCCGCTCGCCATGGCAGCCATGGCCTCCTCCTTCCTCGCACGACCCGAGCGCGCCTCCATGTTCCCCTCGCCCCGCTGCTGTTGCTTGCCTGCTGCTATGCTGTTGTTAGCGATGTCGCATGATGTTGTTGCCCGCTGCGTCGCCGATGTGCCTGCTAGTTGTTTACCGTTGTCCTGCTAACTGTTGTGCCTGTGTTGCTTGCTGCTAGCTAGTTGTTGTCGGTGCTTGATGTAGCTGTCGTTGTGCCATGCTAGCTTGTTGCTGTTGTCTCGCTGCTAATGCTTGCCTGCATGTGTTGCTGCTGCTATGTTGCTTGATGTTGTTGCCGCGTGCTGCTGTCGCCATTTGCTATTGCTTGCTGCTATGCTGTTGCTGCTTTCTGTTGTGTCGCCGTTGCATGTTGTTGTTGCTGCTGTAGTCGTGTTGCTGCTGTCGCTGGTTGCCGTCGCCAAAGACCGCGTGCACCATCCCCGCCACCATGGATCGTCGACAAGTTCGCCGAGTACCACGACGTCCTCGACGACCTCGAACATCTACGGAGCAGTGCACTACTACCGACGCGAACACCCGTGTACCACAACGCCAAGCGAACTACTACCGTCAACAAGATCACGAGTACCCCGACTTCCACGACGTCCACAACAATCTTTGTTCTCCTATGCCGCAACGATCTGAACCGCTCCAATTTGCATGCTGCGAAGGTATACCGATGGGACGTTGTCGTGAACCGTGTGCATGTGATGTATGAGATGTAATTGTATGCTAGCGCCTTATATGTTTGCCCGTTGCACGTTGTCCCTCTTACGTCGTGCCCTCGAGACATGGGAACCCGGTAACCGGGATCACCCCATCATTATTTGGCTTGACCCGCACACGCTTCCAATTCGTTGGCACCGATATCTCATTGAGTTATCGGGATATGAACGTTGTCGTGGCTTCGTTTCCGTCTTGCCGCCATGGTTCCCTTTCGTTCGCCATGGCGACACATGCTTCTTCTCTTCTTGCCCGTGTTGTTGTGAACTGGCATGCATGATGCATTCATGGCATAATATCTTGTGTTGCATATTTCTTGTGACGTAGCTCCGATCTATGCTCCGCGTGTTTACCGGCTAGGATGACATGTAGGATCATCGCTTCACTCGTTGCCATGTTAACAACAATTTAATATTGCGTGTAAATAAACGTGAGTGAACTAAATAATTCAATGTGGAGTTTCGTCGATATGTAACTCGTTGCATATCGAGCTTCACTTAATGTGTAGTGTTTGCGTGAGGTGAATTGCCATGCCATCTCTTGCATTTTGAGTTGATCATGCATCATATTAGGTTGTGCTTCATGTCGTGCATTTGACATGGTGATTATCTGTGTTGATGCTTGTTTCCGGTTTGCTCCGTCTCGATAGAGTTCCGCAAGCGTGTTGGAATGTGAGGACCCGTTCGACTACATCGGTTCACCTGCTTCACGGAGTTGTTCTTCTTCCAAGCGGGATCTCAGGCAAGATGACCATTTCCCCAGATATCATTACTATCATTGCCATGCTAGTTTTATCGCTTCTATCGATTATGTCTCGTTGCCTACCACATGTTAAATATCAGCCTCTCAACAATGCCATGAAAACCTTCAATCTGTTCTCAACCTAGCAAACCACTGATTGGCTATGTTACCGCTTGCTTAACCATGTTGTTAGCGTTGCTAGTTGCAGGCGCAGTTGCTTCCATGTGATAACATGGGTTCCTTGTAATATCACCATATTAAATGTTATTTAAATTTAATGCACCTATATACTTGGTAAAAGGTGGAAGGCTCGGCCTTTCTAGCCTGGTGTTTTGTTCCACCTTTGCCCCCTTAGTTTCGGTTACCGGTGTTATGTTCCATAATTGAGCGCTCCTAACACGATCGGGGTTGTTATGGGGACCGCCTTGATAATTCGTTTTAGATTAAAGTTGGTCTGGCAAGGCCCAACTTTGGTTTTACATTTGCCTAATAACTAATGAACCGCATAGGGAGTAATTAACCCAAGGAAATTTAATCAACCCCCGGACCAGTGCTCCTCATGAGTGTTGGTCTAAAACGGTCTGCCTGTGGGGCCACCGTGAGGAAACTCGAGGTTTGGCACTCGCAGCTAGTTCCATCCTTCGTGTCCTGAGAACGAGATACGCGGCTCCTATCGGGATCGTCGACACGTCGGGCGGCCTTGCTGGATTAGTTTTACCTTTGACGAGATATCTTGTGTATCGGGATTCTGGTGATGCTTTGGGTAACCTCAGAGTTGAGGTTTTCCACTAAGGAATCCTACGAGATCGCGAGTGTCGTGATCGAGGATTTCTATGCGGCTCGTGGTAATTTGTGATGGACTAGTTGGAGCACCCCTGCAGGGTTAAATCTTTTCAGAAAGCCGTGCCCGCGGTTATGTGGCAACGTGGAAACTTTGTTTAACATTGGATCTAGATAACTTGAAGTTAACTTAATTAAAACATGCCAATTGTGTGCGTAACCGTGACTGTTTCTTTCGTGAGTTCCTTCTCCGATCGAGGACACGGTGGGGTTATGTCTGACGTAGGTAGGTGTTCAGGATCATTCATTTGATCAACCGTAGTTCACGTCCGCTATACGTAGATCTTCCCCGTCTCTTATTTCTTGTACTCGTAAGTTTATCTACCAAATATATGCTTAGACGCTGCTGCAACCTCATCACTTAACCATGCCTCACCCATTAAGCTTTGCTAGTCTTGATACCTTTGGAAATGAGATTGCTGAGTCCCCTGTGGCTCACAGATCACTACAACACCAGTTGCGGGTATATGTAAAGGTTACTTGACGCGAGCGCGTTGATTGTTCATTTGGAGTTGCTTCTTCTTCTTATTCATCGATCTAGGTTGGGTTCCAGGCCGGCAACTGGGATAGCAAGGATGGATGTCGTTCTTCTTTTCTCGTTTGTTTTCGTCCGTAGTCGGACCCTCCTCTTATTCATGATGACTATGTATTGTACAGATGTGACCGTGATGTAGCTTATGGCGAGTGTAAGACAATTCTATAAATATATCTCTTCTTTTCAGTACATGTACTTGTAACGATATCCATTCTTGCGACACGACGAGATGCGCTTCTATCCCTGACGAGGCCCTCGTGCCAAATCGAGGATAGGGTCGCATCTTGGGCGTGATAAAGGTTCACACAACAGGTCAGCCAATTCATCTTTGCCGAAGATCAGTCGGGTTGTGGGCCACCGAAACTGTAACCACATAGTCGTTGGGTCAGGTTGCAACCAACACAACACAAACGATGTTGCGGCCTCCCATCATAATATGGACAACCTTGTGGTCGCCATTGCATCATCGCCCATGTTGCGGTCACTGTCACTACACGAGACATGTGTGGATGCGCCTAAACCACATGCTACATGGCAACCCCGCAATGTGCGTGAGGCACCAGCGACGTTGCAAACCAGCGATGTGCTTGGAGCCCCGGCGATGATAAAACCCTCGAGCCCAGTGCCTTCCGTTGTACCGGAGACGCCCCCCTTTTGCGCTTGCAATGCCGTCAAGAAAGGCAATTGCAACCCCAGGTGCAACCGATGGCGTGCAACATTGGTTGTCGGGTTGCAGTACCAACAAGCGCTCCTCCTTGGTCGTGGCTTCGCAACATGTTCTCGCGTGTCGCAGTTCTGTTGCAACACCGACATGTGATGGGGACCTCGTAACATGACAACCCCCCTCAAAGCAATATCGTTTATGTGCAGTAGGCTTGCAGCGATCCGTTGCATTCCAACATCTGCTTGCCAATGCAGGGTGGTTGTGGGGTATGCGTGAGGGGGAGTTGTTAGAGTGGTAAGAGAAAAGAACGGGTAAGGGATGAGACCCAAGGAGAAAGCGGTTGGGCGGAGAAGAAAAATAAAGGTTCAACGGGTGGTTGTGTTCGATGTTGGTGATAAGGTAGATGGGAGAAGCAATGCGTCTGCCCCGTGACGTGAGGGACACGTGATGAATGCTCCAGGCGGCGGATCGCTCGATGTGATTAATGGTTGTTTGTTAAGGTTTTCCATGGTCTACGCTGCCCGTCAACCCACTGATCTTGGGTGGGGATCATTCGTGTTGCTGGATATCAAATTTGTCCCATGTAGCAGTCCACTGCCACCATGGCAACACAGACAATGTTGCGGTTGCACATTGACAATGTAGTTGCTCATTGACATTGTAGTCATTGTTTGCAATACAGGTGGCGTTGTGGTCATTCATTGCAACACGGACAGAGTTGCGGTCGCCTCATTACGAACACGAACGTCCTTGGGGTCGCCCAATTCAATACGAACGATGTTTTGAATCTACCGCTCTTTGCAGTAGTGCTACCTCGCTCTACTCATGCCTTACAGCTTATATGGAAGGAGTGGAGAGGCGAGAGAGGGACCGACAACCTTCAAAGCTTCCAGGATGAGGAGGGTAGTAAGGGGAGAAAGCTTGAGAGTGAGGTTCATTTAGGAAAGACAAATGTTTACCGGAGGATGATGATGAATACCAAGAGGATAGGTTTGTCTGGATGGTTGATGAGACATGTGTGTGGGTAGGTGGACGGTGGCCGAAGTCACTAATGGGCGCATGACTAAAGCAGATCCTACGACTTTGTTCGTCGTCGGTGTAAACGACATGATCAGTTGATGAATTTTAATCCTTTCTCAACAAATATAGAAGAATTTAAAAAATGCCAGAGAAGCCTCTCACATAAGTGCCGACTTGGGTGAAGGGTTTGACGATTTCCCTTTTGTGCCATCGGTGGTAGGCTCCGTCGTCTTCACTTCCTCCTTGGGCACCGGGCTCCGCCACCTACTTAGATGAAGATAGATGTGTATAGAAGGGTGGTGATTGATGCAAAAAAAGGAAAGGTATGTGTCGATGATTGATGAGACACGTGGGCAGACGGTTGGACGGCGGTCGAAGCTAGCGGTGGACGCACTCTGTGACGCATGACTAAAGTAGATCCAACGACTTCCTACGTCGTGTAAACCACACGATTAGTTGGTTGTGGACTCTATAATTCTTTTTTTTTAATACACAAATTAGCGTGCAGATTATGTGCAGGAGAAGCCTCCCTCAGATAATCTCAGATAATAATTCTAAAAAAGTTAAAAAGATAATCTTTGATAAGCCCGGACTTTGGTGAAGGGTTTGACAGTTTCCCCTGTTTTTGTGCCCTCGGCGCCGGGCTCCGCCGCTTCCTCCGCCGGCCGTTGCCACCCTAATAAATCTCGCGACTTCGCCCAACTCCGGCAAAACCATCTTGTGCTGGTCGGCGCGAAGGAGGGAGGGAGGGAGGGGAGAGAGGATGGCCGCGCACGACGGCGGCCCAGATCTGCCCGCCAACGCCCCTGTCGACGGCGACGCGGACGCCGGCGGGCCGTACATCCCCGCGGAGCTGATCCCGGACATCGCGAAGCACCTGACGAGCCTGCACGACTTCTTCGCCCTCCGCGCCGGCTGCCGCGCCTATCGCGCCGCCCTGCCCAAGTGCCGGGCCCTGCTCGCGCTCCAGCCGCCGCACCTCCTCGTGCCCCACACCGCCGACCCCTCGCTGCCCCTCTTCAAGCTCCTCGAGCCCGGCTGCGCCGCCTTCTCGCTCGCCCTCTTCCACACCCCCGACCGCCGCCTCCTCCGCTTCCGCGCCCGCCTCCCCTTCTCCAGGGACGTCGGCGTCCTCACCTCCGACGGCGCCCGCGTCGCCGCCGTCGACGGCGCCACCGGCGAGATCCTCGTCAACGACATCTTCTCCGGCGCGCAGGCCCGCCTCCCCAAGCCCCCGCTGGCCTACAGCCGCCTCATCCTCAGCGGCGGCTACGTCTTCGCCCCGGCCATGGACCGCACGGAGATCCAGTACTGCAGCCTCTGGTACGCCCACTGGGGCGTCGCGTCCTACGGCGGCTATTCCGAGATCCATGACTGGCGCATCGTCAACGGCGCCCTCTACGGGCTCCTCCCCTCCTGCGGGCTCGTCATGGCCTCGCTCCCCAAGGACAACACAATGGAACTGTGGATGCTTGGAGGCGAATTCGACGAGGACCTTGAAGAGACTCTCAAGGAGACCGTAGGCGGATCAGTGCTGGGGGAGTGCGGCGGCCAGCCCCTGCTTATCTGCAAGGTGGGCCGCATCGATCGGGAATACAAGGTTTTCCTGTGGGACGCCAATGAGTGCAAGTGGGTGAGGACAATGAGCCTTGGAGGGCGGACGCTGTTTATTGGCTACGACGATTTCGTCGCGTGCCTTGGTCCAGATGTTCCAGGGATCCGTCCCGACTGTGTGTATGGATCATTGCCATGGAGTGGGGGATGGAGCGAGTATTCTCTGGTTGATGGGACCTGTAAATGCTTCACTGCACAGTATCCAGGTGAACCAGGGGTTGGTTTCGGGAGGCCGCAGGTTTGGGTGCTTCCAAGCTTGTTCTGCAACTATTGAGGTTTGAAGGAATCGTGCACCAACAAGGTATGCTTGCTCTTGGCTCTCTTGTTGACAAGCGTTTCATCACACATGTATGTTTGAGTGTTACTCTATGAATTGAAATCTTGTTTCTTGAGTTGCTGTGATATCGGGAGTATCCTCAGTTTGCTGCTTTAAAGGTGCCAGGCCGCGCCACAGCCAAAGTTCCTTATCAATGTGACTTTGCCAGAGCTTGCCATGCGTATTGGAGGAAAAAATAAATAAATAATAAATCTATGACCTGAAATTAGCAATTCGACATCCATACATTAACAGATCATAATTATGTAGTGCTAGCATATTTGGTTTTGGTAATGTCAAACATGACCCAGGTTTTCAGAAACTGCACTGTTGCTGATAATGTGTATGTTAAAACATGCATTGGTGCAGTCCAATGCAGCCTACCATGCTCTAATGGTTCGTGAAGGTTCACGGAATGACTGATTGTTTCATGCTCTTGTGAAATAAAAAGCATTATGTTTTCATGTCGACAAGTATTTCATCACAACTTGCATGTCAGCTGTCATAATTTCCAATTGCTGTCATCCTAAAGAATGCATGTGTATTTTGTTTGAGTGCTATTCTATGAGTTGAAATCATGTTTGCTGAGTGCTGTGATATCAAGAAAATGCTTGGTTTGTGCTGCTTGAAAGGGGTCAGACATGCCACAGCCAAAGTTCTTTATAAATGTGACTTTGCCAGAGTTTGTCATGTGTATTTGAGGAAAATAAACAAATAAAGTTATGATCTGAAATTAGCTATTCTACGTTCATCCAATAACAAATCATAATTCTGTAGTGCTACCATATCAACTTGCTTTGGCTCTCTTGTTGATAAGTGTTTGATCACCACTCGCACGACGTATATGCTCAGCTGTCATAAAGTTTAATTGTTGTCATCCTTTAGATAGCATGTATATTTTGTTTGATTGTTACTCTTTGAATTGAAATCATGTTTGCTGAGTTGCTGTGATGTTGAGAATATCCTCAGTTTTCTGCTTCGAAGGCACCAGCCGCGCCACAGCCAAAGTTCTTTATAAATGTGACTTTGCCAGAGTTTGTCATGTATAATTGAGGAAAATAAATAAATAAAGTTATGACCTGAAATTAGCTATTATACACCCATCCATTAACAAATCATAATTCTGTAGTGCTAGCATATCATGTTGGTAATATCAAACTTGACCCTGGTATCAGAAATTGTGTTGTTGCTGATGGTGCATATTATATTAAAACATACGTTGGTGGAGTCCAATGCAGCCTACCATGCTCTAATGTTTGGTGAATTAGACTAATTGTTTCCTGCTGAAATAAAAAGTATTAGGTTCACAGAATCACTGATTATTTCACATGACTTCATCTTGACAAGTATTTCATCACAATTTGCATGTCAGCTGCCAGAGATTCTAATTGGTCTCATCCTTTAGAATGAAATACTGTTGCTGAATTGCTGTGATATTGTTTACTGCTTTAAAGGTGCCAGCCGCGCCACGGTCAAGACCATAAAAAATGTATTACCTGCATTGGCAGTCATTTACCCTTTGATGTCAAAGCTATGTCGTTCTTTCTTATAATTGTTGTGCCTTTTCTATACTCTATAGTAAAGCCATATATTCATGCCTTCTCTCTAGCAATAAAACTTATAATGTGATTGATATATATTTTTAGAACTTCTGCGCCCTTTTATTGTTGTTGCAGGAACGTGATTATGATAAAGTCTCATTGCCATTAGCTTATGTTTGCTGTTTCAGCGCAATATTGGAGAAATAACTTGGCAAGAAGCTTGTCTCTGCGGTCTGCTGTTAACTGTAGTCGCCCTATTGTGAAGCCGAAGTGGAGTTCTTGCATATAGCCAAGCCTTGGTGCAATGTGCTTGAATTGAAAATTAGAGTCATGCTAAGTTTATTGTTTCTTTAAATACTTTTACCATAGCGATGGGTTTGGTTTGCCTCCAAGGATCAAAGATTAACAATATGGTTAACTATTATGTTTTTGGTGTTATCTTGGATTGTTTCATCTTCTTTATGTGTCTGATGTTATGTTTTCATACTTTGTTTGGTAAGCTCTTGATCACTTTGTTTTATTTTAGCCGATTGTAGCGATGAGAAATTGATGATGTTTCCTGATACCATAGGATGTGATCGTGGCTTGGATTTCCCACCCTAAGAATAGTTTATTTGATACTCTTTTGGTGTTCAAATCTGGCTTATAAAACGGCCATGTTTTTATATTTCCATAAACGGACATGATGTGCTGATAAAACTTTGCTGGCTGCAACTTGCACATGTACTGAGAACATATTTAACCATCAACTCTTACAACATCAGCCAGGTATCTTTAGGCATTCCTGTATGTAATGCAGACGTAGTACAACTGCAGCCATATACCTTTGGGCTTATTAATCTGGAAGCATTCTGAATTTCTGAATTGCTTCTGTTCCAAAAAAAAAGAAACCTAACACGACAAAGGCATAAAGCGATGCAATTCATTTTGTTTGGTTGTGCTTTGGAAATACTTGTTTGAGGAATGGATGTATCTAAACATATTTTAATATTAGATACATACAAACGAACTCACCACGTGTTGAGCAGTGAAATCCCTTTTAACCCTGCCAAAAAAATACATTTTTACACTAATACTCCCTTCGTTCATAAATATAAGACCTTTTACAAATTTTACTATGAACTACATGCAAATGTATATAGATATATCTTAAAGTATAGATTCACTCATTTTGTTTCGTATGTAGTCTATAGTAAAATTTTCTGATGCTCTGTTTGGATGTTGATATTCAAGGCCATAGAATTGAATCGGGCTCAATATCAAATTTTCCTGACTTTGATATTGACATTGAACCCAAATTCTGTTGTTTAGATGTGCTCAGAATTCACACTTGGAATTTGCATGAGAGGCTCAATTCTGTAGCTTGTTTGGATGACCATCTGATACATCGGAATTGCTTTGGATCTTCCTGCTCCGCTCAAATGCATTGACCTGCAAAAAGGAGCAGATCTGCCATGAGAGGAGCAGATCCGCGCGCCTCTGTGGTCACCAGGAGATGACCTGCGCCGCCGCCGGGAGCTGACCTGCGCCGCCGGGAGCTCCGTTGCCGCGCCTCTGTGGTGGGTCAGCCATGAGAGGAGCAGATCCGCCATAGAGAAGAGAGGAGGACGACGGAGAGGGGCTGGCCTACGCCGCCGGGAGCTCCATTGTCGCGCCTTTGTCCGCCTCCTCTTCCCCTCGTTCGTCTGTTCCTTTCCCTCAAGCGCGGCGAAGCGGTAAGTCGAGCGCTCGACCCCGAATATCAGCCAAAGCTGCTGACCTCTGAATTAGGGAATAGCTACGCGGGCTACGGGAGCGGGCCAGCGAATATCTCGGGCCAATTCAACGACTCAATTCCCTGACCATCCAAACAATGGCATTCGGACTGCCCAATGCCAATATCAATATCTAGGCCTCAATATCAACTTCCAAACGAGGTGTAAAAGGTTTTATATTTAGGAAAGGAGGAAGTAGTACTAAACTGAAGCACAATTCCCTTACCACCAAGCTATATACAATAATGGAAATAATGTATACTTGATTTGAATATACATGACAACTACACTTCACCCTCTTTCTGTGGTAGAGAGAGGCATGCTACTGATGACCTTATGGAGGGTGTGGCATAATCGGAATGAGGTTACTCACTACAAAGAACCCCCTCTGATGGAGGCATCTAAATGTTTCCTGATGGGATACTTGGATTCACTGCTATCACTAAATTATTTAGAGGAGGAACTACGGAAGGGGAAGCAAGTGCTTGCTTATGATTAGTTACCTAGATCACGATTGGTTCTACCTCCTACTCCAAACTGTTGGGAAATGTCGCATGGGAAACAAAAAAAATTCCTACGCGCGCACAAGATCTATCCATGGTGATGACCATCTACGAGAGGAGAGATTGGATCAACATACCCTTGTAGATCGTTAAGCGGAAGCGTATATAACGCGGTTGATGTAGCAGAACATCTTCGCGATCCAAATCACAGCCCGTCCCGCGATCTCATCACGATCCTTCCGGATCTAGCGCCGAACGTACGACACCTCCGCGTTCAGCACACATACGGTTCGATGACGTCTCCACCTTCTTGATCCACCAAGAGAGGAAGGAGAAGTAGATGGGATCTCAACCAGCACGACGACATGATGGAGATGATGGTGGAGCAGTGCCAGCAGGGCTTTGTCAAGCGCTGCCGGAACCAATCTGAGGAGAAAACGGAGTTAAGGGAGAGGTAGGGCTGCCACCGGGGCATGGGAATTGATGCAAATCTACTTAAAGCTACGTGAAAACAGGTTTGGATTGATTTGATTGGAAGAAAAAATAGCATGGGCCCCACCCCATAAAAATCAGGGGGGAGAGAAGTTGATTATAGGAAGTTTAAGTAAGTTTACGTACCCATCTACATAGGTGTAGGATTATTGGTTCAGCCCCAACCTCTCCCCCACTATATATATAGGAGGCTAGGAGGAGGGTTGGGTCACAGCTCTAGCCCCTCCTCCAAGGAGGGGGCGTGGGCCTAGGGAGGTTTCCTCCCTCTCCAAGGCAAGGATGGCCCAACAAGGCTTGGACACCCCCCTTACAGCCCATGTACGTCCTAGGGGCTGGAGGGACCCTTCCGGACTCCTCCAGAACCCTCTGGAACCTTTTGGAACCTTCTAGAAGCTTCCCGGTACAATATCGATAAAATCCGAAACTTTTCCGGTAGCCAAAATAGGACTTCCCATATATAAATCTTTACCTCCGGACCATTCCGGAGTTCCTCGTGATGTCCGGGATCTTATCCGGTACTCCGAACAACATTCGGTCACCAACATACATATCCCAATACTACTCTAGCGTCACCGAACGTTAAGTGTGCAGACCCTACGGGTTCGAGAACTATGCACACATGACCGAGACACCTCTACAGGCAATAACCAATAGCGGGACCCGGATGCCCATATTGCTTCCTACATATTCTACGAAGATCTTTATCGGTCGAACCACGATGTCAAAGATTCAATCAATCCCGTATGCAGTTCCCTTTGTCCATCGGTATGTTACTTGCCCGAGATTTCGATAGTCGGTATCTCTATACCTAGTTCAATCTCGTTACCGGCAAGTCTCTTTACTCGTTCTGTAATACAAGATCCTGTGACTAACTCTTTAGTCGCATTGCTTGCAAGGCTTACTGTGATGTTGTATTACCGAGTGGGCCCCGAGATACCTCTTTGTCACACAGAGTGACAAATCCCAGTCTTGGTCCATGCCAACCCAACAGACACCTTCGGAGATACCTGTAAAGCACCTTTATAGTCACCCAGTTATGTTGCGACGTTTGATACACACAAGGTATTCCTCCGGTGTCCGGGAATTGCATGATCTCATGGTCATAGGAACAGATACATTGACATGCAGAAAACAGTAGCAATAAACTCACACGATCATATGCTATGTTCATAGTTTGGGTCTTGTCCATTACATCATTCTCCTAATGATGTGATCCCGTTATCAAGTGACAACACTTGTCTATGGTCAGGAAACCTTCACCATCTTTGATCAACGAACTAGTCAAGTAGAGACTCATTAGGGATTGTGTGTTGTCTATGTATCCACACATGTATTTGAGTTTCCAATCAATACAATTCTAGCATGGATAATAAACGATTATCACGAACAAGGAAATAAAATAATAACCAATTTATTATTGTCTCTAGGGCATATTTCCAACACGAACATTATGTGGGTTTTGCCTATGAAGGGATGGGCTAAGCTCAACATCGATGGCTCTTGGACAGCCGATGGGCGAGCACGTGCATGTATGGTTCTTCGTGACAGTACGGGTCAGATTATTTACAGAACATGCAGGGAGATCTTTTCCTGCAGAAATGCTTTGGAAGCTTAATTAAGTGCATGTATGGAGGGACTTTCGATGGCTATTCAGAGGACAAACCTACCTATTCAGGTAGAGATGGACTCACGGGAGGGTTTGAGCATGATCATGAGCGACTCAATTGACAGATCAATCCTCTCCACGTTGGTGACAGAAATAAAGCTTTTGAAGAACCTACGTAACACTACTTTTAGTTATGTTCATCGTAGTCAAAATAATGTTAGTGATTTTCTGACAAAGTATGCTAGAATGAGGTGTAGAATAGTAGTTTGGCTCAACTCTGATTTACCAGAGATTATTGAACTTTGTAAGGTAGACTGTGGTATTTCCACTTAAGTAATACAAAGTTTCACGTGCAAAAAAAAAATGCAGGACAACACCAAGTTGAGATTAACTGAACATGATGTCCAAGTGTCCATAGAGGCCACTCGAGAGATAGAAAAATTGTAGAAAGAACGCTACAACTGAGAAGATTATATTTTAAGAGAGAATTCCTTATTTAACCCTGGCTTAAATTTGTGTGTCCTATTTAACACTGCAAAAAAAAAAATCTTCCTTATGTAACACCAACACTAAAATTTGTTCCCTTTCTAACATTTCCGTCCATTTTAACCATTGACGGTGTTAAATGGTACCTGAAAAGACGATTTTATCCATTTTAACCATTTTGAAGTTGTGAGCAAAATACATCACATACAAAGTAATTCAAAATTTGGGCAGAACCTCCTCTATAAATTGATGCATATGAGGATCACACAATTCACATATACATATATTTCAACAAATAATATTCAGATTTGCACATAAACATCCAGGCTCACATCCAAATACGCATATATCATGTACAACATATCCAGGTTCATATATATAGGTCCAACATCCAAGTTCACATCATATGAGCAACACGGAAGGATTGTCATCATATCCAGGTTCGCATACATAGTCCAAGTGACCAAAGCTTCACATACATGAGTTCACACAATATGACATGTTCACAAGCTAAGCCTTCTTTTGCTTCTTGTGCTCATTCCAGGGTTGGTTGGGCTAGTCTTTTTGCTTCTAGTGCCCATTGCAGGGTTGTCAAATGGCACCATAGCACAAATTTCATCCTTTTTAGCAAGCTCCATCTTCTTCCTCTTCGCTGATCTACACTTGTACATGTATGACAGCAGTAATTTCAGAGCAAATAACGACATGAACTACGCATTATATGTGATATTAAAATTCAGAATTAGCAAAACTCACCTTTTTACATTTTTCTTATTTGTAGTCTCCAAGGTTTGACTATGTTTTCCGTTCTTCTTGGTTGTAATTTCTAAGCTTTGGCTATGAATTAGATGAATACACACAAAACAAACTCAGATTTGATATGGCACTAATCAAACTCAGTTCCGTTTGCAAAAAGAATAGGTGTAGTATTGTTAATCTTGGTGGAAAATACATGGATGCGGGTGCTTCATCACCTCTTGGCACAATGGATGACTCGGCTGATTTGGTAATCTTCCTCCTCTTCATTGTTTCTCTACATGAGCAATAAAAAAGTAGTTCATATGCATAGTTGAATACAAAATAGTAATGCAAGAAAGTAGTTACTATGCAATAAGAAAATAGAATGCATAGCTCATTACCTCACATCCATCAAAGCGGCAATGTCATCTTTGTTCCCCTTCTTGCACTTTCTCAAATATATATTTGTTCCATAAGTAGGCAGCAGCCCAAAGGTGGTCGTCAAATACTTTTCCATGATACTTTTTCTTAAAGTTTGACATCAAGTGAAACATGCATTCCCTATGTTCTACCTCTGGGAATACTTCCTTTACCCCTGTCATCACCGCGTGCCTGGAATCAGTGCTTATGGCTAAACCCCTTGGTGATCCTATGGCTTGCCTAAGCAACTGCATGAACCTCCGGCGTCGCGCCCTGGGCCGGCCCCTTCGGTGGCGCGCCCTGCCGCAGCCCCTCCGGCGTCGCGCCCTGGGCCGGCCCCTTCAGTTGCACGCCCTGCACCAGCCCCTTCGGCGTCGCTCCTCGCCCCGACCCCTTCGGCGTCGAGCCTCGCTCAAGCCCCTCCGGTGTCGCGCCTCGCCCCGGCCCCTCCGGCGTCGCGCCCTGGCTGGGGCCCTTCGTCGTCGCGCCCTAGCCGGGGCCATCCGAGGTCGCGCCCTCGCCGAATCCATCCGGGGTCGCGCCCTGGCCAGCCCCCTCCGGTGTGGATCGAGCGCCGCCGTCCATCTCGCTCTCGCTAGGGTTAGGACGAGGAAAGGTGGGCTGGGTGTGTCGTGGGAGAGAGAGAGGAATCGCTCGGGCCAGGGGTTTCTTTTTTTTTCCTATGGACAGGGGCAGTTTGGTCAATGCAAGTCTACTTTAACAGCGTGGGCTAACAGAATGAACGAAAATGTTAGATAAGGCATAATGTTTACATTCGGTGCTACATAAGGAAGAAATATTTTATTCAGTGTTAAATAGGGAACCAATATTTAACATAGTGTTAGATAAGGAATTTTCTTATATTTTAATTGGCTTGCCTGTTATAGAACATTAGTCACCAATGCCAAAACATTAATCGAGTTTTCAACTCTATAAGTTCTACAGTAGTATAATTCATTCAAGTTCACTTTTTATGGGGGCTATGTAATTAATATTGTATTATAATATATTTACCGAGTATAGTAGTGTATTTCGTTTGTGCAGGCTCCTATTTCATTCATTCGTATATAACGGCACATACATGAGTACTAGTATGTTTGGAGGTTCACGACGGGGTTTCCAAACCATTCTAAACCATGATCACACTGCCAATTTTGCAATTCTCCAAAATTGCGATACATGAGTACTAGTATAAGTTTGTTAGTCCAGGGGATTAGTCAACCCGTGTAAGGGCATCTCCAAGGCAGACTCATAAACCTCTCACAATTGTTTGGATCACGTGGTTCGGATCGTAGAAGCCATCCAACACGGTCTTATATTGGTCCACGAAGCTGTATAAACCGCTGCCCCGGCCATAGCCGTAGTCATTAGCCTTCGATCCCTCTCCCACTATGGATTCCTCACCCGCTAAAACTCTCTGGGACGGGCTCATGCCACAGCAGAAGAAGGAGATGGCCGCCGTTGCTGCCCGTTGGCGGGCCGACAGGCATCCGGAGGACGTGGACGTCCCAGTGGAGGACGTGGTCGACGACGACCCGACACTACCCACGTCTTCCTCCTCCGTTGCGACACCCTCCTTCTCTGTCGTGCCTCCCTCGCCAGTTCACTACACCATGACCATCGGGAAGGTCCATGCCCGTTACATGGACATGGTGCGGGAGGATCGGTTCTGGGAGGCGTAGGCCGACGCAGGATACAACCACCACCTCTCTAGGCGCATCTGCAGGCAGGGGAGTATCTCATCACCGGCAGGGAGGTCGCACCCGATGCGGACCTAGCGGAGCAGGAGGCGCTCCTGGAATCCTATCGCTCCGCCCGCCAGATTTGTCTCGACCGCTGGCGGTACCGGCAACGGGTAGAGGAGGTGGCGGCCGCGGTCAAGGACGACAAAGACGAGGAGGGCGTGTCGGCGTTCGACGAGACCGACGAGAAGGAGGAGGGCAACACTGAGGTCGTTCCCAACGA
Source organism: Hordeum vulgare subsp. vulgare (assembly GCF_904849725.1). NCBI lineage: Eukaryota > Viridiplantae > Streptophyta > Magnoliopsida > Poales > Poaceae > Hordeum > Hordeum vulgare. The sequence goes on from NC_058519.1 coordinate 17,905,568, forward strand.
AGCCGACACATCCACGTGCGCTGCCGACAGCGACGAAGAGTAGTGCATGGGAGGTCGCCGCTGATCTCGTCCCAGGAAGGCCATCGCTCCTCCCCTTCCGTCGATGCCAAGCTTGGTGGGCTGAACAACGTCGGCCGATTAATCATTTGGCGTCAACGTGAAGGTGGACATATGTACTTGCCAGGTCTCCGAATGAGGAGGAGGTTATGGAGATGGGGCTGGAGAAGGCGAAGCTTCAATTCTCGTGGTTCATGGCCGGTTATAGGGAACGGGTGCGATGCCAATTTAGATTAGGTATTAGTTATACGTGTAAAGCCGAACTAGGATGTAAAGGTAATGAAATCCGTCGAGTTTATATAAAATCCGTTGAGTTTGCATGGAATCTGTCATGTTTGCATGACATCCAGTCGTGTTTGCACAAATTTCGTCCCGTTGGTTTGAATTGTTGTCAAAATGTATGCGACTACGGTTGGATGCCCCACATGCAGCAACGCGCACCAAATTTGCGGCCCAGGGTACCGCTTTGTAACGCGCAGTAAAGTCTTCTGTGCACACTCTATTTTAACGCCTCTATTGGAACATTGTTTTATTTCTATGACGCACAAAAATCATTGTTTTTAAGGCGTGGGGCTTATTTAGTGCCTCTGTCAGATATGCTCGAAGTACGTGACGGTTTGAAAAATAAAATAAAAAACATCTAGGTTTAGGTTGATAGGAAAAAAAACGATATTTTCCAAAATGAGCCACGATTCGAGCAGCTTAATCTGGATTTTGATTCCAACCCAACATGCTGCTGGATTTCTACAGCGCCAACAAGTTGAGTCACGAAAGCTCTTCATATTAACCTTTCAAGATATGCTTTTCTGATTGAGAGATTAAGCTTAGTATGGAAGAACGGAACTCTTCTATTACTCATATTCGTCGTTCAGGCAATTGTGTTAGTCATGCCATGGCTAGTTTTGGTAGAAACCAAGGCCGAACAATGGTTTGGCTCGGCTTAGCTCCAGATGAAGTCTTATGTATTGCCTCACGAGATTGTAACCACTGATGTTTGAGTAATATAAGAGTTATTTCGCAAAAAAAAAAAAAAAAAATCTGTAGAATCCATGAATCACAACAATCACGACCCAACTTGAATTGTGTTTCCCCTAGAAGGTTGCAACGATACTAGTACCAAGTTTATACTATCAGATAGGCAAAAATGCATTGTTTCATGGTTTCAATGTTCATTATTCAGAATTCATATATACGTGTATATACGTGGTACTGCAGCTGCATCGTTCTGTAGGTGAAGCTCGATGCTGCATGGACTGATGCGGTACCACTTCAGTAGTGTTTTATTCAAAAATAATATTCTTAGCTGATAAACCGTACACGATCGATGATGCATGGACTGATGTATACGTAGTAGTGCTGGCTTCTAGCTAGGAGGTGTCCATGGTGGGGTAGTATGCGTGGGTGGCCATGCCGCAGTTGTTGCCGCCGTTCCCGCGCGTGAGGCGCATGTAGCCCCCCTCGCCCCACCCAGCCCCCCACTGGTTCTTCACCACCCAGTACCCCTGCCCGCCGCCGTCCGCCCCGTAGCCCACCACCGTCACGGCGTGGTGCAGCTTCTGCCCGCACGACGGGCTGCCGACGTACACGCCACTCTTGTAGTGGTGGAAGTCGGGCTCGGCCTCCACGGCCACGGCCACCGGCTGGCCGGCCACGAGCACCTGCAACGCGCCCTCGTCCCCGTTCAGCATCGCAGACCGGTGGACGCCGACGGCGGCGGCCGAGTTCGGGCTGGCGCCGCCGCTGCGGCACGCGCCCTGCTCGGCGCTGTACGCGTAGGCTGCCTCCGTCTGCAGGCCACCGCTGGCGGTGATGTAGGTCAGGGCGGCGTTGACGTAGCCGCTCTTGCAGGAGCTGGTGCCGCCCGTGCAGTCCAGCACCTGCTGCTCTGACATGGAGATGAGGTTGCCGGTGGCGATCTGCACCAGCCCCTCGGTCGCCGCCACCGCCGCGAACGCCCAGCAACTCCCTGCACGCATGCAACATTTTATTCATTTGCCACCTTTGCCGGTGGCATGCAGATGCGGTGCAGGAGGTGTAGATTCTTACCGCAGTGACCTTGGTGCTTGACTGGGGTGACGGCGCCCCGGGCCCTCCAGTCCACGCTGTCCGGCGTGGACTGCAACTGGGCGTCCGTCACGTTCACCGCGGCCGCCGGCGAGCTGTCCTCGGGACGGAGCCCGCCTGGGCCGGGCTGGTGACGGTATCCGAGGTGCTTCTCGGCGAACTCCTCGTTGGTGAGGTCGGAGAAGTGATTGAGCCCGAGCGTGTACGTCCGGTTGCCCGCCCGGTTGACGGCGTCGATGTGGCGCGCGTTGGCCGCGAACACCTCCTGCCGGCGCAGTTTCTCGGCGGCGTCCGCGTACACGCGCCCGTACTTGGCCATCCACCGCTCGTGCCGGTGCCGGGCGGCCAGCGCCTCCCCTCGCGCCGCGGCGGCGCTGACGACACAGGCGAGTGCAAGCACCAGCACAAGCAGTGTGCTGTCGAGGCGGCTCGACCTGTGAACCGGCGCCATTAGCTAGCTAGCCGGCTGGTTTGCTTGCTTTTCCTTAGGGCCTGATGGTTCACGAGCAGAGCGAGCTAAGCACGTAGCAACCATGCTGCACCCGCTTCTATTTATACGAGCACGTTCCATGGACCCCCGTTCATACGCCGTCGAACGTATTGACCATGCATGGATGCTTTGTATCCGATCGACACGGTGATAGGCTGATAGCCATCGTCTCTCCGTATCTTCTTCTTCTCGGAGATTTTATTCTTGTTTGTATCCGACGGTGGTCGTCGTCGTCTTCGTCTTGTGCTACTTGGGAGATTTTTCTCGCTTCCCGGATGGTGCCGCAACACGCATGCATGCATACACCGTCGCACACGGCACAGAGCTGGAGTAGTACGTCGCTGCCTGATAGAATTCGGCCGAATCGAATCTCGGCGCGCACTTTATTCCCTTGCTTGCTTCTTGTTCAATCGGACACGTACGCGCGCATATAGTTTGGCCGATGTATGTACGTGGTCTTGGTTGCATGCTTGACTCACATTTTATATATATTGGAGAATGGAAAAACATATGACTTCTCATCATTCTGTTCAAAATTGGTGATGAATTGCATGTATTTGTTAAAATGGGAAATACTTCCTCCGCTCCTAAATATAAGTTATTTTACTGATTTTACTGAATAAATATACATTCTAAAATATGTCTATGTATGTTTGTATGTAGTTTTTTAATGAAACTTTTAAAAAAACTTATATTTAAAAACAGAGTAGCATCCTAGCCCAGTAGCTACAACCGAACACTTAGGTTTAACAAAGCGCAGCAACGGGCACAACAGTAGCCAAGCAGCAAGCACAAGCAGTAGCGGGCTAGTGGCAGTTTAGTTCGGTAAATGATAGTTCAGCCCATGACAACACTTGAGTTCAACTGATGAAACGACAACAAGAGCAAGAGCACCGGGCCCATACTACCGAACCAGAGGAACATTGTGAAAAAGCAAGCCGGGTCGGTAAAATCTGGGCCCTGTACGAAACTAAAAATGGAACCTTGTCTTATAAAAAACTAACGAGCAATTATAATATACATATATCTCACAGATAAAAATATAACGTATACATAATATAATGTCTTACATAATAAATGGACATATAAAAAATTCATACATATCCAGCTTCTGGTTGCTACTTATTAACATCCTCGTTTTTTATATTCTTTGAAATGAAATCTTCAATGATATCATCGTAATCAATCTTCTCCGACATTTCACTCTCAAGTGCTATGTGGCGCATGCTAAGCACCATCCGCTGTAGCGGGCCTAACTACAGCCGTCTTGATAGCCGTAGATTAGGACGTGGGTAACCGTGGATCGAGTTGCATAGCACCCACATCCTCCTCCAAACGATCGAGTAAACTCTGTCATGTACGTGGCATGAGCAGGAGATGGCTGGCGTGAGCATATTTACATCCGGATGAAACTAATCAATTCCCTAACAATATCTATCTACACGGCGTTTTCCACAACTTTTTTTTCAAGCATATTGCAATTTGATCTATAGGATTAGCAAGGAGCGTTTGATGTGATCGGAAAAACAAAAAAAATATAAAATGAGGTTCGAGTGGATGTTAGATTTTTTATGAAATGTAGTACTAGTATAAAAGATTTCATAGGAAAAAAATTCTATGGGATCCAATCCAATGAATCAAAGGATCAATCTAAAAAAAAATCCTAAGGATTTCAATCCTTCAAAAATCCTATAAATTTCTTTGAATCAAAGGAGCCCTACCTAATCAAGGGGATACAAACAAAATAATACGACCAAACAGTATAGTGTATTTGTGGCCTCGTTCTTCGCTCACGCGTCTGTTGCAGATTCGGATGCGCCCTTGGGAGTTTGTGAGGGCAATACATGGAATATATTTAACTATTAATTCCCCGAACGCCAGCAACAGGAATAACACAGAGACGCACACAAAGCACATTGATGACAGTAGCCAGATGCAAAATATCACTCTGAAATGCACAAAGGGTTCAGTACCCTGCTTCTACATTCAGAATGCTCATGTGAGCCAGCAACACGATTAGGAGGGAAACGATGGCGTCCATTCGGATTACAGAGCGGGACATTGGCTGGTAGAATAAGTACTGTGACACAGCCACATAGGGAGCTTGCTATCACCGTAATACAACTGCTGCATTCCTCACGGCCAGGTACCTCTGGACGTATTCTTCAGGAAGCATTCTGATCTGCCTAAAGACCTCTGGATCAGCGTAGCGCAGCTTCGTTCTCGGATCCACGTATGGTGCCTGCATGAAGATAGATTCATAGGTCAAAAGATCAGACTTGTGAGAACTACTCCCTAAGAGAAGCGCAGGATATAGCACCTAACGGACAACCAAAACGCTCTGTCGGATAATGCAACAGCTTAGTACTGCTGAAACTCTGTAACCAGGGACGGCATGTATGTAGCAACAAACATGTCATACACAGATGTTCGTGTTAGTTGGTTTTTCTTTAGCTCTATGTTTTTTTCTCTATTTCCTGCCAACACGCTACGTCATCTCGACTACAATCCTCAGAAAAAATCCAAGCTTAGGACAGATGGCCAGTGGTGGGCGCTGCTTCATTTGGGCCACTTTCCCTGCCTCCAAGCCTTGAGTTGAACCAATAGGATTGTCATGCCATTAAGGTTGGTTCATTTATTTGGGACAGCTCAGTGTGAGCAAATATGTGAACTACTCCCTCCGTCCCATAATGTAAGACGTTTTTGCGAGTGTTCAAATTGTTCATGCATTACTAACAGTTGCACACATGCAGTTAAGTTTATGACCCTTGGCAATACATGGCAGTGCCAAGTTGAAATAACTAAACATGTTGTTCATACAGGCCACAAGGCAGGTAAAAGAACTGTGAAAAAAACATTGTATAACTGAAGATTATTGATTTTAATTTACTTACCTGTTCTAAAACATTAGTCACCCACGTCAAAAAACTAATCAAGCTTTCGACTCTATGTTCTATAGAATGCGTATAATTCACTTGAGTTAACCTTTTATGGAGACTGTGTTATTAATATTATATTATAAGATCTTTACCGATCATAGTAGCACAGGCTCCTACTTCATTCATATATGAATCTGTTAGAACAGCACAGATTTTTATGACATATATTTAGGGGTGTACGTGCTGGAGTTTTACAAATCGTTCTACACCGTGAACGCACTGTAAATTTTGCAATTCTACAAAATTGTGATAGATAAGTACTAGTAAGTTTGTTGATCCACAGATTATTCAATCCGTGTAAACCGCGACTGAACGCCCCTAAATATGTGGCAGTATGAAAAATACCAAAAAACATCTAAATTTAGGCTGATAGAGTAAATCACACACAATATGAGCAGCTCAATCTGTAGTTTGATTCCAACCCAGTCTTGCTGGATTTCCGCAATGCCAACAAGTTGAGTCACAAAACATTCATATTAATTGTACAATCACAATAATCACGGGCCTACTTGTCCTTCCCCTTAAAAGGTCACAACTATACTATATCATGGTGAAAGAGGCGCCTAGTTTCATTTATTTGTTTGTTGTATTGTGCGAAACTATGTTGTATGTGTGTTGCATTTGATCTTGTGGATTTAATGAACTATGTAACAATTTGATATTGTGAACATGTGCAGTTTTTATGTTGATTATCGGATGTTCTATTTCAATTTGTGCAGCTGTACAGCACAGCAGCTACAGCGGCCATGCGGCCGGCGGCCAGTTTTGCATCTTCTATTGGAGTTGCTCTTTTACATCTCCGTTTTGCATCATCTGTTGGAGTTGGCCCTTTTTTGGAGATGCAAAAAGCACTTAATTCACATCTCCAAATTTGCATCTTCTATTGGAGATGCTCTTATAGAGCTTGTTAAGCCCAACACAAATTTTCATCTCGAAGCAGCAACTCATTATCGATGCTTATAAATGTGCAGTTTAGCATGATAAAATCTGTTTTGTACTTCAGATCTAAATGCCTTCAGTTTTCAAATCTTATCATTTAGAAAACAATTGGGATATGTAAATCAACACAAGGGGTTCATACTGGGGTAAAACTTACCTCAAAACCTGTAACGTCACAGTATCTCTTTGGTGGATAAATGGATGGGGGCGACTGAATATTTAAATCTGCATAAAAACATTCTGTGAACATTATATACACCACAACAACTTGCTCTAAATACTAGAGTTGTAGACTACCTGAACAACACAAATAACTTGTTTCGCTAATGTCAAGTTTTTATTTCTATTATCCAGCTTTATACTCTAACTGAGAAACACAAGTTCATATAAGAGCTATCTAATCGCCTTAGCAGTGGAAGCTACTGATTCAGAAGCTATGAGTATTAGACACAAAGCCAAGAACCTATTGATTGATTCTATTAGCATGGCATTCTCGAGCGCAGAACCAACTTTCCGAAAATTACTCACTGTAAATTGAAGGAAAAAAAAACAATGAACTGAAAGTTTGTATTTTATAAAATAAGAAGAAGCAATTCGCAATTCAAATGCTGCTACTGTTAGCACACACCAGAAACAGCACAATGTGCAACCTCCAGGGATGGCAGGCAAGAAGAAAAAATAGTACTATACAGTCCCAATTAGTATGAATTTCTGGCCACCACAAGTTTCTAGGCCTAGATCGAGCGGATAATCAATTTGGTCCTGATGAAACACATCAACGAACTAGTACAATCGCAGGAGTCCACCAACCGAGAAGCGTGGCGTGGCAAAGGATAACCTAAGATCTTAAATATTCAAGTTAATCTGCATATCAAATCTAAGGAGATTTGAGCGGTGCGGGTAGCAGCGGGAAGGGGATCGAGGCGCTCACAGTTGGGGCGGTCCGGGGGGAGCGAGGAGGCGTCGGCGGCCTGGAGGAGGTGGCGGAGGTGCTTCCACTGGCGGCCGCGGGACTGGCCCTTGGGGTACTTGTCGGCCGTCTGCACCTTCTTGAACCCCATCGTCGGCGCCAGCAGCATCTCCGCCCTCACTATCTCCGACTCCATGATCCCCTTCTCCCTCTCCCTCCCGCTTCGAGGGGGTCGGGTTCCAGGGCCGGCGCCCTCACTATCTCCGACTCCATGACTCCGCTCAGCGCTTCGAGGGGGTCGGGCTCCAGGGCCGGCCCATCAAGTACCCCAAGGGGCGACCGCCCCGGGCCCCAAGAGGGGAGGGCGCGGGCATTTCCTATTTAGCGCCACAGCCGCCAGTTAACGTGCATTTTTGTTAACTAGCGCCAGTGGCGTTCGAACTGGGCCGGCGCATCAAGGGCTTGTGACGTTTTTTTTGAAAAATCAATCAACTTTTTTGAACATCAACAAATTTTGTTTAAATTTGATGAACACCTTTTTGAAAATGGATGAACTTTTTTCAGATTTATGAATCCTTTTTTCAGTTCACTGAAATTTTAAAACAACATGAACTTTTTTTAATTTCTGTGAACTTTTCTTATATTTATTGAACCATTTAAAAAATTAATGAGCTTTTCCTAAATTGGATGAACTTTTTTTCAAATTGGCGAACTTTTTAAAAATTTGTGAAGCTTTTTTAAAGATATGAACTTTTTTTCAAATGGATGAGTCTTTTTTTAATATGTAGACCTTTTTTTGATTTTATACTTTTTTCGTAACAAAAAAATGGAAAGCAATCTAGTGTGCCGGCCCATATTACCAGTGATGCAGGCACCGGACCGGTAACGGGTGCCTGCACCGCTGCATAGGAGATCCCGCGCGGGCATTTCCTATTTAGCGCCACAGACATCAGTTAACATGCATTTTTGTTAACTCGCGCTTGTGGCGTTCGAACTGGGCTGGCACATCAAGGGCTTGCGACGTTTTTTCTGAAAATTCTATGAACTTTTTTGAACATCAATGAACTTTTTTGAAATTCGATGAACATCTTTACATCTTTTTGAAAATGGATGAACTTTTTTAAGATTTATGAACCCTTTTTCAGTTCACTGGAAATTTTAAAAAATACATGAACTTTTTTTAAATTTATGTGAACTTTTCTTATATTTATTTAACTATTTAAAAATTTAATGAGCTTTTACTAAATTGGATGAACTTTTTTAGAGATATGAACTTTTTTCAAATGGATGAGTCTTTTTTTAATATGTAAACCTTTTTTGATTTTATACTTTTTTCGTAACAAAAAAACAAAAAAGAACAAAATTGGAAAGCAATCTAGTGTGCCGGCCCATATTACCAGTGTTGCAGGCGCCCGATCGGTAACGAGCGCCTACAGAGCTGCATAGGAGTTCCCGACGGCGCCTCGACACGGATAGAAGCGTATCTTAGGCGTTACAAGTTCGTATCAGAGCAATGCCGACCTAGGAGCCCCCTTCATTGATCGAACTTGGCCGAGACGAGTCTAGTGAAAAATTGCATTGAGTCTAGTTATATAGGAGAGTACGATTCTTTTTTCTCCTCTTCTATGCTCTGCTGAGGAACCTTGACGTAATAATTTTAATTCTACTCCTCTTCTCACTCAAAAAAAAATTAGGATCACGCGGATATTTTTTGAATCTATATGATCTCGATGTGATGGAGTTCTGTCTTGGTGCCTCCTGTCTGACTTGATTTCTTCCAGTGAATTGAGCTCCACGGGATTCTCGAGCACATCGCTATCATTCAGATTTCTTAGTATCTCAGAACGAAGGGTGTTCGAAATTGCTTCAATACTAGTAGTGACGAGAGGAGTCCGGCTTCCCTAGTAGTGGTGCAGATAGATCTGGATGTATCGCCATACTTAGTATCGTTATGATTACGATGGTCTCAAATAGATGAGTTTCCGAGATCTCTGGTTATGTGTTGACGGATGTGATACACTGGACGGGTTAGTATAGGAGTTGAGTGATATATTACTTCTTGTATCCGTAGACCATATTGCATGATTAGAAAAATTCAGAAGTTCTTAGATGGGAATTCAAGTAGTTACTTATATGACAATCTTCTAACAAATGCATGATGTTAGGTTGGGCTTCAACATCTAGTGGATTCGTTTGTTCATGGTCGTTTTACAGTGGTTCTCGTTGTGTCTTAAAGAGTGTTTGTAGCTTGCTACGACTCAGGACGCTTCGTGTGTCGTGTGCACTGCCTTGTACATGATGACTACTGTAGGATAGAGCCCGTGCGAGCTCATCCACGAAAATATCGGACGAAATCTATGTCATGAATTTGTTCTGACTTGTTTCATAAGCCGCAACCTTTGTTTTTGTTGGAATATGGTAATTCGAGTTGCTTCAATGTCAAGTGGTGAATTCATATCCTTCCAAGAGGTGTTCTCGTATTTTATGTGAATGCAAATTCTTTTGCTCTATCAATTGTCTTATCAATTCTTGTCAACCACAGTTGTTATGCCAATTCTTTTTCAACCGGTGTGCTTCTCTTCAAGTTATTCTATCCTCTCCAATTTTGCAAGATCAATCTGTCATTTCTTTCAGGAGTTCATCTCATTTGTCCCAAGTTTTCTTTGTTTTTCCAGCCCTCCCACCCTTTTCTTCAAGGATTCAATCATCATCCAAGAGTTTTCATTCCATTATTGCTTCCGCTATCTTTTTTTTTCTCTCTTATCTGGTGAGTCATTGTAAAGATTCTTAGGAGTTTCGAGTTCATCATTCTTCATTCTTATTTTATTTTTCAGTGGATTCAGTTCAAGCTTTCCGTGTTCATCATATCATTTTTTCCCTATGAATTCATTCTCATGTTGGAAATTCATATTCAGATCTCTCTTGTTTGTTCATCTCTCTCTTTTCCTACCGCAGTGCTGAAGATATCTGAGAAGTTCTTGTTCTCAATGCTTTAAATTATTTCGAGGTACCCAACCTCATCAAGTTTTTTCATTTTACCGGTGCAATATCTCTTGCTTAGAGTTTTTTTCAACGGTGGTTTCTTTGAGTGGGCCCATAACCCACAGGTTTTTCCCAGGATCTTATTTGTCTCTTGTAATCTTTTCCGGAGATCTCTAATTCTTTTCAACTATGACGTAAGTATGAATTTTATGAGTCATATTCCTTCTTCAAGATCGCTTCAAATTTATTTTTGTCATTGGCTCAACTTTTCCTTGTTCTTATTCCGGAGTGTCTCATTAATTGGTGATGGTGCTCTTGCCATGTTTTTATTTTGGAAGACCGAAGGGGTGTCATCTCAGCTTCGTGTTATCATCTCATTTGTTTCCAATCATGAGTAATCCCTTTCTTGCTATCCGGTGCATTTCTGAGTTGTTTTCATTCTTGATCTTCCGAAGGCCTCCTCTTCTCCTTGGGCCACGACCCGGTAAGGTGAGAGCCCCGAGTCCGCTATCCATCGCCCCGGCACAGTTTGTTGATTAGCGCATGCTCTCTTTAGGCCACTATGCCAGATTCGGCCCGTTACTCATCTTTTTCAGGTTTTCGGTTTTATTAATTTCACGGATAATATAGATATTTTCAAACGTCTCAAGATAATAAACCTTACATTGGATCACAACGTATTATAGATGTAATTTGTGTAGTTTTTCGCGTAGAATCATATTTTGCAACTTGCATGCATATTTGGAGTGGTTTGACCTGCCATTTGCCTAGATTTGCGTGTTGTCCTAATATGTTAGATATTCTGTAGTAATTTTGGTGCGCGTTCGAATTGTTCCAACCCGTAGATAAAATTTTCATGTTGTTTGGGACCCTTTGCCATGTATTTTAGAGTAGTTGTTTGCATTTTTGCATGTAGGTTCCGTCGCTAGTTTGTTATGTCGTGTTTAGGACATATTCTCGCATATACGTGTGGCGCTAGTTTATTTTTTGGAACCCCACATATTATATATGTTTTCGGGGTAGAAAAATCCATAGAAATTAATTGTGCATTTAGTTTTGTCTTTTGAGCAAATTAGTGTGCATGATATTTTGCCATGTTGCCCTCTTGTCTATTTTGTGGGATTTATTCCGCGCGTGATATGCATTAGTTTTGAACTAGAGATATGCCCTTGGATATGCATGCTAGCCCCTGATAATTTTGGTTGCTATTGAAATCCATGTTTAGGTGTTGTTTACTTGTTGTCAACATGCTAGAAAATAGTGCTGATTTGGAGATGCTGAAATATTTCTAAGCCTGAAATCTGTTATATTTTGTTGTTGTCTTGCCATGAGTTTTGCTAATGATCCACACCTCCTTTGGGGTTGGTGCAATGGAGTTATTTGTAGTCCTTAAGATTCTCTAGCATGCTGTATATTTTCATGTCATTTGGTGCCCTGTAGCATATAGTTTTTTCTGCTATCAATATGCCTTCTCGTTGAAAACTGCACTGTCAAAAACTGATATTTTCACTAAGTCTGAAACTGTGTGTGAGATGTCATTTTATGAGTTCTTTTCCTAGTGATCCATGCTGATATGCTGGGGGTTGAAGTGCATCTTGACCACTATTGTTTCATGCCTTGTTTGAGCATTTTAGATTTATGTAGCTTGTTGTTTTGGGGTGTAAAAAATGCCATGTTGCTGTTTTGGGCAGATTGTAGCTATTTCTTGTGTAGCTTGTATTTGTTGAACCGTTGCTCCATTTTGCTCGTGTCCTATATGAAACTTGCTTAAAATCTCGTGTAGGTTCTTATTATCTTGCTGCTTGTATGTTTTGGAGTGACTGTGACTGTCATTCGCATGCATATCGTATTCATGACATCATATCTTGCGGTGATCATATCTTTTGAACTGTAGCTCCGTTTGCAATGATCTCTATGTGTAAATTGATTGGAACGATGCGTAGAATCACGTGAACCTATTTATTTTGCTGTTTAACAAATATTAAAATGTGTTAGTTCAGATCTGGACAGAATTATAAATTATCGTATGAGGTTAGTTCGGAGATGCTATAAGTCGTTTCCGACCTCATTTAAAATGCCTAGATAGGTAGCTTAATTATGCTTCACATCTTGCCAAGTTTAACCAACATTTAATATTGCCATGTACCTAATTGGGATAGAACTAAATAATTCGTATGTGGAGTTTCGTCAATATGCAACTCGTTGCATATTGAACTTCACTTAATGTGTAGTGTTTGATTGTTGTGAATTGACATGCCATGTCTTGCTTATATTCAACTGATCATGCATCATATGTGGATTGCATCTTGTCGTGCGTGTCTGTGGTGAATATCTGTGTTGATGCTTGTTCCCGGTTTGGTTCGTCTCGATAGAGTTCCGCAAGCGTGTCGGAAAGTGAAGACCCGTTCGACTACTTTGGTTTGTCTGCTTCACGGAGTCGTTCTTCTTCCAAGCAGGATCTCAGGTAAGATGATCATTTCCCTAGATACCATTACTATTATTTCCATGCTAGTTGTTTTGTTTCTGTCGCTATGTCTCGTTACCTACCACATGTTAAATGTCAGCCTCTCAACATTGCCATGAAAACCTTCAACCTGTTCACAACCTAGCAAACCATTGATTGGTTATGTTACCGCTTGCTTAACCATGTGTTAGCGTTGCTAGGTGCAGGTGCAGTTGTTTCCATGTGATAACATGGGTTCCTTGTTATATCACCATATAATTGCTAATTAATTTAATGCAACTATATAATTGGTAAAAGGTGGAAGGCTCGGCCTTCTAGCCTGGTGTTTTGTTCCACCTTTTCCCCCTTAGTTTGGGCTACCGATGTTATGTTCCATAATAAACGCTCCTAACATGCTTGGGTTGTTATGGGGACCCCCTAGATTCTCGTTTTAGGATAAAGCTCGAGTGGCAAGGCCCAACATTGGTACTATATTTGCCCAACATAATAATTTTGTTTATACTGAAAAACATAGGGAGTTAGCGCTACCCCAGGAGTAATACAACATAATGCAGGGAGGGCCAGTGCTGGTCCAAAACAGAGTCGTGTGCGGGGCCAACCCGGGGCAACTCGGGTGATTTCTATCAGGCCACTGTATGCTGCGCTCATCCGATTGTGCCCTGAGAACGAGATACGCGGCTCCTATCGGGATTGTCGGCACGTCGGGCGGCCTTGCTGGACTTGTTTTACCTTTATCGGGCGTCTTGTGCGAGGGATTCCGAGGATGCTTTGAGCTAACTCGAGGTTGAGGTTTTCCAATAGGGATCCAAGGAGATCACGGGTGTCCCTGATCGAGGTCATTCCGTCGCAGCGTGTGGTAGTTTGTGATGGATTAGTTGGAGCACCTCTACAGGGTTAAATATTTCGGAAAGTCATGCGTGCGGTTATGTGGCAATGTGAAAACTTTGTTTAACATCTGGTTCTAGATAAATTGAAGTTAACTTAATTAAAACTTGCCAACTGAGTGCGTAACCGTGACTGTCTCTTTCGTGAGCTCCTTCTCCGATCGAGGACACGGTGGGGTTATGTCTGACGTAAGTAGGTGTTCAGGATCATTCATTTGATCATCAGTAGTTCACGTCCGCTGTGCATAGATCTTCCCCCTCTCTATTCTGTACCCGTAAGTTAGCCACTAAATATATGCTTAGTCGCTTGTTGCAGCATCACCACTTAACTATACCTCACCCATAAAGCTTTGCTAATCTTGATACCTTTGAAAATGACATTGTTGAGTCCCCTCTGGCTCACGAATTACTACAACACCAGTTGCAGGTACATGTAAGGATATTAAGACGTGAGCGCGATGATTGTTCATTTGGAGTTTCTTGTTCTTCCTCTTCGTCGATCTAGTATGGGTTCCAGGCCGGCAGCCTGGGATAGCAAGGATGGACGTCGTTCTTTTCTCGTTTTTTTTGTCCGTAGTCGGACCCTGCTCTTTCTCGTGATATTTATGTATTGTACTGATGTGACTCTAATGTAAATTGTGGTGAGTGTAAGCCAATTTCATATACTCTTCTCTTCAGTACATGTACTTGTAATGATATCCATTCTTGCGAAACGACGAAATGGCTTCTATCCCTATCGAGGCCCTCACGCTAAAATAAGGATAGGGTCGCATCTTGGACGTTACAAACTTATATTAGTAAGGACAATACAAGTACACATTATATTTATAGATTATTAAATGGATAAAATAAAGCCTCATTTTGCAAAAGTGTAAGTTCACATCACATACAAATCAGTTATACCAGGTGTAGGCAAATTTAGCCGACTAGCGAACTTGAGTTGAAATACACTAGTCTCTCTTTATTATGCATGTCTTAGTATTATAATAAAAATTATGTGACTAGATATAATGTTTAAACCAATACATAATGTCTGTAGGCATCTCATTTGCACGAAATCCAACCAAGTGAACCTCAACAAGCACGTTAGGTAATCGAATCATACGTAAAAATACAATCAACAACATTTTTGGTTCTTCGATGATTCTATTACTGAACCCAACTTGGAGGCCACTTTTTCTATGCCTAGAAATTTCCATAAATTTACCTAATAGACACTAGAAACCACTATTAAAATATTTGTTAGTGTGTATATAAATTAGAAATCTCTACCATAATATTCAATAATATTTGAAAAATATGCACATACACATAGATATACAAACGTGTATACAGTACATTGTTTAGTAATAGTAGAAAATAAATCTCAAATATTATTTTAACAAGTCTCATTGTTAAAGCTTCATAAATCTGCATACCTATTTCAATCTCATTTACCGTCAAGTCTTTTTACTCGTTCCGTAATACAAGATCCCGTGACTTACACTAAGTCACTTTGCTTGCAAGGCTTGTGTGTGATGTTGTATTACCGAGTGGGTCCCGAGATACCTCTCCGTCACACGGAGTGACAAATCCCAGTCTTGATACATACTAACTCAACGGACACCTTCGGAGATACCTGTAGAGCATCTTTATAGTCACTCAGTTACGTTGTGACGTTTGATACACACAAGGTATTCCTCTGTTGCCAGTGAGTTATATGATCTCATGGTCATAGGAATAAATACTTGACACGCAGAAAACAGTAGCAACAAAATGACACGATCAACATGCTACGTTCATTAGTTTGGGTCTAGTCCATCACATGATTCACCCAATGATGTGATCCGGTTATCAAGCAACAACACCTTGCACATAGTCAGAAGACCTTGACTATCCTTGGTCAACTGGCTAGCCAACTAGAGGCTTGCTAGGGACAGTGTTTTGTCTATGTATCCACACATGTATCTAAGTCTTCATTCAACACAGTTATAGCATGGATAATAAATGAATATCTTGATACAGGAATTATAATAATAACTTATTTATCATTGCCTCTAGGGCATAATTCCAATAATCTCCCACTTGCACTAGAGTCAATAAGCTAGCCCTCACATCGTCATGTGAATTACATTGTAATAAATCTAACACCCATACAGTTCTGGTGTTGATCATGCTATGCCCCTGGAAGAGGTTTAGTCAGCGGGTCTACCACATTCAGATCCGTGTGCACTTTGCAGATATTCACGTCCTCCTCCTTGACGTAGTCACGGATGAGGTTGAAGCGTCGTTTGATGTGTTGATACGTCTCCATCGTATCTACTTTTTCTAACTCTTTTGCCCTTGTTTTGGAATCTAATTTGCATGATTCGAATGGAACTAACCTGGACTGACGCTGTTTTCAGCAGAATTGCCTTCGTGTTGTTTTTGTGCAGAAATGAAAGTTCTCACAACGTCCTGAAAATTTACGGAGAATATTTCTGAAAAATATGAAAAATACCTGCGCAAAGATCCACCTGAGGGGGTGGGCCAGTGGGCCACAAGCCATGTAGCCGCCACCCCCTGGTGGCGGCTAGCAAGCTTGTGGGGCCCACGTGGCTCTGCCGCCCCCAATCTCAGCTCTATAAGTTCACTGTCGTCCCAGAAAAAATAAAGAGAGAAGATTTCGTCGCGTTTGCGATACGGAGGCGCCGCCACATCATGTTCTTCATCTGGAGGGTAGATCTGGAGTCCGTTTTGGGCTCCGGAGAGGGGAAATCGTCGCCATCGTTGATACTTCTCCAACGTATCTATAATTTTTTATGGTTCCATGCTATTATCTTGTCAACTTTGGATGTTTTATATGCATGAATATGCTATTTTATATCTTTTTTGGGACTAACCTATTAACTCAGTGCCAAGTGCCGGTTTCTGTTTTATCCGTGTTTTTGGCCCATTTTCAGACGGAGTCCAAATGGAATGAAACTTTACGATGATTTTTTTTGGACCAAAAGAGACCCCCGAAGCTTTGGGAGAAGGCCAGATGGGCCACGAGGGAGTCACAAGCCCTCACGCCGCCACCACCCGCCCCCCAACGGTGGTGGCGCGCACGCTTGTGACCTCCTCGTGGGCCCAACTGACGCAATTCTACCACCATAAATTCCTATAAATTCAGAAACCCCCCAAAAGAAACCTAGACCGGGAGTTCCGCCGTCGCAAGCCTCTGTAGCCACCAAAAACCAATCTGGAGCTCGTTCCGGCACCCTGCCGGAGGGGGAATCCATCTCCGGTGGCCATCTTCATCATCCCGGCGATCTCCATGACGAGGAGGGAGTAGTTCCCCCTCGGGGCTGAGGGTATGTACCAGTAGCTATGTGTTTGATCTCTCTCTCGTGTTCTTGAGATGTCTTGATCTCGATGTACCATGGGCTTTGCTACTATAGTTGGATCTTATGATGTTCTTCCCCCTCTCCCTCTTGTAATGAATTGAGTTTCCCCTTTGGAGTTATTTTATCGGATTGAGTCTTTGAGAACACTTGATGTATGTCTTGCACGTGTCTATCTGCTGTGATCAACTTGCGGGTTTGTGACAATTGGGAACCTATGCATATGGGTTGGCACACGTGGATTCATGTGAGTACTTGATGTATG
Organism: Hordeum vulgare subsp. vulgare; assembly: GCF_904849725.1. Taxonomy (NCBI): domain Eukaryota; kingdom Viridiplantae; phylum Streptophyta; class Magnoliopsida; order Poales; family Poaceae; genus Hordeum; species Hordeum vulgare. Next base: position 17,922,906 of record NC_058519.1, read on the forward strand.
TTTTGGTGATCAACTTGCGGGTTCGTGACATTGGGAACCTATGCACAGGGGTTGGCACACGTTTTGACTCTCTGGTAGAAACTTTGGGGCACTCTTTGAAGTTCTATGTGTTGGTTGAATAGATGATTCTGAGATTGTGTGATGCATATCGTATAATCATACCCACGGATACTTGAGGTGACAATGGAGTATCTAGGTGACATGAGGGTCTTGGTTGATATGTATCTTAAGGTGTTATTCTAGTACGAACTCTATGATAGATCGATCAGAAAGAATAACTTTGTGGTGGTTTCGTACCCGACAATAATCTCTTCGTTTGTTCCCCGCTATTAGTGACTTTGGAGTGACTCTTTGTTGCATGTTGAGGGCTAGTTATATGATCCAATTATGTTATCATTGTTGAGAGAACTTCACTAGTGAAAGTATGAACCCTAGGCCTTGTTTCCACGCATTGCAATACCGTTCGTGCTCACTTTTGTTACTAGTTACCTTGCTGTTTTTGTAATTTCAGATTACAAAAACCTATATCTACCATCCATATTGCACTTGTTTCACCATCTCTTCGCCGAACTAGTGCACCTATACAATTTACCATTGTATTAGGTGTGTTGGGGACACAACAGACTCTTTGTTATTTGGTTTCAGGGTTGTTTGAGAGAGACCATCTTCATCCTACGCCTCCCGCGGATTGATAAACCTTAGGTCACCCACTTGAGGGAAAATTGCTACTGTCCTACAACCCTCTGCACTTGGAGGCCCAACAACGTCTACACGGAGAAGGTTGCGTAGTAGACATCAATCGTCATCATCAACCTTCTTCCCTCTCCAATTCCATGAAGTTCTTCATCGTTCATGAGTAATCTATTCGTAGGCTCGCTGGGCGGTGATGAGTAGGATGAGATCTATCATGTAATCGAGTTAGTTTTGACGGGGATTGATCCGTAGTATCCACTATGTTATGAGATTGTTGCTACTATTTTGCCGAAATTATTATGTTGTCACCAATATATGTGTGTTTTAGATCCGATCTTGCAAGTTGTAGTTACCTACTATGTGTTACGGTCCAGCAACCCCAAAGTGACAATAACCGGAACCACTCCCGGTGATGACCATAGTTTGAGGAGTTCATGTGTTCACCAAGTGCTAATGCGTTGGCCTGGTTCTTTATTAAAAGGAGAACCTTAATATCCCTAGTTTCCTTTTGGACCCCGCTGCCACGGGAGGGATGGACAATAGATGTCATGCAAGTTCTTTTCCCTAAGCACGTATGACGACACACGGAATGCATGCCTACATCACATTGACAAACGGGAGCTAGCCACATATCTCTCCGTGTTATAACTGTTGCATGATGAATATCATCCAAACAAATCACCGACCCATTACCTACGAGTTTGTCCCACTGTTGTTGTTACTTGTCTTGCTCTGCTGCTACTGCTGTTACTTATCTTGCTCTGCTACCACTGCTGTTACTACTGTCGCTTGCTACTGTTGCTACTTGCTACTGCTGTCATTACTGATGTTCCTTGCCACTGCTATTACTCGTTAGACTGCTGCTACCTGCTACAAGTTTGATTCGCTGGTCGTTGACGGGAACAGGCAATTTCCGTCAACGGGCAACTTCTGGCGCCATTGATACGATCGTTAGGAATAGTCTGCCGTCAACAGATCGTTTCTGACACCGTTGTTATCATACTACTTTGCTGCTGACTCTTTGCTTGCAGATACTAATCTTTCAGGTGTGGTTGAATATGACACATTCAGCTGCTAATACTTGAGAGTATCCTCTCACCTCCTGTTTGGCGTATCAACAAATTTGGGTCGAATACTCTACCCTCGAAAAGTGCTGCGATCCCACGCGCTGGTGGGCCATCAACAACATTCTTCTAGTTGCGATTGCCGGAGAGTGCTAGCAGCATTCTTCTGGTGCCGTTGTAGGGGAAGGTCTGTTGTCACCGAGTCAACATTTTTCTGGCACCGTTGACGGGGAGGTATTGCTATATTCTCTGAGTTACTTGGGATTTATATCTACTGATCACTATGAAGAATCTGAAGGACCCGAAAACCAAAGTCTTGCCCTCAACTACGAGGGGAGGTAAGGAACTGCCATCTAGCTCTGCACTTGATTCACCTTCAGTTATGAGTAAGTTTGCGACATCACCTCCTGCTAGAAATCTTGATATGTCGCATGTGCTTGATGATGCTTATGATGCTACTACTAGAGATGCTTTGCCTGATACTGCTAGAGATGTTATGCCCGATGATGCTAGAGATGTTATGCCTGATACTGCTTTGCCTGATGATGCTAGAGATGCTATTATGCCTGATGATGCTATGCTTGATACTGCTAGAGATACTACTTTGCCTGATGTTCCACTAGGGTGTTCCTTGATGCTCATATTGCTAGATTTACTACCAATGCTCGTGATGCTTCTGAAACTTCCGATACTATTAAGATAGAACCTGCTTTTGCTCCTGCTAGATCTAGCTCTCCTAGATATGAATTGCCTGATATACATGAGGGTTACATTATGTAGGGAGAGATAGCTGAGGATTTTCTTGCGTGTAAGGATGCCTATGACGCTGAGAACTTACTTCTCAAGTGGAAGGAAAAATCTCTGAAAGCTAGGACGAAATACGACCCGAAGTTTGCCACTTCACCTATCTTTATCACCAATAAGGATTATGAATTCTCTGTCGATCCTGAGATAATCTCTCTAGTCGAATCTGATCCTTTCCACTGTTATGAGTCTGAGACGGTCGTAGCCCATCTTACCAAACTACACGATATAGCCACCCTTTTCACCAGTGAGGAGAAGATCCACCACTACTACATCCTTAAGTTGTTTCCTTTCTCTCTAAAGGATGACGCTAAAGCCTGGTTCACCTCTCTTGCTCCTGGATGTGTGAGTAGTCCCCAGGATATGGTCTATTACTTCTGTGAGAAATATTTCCCTGCCCATAAGAAGCAAGCTGCCTTGCAGGAAATATACAACTTTGCTCAACTCCAAGAAGAGAGTCTCCCACAAACTTGGGGAGGCTCGTCCAGCTACAAAATGCTTTGCCTGATCACCCTCTTAAGAAGAACGAGACACTTGATATCTTCTATAACGGACTTACTGATACCTCTAGAGACCACCTAGATAGTTGTGTCGGTTGTGTTTTTAGGGAACCAACTGTCGAACAAGCTGAGACTCTACTGAATAACATCTTGATCAATGATAATGCTTGGACTATTCCCGAACCACCTCCTAAGCCAACTCCTAAGAAAAGAGGTATTCTATTCCTCAGTCCCAAAGATATGCAAGAAGCCAAGAAATATATGCAAGAGAAAGGCATTAGATCTGAAGATGTCAAAAATCTACCACCTATCGAAGAGATCCATGGTCTCGATAACCCGATACAAGTAGTAGAAGTGAATTCTCTGCGTAGGTTTGACGAGAGTGATATTCCTTTTGACAAACTTGCTAGCCTATGCTTTGATGAATTTGACAACTTTGTTGCCAAACAACAGAGTTTCAATGATTATGTTAGCAGACATTTGGAACAAAGTACTCGTATGCTTAGCCATTTAAGTGCTTGTGTAGACAGAAATATCAATGATCCGAAGCTTCTGAGTAAACATGCCTCTATGATTACTACTCGGGTAGAACAAGTACTTAAAGCTCAGAATGACTTGCTCAATGAATTAAATGACAACTCTGTCAGAGTCATTACTAGAGGAGGCAAAATGACTCAGGAACCTTTGTATCCTGAAGGTCATCCTAAGAGAATTGATCAAGATTCTCAAGGAATTAATGCTGATACACCCAGTCATCCTAAGGAGAAGAAGAAGGATGATAGAAACCTACATGCTAGTTCACCAAATACTGTCACACCTGAAGAACCTAATGATATTTCTGCGTTTGATGCAGAAACACAATCTGGTGATGAACATGAACCTGGTGATAATATGGACAACAATGTTCATAATAATGCTCAACCTAGCAATAATGAGGATGTGGAGATTGAACCTACGGTTAATCGTGATAACGCACAACCTAAAGATACGATAAGAATGACTTCACTGCTAGGAAGCATGGTAAAGAAAGGGAGCCATGGGTTCAGAGACCTATGCCCTTTCCTTCTAAGCCATCCAAGAAAAAGGATGATGAGGACTTTGAGCGCTTCGTTGAGATGATAAGACCCATCTTTCTGCAGATGAGGTTAACTAATATGCTCAAAATGTCTCCTTATGCCAAGTACATGAAGGATATCGTGACTAATAAACGGAAGATACGAGATCTTGAGATCTCCACCATGCTTGCCAATTACACTTTCAAAGGTGGAACTCCTAAGAAACTTGGTGATTCTGGAGTGCCCACTATACCTTGCTGCATTAAAGGAAACTACGTAAGAACTGCCTTATGTGACCTTGGAGCCGGTGTTAGTGTTATGCCTCTCTGTCTTTATCGAAGACTTGAATTGGATAAGTTGACACCCACTGAAATTTCTCTGCAAATGGCCGACAAATCAACTGCTTTCCCTATCGGCATTTGCGAGGATGTGCCTGTTGTGGTTGCTAACACCACTATCTTAACAGGCTTTGTTATCTTGGATATTCCCGAGGACGATGCCATGGCTGTCATCCTCGGAAGACCCTTTTTAAACACTGCAAGGGCTGTTATAGATTGCAACAAAGGCAATGTCACTTTCCATGTCAACGGTAATGAGCACACAGTCTTTCCGAAGAAACGATATCAAGTACATTGCATCAATGCTATCGAAAAGACTTCATCGATTCTTATTGGGAGCTTTGAATGCCCTATTCCTCGTGTCAAGATGAAGTATGATTTGCTTGTTGGGGAGATACATATCCCCATTGAGGTGACTTAGTGGCTATTCGAAAATTCTCCGTTCTCTCTTGCGATTCGAAAAGGTTTGGCAAAAGGATTTGATCAACCCCATTGACAGATTTCTTTCGATGACCATGAAATGGATGAATCAAAGAGTCACATACCTCTGTTTTGAGCTTTCACTTTCTGTTGCTTAGAAGAAAAATGATAGATTTAGTTTGGTTTTTCCTGTTTTCTGTTTTAGCGTCCTGGAGAAAAATACCCCGAAAATAAAAGTTCTCCGATGGTCCTAAAATTTTAGTATGATTTTTTTTGGAATATTTGAAAAATATTGGGCCTAAGAGCTGGCCTGGGGGCCTGACCAGTGGGCCACAAGCCCTATAGCCGCCACCCCCCTGGTGGAGGCTAGCAAGCTTGTGGGGCCCACAGGGAGCCCCTCCACTCATTCCAGCTCACATCCTCTTCTTCCACCTCAAGAAAAAATTGTTTAGCAGCTCAAACCCGTGTTCTTGCTCATTTGGCTGTGATTTTCGATCTCCTTGCTCAAAGCACCATTATCCGAACCGTTTTGGGGAAATTACTCCTTGGTAAGTGACTCCTCCATTGGTCCAATTAGTTTTTGCTCTAGTGCTTTATCCTTCGCGTATTCTTGCTACCTTGGTGACCCTGTTCTTGAGCTAGAAATGTGGATTTTAGCTGGTTCCAAGTAGTTTTAGCGCGTGATACGTTCTCTAGGCACTAGTAGGAGTAGTTTCTACAAGTTGGGTTAATCTTTATTCACTTTTCTTTCGAAGTCTCTAAAAATTTCAGAATTTTTCAGAGCTATAAAAAGGAAAATATGAGGAGGTTCTTGAGAGGCTCCTCAAGCCGTAACCCCAAGGAGGATGAGAAGAACCACCCCAAGTACGTAGTCCCTCGAGTCACAGAAGTTCGAGCGTGCGAATGGCCAAGTGATGAATTTTTGCGCGCCGCTCGGCTTTATGAAGACTTTTATTACTTGGTGGAGAACGCAGGTCTTACTACGTTCGTTGAAGATAAGTGCTCACAATACCTCCTCCTCACCAATATTTTCGTTCAAAGCTTCAACTTTTATCCGAGGAAGAATCCTCCCATGCTTGAGTTCATGATATACGATGTCCCCCAGTGCATGACACTACATGATTTTTTCAATGTATGCAAATTACCTTATGTTGGTGATATATGTGACCCTCGTCCACGGGACTTGGAGGACTTCATTGGTACTATTGTTGTTGGAGAGGAGAGAGGAGTGTCTCTTGCTAGCATACATTTTCCTGTGCTTCGGTACTTCACACTATTTGTGGGAAAATGTTTGATTGGTCATGGGAGGCTGAATCACTTAGTTCTCCAGACCTTGCTGTTTTGTGCGAAGTCCTTTATAACAATAAGACTTATAGCCTAGGTGTTATAGTAACCCAGCGGTTGAACACCAACCGTTTCAAGGGTGTCGTCTATGGAGGTATCTATGCTACCCGTCTTGCCAGACACTTTGAGATACCCATTAGACTGGGAGAGGAAGGAGAGATGCTTCTCCGTGAGAAATATCTTGATTATGACAGCATGGTTCGCCATGATTTTCCGGATAGAGATGCTAGTAGACGGATGATTTATAACCTGGTATTTAGTCAGGGTACTCGAGAGACTATTACTTTGCCTGCTCCTTGTTTGTTCGATATTCATGCAGGCAGGTACACTATTATGCCCTCGGACATCTACGCATATTGGGGCTTGGCCCAACCACAGGTGCATGCGCCCGAGCCGCCAGTCGAGTACCAGACGCCGGTTTATCAGTGGGAGCCAGAGGAGATCACACAGCAGTGGCATCCACAGTCTGCTCCGGAGTATCCCGGAGTTGGTTATTTCCCACCTTGGAAGTAGACCAAGCTAGGCCAAAAGCCTAAGCTTGGGGGAGTACGTGTTCTCATCGACTTTACGTTCATGCTTATGCTTTCACTTTGTTAGCCGGTGTTTACACTTCGCCACTATATTATCCAGGCTAGTTTATTTTCGTTTTCGTTTTCTTGTTTTGTGTCCTTTTGAGAAAACCCAAAAATATTTTCCTTTCTTCTTTTGCTTGTTGGGAGCTTTCCCGTGTAATTAGTTTTCTTTTTCTTTGGGTCAAGGTAGAAGATATTGGTTACAATGTTTAGTGGTTCTTGCATGCATACCTGTTTAGCTTTCAAAGAGCCATATTACTTTGTCTTCTCCTTTGTGTTTGCCTGCAGATTCAGCTTAGTCCAATGCTCTTATTATTGTTCACATCGTCCGTCGTGCAAATGAAAGGCAATAATGATGATATATGATGAAGTGACTGAGACTGAAAAAGCTGGTATGAACTCTATCTATTTTGTTTTTGTAAATATGACTAGCTTGTCATGCCTGATTCAGCTTTGTTGTGAGAGAACCATGTTTGCAATGACAACTTAGAGATCATAGTTTCTGATGCCATGCTTAACTAGCTGAGAGCTTATAATGGTTTGTCTTGATTGCCAACATAGATTTTGAGATGACTATGATGTAGTATGATAGGATGGTATTCTCCTTTGAATGATTCAAGTGGCTTGACTTGGCGCATGTTCATGCATGTAGTTGAAACAAAATCAACATAGCCTCTATGATGTTCATGTTCATGGTGATTTATATCTTGTTCATGCTTGCATTCAATGTTAGTCAAACTCATTGCATCTTGATGACTGTTGTCGCTCTCTAGTTGGTCGCTTCCCAATCTTTTGCTAGCCTTCACTTGTACTAAGCGGAATACTGCTTGTGCATCCACTTCCATAAACCCAATTTTTTTTCCATGAGAGTCCATCATACCTACCTATTTGCGGTATCTACCTGCCGTTCCAAGTAAATTTGCATGTGCCACTCTCTAAACCTTCAAGAAATAATATGTTTTGCATGCCTGAACCGCTCATGTGGTGACAGGGGGCTATTGGTATCTTCCATGCTAGGAGTGTTATCCTCGACATGTGTTTGTTCACTGTCATTCACGAGAAAGGGGCCGGCAATTGGAATGCCCAGTTCCATGCTTAAATCGAAAACATAACTGTCAAATAAGACTCCCCCCGGATTGATGTTAGTATGGACGGTACCCGAGGATTCGGCTAGCCATGGAGTGTGATTGATTGGTGGTGGGGGAGTTAAAACTTTACTTCTCTGTTTGGGAACCGCCTATAGCATGAGTAGCATGGAAGATATTGAGAACTCTTGGTCATTGCGTTGACAATGAAAGCATGCCACCCAAAATTATTATCTCTGTTTTCAAAGCTTGAGCTTTGGCACCTCTGCAAATCAACGCTTCCCTCTGCGAAGGGCCTGTCTATTTATTTTCCTGTTGAGTCATCCTCCTCTTTTATAAGCACCAATTAGAGAGCACCTCTGTCATTTTTATGCTTTGCTTTTGATTGATATTGAGTATGACTATGACTGGATCTTCGTTGCTATGAATTACAATGTTTAGTCAACCCTTGATCTTTGAAAGTGCTTTGCATTTATGTTTTGCGGTCTCAGAAAGAGCTAGCGAGATACCACCTATTCATATTGCTTCATGCTTGTTTTGATTGAAGTGTTGGTATTTGAAACTCATTATTATTTGCTCGTTAGCTGATTATGCCATTGATATTAGTTTACCGTGAGACCTTTGTGTCACTTGCTTATGTGGTTAACTTGTGATCTTGCTGAAATTCTGGTTATGAGTTAGACATAGTTGCAACAACAAGATCAAACAGAGTTTGTCAAAGTTTTTCTTTCTCTCTCAGTTTGTCAACTGAGTTGCTTGAGGACAAGCAAGGTTTTAAGCTTGGGGGAGTTGATACGTCTCCATCGTATCTACTTTTCCAAACTCTTTTGCCCTTGTTTTGGACTCTAATTTGCATGATTTAAATGGAACTAACCTGGACTAACGCTGTTTTCAGCAGAATTGCCTTGGTGTTGTTTTTGTGCAGAAATGAAAGTTCTCAAAACGTCCTGAATATTTACGGAGAATATTTCTGGAAAATATCAAAAAATTCCTGCGCAAAGATCCACCAGAGGGGGTGGGCCAGTGGGCCACAAGCCCTATAGCTGCCACCCCCCTGGTGTCGGCTAGCAAGCTTGTGGGGCCCACGTGGCTCTGCCGCCCCCAATCTCAGCTCTATAAGTTCACTTTCGTCCCAGAAAAAATAAAGAGAGAAGATTTCGTCGCGTTTGCGATACGGAGGTGCCGCCACATCCTGTTCTTCATCTGGAAGGCAGATCTGGAGTCCGTTTTGGGCTCCGGAGAGGGGAAATCGTCGCCATCGTCATCATCAACCTTCTTCCCTCTCCAATTCCATGAAGCTCTTCATCGTTCGTGATTAATCTATTTGTAGGCTCGCTGGGCGGTGATGAGTAGGATGAGATCTATCATGTAATCGAGTTAGTTTTGACGGGGATTGATCCCTAGTATCCACTATGTTCTGAGATTGATGTTGCTACTACTTTGCCATGCTTAATGCTTGTCACTAGGGCCCGAGTGCCATGATTTCAGATCTGAAATTATTATGTTGTCACCAATATATGTGTGTTTTAGATCCGATCTTGCAAGTTGTAGTTACCTACTATGTGTTATGATCCGGCAACCCCTGAGTGACAATAACCGGAACCACTCCCGGTGATGACCATAGTTTGAGGAGTTCATGTGTTCACCAAGTGCTAATGCGTTGGTCCGGTTCTTTATTAAAAGGAGAACCTTAATATCCCGTAGTTTCCTTTTGGACCCTGCTGCCACGGGAGGGATGGACAATAGATGTGATGCGAGTACTTTTCCCTAAACACGTATGAAGACACACAGAATGCATGCCTACATCACATTGACGAACGGGAGCTAGCCACATATCTCTCCGTGTTATAACTGTTGCATGATGAATATCATCCAAACAAATCACCGACCCATTACCTACGAGTTTGTCCTACTGCTGATGTTACTTGTCTTGCTCTACTGCTACTGCTGTTACTTATCTTGCTCTGCTGCTACTGCTGTTACTTATCTTGCTCTGCTGCTACTGCTGTTACTACTGTCGTTTGCTACTGTTGCTACTTGCTACTGTTGTCATTACTGTTGTTTCTTGCCACTGCTATTACTCGTTACACGGCTGCTACCTGCTACAAGTTTGATTCACTGGTCGTTGACGGGAACAGACAATTTCCATCAACGGGCAACTTCTGGCGACATTGATACAATCGTTAGGAATAGTCTGCCGTCAACAGATCGTTTCTGACACCGTTGTTATCATACTACTTTGTTGCTGACTCTTTGCTTGCAGATACTAATCTTTCTGGTGTGGTTGAAAATGACACATTCAGCTGCTAATACTTGAGAGTATCCTCTCACCTCCTGTTTGGCGTATCAACAAATTTGGGTCGAATACTCTACCCTCGAAAACTGTTGTGATCCCACGCGCTCGTGGGCCGTCAACAACATTCTTCTAGTTTCGATTATCGGAGAGTGCTAGCAGCATTCTTCTGGTGCCGTTGCAGGGGAAGGTCTGTTGTCACGGAGTCATGTGTCTGGTCTTCTTGTGAAACCGTGGTTCCTTTGCTAAGGCAATGGCACCCGTGTTGTCACAAAACAGGGTTATTGGATTCAGTGCGCTCGGCACCACTCCAAGATGCGTCATTAACTGCTTCATCAAGACACCCTCCTTAGCTGCCTCCGAGGCGGCCATGTACTCCGCTTCACATGTAGAATCAGCTACGATGCTTTGCTTGGAACTGCACCAGCTTACCGCACCCCCATTAAGAATAAATACGTATCCGGTCTACGACTTAGAGTCATCCGGATATGTGTCAAAGCTTGCATTGACGTAACCTTTTACGGCGAGCTCTTTGTCACCTCCATATACGAGAAACATCTCCTTAGTCCTTTTCAGGTACTTCAGGATATTCCTGACCGCCGTCCAGTGATCCACTCCTGGATTACTCTGGAACCTGCCTGCCATACTTATGGCTAGGTTAACGTCCGGTCTAGTGCACATCATTGCATACATGATAGAACCTACGGTTGAAGCGTAGGGGACGGAACTCATTGTCTTTCTATCTTCCTCGGTTGCTGGGCACTGAGTCTTACTCAATTTTATACCTTGTAATACTGGCAAGAACCCTTTCTTGGACTGATCCATTTTGAACTTCTTCAAAACTTTATCAAGGTATGTGCTTTGTGAAAGTCCTATCAGGCGTTTCGATCTATCCCTATAGATCTTAATACCTAGAATGTAAGCAGCTTCTCCTAGGTCCTTCATAGAGAAACTTTTATTCAAGTAACCTTTTATGCTCTCCAAAATCTCCACGTTGTTTCCAATCAACAATATGTCATCCACATATAATATTAGAAACGCCACAGAGCTCCCACTCACTTTCTTGTAAATACAGGATTCTCCAACCACCTGTATAAACCCAAATGCTATGATCACCTCATCAAAGCGTTTATTCCAACTCCGAGATGCTTGCACCAGTCCATAAATGGATCACTGGAGCTTGCACACTTTGTTAGCATTTTTAGTATCGACAAAACCTTCGGTTTGCATCATATACAACTCTTCCTTAAGGAAACCGTTAAGGAACGCCGTTTAAACATCCATCTGCCAGATTTCATAATCGAAAAATGCAGCTATTGCTAACATGATTCTGACGGACTTAAGCATCGCTACGGGTGAGAATGTCTCATCGTAGTCAATTCCTTGAACTTGTGAAAAAACCTTTGCCACAAGTCGAGCTTTATAAACGGTCACATTACCCTCAGCATCCGTCTTCTTCTTAAAGATCCGTTTGTTTTGAATAGCCTTGCGGCCTTCAGGTAGTACTTCCAAAGTCCACACTTTGTTTTCATACATTGATCCTATCTCGGACTTCATGGCCTCCAGCCATTTGTTGGAATCCGGGCCCACCATTGCTTCTTCATAATTCGCAGGCTCATTGTTGTCCAACAACATAATTGATAAGAGGGGATTACCGTACCACTCTGTAGTAGTACGCGGTCTCGTCGACCTGCGAGGTTCGATAGGAACTTGATTTGAAGTTTCATGATCATCATCATTAACTTCCTCCTCAACCGGCATCGCAACGAGAGGGGTTTCCCCTTGCCCTACGCCACCATCCAGAGGGATGAAAGGTTCGACAACCTCATCAAGTTCTATCTTCCTCCCACTCAATTCTCTCGAGAGAAACTCCTTCTCGAGAAAAGCTCCATTCTTAGCAACAAACACTTTTCAGGCTGAAGCTTTTTGACATAAGCATCACATCCCCAAACTTTAAGAAACGACAACTTTGGTCTTTTGCCATACCACAGCTGATACGGTGTCGTCTCAATGGATTCCGATGGTGCCCTATTTAAAGTAAATGTAGTTGTTTCTAATGCATAACCCCAAAACGATAACGGCAAATCGATAAGAGACATCATAGATCGCACCATCTCTAATAAATTACGATTACAACGTTCGAACACACCATTACGCTGTGGTGTTCCAGGCGGTGTCAACTGTGAAACAATTCCACATTGTCTTAAGTGAGCACCAAACTCGAAACTCAGATATTCACCCCCATGATCAGACCGTAGGAACTTGATCTTCTTGTTACGATGATTTTCAACTTCACTCTAAAATTGCTTGAACTTTTCAAATGTTTCATACTTGTGCTTCATCAAGTAGACATAACCATATCTACTCAAATCGTCAGTGAAGGTGAGAAAATAACGATATATGCCGCGTGCCTCCACACTCATCGGACCACACACATCGGTATGTATGATTTCCAACAAGTCACTTGCACGCTCCATTGTTCCGGAGAACGGAGTTTTAGTCATCTTGCCCATGAGGCGTGGTTCGCACGTGTCAAGTGAATCAAAGTCAAGTGACTCCAAAAATCCATCGGTATGGAGTTTCTTCATGCGCTTTACACCTATATGACCTAAGCGACAGTGCCATAAAAACATGGCGCTATCATTGTTAACTCTAACTCGTTTGGTCTCAATGTTATGTATATGTGTATTATCACTATCAAGATTCAATATGAACAATCCTCTCACACTGGGTGCATGACCATAAAAGATATTACTCATAGAAATAGAACAACCATTATTCTCTGACTTAAATGAGTAACCGTCTCGCAATAAACAAGATCCAGATATAATGTTCATGCTTAACGCAGGCACTAAATAACATTTATTTAAGTTCATAACTAATCCTGATGGTAACCAAAGTGAAACTGTGCCAACGGCGATTGCATCAACCTTGGAACCATTTCCCACGCGCATCGTCACTTCATCCTTTGCCAGCCTTCGCTTATTCCGCAGTTCCTATTTCGAGTTGCAAATATGAGCAACAAAACCGGTATCGAATACTCAGACACTACTACGAGAGCTCGTTAAGTACACATCAATAACATGTATATCGAATATACCTAATTTTTCTTTGCCCGCCTTCTTATCAGCTAGATACTTGGGGTTGTTGCGCTTCCAGTGACCCATACCCTTGCAATAATAGCACTCTGTTTCAGGCTTATGTCCAGCTTTGGGTTTCTTCGTCAGATTGGCAACAGGCTTGCCGCTCTTCTTTGAATTACCCTTCTTTCCTTTGCCGTTTCTCTTGAAACTAGTGGTCTTATTCACCATCAACACTTGATGCTCTTTACGGAGTTCTGACTCTGCGACTTTCAGCATCGTGAATAACTCGCCGGGTGACTTGTTCATCCCTTGCATGTTATAGTTCAACACAAAGCCCTTATAGCTTGGTGGCAGTGATTGAAGAATTCTGTCAGTGATAGCCTCTTGCGGGAGTTCAATCCCCAACTCAGCTAGACGGTTTGAGTACCCACACATTTTGAGCACATGTTCACTAACAGACGAATTCTCCTCCATCTTGCAAGCATAGAATTTATCGGAGGTCTCATACCTCTCAATCCGGGATTTCTTATGAAAGATAAACTTCAACTCCCGGAACATATCATATGCTCCATGATGCTCAAAGCGACGTTGAAGTCCCGGTTCTAAGCCATACAAGACTGCACATTGAACTACTGAGTAGTCCTCCTTGCGTGCTAACCAAGCGTCCTTAGCATCTTGGTCAGCCGCGGCGAGTGGTTCATCTCCTAGCGCAGCATTAAGGACATAATCCTTTTTCCCAGCTTGCACGAGCAACTTAAGATTACGAGCCCAGTCTACAAAGTTGCTTCCATCATCTTTCAACTTAGCTTTCTCTAGGAACGTATTAAAATTCAGGATGACTATCGCGTGAGCTATTGATCTACAACACAAATATTTTCAAAGTGGACTTAGACCATGTTCAAGATAATTAGAGTTTAACTAATCAAATTACTTGCTAAACTCCCACTCAAAAAGTACATCTCTCTAGTCATTTGAGTGGTTCATGATCCAATTCCACTAGCTCAAGTCCGATCATCACGTGAGTTGAGGATAGTTTCAGTGGTAAGCATCCCTATGCTAATCATATCAACTATATGATTCATGATCGACCTTTCGGTCTCATGTGTTCCGAGGCCATGTCTGCACATGCTAGGCTCGTCAAGCTTAACCCGAGTGTTCCGCGTGTGCAACTGTTTTGCACCCGTTGTATGTGTCTCGAAACAACGAACTGTAGCAACGGTGCACAGTCGGGGAGAACACAATTTATTTTAGTGAGAGATCACCTCATAATGCTACCGTCGTTCTAAGCAAAATAAGGTGCATAAAAGGATTAACATCACATGCAATTCATAAGTGACATGATATGGCCATCATCATGTGCTTCTTGATCTCCATCACCAAAGCACCAGCACGATCTTCTTGTCACCGACGACACACCATGATCTCCATCAACGTGTCGCCATTGGGGTTGTCGTGCTACTCATGCTATTACTACTAAAGCTACGTCCTAGCAATATAGTAAATGCATCTGCAAGCACAAACATTGGTTTAAAGACAACCCTATGGCTCCTGTCGGTTGCCGTACCATCGACGTGCAAGTCGATATTAACTATTACAACATTGAGCATCTCATACATCCAATCTATCACATCACATCGTCGGCCATATCACATCACAAGCATACCCTGCAAAAACAAGTTAGACGTCCTCTAATTGTTGTTGCATGTTTTACGTGGTTGCCATGGGTATCTAGTAGGATCGCATCTTACTTACGCAAACACCACAACGGGGATGTATGAATTGCTATTTAACCTCTCTCCAAGGACCTCCTTGGTCAAATCCAATTCAACTAAAGTTGGAGAAACCGACACTCGCCGGTCATCTTTGAGCAACGGGTTGCTCGTAGCGATGAAACCAGTCTCTCGTAAGCGTACGAGTAATGTCGGTCCGAGCCGCTTCGATCCAACAATACCGCGGAATCAAGAAAAGACTAAGGAGGGCAGCAAATCGCACATCACTACCCACAAAAACTTTTGTGTTCTACTCGAGATGACATCTACGCATGAACCTAGATCATGATGCCACTGTTGGGGAACGTCGCATGGGAAAAAAAAATCCTACGCGCACGAAGACCTATCATGGTGATGTCCATCTATGAGAGGGGATTTGGATCTACGTACCCTTGTAGATCGCACAGCAGGAAGCGTTATGAAACGCGGTTGATGTAGTGGAACGTCCTCACGTCCCTCGATCCGCCCCGCGAACCGTCCCGCGATCCGTCCCACGATCCGCTCCGATCTAGTGCCGAACAGACGACACCTCCACGTTCAGCACACGTACAGCTCGACGATGATCTCGGCCTTCTTGATCCAGCAAGAGAGACGGAGAGGTAGATGAGTTCTCCGACAGCGAGACGACGCTCCGGAGGTTGGTGGTGATCCATCTCAGCAGGGCTCCGTCCGAGCTCCGCAGAAATACGATCTAGAGGAAAACCCGTGGAGGTATGTGGTCCGGCTGTCGTGGCAAAGTTGTCTCAAATCAGTCCTAATACCTCAGTATATATATAGGAGGGGGGAGGGACCTGTCTTGAGGCTCAAGGGAGCCTCAAGGGGTCGGCCGAAGGGGGGGAAGAGGAGTCCTCCTCCAATCCTAGTCCAACTAGGAGTGGGAGGTGGAGTCCTTCTCCACTTTCCCACTTCCCCCTTTTTTCTCTTTGATTTCTTCTTCTCCTGCGTATAGGGCCTCTTGGGTTGTCCCACCAGCCCACTAAGGGCTGGTGCGGCACCCCTAAGGCCTATGGGATTCCCCCGGGTGGGCTGGCCCTCCCCGGTGACATCCGGAACCCATTCGTCACTCCTGGTACATTCCCGGTAATGCCGAAAACTTTCCGGTAATCAAATGAGGTCATCCTATATATCAATATTCGTATCCGGACCATTCTGGAAACCCTCATGACGTCTCTGATCTCATCCAGGACTCCTAACAACATTCGCTAACCAACCATATAACTCAAATACGCATAAAACATCGCCGAACCTTAAGCGTGCAGACCCTGCGGGTTTGAGAACTATGTACACATGACCCAAGGGACTCCTCGGTCAATATCCAACAACGGGACTTGGATGCCCATATTGGATCCTACATATTCTACGAAGATCTTATCGATTGAACCTCAGTGCCAAGGATTCATATAATCCCGTATGTCATTCCCTTTGTCCTTCGGTATGTTACTTGCCCGAGATTCGTGTATTACGGAACGAGTAAAGAGACTTGTCGGTAACGAGATTGAACTAGGTATGGAGATATCGATGATTGTATCTCTGGTAAGTAACATACCAATGGACAAAGGGAACTCCATATGGGATTGATTGAATCCTTGACATCATGGTTCGACCGATAAAGATCTTCGTAGAATATGTAGGAACTAATATGGACATCCAGGTCCCGCTATTTGTACGGGGAGTGTCGAAAGGGTTCCGGGGGTCCATCAGGAGGGGCCCACCCACCCCGGGGGGCACATGTGCCTAAGAGGTGGCGCACCAGCCCCTGGTGGGCTGCGCAGCCGACCCCAAAGAGGCCCATGCGCCCAAGTGGTAGGTGAGGAGGTGCCTTGAGGAGGAGGGACTCCTTCCCGGGTGCTCGCCTCCCTTGTTGGAGGTGGACTCTTCCCCACTTGGCCAGCCAACCCTCCCTTGGAGGAGGGGCCAAGGCTGCGCCCCACCTACCCTCTCCTCCTGTATATAGAGAGGTAGAGAGAGGTCAACACCGCCCCAATGCATATGTGCAACCCTACCTCTCTCCCTAGATTGATTTCTCCTCAGAAACATGTTTGCGACAGCGCTTGGCGAAGCCCTGCTGAGATCGCACCACCAGCACCGCCGCTACGCCGTTGTGTTGCCGGAGAACTCATCTACCACTTCACCCTCGCTCGTTGAATCGAGGAGGTGAAGGCGTCATCGAGTTGTATGTGTGCTGAATGCGTGGGTATCATCCATTCGACACTTGATCGGGACGTTCGTGTTTGGGTCCCGGGACGGATCATGATTGGATCGCGAAGACGTTCGACTACATCAACCGCGTTTCTCAACGCTTCCGCTTAGTGATCTACATGAATATGTATATGCACTCCACTCTCGTAGATGTTTGTCTCCACAGATTGATCTTGGTGAGTGTAGGAAATATTTCATTTTTCATGCGACGTTCCCAACAATAAACCCATGTGCATTGAGTTATGTAACTCATAACATAACATTTTGCTTTGCAGCTCAATTCATGATGTTTGCACAACTCACAAACGATCATATTTTTAACAAAAACATATACAAGGAGATTTTCTAGCTATTATCTCTACATTTGCATGATTTTTAAAATTCTAGAAAATATAATCCTTTCAAGTTTCCAAAGAAGGATACGTAAACTTGCGTTCTAAATCCGCATCCACTCACAATTCATGGAACAATGGTGTAAGTGCATCTAGTGCCCCTTAGTGATTTTGGTGGTTTGAAGACTTATAGGTTAAGTATATAATGTGTTTATAAGTGTACACAGGATCTATAAGTCATTGAGGAGTTTGAGATATTTGAAGAATATCGGCCCCTAAAAATATATGTCTTCAGTTAAAGAAATTGGTCTGAAGCTGAAGAAATGAATCGCGAAGAAATTGCGATGAAATTGATATTCCTCATGAAGATATTGATATTGAGAAGATCGGTGGTTCCTGAAGAAAATCGTTCTGAAGAAATTGAAGCATGAAGATTTACGTTTTCTGTTTTACTTTCTTCGCATTTGATGAATAGGAACACCGTACTGTTAAAGGGGGTCAAAGTAATGCTATGGAATGAATTTCCTCATGATGCTCAACCCAAGCCAAATACTACCAAAAGCCTCAAGTGAGGAATATGAGTGACATGAGGACTCTCACAGTTGAGAGTCCCGACCGTTTCGATAAGCCACGCCAAGTCACTGATCTTATCCACTCCAACGGTCATATTATTTAAGGGCATAAATGTCAAATCATGTCGGGATGCTCCCAGGCTATAAATAGCCGCCCCCCACAACCACTAGCTGGTTGGCTGCTCCGTTACAAACTGACACTTGTCATAAGAGCAACCCAAATTCCTCAGAGCTTTCGAGAGTAAATCATCAGTGAGGAAATACACCACCCACCGAAACCACAAACCAAACCTAGTGATTGAGCATCACTGAAGAAGTTGTTCCTGTGTGGGACTGAAGCCTTTTACCTTTGAGGACTGTGCATCCTCCAGACGGTTAGGCGTCATGGTCTAGAGCAATCCAGCAGTCAATTGTGGATCGCCGGGTGACCGAGTTTGTGAGGGTTTGGAAGTCTGCCCTGAAGACTTACCACGAGTGTTGGGCGATGACTGTGTGTCCTTAGCTCAAGGAGAGTACGGTAGGGACTGTGTGTCCCGGGACTGGGTGTCCTTTGGTTTCAATACCAAGCCGCTCCAAACCAGATGTACAACTGTCACAGCAGTTGGAACTGGGTCATCAACAACTGTCTTCACCAAGAATCGGGTTCTAATTCCTCAACTCTTTACATTCTCTGTATTATGTGTTGATGACATTCACTATGACTGTTTGAAGAATTTGCTGAAGACTTTCTCTGAATTTCCTCAACCCCAAATTCTTCACTTGAGTTAAACATCATCTGTATTCTGCGTGCCCGCTTACTGTGCAATCTGTTTTCATAATCTTCACTCTGCAATACTGCTGTTGTGAACGATTGCACGACTGATCCTTAACTGTTTCCGCTGTAAGTTAGTCATCAGTGAGGAATTTCCTCAAAAGGAATTTCCTCAGTGATGAAATTCTAAAAATCTCCTATTCACCCCCCCTCTAGTCGATATAACGCACTTTCAAATGGTCACATTCACACAGGGAACACATATGGTGACCTTTTTGCATGCTTTTATACTCTCACTAGTTACACGTTCACCGTGATTGTTTGAGAAGATAAAAACTCGAAAACAGTAGAGTTCGAATTTGAACTTCACTCTTTCAAATAAACAAGGAGGGAACGAATGGGCCGTGGTGTTGTTTTGCATGAAGCATCTAAACCATTTGTCAGTACCTATGTTATCATCTTTCAAATTTCACAAATCATCACTAGCCAACGTATAGGAATATTTTTTTCTTTAAAATACTATATATAATTCTCGTTCCATACAAACGAAAACAAAGTATCAGGATTCGAATGACAGTTTTTTTTAATGACAGGTTATGCCACTCTTTCCACTGTTTATAAAACACGATGTGAGGGCTTACCGCATCACTCCCTCCATCAACTTTTTCGCATACCTATCAAACGTGATGCGAGAGCTTATCATATCACCTCGTGGGATGTGTTTGGTTATGTGGTTTGCATGTGCAACACGGTTCACAGTGAAATTTGATAAGATAAACAACTACTTGGACCTGACCTGACCGATGTAAAATTAGCACATGTCTGGCCGAACACTAGCCGTTCATTTGAAGTTTTTTGAGAACAAACGTTGTGACACTCTGTGGGAAAATCTAGCATATGCCTTAGTCCGCAACATTGGAGACACGTGGTTAATAAAGTGTGACAAGCTACAATTATAAACTATAATAATTGACTAAACTTGCATTTACAAACCATCGAGATAAACTTATTTCAAGAAACTAAATATATTGGTCCATCCCACCCAGACAGAAAATATGGGGCTATCAATTGATCAACTTTCTCACCTGATACCAAAAACCGAAGTGACCATGGCATGGATCCACCATCGCCATACCCCTCTCCAACTATTTTACTAGTCATAGTTCCTCATTTGTCCATCACATCCGGATAGGGAAATACCTCCCTCGTATAGCAAGTGAGTTATTTCTCTCTAAAAACCATCATGAGTCGCCTCTTTTGTCAAGGTCATGCCACTAGGGAGCTCGCACCCGCTTGAAAGCATCGTCTGGCCATGAAACTTAATCTGGTTGTCTTGTAGCTTGCTCCACTTGTCTAGGCGTTTTAAATATGGCTACAATGGAGCTCACTATGATTGTTAACGCCCAATATGGCCATGATGGAGACTGTTCATATCATAAGGGGGCTCAATTCGGTCGTGGAGCCCACTCCAATCAATGGGACACTCAATATGTCTGTTGTGGAACCCGTTTAGACCATCGGGGCTCGATTCGGATGTGGTGGGACTCCCTCTGACCGCTAGGGCACTCGATCTAGCCATGGTGGAGATTCTATGGCCGCTAGGGCGCTTGATCACCACACAGGGTGCTCGACCTGGCCATGATGGGGCTCGCTCCAGTTGTCAATTGCTCGATCTAGCCATGGTGGAGCTCACTCTAGTTGATAGGGAGATTTCTCACCTCCTCTCACTCCATTTTCTCCCACCTTTCTTTTTTCTTGCTTTCTCTCGTGGACCTCCTTGACACACCGCGGGACCATGGTCCGGGCCCCACGCTACCAAGGCATATGGTGGCACCATCCATCCGCATAAACAGAATAAAACGAGCCGATGGGTTCTACTCCCCCCCCCCACACACAAGTTGAGACCACAACTTCGTGAGGGGCATACTCCCCTCACCTCTCGAAACTACAAAATTCCAGATCCATCGTCCCGGTACGCATCTTCTTTCCCCAAACCCCCCTTCCATATCCATCTCTCCGTACGATCCCATCCTCCACTAACCATGCTTTCTGGCATGAAAAATTGCCGGATCCAGGTCCTCTACCGCATGTTTTTGTGCCGGTTCCTAGATCTGGATCCATTCTTATGCTATCTTCCTCGAGGCGCTTCATGAATGTGCGATGGTTGGTACAAGCTGTCACTCCTTCGTTCTTCTCGGCATCCAACTGCGTGATGGTGCGCCTGGGAACGATCTCAACCAAAAAATGTTGACGCAGATTGATGTCGACGCCCGTGTTCCTCCTAGATCCGGCATCATCGCGCCATTTTCTGTCGTAATCCAGTCACGACAGACCTCGGCCATTACCAGATGGACGGGCTAAAGGCCTTGTCGCCGGCGGACGCAAGGTATTGTATGCATTGACCATGGCGTGTGCACTTGCGCTACGTCCGGACCACACTCTGTCTTTCCTTTTTGCCTTGTATTTCCTTGCTTTTTTCCTTTTGTTACCTAACCATCACCAATTGTGCTCTCTCAGCACGAAAAAATCCTGGATCTAGCACCTCTAAAACATGTTTTTTCTGACGGTGACCAGATCTGGATCTATTTTCTTGCGCTCTCTTCCTGGGCGAGCTTCAGAGATGTGCGATGGTTGGTACAAGCCATACACTCATTCGTTCCTATAGGAACCCGTTTGTGTGATCGCCCATCCGGGCACGATCTCAACTGAAGAAGGACGATGCGAATCGGCGACGACCATGTTCCTCCCAGATCCAGCACGCTGCCGAACTATTTTTCTATGAGAGTCTGATCCTGGCAGGGCTGGTCTTCAACCAGATCAGGCCATGGCCACATGGATGAGCTCAGGGATGCGTCGTTGACAAAATCAAGGTATTGCAAGTGACGACCATGGCCCGTGCACTTGGTCCGCACCATTTTCTCTCTCCCCCCTTATATATTTTTGCCTTTTCTTTGCAGCCATCGGGATCTTTAGGTGGCACCCGAGCCTAGTTGCATCTAGGTTGTGTGTGTGGGAGAGGGGGGATGGGGGGTTGGGGAGAGGAGAGTGGTACGTGTGTGGGGAGGGCATACCATCGACATTGCCCATCGAACCAAACACATTCACACCATCACCCATATGCCACATCCAGATCATATCCCTATATTTCATTTTCCCCTTCATTGCTTGCCTATTCGCTCGAGCAACCGGCAATTCATTATAGCATCCGTGCTAGTTGGCTCTAGAGGGAGGCGACACTATGAAGACATACCATTGACCATGTCCTCGTTTGAGCCACACACACTCACACAACTCCACACCTACACACTCACACAATATGTATCAACGATTAAATCAAAATCATAAAAGTTTTAAGATTGACAAAATCATCGCGCACGACACGTAGTTGAGGCGACCCATTGGTTAAATTTTGCTTAGCCAATTAATTAACGATAAAAAGAAGAAGAGGAGGAGGAGGAGGAGGAGGAGGAGGAGGAGGAAACCGGCATTCGGCGGCGCCGCATCCGAAAATCGCGAAAAAAGAGCCGCGGAAACGGGCCTGCAGCCCGCGCGGCGCTAGGGCACTCCCGCCCGCCCGCACGCACCCATTTCCCGCCGCTCTCCTCATCCTGCCGTCACCCCACAATCCTTTTTCTCCCCCACCCCCCGTCGCCGCCCCCATCCCCCTCCTCCTCCCCCGTCCCTCGCCCCCCACCCCTCGCCGGTGGCCCAGATCCGGACGCCCGCCCCCGTCCCCCGGCGCGCCTCGCCTCGCCGATCGCCGAGGTACTGCTCCCCTCCCCAACCTCCCTCCTCCCGTCCTCCTCACGGCCCCGTACCCACCCTCCCCCGCGTCCTCCGCCCCGCGGTTGCCGGGCCTCGCCGTCCGTCGCCGCCGCCTCTCCCGCCCCGTAACCACGCCCGCGTTCCCCGCTTCGGCCGGATCTGACGTGCTACGGTGAAATTTCCGCGGTTCGGTTGCGGGGGAATTCGAGCTAGGGTTTGCGCGTACCATTCCCCGCGTCGTCGCGGTGTAACCCTAGAACCTCTAGGAATCAGGCCCGCGTTGGTACGATCAGATTTGCGTACGTGGTTACACGTTTCGCTCTTTGATTCCCGCACTAGTTTCGCCCGTCTAATTGTTTATCCGCTCATATACAACTTCTCAAGGACTAAACTAAATTCAACCGAGTCCATTTCGAAAAGGGTTAAATTAGACAGATTAATTATTTTTTATTTTTTAATTGGAGCTAGCACTGTTGTCTTGCACTATATGAGCGCTCCGAATCTTCAGTAGTCGCAGCGATGGCAGTTTGGAATCATTACTAATGTGCGGATACTGAAATCGTGGATGGTTATCTTTTATCTCTCTGTTTGGAAATAGGCGAAAAAAATCATTGTATGTTCGTATTAAACAGATAAGATGGCTGTTTTTTCCCTGGCTTTGTAACCCACATAGCGGTTGATGCTGTTCTAATAATGAGGTTTTAGTTCCTTTTTTGATGCCCCAAATCTATTTTACTTGTGTCTCTAACGTTGCAAGAATTTACCATTGAGGTATGTGTATTGTTTCATCCCAAAACAAGTGGTGCTGCTATGCTAGCATGCCGGTGTGGCAGTGTTTGGAATGATACGAGACCGGATTTATTGTTTTCACAGTATTAATTCAGATTAATTGAATCCGTTTGCACGCTATGTTTTCAGGATAAAAGGGCTGTGATAAGCAATTGAGCATTGTTATTCTGGACTACCACTTCTTCTGTGAGGTATTTGTCTTGGGCTTGAAGTACTTTCTGCACATCCATTGATCTTGATAGTGTAAACTGGTATTTAGACTGGTCAATGCAAATAACCTTCATTTGCTTGAACTAGTTTATTTCCCTGAAGTATGCCATGATTGCTCATGTGTGGATACTTTAGTATCATGGACAGTTATCTTGACCTCAGTTTGGAAATAGGCAAAAGATTTCATCATGTTCATATTGAACAGATAAGCTGACTATTTTTTCCCTGGCTTCATAACCCATGTAGCAGTTTATGCTGTTTAATGATGAGACTTCAATTCATTCTTGATGACCTAAATCTTTATTACTGATGTGTTTAACATTGCAAGAATTTATTGTATAGATATGTGTTATTTTGTCTCAAAACATACGGTGCTTCTATGCTAACCAATGTGGCAGTGGTTGGAATGATACAAGACTGGATTTCTTGTTTTTGCAGTATTATAATTCATAACAATTGACCCAGTTTGCATGCTCTGTTCCCAGGATAAAAAGGTTGTGATAAGCAATTAAGCCTTGGCGTCCTGGATTGTCACTCTTTTTCTGTGAGGTATTTATCTGGGACTTGATGAAATATTTTCTGAACATCCATTGCCTTTGATGGTGTAAACTTGTATTTGTCAGATGATTGCACTAGCTAATTATCACCAATTTTTCTGCAGTTGGCTTGGTTAATGTGTGCTTCGTGGTAAAGATGACAGATAATGGTAAAGCAAAGTCAGGCTCAGGAGCAGCATATACAATCAATCTAGAGATCTTCAGAAAGCGGCTTAAGGTGTTTTATGACCATTGGAACGGAAACAAGTCTGATCTTTGGGCTTCTTCTGATGCCATTGCAATTGCTACCCCGCCTCCTTCTGAGGATCTCCGTTATTTGAAATCCACAGCTCTGGATGTTTGGTTACTTGGATATGAATTTCCAGAAACCATAATTGTCTTTACGCAGAAGCAGATACATTTCATATGCAGCCAGAAGAAAGCAAATCTCATTGGAACCCTCAAGGATGCTGCAAGTGAGGCTGTTGGTTCTGATATTGTCTTGCATGTCAAAAGCAAGAATGGGGATGGCATTGACCTGATGGATGAAATACTGCGTGCTGTTTCTGCTCAGTCGAAATCTGGCACTCCAGTTGTTGGTCACATTGCAAAAGAGGCACCTGAGGGTAAGCTCCTTGAAACATGGGCAGAAAAGTTATCTGGTGGATCTGTACAACTTGCAGACGTAACACAAGGGTTTTCTGAGCTTTTTGCTGTGAAAGACGCCCCAGAGATCATATGTGTGAAGAAGGCTGCTTACCTAACTTCATCCGTGATGAAAAACTTTGTGGTACCAACCATGGAGAAGGTTATTGATGAGGAGAGAAAAGTCTCACACTCCTCATTGATGGATGACACGGAGAAGGTTATTCTTGATCCTTTGAAGGCCAAGGTGAAGTTGAAGCCTGAAAATATTGATATATGCTATCCTCCTGTCTTTCAAAGTGGAGGGAAGTTTGATCTTAGGCCAGGTGCCTCCAGCAATGATGATTATCTGTACTATGATCCTGCAAGTATTATTATCTGTGCAATTGGGTCCAGGTACAGTAACTACTGTTCCAATGTTGCCAGAACATTTCTGATAGATGCTACCCCGGCACAGAGTAAGGCGTATGAGACACTTCTGAAAGCTCAGGAAGCTGCTTTAGCAGCATGTAAACCCGGCAATCAGATGTCTGCAGTTTTTAAGGCTGCAGTTGCAGTGTTTGAGAAGAATGCCCCTGAACTGCTTCCTAATCTAACAAAGTCAGCTGGAACTGGAATTGGCCTTGAGTTCCGAGAATCTGGCTTAAACTTGAATGCCAAGAATGACCGTCTGATAAAAGAGGGCATGATTTTCAATGTCAACATTGGTTTGAGTAATATACAGGCAGAAACAAACAATGAGAAGACAAAGCAGTTCTCTTTGTTATTAGCTGATACAGCTTTAGTTAATGACAAGGGTGCAGAGATCTTGACCAATTGCTCCAAGGCTGTTAAAGATGTTGCATATTCATTTAATGAAGATGAGGAGGAAGCTCCGAAGCCGAAGCGGGCTAAGGTTGAGCCAAATGGCGTGGAAGCACTACCATCCAAGGCAACACTCCGGTCAGACAACCAGGAGATGTCCAAGGAAGAGCTCCGGAGACAGCACCAAGCTGAACTTGCTCGTCAAAAGAATGAAGAGACTGCTAGAAGGCTTGCTGGGGGTGGTTCTGGTTCCGGCGATGGCCGTGGTCCTTCTAGGAATTCAAATGAGCTTGTTGCATACAAGAATGTGAATGATGTACCTTATTCGAGAGAGTTGGTGATTCAAGTAGATCAGAGGAATGAAGCTGTTCTCTTACCTATATATGGCAGTATGGTCCCTTTCCATGTTTCTACTGTGAAGAGTGTGACCAGCCACCAGGATAACCGCACCTGCACTATCCGCATTTTCTTCAATGTACCTGGCATGCCATTCTCAAATGACAAGGATCTGAAGTCTCAAGGAGCTATCTACTTGAAAGAGATTACATTCCGCTCAAAGGATCCACGGCATAGCAGTGAAGTTGTCCAGCAGATCAAAACATTGAGGAGGCAAGTAGCTTCAAGGGAGTCAGAGAGAGCTGAAAGGGCCACCCTTGTTACTCAGGAGAAGCTCCAGCAGGCAAGCACCAAAACAAAGCAAATGAGGCTTAATGATGTCTGGATAAGGCCTCCATTTGGTGGTCGTGGGAGAAAGCTGACAGGAACTCTTGAGGCCCATGTTAATGGTTTCAGATATTCTACTTCACGGGCCGATGAGCGTGTGGATATCATGTATGGGAATATAAAACATGCTTTCTTCCAGCCAGCAGAGAAAGAAATGATTACACTCCTTCATTTCCATCTGCACAATCATATCATGGTTGGAAACAAGAAGACGAAGGATGTCCAGTTTTATGTTGAAGTGATGGATGTTGTTCAAACTGTTGGTGGCAGCAGGAGATCAGCCCTTGACCCTGATGAGATTGAAGAAGAGCAGCGTGAGAGGGACCGGAAGAACAGAATCAACATGGAGTTCCAGAACTATATCAACAAGGTTAATGACCACTGGTCGCAACCACAGTTCAAGGGGCTTGATCTGGAGTTTGATATCCCTCTGAGAGAGCTTGGATTCCATGGGGTTCCGTATAAAGCTTCAGCTTTCATCATTCCAACTTCAACTTGTCTGGTTGAGCTGATTGAGACTCCCTTCCTGGTGGTGACCCTGGGCGAGATAGAGATTGTTAATCTGGAGAGGGTGGGCTTTGGAACAAAGAACTTTGACATGGCTATCGTGTTCAAGGACTTCAAGAAGGATGTTCTCCGCATCGACTCCATCCCGTCAACCTCACTTGACGCGATAAAGGAGTGGCTTGACACCACTGATCTCAAGTACTATGAGAGCAGGCTGAATCTGAACTGGCGTCCTATCCTGAAGACTATCATTGATGATCCTCAGAAGTTTGTTGATGATGGTGGCTGGGAGTTCCTGAACATGGAGGCAAGTGATTCCGAGGCAGAGGAAACAGAGGAATCAGACCAGGGGTATGAGCCTTCTGATGCTGAGCCTGAGTCTGAATCAGAAGAAGAAGACTCTGACAGCGCGTCCTTGGTTGAATCTGACGAGGACGAGGAAGAGGATTCTGATGAAGACTCTGAGGAAGAGAAGGGCAAGACCTGGGATGAGCTGGAGCGGGAGGCGACCAACGCGGACCGGGACCATGGCGCTGAATCAGACAGCGAGGAAGAAAGGAGGCGCCGCAAGGTCAAGACCTTCAGCAAGTCGGGCGCACCACCACAGCGTGGCCCTAGCAGCAGCAGCAAGCATGCTCCACCGCCACATCGTGGTGGCAGCAGCAGCGGCAACAAGTCTCGCCCGCCGCCAGACCGTGGTGGCTCCAAGGGGGGGCTGCCCTTGAAGAAGCCGAAGTTCAGGTGATTGGTTCGTCTTGGTCGCGTCCTCTGAATCGGCCCTTCCGGGAGGCATGGTATTCGTATGGTTGGTTGTAGCAGAAGCCGTCTTGTTCGCTCTTTAGGCCATCGCCGTACTCGTTTCTGCAGTAGCTTTGCTCGTATTATCATTATATAGTCAGTCGGAACCTTGGTGAGTTGTTATGTTATGTTATTATTACCTAGCGTGTGTGGCAGTCTGAAGACTTCTTTTTGTCTTTTGGATAAATTCAAGCTGGTTCATCTGCTGTGTCCTGGTTGATGTAATGCTTTATTGTAGAAATGTTTGACCTCCAGTTTGTTTGTATGATTTTCATTTGGCATGTTTCCGTCCCGTTTTTCGTGATGCTTCTGTGTATGCGGAACAAGCATTTCGCTCGGGTAGTTGCCAAACGTTCTGTCCTCTGCCGTTTCTTTGTGCAGAGTGCGCATTTCGGTTGGCCTACATGTCCGAATAAACGCTGCACAAACACCTACAAGTGTCTGGAATAAGCTAATGCGACCATGCCAAGCAGAGGACGGATGACCGTCGTCTAGCTGGAGATGACCTCGGTTGACAGCGGCTCGCTTCCGTACATGCTGTTGTAGACGAGCTCACCGGGGAGTTGGGTTTGGAGTTGATAGTACTCCTCCCAGAGCGTGGGAAGCGGCGGCGGCCCTTGCCTCTACGAAGGCCCGCTCGGCCGCGCGTTGCCGCTGCGTTTATGCTCGGTCGAACAGCCGGCCGCAGCGGTGGAAGTTCTTCCACGCCTCCAACCTAGATCAGGCGTTGCGAGGCACTGCCTCCCGTTGCGCGCTCGACACAGGAGGGCGTAGGTAGGAGCCGTCGGCCTCGTCCTCGTCGTCGTTGCAGCGCTTGCAGCCGACGAAGCCGCCGCGACACCCGAAGCCACCGTGGGCGCCGAACCCCTGCCGTCGCCATGTCCCGCTCCCGTTAACGCTGTCACCGTCAAGATTGGCTGCCGAAGAGCACGACAAATCACTGCTAGAGTGAAGAGGATTTGTCATCGAAAAGAAGAGATCACAACAGAGGAGGAAAGATCTCCGGATGTACATACGCCTGTGGATGGATCGACAGGTGCCGCGGTTTCAGGGAAGATCGTTCAAATTTCTGGGCAGAAAAGAAAGGTGTATCAGCTAAAAGTTCAGGTGCAGCACGAAGTGGAGGAGACGTCCCCGCTTCCTATGATTCCGGTAAGCAACAAGGGCACACCGCCTGCTTTTTAGATAGACGTTGTGGATGACCATATTTCACCACAAGAGAAGAATAAGAAACAAAGAATCTCATCAACATCACGATCGACGGATCAGGCAGAGGCTGCGGTGCAGCCCCGCCAGACGCAATGAATCTACTTTGCTGGAACTGTCGAGGGCTTGGGTCGGACTCGACAGTTGGTGAACTTCGCTGGTTAGTGAGGTTTTTCCGACCTTCCTTCCTCTTCCTCTCCGAAACGAAGATGGAGGATTCTAGGGTGCAAAATTTCATGTGGTCGCTTGGGTATACTGGTAGCTTTGTTGTTAGCAGTGTTGGTCTCAGTGGTGGTCTAGCTTTGTTTTGGCAACAACCATATACTGTATCTCTGAAGGGTTTTAACTCTCATTGCATTGATGTGATTATATCTACGGAAGAGTGCATTCCCTGGCGTGCAACGTTTGTGTATGGTGAACCTCGCCGTGACCTACGTCATGATTTCTGGAAGTTGTTATCTCGGCTGCACTCAGAGTGGAAGGGACCGTTGATTTGTTGTGGAGATTTTAATGAGGTTCTGTGCAGTGATGAACATCTTGGGGTCAACGAACGATCAGATGCTCAAATGTCTTTGTTTCGTGATTGCTTCCATGAATGCAGATTGGTGGATATGGGTTTTACTGGTCCAGAATTCACATGGAATAATAGACAAGTTGGAGATGACCTTGTGAGAGTCAGGCTTGATAGGGCTGTTGCAAATGGTGAATTTATGAATTTGTTTAACAACTACAAGGTGGAGAATGTAATCACTACCACGTCAGACCATTTTGCCATTGTAATCAAGCTTTCCACACTGGCTGAGGAGATGAGGGATACACCGGTGCAACAACAGTTTCGTTTTGAAGCGGCTTGCCTTAGAGCACCGGATTATCGAGAAGTAATGGAAAGGGCTTGGGTAGAAGGGCAAGATTGCTCTATGTCTCTGCAGTCCACATGTGATAAACTACGACGTCTCGTCGGTTCTCTTAAAAGGTGGAGTCATGATTCTTTTGGTTCTGTTCGTAAAGATATTCTCAAATTACAGCGTAAATTGAAGATGTTGCGGGGATCAAATGAGGCTAATATTAACGACATACGAAGTACAAAACAATCTTTATGTGAGCTTTTTGAGACGAAAGAAGTTATGGCACGACAACGTTCAAGGATAGACTGGCTTCGCGAGGGCGACAGGAATACGGCGTTCTTTCATGCACGTGCTTCGGCAAGGAGGCGCACTAATAGAATTTCTAGCTTTTCACGTGATGATGGATCCATGTGTGATGATATGTCCGAAATCAAAGGTATGGTCCATAATTTATATGCTCAATTATTCAGTTTGGAGCCATGTCCACTGGCAGCTTCTGTACTCGATGCTATTCCACGCAAGATCACTGATGAGATGAATGCTGCTCTTTGTAAAGAGTATACGGATGACGAAATAAGAACTGCTTTGTTTCAAATGGGACCTACGAAGGCTCCTGGTTCGTATGGTTTTCCTACTCTTTTTTATCAAACACATTGGGATTTTCTGCAGACCGAAATTTGTAACGTTGTCCGAAGTTTCTTGACTGGAGGAACCATCCCCACTGGTTTTTGTGATTTAGTGATTGTGCTCATTCCGAAGGTTAATAACCCTCAACATCTCAAGAACTTTCGGCCAATTAGCCTGTGTAATGTCCTTTATAAACTCGCCTCGAAGGTACTCTCAAACCGACTTAAAGTTTTTCTTCCCGAGGTGATTTCAGAGAATCAAAGTGCTTTCATCCCTGGTTGTCTCATCACGGATAATACTCTTATTTCTTTTGAAGTTTACATACGATAAGATCCCAAAGAGCGAAAAAGCCTTACTTTGCTCTCAAGATTGATATGATGAAAGCATACGACCGTTTGAGTGGAATTTTCTTCATGGTTGCCTATCACGATTGGGTTTTGTTGATTCCTGGATATACTCGGTGATGAGGTGTGTTACATCTACTCGTTATGCTGTCCGGGTCAACGGAGATCTAACAGAGCCTGTGGTGCCAACCCGGGGTATTCGTCAAGGTGATCCAATCAGCCCCTATCTCTTTCTTCTTTGTAGTGAAGGTCTGTCATGTTTGCTCAAACAGCAGGAGGACCAAGGTGTGCTACATGGTATTAAAAATGGTCAACTTGGTCCTGCTATCTCCCATTTATTGTTTGCAGATGACAGTATTTTCTTTGCAAGAAGTGACAGGAGGAGTGTACAAGCTTTGAAAGATACCCTTCACCTATATTGTCAGGGCTCTGGACAAAAGATTAATTTGGATAAGTCTTCTATCTTCTTTGGTAATGGTTGTCCGGAGGTGATCAAGAATGAGGTTAAACATATCCTTGGTGTTTTCAATGAGTCTCTACAAGATTCTTATCTTGGCATGCAAACAGATGTGGGGCGACCAACTACTATGACTTTCAAATTTTTGTATGATCGCATGTGGAAGCGTATCAATGGAATGTCTGATAGACCATTGTCTAGGAAAGGAATGTAGATTCTTTTAAAATTTGTGATTCAGGCGATTCCAACATACATTATGAGCCGTTTTCATCTTCACGTTGGTACTTGCGAGCAAATGAGGAGAATCATTGCGGATCAGTGGTGGGGTTTTGCTGATGGTAAACGAAAGATGCATTGGCGTTCATGGGACTGGATGACATGTCCGAAAGCTATGGGTGGTCTTGGTTTCGGAGATATGAGTTTGTTCAATCAAGCTATGTTAGGCAAGCAATGCTGGCGGCTAATCACGGAACCAACTACACTATGTGCTCGTGTCCTTAAGGGACGTTATTTCCCAAATACAGATTTCTGGAGCGCAAAATGTCCACGGTCTGCTTCCTATACTTGGCGAAGTATTCTACATGGCATGGAGCTTGTCAAGAAAGGTGTCCGATGGGGTGTGGGTAACGGTGCTTCCATTAGGATTCAGGATGATCATTGGATTCCTCGTGTCAATCCAGAGTTTTTACATCTGCTGACTCCTCTATCGGCTGGACAGAAGTTTAATTCGCTCTTTGATGGTGATGGCCTCACTTGGAATACTCAACTAGTCTGATTTGTCTTTGAGGAATCGATTGCGGATCAAGTTCTACAACTTCCCATCAGTCGGTTTGGGGACACTGACTTTGTGTCATGGCCACATGCACGTTCTGGTACATACTCGGTCCGATCTGCCTATCATTTGGCAAGGATGACAAAGATGATTGTATCCTGCAGCAGGTCAGGTCGTGGTTTGTCTTCTAATCTACAATGTGATGCTATTTCATGGAACAAAAATTGGGCAATCAAGGCTCCGGGGAAGATGTTGATAACTATTTGGAGATTCGCTCATGATTGCTTGCCATCAGGAATGCAACTTCACCGGCCACATATTCCTGCTTCTAAGGTTTGTGTCCATTGTTCTGCAGATGAGCACATAGAACATGCATTGCTATTTTGTCCTTATGCAAAAGCGGGTTGGTCTCATGTTAAAGCCTACTTCAACTTGCATCTTTGTCGGAAAGGATTCAAAAATTGCAAAACATGGATCTTTGATTTTTTGGCAAGTTGTGATGATCTTTCTGCCACAGCTCTTGCACTCACGTGTTGGCATATTTGGGATGCTAGAAATAAACTATGAGAAGAAAATATTACTCAACATCCTACTAGTCTGGCTCTGAAAGTTAAAGCTTATGTTGACATGATAGTGCAGCATTTGTACATTACTACTACCAACCATAGGCGTGAACCCTCTACAACACTATTATGGGTTCCGCCGCCGGCAGGTAAGGTGATGATAAACGTTGATGCTGCCATATTTACACATGACAAGAGCATGGGGCAGGTGTGGTGATGCGAGAACATTCAGGTTCTTGCATTGTTTGTTATGGTATTGGTGTTCCTGATGTGATCCTTCCTAAGTTAGCGAAGGCCATTGCAATTCAGAGAGGATTGCAATTTGCATTGTGTGAAGGAATTCATGAAGTCTTGCTTGATTCTGATTGCTTGACAGTTGTCCAGCGTGTCAACTTACTGGACCAAGATCGATCTATTTGTGGTTCTGTGATTGAGGACATTAAGCAACTTAAGGCTTTGTTCACTAGTTGTTCTATATTTCATGTGCGTAGGGAGCAGAATGTTGATGCACATCTGTTGGGTCGATCTTGTAATCAGCTAGAGTGTCATGTTTGGTGTGGTGCGTCCCCGGAATGTATCCGGGATGCTATTTTTATGGACATTATGCCATAATCTATAAAGTGGGTTTGTTATAAAAAAACAGAGGAGAAAAGGGGAAAAGGAGGACGAATACCCTAAAACGCACGGGCGCCCACATATATGCCATGCATGGGCGGTTTATGGGTCTCTCGTAAAACTTTTACGGACCGAACCATTTTTCGGTTATCTACTCAGGCCATTATTTTGCTTGTCCCATAAAGCGAACGGAAAAGCGTAGATCGCCGGCCTTTTGCGGGATCTGTTAGAGTTGTTTTTAGTCATACGGTTCCTATCTCTCTCTTTAACCACTAAAAGCATCTCCAGCCGTTGGAGCCTCAAAAAGACCATCGAATCAAAAAAGTTGGTGTCAAATGCTTCATCCGATGACAACATGAGTGCATGGGAGGGCATCTTTCCATCCACACCTCACTCAATCAAAAGTTTGTGAGGGAAATGATTAGATGGGCCAAGAAAAAGGAGATGTGGAGAGACATGATTGGCCGAAACTTCCGCTGGGGCGCCCAAGAGCCCCCAGCATGCTGGGGGTCGCCTGGGTATGCCGACACTATTTTGACGTCCGCCGGGGGGGCGCTGGGGGCGTGATTGGGCCATTTTTCGGCAAAAAAACATCTCCCAGCCTAATGCCGAACCTAATAAGGTGTTCTGGGGGCATCCTCGGAGGGGGTGTCGTCGTTTCCTCACGACATATGCCATGGTAGGCTTCTCGAGAGTGGTTGGAGTCGAAAGGACACCGAGCCCGGGCTCCGGGAACGAGATTGGTAACTAGCGAGCAAGACACACGATGTACCCAGGTTCGGGGCTCTTCGTGGGAGATAATACCCCTAGTCATGTCGGAATGGTTGATGAACCAGAGTGTTACAATGTGCTCGTGGAGCTGTTAGACGGAGGAGGAAGAAGGAGCAGCCTGCTCGAGTTCTACCTCTCATGTATGTGTGCGTGCAAAAATGGTCGATCCTCTGCATGGAGGGGGCTCAGAGGGTTTTATAGACGAACCCACCGACCTACAAAATGGATATAAGTACATAATGGGGGACCCGGCTGGAAGCCTCTTTAGCCGGCGAGGGGCCCCACTATGGTTTAGTATTGTCGCTGGAGGGGCCCGCCGGCTGCAAGGTCCCATCTGGTCGTGGGAGCCGCCGACCAGCCTATGGGGTTGGTGCGTGCTACCCACGCAGGACGCGTGCTGTACATCCGGCGTTGTCTTGCGGGATCCGGCGCTGGTCATCAGTACAGTCGTCTCCACTATAGCCACGCCAGACCGGGTAATGGAGTGGGAGCTAGCGTGCGGGTACCGTGCATGGTTGACGGATTAGAGCCGGCGCCGGTCAGCGGCACGGCTGCTGACACTGTAGCCATGCGTGCGCTTCTCTCTTGTACCTGTGGTGACGTTCCTTCACCTTTAACCGAAGACCCCAGTCACATCCCGTGGATTGATGTGACAAGATCCCTTCACCTGGCTCGCGGCTGATACGTCTCCGTCGTATCTATAATTTTTGATTGTTTCATGCCAATATTCTACAACTTTCATATACTTTTGGCAACTTTTTATATTATTTTTGGGACTAACATATTGATCCAGTGCCTAGTGTCAGTTCCTGTTTGTTGCATGTTTTTTGTTTCGCAGAATATCCATACCAAACGAAGTCCAAACGTAACAAAAACTTACGGGGATTTTTTTTGGAATATTTATGATTTTTTGGAAGAAGAATCAACGTGAGGCAATGCACGGAGTGCCCACAAGCCCTGTCGCCGCGGCCAGGGGGTGGGCCCACGGCAGGTAGGCTTGTGTACACTCCTTAAGGCGGTTGGAGCCCTTCTTTCGCCGCAAGAAAGATAATATCCGGAAGAAAATCGTGTTAAAATTTCAGCCCAATCGGAGTTACGGATCTCCGGGAATTTAAGAAATGGTGAAACGCAGAATTTGGGAGCGCAGAAACAGAAGGACACAAAGAGAGAGATCCAATCTCGGAGGGGCTCTCGCCCCTCCGCCGCCATGGAGACCATCGACCAGAGGGGAAACCCTTCTCCCATCTAGGGAGGAGGTCAAGGAAGAAGAATAAGGAGGGGGCTCTCTCCCCCTCTCTCCAGGCGGCGCCGGAACACCGCCCGGGACATCATCGTGTGACGGCGATCTACACCAACACCTCCGTCATCTTCACCAACATCTCCATCATCTTCCCCCATCTATATTCAGTGGTTCACTCTCCCGCAACCCGCTGTATCCTCTACTTGAACATGGTGCTTTATGCTACATATTATTATCCAATGATGTGTTGCTATCCTATGATGTCTGAGTAGATTATCGTTATCCTATCGGTGATTGAAGAATTGCTATGATTGGTTTAATTTGCTTGTGGTTATGTTGATGTCCATTGGTGCCCATCATATGATCGCGCGCGTGGATCACACCATAGGGTTAGTTGTATGTTGATAGGACTATGTATTGGCAGGCTAGAGTGACAGAAGCTTCAAACCTAGCATAGAAATTGATTCATATGGGATTAAAGGGGGACCAATATATCTTATTGTTATGGTTGAGTTTTACCTTAATGAACGTTAGTAGTTGCGGACGCTTGCTAATAGTTCCAATCATAAGTGCATAGAATTCCAAGTAAGGGATGACATGCTAGTAGAGGCCTCTCCCACATGATACTTGCTATCGATCTAGTAACGTAGTCAATTGCTTAGGGACAATTCCGCAACTCCTACCACCACTTTTCCACACTCGTTAGACACTTGTAGTTGTTTCTTTATCTAACCAGCCCCTAGTTTTATTTTCGTGTTCTTTACTTTCTTGCAAGCCTATCCTATCACTCCTACAAAGTACTTCTAGTTTCATACTTGTTATAGGTAAAGCGAACGTAAAATGTACGTAGAGTTGTATCGATGGTCGATAGAACTTGAGGGAATATTTGTCCTACCTTTAGCTCCTCGTTAGATTCGACACTCTTACTTATCGAGAAAGGCTACAATTGATCCCCTATACTTGTGGGTTATCAGCGGCATGGCCAGCCGGCCAGAGAGTAGCGAGCTATGCTCCTAGCGGGGAGCCGGTAGTTGAGGAAGCTATTGTTCTCATCTATACCCAAAGTATAGAGGAGCAGGCTTGATGAGCCTTGTTGGAAATATGCCCTAGAGGCAATAATAAAATAGTTATTATTATATTTCTTGTTTCAAGATAATCGTTTATTATCCATGCTATAACTGTATTTAATGGAAACATAAATACATGTGTGGATATATAGACAAAACAATGTCCCTAACAAGTCTCTAGTTGACTAGCTTGTTGATCAAGGATGGTTAAGGTTTCCTAGCCATAGACAAGTGTTGTCACTTGATGACGGGATCACATCACTAGGAGAATGATATGATGGACAAGACCCAAACTATAAACGTAGCATATGACCGTGTCATTTTGTTGCTATTGTTTTCTGCATGTCTAGTATTCATTCCTATGACCATGGGATTATGTAACTCAGTGACACGGGAGGAATGCCTTGTGTGTATCAACGGCGCAACGTTACTAGGTGACTATAAAGGTACTATACAAGCATCTTTGAAGGTGTCCGTTTAGTTAGCATGGATCAAGACTGGATTTGTCACTCCGTGTGACGGAGAGGTATCTCGAGGCCCCTACTATGTCACTCGGTGAGGACATCGCAAGATTGAACCCAAAACTAAGCACTTCTCCCATTGCAAGAATTGTCAATCTAGTTGGCCAAACCAAACAAATAACTTGAAGAGACTTGCAAAGATATGAAATCATGCATATAAGAATTCAGAAGAGACTCAAATAATATTCATGGATAATCTGAACATAAACTCACACTTCATCGGATCTCGACAAACACACCGCAAAAAAGTATTAAATCGGATAGATCTCCATGAAGATCATGAAGAACATGATATTGAAGATCAAAGAGAGAGAAGAAGCCATCTAGCTACTAGCTACTAGCTATGGACCCGTAGGTCTGTGGTGAACTACTCACACATCATCGGAGGGGAAATGGAGTTGGTGTAGATGCCCTCCGTGATCAATTCCCTCTCCGGTAGATTACCGGAAAAGGCTTCCAGATTGGATCTCTCGGGAACAGAGGCTCCCGACGGCATAAAAGTATTTTCGTGGCTTCTTTTGGCGATATGGGAATATGTGGGAATTTATAGGCCAAGAATTAGGGTTAGGAGACCTGCAGGGGGGCACAAGCCAGGGGGCGTGACCACCCCCCAGGGCATGCCCTGTAGGCTTGTGGCGTCCTGGCAACTGCCTTGCCCCTACTCCAAGTGTGTTGCATGTCTTCTGGTCCAAGAAAAATATTTCCGGAGATTTTATTCCGTTTGGACTCCGTTTAATATTCCTTATCTGCAATACTCAAAAACGTGGAAAAAACTAAAACTGGCACTTGGCTCTAGGTTAATAGGTTAGTCCAAAAAATAATATAAAACAACATATAAATGCATATAAAACATCCAAAACAGATAATATAATAGCATGAAACAATCAAAAATTATAGATACGTTAGAGACATATCAATCGCGTAGAAGTGAAGAACGATCACGATGAGCAAAAGTGGGACTATGTAGTAGTTCTTGAGGTGTCGGTTCTGATTTCTCTCTCGTGCTAGCATGAACCACGACTAACTAGCTTTTGCCTCGCTTCTTCTATCAAACCCTTTCTGGTTACCGCCCGGAAAGCGATACACTTGGGCTTAACACTCTGGCCACTCATCGTACACTTTCGGAACCCTTCCTATGTACACGACATACCACTTCCTCGCCATAAATGATCTATATAACTATCAAAGGCATATCATATAGCAAATTCAATGGTAGTATGCAACATAATATACTTGAGGAACACGGAGAGAAAGAGTTAACAAATAGAAGCAACATAGAGTAAACATAGTTAACGAGATTCATCGTACCCAAACTAACTAACTAGAGCATGACACCGTTAACATCTAATAGTTCCGTTGTAGAGAAAGATAAATTCAAGGTTTCGTCGTAGAGAAAGTAACAATTAAACGAACACACTGTCATTGTTAACCAGTGCACTCGTTCCATCCGGCCATATCCAGGAGGATGCACCAAAGCTTTGCGAAAGGCGTCAAGTCCTCACATTGCAGGGCTATGCAGGTTCGGACGTCAGCCTATGTGCACCAACAACTTATGCAAAGCAAGATAAACAACTAAGTGATAGTAAGATATATAACAAGAAACAATATGGCTATCACAAAGTAAATCACATAAATAAAGGGCTTGGGTAAGAGATAACCGAGGCATGCAGAGAAGATGATATATCCCGAAGTTCACACCCTTGCGGATGCTAATCTCCTTGGAGCGGTGTGGAGGCACAATGCTCCCCAAGAAGCCACTAAGGCTACCATAATCTCCTCACGCCCTCGCACAAATGCAAGATGCCATGATTCCACTAAGGGACACTTGAGGGCAGTCACCGAACCTATACAAACAAGGTTGGGGCAATATCCACGACTTAATTGGAGGTTACCAACAATGCCACAAAGCTTCACCACGATGGAATATGGCTTCGAGGTAACCACATGATGCTCGGGGCAATCTCCACAACCTAATTGGAGACCCCGATGCTTGCCCGGAGCTTTCCACAACAATGATTGTGCTCCGAGGCACCACCAATCTTCTAGGATGCCAAAGCACCCAAGAAGAACAAGTATTAAGGTACCAAGTACCAAAGAGTAATAAGCTTCTCAAACTTCACTTCCACGTATCACTCTGGAGAACTCAAACCGATGCACCAAATGCAACGGCAAGAACACACGAAGTGGTCAAGTCCCTCACACTCAAATCCCTCCACAACAACAAAAACTATTGATGAATATGAGAGGAATAATAAGGAGCTCACAAAGAACTCCAAGATCAAGATCCAAGGGGTTCCCCTCACATAGAGGAGAAAGTGATTGGTGGAAATGTGGATCTAGATCTCCTCTCTCTTTTCCCTCAAGAATCAGCAAGAATGATTGGAGAGATTGAGAGTTAGCAAGCTCTAAGAAGGTCAACAATGGGGGAAGAACACAAGCTCAACTGACAGGGACCTTTGGGGAAGAATGCCCCCTTAAATAGGAAGGAAAAAATGCAACCGTTACCCCCTCGGCCTGAGCCAGGGCGGTACTACCGCTCAGGCAAAGGGAGGTCGAACTGAGAGGGGGCAGGGCCGATGGTACCGCCAAGAGCGGTAGTAAAAAGCGGTAGTATCGCAATACTACTGCCCAACACTACCACAAAGTCCGACCAAAGAAGGTGTCGAACTTATGGGCAGCGGTACTGGCCAACCGTACTAACTGGGCCACTACCGTCGGCCTGGGTAATGCCAATGATAGACCACATGCAACAGATTAAAACCGGAACTGCCATAACTTTCGCATACGAGCTTCGAATTGAGCAAACACAAGCTTGTTGAATTCAGGACGACAAGAGCTGTCCAATAAGATTGATTATCTTAAGAACATGGAGTTATGAAAATGCCAATGATATAGAGATGAGAAACCTTTATGAATGAAGAACCGAAAAAAAACCCAACATTGAAAACATCATAGAAGATGCACATGAACTTCGTTTTCTATGAACTCGAGCTTGTCATAAAGATGACCATAAGCTCTAAAACTCACAAAGAGAATCCAAACAAGAACCAAGAAATATGATGATGCAAGGATGCAAATGGTTTGAGCTTTTCAAGGAACGATATGATCAAGCTACACACTTGAGAGCCCCCCTTCATAGTACGACAATATATCCTAAAATAGAAAAACGTATCAAGGGCAAACTTATACCTTGCACATGGTCCACTTGAGCTAGAATATGATGATCTTCACTTCCTCAAGATGGACCACCTTTCTTGATTGCGTTGGCTTGATGAAGACTAGTTGATTGCTCCCCTGTACTCATCATGGGTGAACCACTTTCCAACACATCTTCACAAGTCCATTGCCACCACAATGGACGGCAAGCTTCAAGCATGATATCTTCGTGATGCTCTACTTGATCTTGCACACCGCAATCTTGATGATGATCGCCACTCGACGTCATCCTTCATGGGACGAAAGAGATCTTCCTCTTGACGCAAGCCCATGAAAACACACCTAACCCCACATAGAACTCTCACGAAGACCATGGGTTAGTACACAAAAGCATAATGGATAATGCTTACCATACCATGGGATCACTTGATCCCTCTCGGTACATCTTGTATGCTTTTGTGTGTTGATCAACCTGATTCACTCTTTGACTTAGTCTTGACCAACCTTGTGTTTTTATTACCAATCTTTGGATAAAACCTCGAATACCACCTTGGTCATTATATAAACTCTTTGAAACCAACATATGGACTTCAAGAAATGCCTACGGACAAATCCTACAACTATAACTTAAGGCAACCATTAGTCCATAGGGATTGTTATCAATTACCAAAACCACATATGAAGAAATATGCTCTAACACACGCTCTTATGTTATGAGAGGGAGGGAGTTGTTGATGTCATGATCCGCTCAACCGCTAACCCTTGATCAAATACCACCCAAAGCCACGAGCGCGGAGCTACGAAAAAGTCGAAGTGCCCCCCCGAATTTAGCGCGTCCATAAACAGAACCCCATAGACGAAGGGAGTATTATGTAAGCATAATAAACGATGTCAATGTCGTCATCCGCTCAACCGCCAACCCTCGACCGAACACCGCCCAAAGCGACGAGCGCGAAGCAACGAAAAAAATCGACATGCTCCCCGAATTCACGCGTGCCCATAAACAGAACCTCCGTGACGTCGTCATCGACGACGACCAGCCCCAACAGCATAAATGGCACACACGTTTGGCACACTGCTTTCTCCGGTGGTGATGATGCAACGCATGGATGGAATGTCACGGTCCGGGCAGGTCCGATCCACCCAACCACTAAAACCTTAATCCAACAACGACGCCGTTCTAATCTGCCATCCATCCGTCCGTCCACCGTCCAAACAGGGACACGCCAAGACTCACCGCGAGAGCGAGCGACCCACCTGAACCTGCAAGGAGAGGAAAAAAACCCCAAACCCCATCGCCAGCGCAGCGCGGTGCCGTCCGATGGGCGGATCGGAGCTGTCCGCTTGGCGGCCGGGAGGGGCTTCACGTGCGGGGGCGCCACGGGGGAGGGGGAGGCGGAGTCCCCAAAGAGGAGTCGGGAATCTATTATTTCAGGCCGCACAACCCATCGGACGGCTCCGATTCGCCCATAGCATGAAACACCATATTCAACTAGCTAGAGATTACAACACGGTGAGAGAGGATACATCGCTGAACGGAGAAGGAGAAAGATGTTGATGATAGCATCAAAATTGATGGAGATGATCGCCATCATGATGGTTCTCCCGGCGACATCCTCACGCCACTAGGAGAGAGGGGGAGAGAGAGAGCCCTCCTTCTTCTTTCTAGGCTCCCCCGTAGATGGAAGGGTCCTTTGCGTCCATGGGCCCCGGAGGGCGGGAGCCCTTCGAGATTGGATCCCCCCTCTTCTGTTTCTCTCTTTTCGCGACTTTCTCGCACTATTTCATAAATAGATGGAGATCCGTAACTTTTATCGGGTTGAAGTTTCTACACAATTTTTCTTCATAAATTAGCTTTCTTGCGCTCGTAGAAGAGCTCCAACCGCCTTATGGTCTAGCTACATGCCAGTCGGACTTTCCATGTGGCGCCCACATGTATCGTCTTTGGGTTGATTCTTCCACAAAAAAATCAGATATATTTCATAAAAAATCCACAAAAGTTTTTGTCATTCTGACTTCGTGAATTTTTCACCTAAAACCCGCAAAACAATAAAAACAGAAATTGGCGCTTGATATTGTGTTAATAGGTTAGTCCAATAAAAACAATATAAAAGTAATATGACAATAGCATAAAATAATAATAAATATAGATATGTCAGAAATGTATCAAAGCCGATTCGCAAAAAAAAATGTATCAGAGCCGACATGGTCAAGAGATGTAATAATCGTTATGGGAAGTACCGTGACCCAACGCCGACACATAACGTACCATTGTGATGGCATAAAGCGGGGGAGGCGGAGGCGTATGACCAAAGACGACGTATGGTCACCTACCCACGTTAACGGTAGAAACAATCAAACACCGTCAACATATTAAAAACCAAAGATGCACGAGACCCGCAAACAAATTCAGTATGCATAGAAACAAAATAGAACACACGGCTCCCAATTCAAAACTAAAAAACCATGCATTTATCGTACTATTATTATTGTTACCCTAATGTAAAACATGCTCTTATGTTATAAGACGGAGGGAGTTGTTGATGTCATGATCCGCTCAACCGTCCGCCATCCCTTGATCAAATACCGTCCAAAGCCAGGAACGCAGATCAACCAAAAAGCCGTAGCGCTCCCCGAATTCACGCGCGCCCATAAACAGAACCTTCGATACGGAGGGAGTATCATGTAAGCATATAATGAACGACATGGATGTCATGATCCGCTCAACCGTGAACCCTAGATTAAACACGGCCCGCGTCATGAGTGCGAAAGCAACGAAAAAAATCGAGGTGTTCCCCGAATATACGCGCGCCCGTAAATAGAACCTCCGCGACATCGTCAACGACGGCGACGGCGACCAGCCCCGACAGGGGAAAACGGCACACGCGTTTGGCACGCTGCTTTCTCCGGTGGTGACGACGCAACGCAGGGCAGGGATGGGATGTCACGGTCGGGGCAGGTCCGATCCGCCCAACCACTAAACCTTAATCCAACAACGACGCCGTTCCGATCCGTCCGTCCGTGCACTGTTCCGCTAGTTCGCTGCCGCCGTCCACCGTCCAAACAGGGACACGCCAAGACTCGCCAAGACTCGCCGCGAGCGACCTGCAAGGAGAGGAGGAAAAAAGAAAAACCAAGAACCAAAACCCCATCGCCGTGCGATGGGCGGATCGGGGCCGTCCGCTTGGCGGCCGGGAGGGGCGTCACGTGCGGGGGGTCGCCAGGGGGGAGGGGGAGGCGGAGTCCCCGAAGGAGGAGCCAGGAATTTATTATTTCAGGCCGCACAGCCCCCATCTGCCCTCACCCCCTCGGGATATCCGCCCGCCCGCCAGCCAGCCAGCGCCCGCTCCACTCTGAACTCGGCCCCGTCTCCGGCACCGTGCGCGCCGCCGCCGCGAGATCCAGCCCCTCGCCCACTCCGCCACGCGCCGGCCCGGAGCACGCGTCGGCACGTCCGCCCCCGAGGTGCGCCTCTATTTATCCGCCTCCCCCCTCCTCGCGTCTCCCCCCCATTCCCCCCCTGTCGCTTCCCCAGGCCAGATCCGCCGCCCGATCCGCCTCCGCTCCCGGAGGTGAGCCCAGCCGCC
Source organism: Hordeum vulgare subsp. vulgare (assembly GCF_904849725.1). Lineage (NCBI taxonomy): Eukaryota > Viridiplantae > Streptophyta > Magnoliopsida > Poales > Poaceae > Hordeum > Hordeum vulgare. Next base: position 17,966,328 of record NC_058519.1, read on the forward strand.
CGCCGCCGCCTTCGTCCGCCGCTGCTCCGTTTCCCGCGCGCCCAGCTGGGGTACTGCGTAGGGGTTCTTCGTTCGTGGGTGGCGGGGAGGGTTTAAGGGTTCTGCGCCTGCTCTGCTATGCGAGGGACGTCGTACTGTACTAATAGGGGGTTTGAAACTACGCGGGGCTTGGGGTCGGGTTCCTCGGACCTTGCGCTGGCGTGCCTCGTGTTCGTCAGTGCTGATGTAGTGAGTAATTACGGAATGTGGCTCCCGTACTGTGTGCTCAGTTGTCAATTATGCGTGATTATGGCTGCTGTGCCTCGCTGGAGGTGCCCTGCGCGTGCATGGCACTGGAATTCTTAGGTTGGGTCGTGGTGCTTCCATGGGCACATTCTCATGGTAAGTGCAAGCTCACCCAGGACGTTGCATCACATCAAGGGTGATACAGAGGTAGCGTTGTTGTGGGCTTGATGTCGACTTTCTGTTGTTCAATCCCCACTACTTCGGGTGAGGCAGTCCGTGTGCCGTTTCGGCCGTGTTGATGCTACCGGCTGTCATAATGCACTGTGAGCGGTAGTGTTGTGTTGCGCTGGGAATGGCAGATGCTGTTTTTTCCTCTCTCTCTCTCTCTCTCTCTCTCTCTCCCCCCCTCACTTGTTGATCTAGCTACCGTATTACTTTGCCTGCCATCTTTTCTTTTTGGCTGCATGTATTACTTGTGAAAGCTTAGAATCATTTGCCCTGTACTTTTTGTACGTACCTGCCTCATGGGAGTAATCACACACGTTATCTGTTTTGGTCGAGAGCATCCTGAATGTTCAAACTTATCGAGGAAGGTGCCGAAACAGCCCACAAAGTTCTTGTGTCTTGTCTCTGTGAACTAATAATTTGTATTCGCATGCATCTGTCAGGTTCCAAAACCCGGGGTTTACACACCTTTGATGGCACTGTCTCTCTGAAGAACACTGCAACTGCGCTGTTTGTCCAAAGGGAGGACGATGGGATCCACACATTTGCCCATTGTCGGATTTAATGCCTCCACAACACCATCGCTATCCACTATTCGCCAGATAAATTCAGCTGGTGCTGCATTCCAACCATCTGCCCCTTCTAGAAACTCCAAGAAGAAAAGTCGTCGTGTCCAGTCATTAAGGGATGGAGGCGATGGAGGCGTGTCAGACCCTAACCAGTCTATTCGCCAAGGTAACCTGAAAACCATTTCCTTTCTACAAACTGCACTTTGTTGTCATCCTCAACTTGTATAGATACTTTTATTGACTCAGAGCATGTTGGTTTTAGTGTAAGATATCTCAATGCTAGATCACATAATGGCGGTTATTGACCTTGTTAAAGATGCAAATGACTGCAGCAATATTTACCTATTTTTTTATGTGATATAATAGCACTTTCCTATAATGAGTACCCAATATTTCTTGATTAAATGGTTTTAATTGGAAGGATGTTTAATATTGAAAATGATGTTTTATAAGGGAAAGGAACATGGAAGTGCAAGAATACATGTAAGCAGCATTTTAATTATGTATGACTGAATCATTTTCCTTACATAATACTCCCTCCGTAAAGAAATATAAAAGCGTTTAGATCACTAGTGACGTTTCTGGTAATTTACTAGCATGAAGAACAATAACATTTGTAAAGTTGGCACCAGTGCTTCTTCTTAGCTATTTTGTAAACTTCCTCAGTTTCTAATGCTTATCTGGATGTAGGCCTCGCCGGCATCATCGACCTCCCAAAGGAGGGCACATCTGCTCCGGAAGTGGATATTTCACAGTAAGTACTTGAGCATTTTAAAATTAGCCTAGCTCTCTTTAAAATGGAAAAAATGTATAGTTCAATCTAGAATTATTCTAGATTATGCTGATTTTATTATTCGCATATGCTGATATATTTGTAGTTTTTTTTACTGAACTACATAATAGTTGCTATACACTGCATTTGCTCAGGCACATCACTTTTGCACTGCATGTAGTATTTTTGGGCAAACACAAAACACTTTCGGAAATTCTTTTGCCTATAATTTTAAAAATAACAATTTAAGTACCATCTGAAACCTGTACCCACATGGCGGATGAAAGCTCATTTGAACTTTTTGATTTATTGTAGCCAATTATTTGTTATGTTATATTGTTATATGGTCGCCACTGTAATGATTTTGTTCTTTTTTTTCTAGTGGGTCCGAAGACCCCAGGGGATCCTACCAAATGAATGGGATACTGAATGAAGCACATAATGGGAGGCATGCTTCCCTGTCTAAGGTTGTCGAATTTTGTATGGCATTGGGCGGCAAAACACCCATTCACAGTGTATTAGTTGCCAACAATGGAATGGCAGCAGCTAAGTTCATGCGAAGTGTCCGGACATGGGCTAATGAAACATTTGGGTCAGAGAAGGCAATTCAGTTGATAGCTATGGCTACTCCAGAAGACATGAGGATAAATGCAGAGCACATTAGAATTGCTGATCAGTTTGTTGAAGTACCCGGTGGGACAAACAATAACAACTATGCAAATGTCCAACTCATAGTGGAGGTTAGTATTGCTCATCCGTCGATGTGCAATCAATGCACAAGTTGTTCATTTAGCATGACATGACAGTTTTGCTGTTTCAGATTGCAGTGAGAACCGGTGTTTCTGCTGTTTGGCCTGGTTGGGGCCATGCATCTGAGAATCCTGAACTTCCAGATGCTCTAACTGCAAATGGAATTGTTTTTCTTGGGCCACCGTCATCATCAATGAACGCACTAGGTGACAAGGTTGGTTCAGCTCTCATTGCTCAAGCAGCAGGGGTTCCGACTCTTCCTTGGAGTGGATCACAGGTGAATCTCATATTCTCTGATAACTCATCGTCTGATCTTTGCACTGGACACTTTTTTATAACCGAAATACACTGTATTATAGGTGGAAATTCCATTAGAAGTTTGTTTGGACTCGATACCTGAGGAGATGTATAGGAAAGCTTGTGTTAGTACTACGGAGGAAGCACTTGCAAGTTGTCAGATGATTGGTTATCCCGCCATGATTAAAGCTTCATGGGGTGGTGGTGGTAAAGGGATCAGAAAGGTACGTCATTCATTGATTGGACTATCCAAAAGATTGTGTGGGCTGTGTGATATTTTATGCCCAGATTTAGCTCTAACCTTTTTAACATATTAACTCAATATCTGTTGCAGGTTAATAACGACGATGACGTCAGAGCACTGTTTAAGCAAGTGCAAGGTGAAGTTCCTGGCTCCCCAATATTTATCATGCGACTTGCATCTCAGGTTAGACTTCTCTGGAAGTTGCATTTTTCCAAGCATGTTGTTCCAGTTGTACTATATTATATGCCTGGAAGCTTCATCTGTTCTTCCTTGCAGGCTAGAAACGTATCCTGGAACCTGTGCTCATATGGTATATTATGTTCTAATCCTCCCCTTTTTTCTTTTCTAGAGTCGACATCTTGAAGTTCAGTTGCTTTGTGATCAATATGGCAATGTAGCTGCACTTCACAGTCGTGATTGCAGTGTGCAACGGCGACACCAAAAGGTACGCTGGTCCAGATCTGAAAACATCACTTGTATTACATGTTCTAATTCATACCTGTAGCGTTGATCAAAAGAAGGATTGATTGCGTCCATTTTTTGTTTATAACAGATTATTGAGGAAGGACCAGTTACTGTTGCTCCTCGTGAGACAGTGAAAGAGTTAGAGCAAGCAGCAAGGAGGCTTGCTAAGGCTGTGGGTTATGTTGGTGCTGCTACTGTTGAATATCTCTACAGCATGGAGACTGGTGAATACTACTTTCTGGAGCTTAATCCACGATTGCAGGTATGTTCTTTTGAACATTCCTCAGGACTTACTTTTTGTCGGCAGTCGTTTACATTGTTAAGTGGCATACATTCAGGTTGAGCATCCAGTCACCGAGTGGATAGCTGAAGTAAACTTGCCTGCAGCTCAAGTTGCAGTTGGAATGGGTATACCCCTTTGGCAGGTTCCAGGTAATAATCATATTATTGTAAGTTTTTTAGTTACTACCTGTGTTATTTCTGTGCCTAACTTTCTCCTTATACAGAGATCAGACGTTTCTATGGAATGGACAATGGAGGAGGCTATGACATTTGGACGAAAACAGCAGCTCTTGCTACTCCATTTAACTTTGATGAAGTCGATTCTCAATGGCCGAAGGGTCATTGTGTAGCAGTTAGGATAACCAGTGAGGATCCAGATGACGGATTCAAGCCTACCGGTGGAAAAGTAAAGGTGAGATTTCCTGATGACGTCTATGGTTCAAGCACATTAGATTTGTAACCTGACTGGATCTTGTTTTTCTTATAATTCAGGAGATCAGTTTTAAAAGCAAGCCAAATGTTTGGGCCTATTTCTCTGTTAAGGTAAGCTGTTCATGGCTCTGTTGCACTGTTATATTGTTAAGTTGTGCAGAAAATTGGGCTGCATTTTTTTTCCGAACTAGTTTCTTCATCTGGGCTTTGGCTATGTATTAACCAAATCGAACACATTGTCTTCCCCCCTTTTATCTGTTTTCAGTCCGGTGGAGGCATTCATGAATTTGCTGATTCTCAGTTTGGTATGCAAAATTTGACCCCGTGAATATTCCTCTTTGCTATTTATATTGGTCCTTACGTTTGGAAGATTACTCTTTTCATTACAGGACATGTTTTTGCATACGGAGTGTCTAGAGCAGCAGCAATAACCAACATGTCTCTTGCGCTAAAAGAGATTCAAATTCGTGGAGAAATTCATTCAAATGTTGATTACACAGTTGATCTCTTGAATGTAAGAAATAACACCTGTATACTGAATCCCTGCTTTTGATGTAATACAACCATTTTACATCTGGCATTCCTTTAAAGTAATCCCATGCCTTCATTTTCTGTATCTCTAAATCAGGCCTCAGACTTCAAAGAAAACAGGATTCATACTGGCTGGCTGGATAACAGAATAGCAATGCGAGTCCAAGCTGAGAGGCCCCCCTGGTATATTTCAGTGGTTGGAGGAGCTCTATATGTAAGAAACCATGCCCCTCTTACTGCAGCTTTTGCCAAACCAATTGTGAAAAACAGTTAGTTGTTTAATGCAAATTACTGTTTTGTGCTGCAGAAAACAATAACGAGCAACACAGACACTGTTTCTGAATATGTTAGTTATCTCGTCAAGGGTCAGATTCCACCAAAGGTAGTGTTTTAATGGGCTTGAACTCTGGATATTGCTTGAAGATGAACGTTGTTGAATGTTGACCAATTTCTTTTGTGCAGCATATATCCCTTGTCCATTCAACTGTTTCTCTGAATATAGAGGAAAGCAAATATACAGTAAGTCTTGCATTCCTTAAAAAAAGTCAGTCGTTGTAATGAAGTAACAGCTATCATCGATGCTCATGTACACCATGTCACAGATTGAAACTATAAGGAGCGGACAGGGTAGCTATAGGTTGCGAATGAATGGATCAGTTATTGAAGCAAATGTCCAAACATTATGCGACGGTGGACTTTTAATGCAGGTGATTTTGTCTTGTTTTTATACCTGCCCATAAGTATGATATATAATGTTGTGAAGTACTGGTGAAAGAGTTCTGATTCTGTAGTTCTAATGTCTGCAGTTGGATGGAAACAGTCATGTAATTTATGCTGAAGAAGAGGCCGGTGGTACACGTCTTCTAATTGATGGGAAGACATGCTTGTTACAGGTAATAATTGTCTGTTTATTCCTTTCTTTCTAACTAATCTTGGTGTTTGATTTGATATTTTCCACTTCATTAGCATTCATTTCTTTCCATTTCATTTAAAGAAACTGAATTATGATGTTTATTTGTAGTCATGTGCCATAAGAAACCACAATTAAATCATTGTTACGGACTAATTGATGTCGCAACAAGCTATTGTGGTAAATGTGACTGCCTAAGCAGCCAAACAAACCAGGTCATAATGAGAAGCGTCATCAACCGCATGTCTTGTGAAGTTGTGATGTTAAGACAACTTACATAGCTGTAATAAACTTAATAGGGTTCCAGTTTTTGTATTGCTACTTCTGTTTCTTAATTTGAGTTACTACCGACGACAATGTTTTGTAATTATGACAATCATGAATATATTATAATCAAGCTGTGATAAACTTTGTCATGAACCTTCTAGGGCATCATGTTACCGCATCATTTTTTTGGTGATAAAAAAAGAAACTATTAATACTTTATGAATTCTTGATCATGCTTCATTGTATCCTTGTGTGAATAAATGACACATCGTTCTTGCAGAATGATCACGATCCTTCAAGGTTATTAGCTGAGACACCCTGCAAACTTCTTCGTTTCTTGGTTGCCGATGGTGCTCATGTTGAAGCTGATGTACCATATGCGGAAGTTGAGGTTATGAAGATGTGCATGCCCCTCTTGTCGCCTGCTGCTGGTGTCATTAATGTTTTGTTGTCTGAGGGCCAGCCTATGCAGGTTACATCACAACGTTTCCATTGCTTCTGCTGTACATAACAACTGCACGTAAAGTATCTGAGCTTAATATATTTTGTGTAGGCGGGTGATCTTATAGCAAGACTTGATCTTGATGACCCTTCTGCTGTGAAGAGAGCTGAGCCATTTAACGGATTTTTCCCAGAAATGAGCCTTCCTATTGCTGCTTCTGGCCAAGTTCACAAAAGATGTGCCACAAGCTTGAATGCTGCTCGGATGGTCCTTGCAGGATATGATCACCCGATCAATAAAGTAAGCATCAAGAACCTTGCAGTACCTATATTTCTGGTTTTTTGCCTTCTGTTTCTTGTTCTTTTGAAACACCTTTTTTATATGTTATGAATTCTGGATTATCCCTATTCCTCCTTGGCGTTGGCTCCCTTCCACTACAAAACTGTTCGTAACCTATGGAAGTTTATTATGCCTGTCTTGGAAAATCTTGATTTGGGTGCTCTTTCTCCTATGTTCACCATGCTCAGTACTTACTTTACGCAATGTTTTTACCCTTGTGCTATTTCCCCCTCTTTCAGCAATTTATATTTTTGTTTGATTTTTTTTCCAATCATAACTGTTCAGCATTTGATTACTTTTTTCATTGTACTTGGTTTTCTTTTCAGGTTGTACAAGATCTGGTGTCCTGTCTAGATGCTCCTGACCTTCCTTTCTTACAATGGGAAGAGCTTATGTCTGTTTTAGCAACTAGACTTCCAAGGCTTCTTAAGAGTGAGGTATGTCATAATAGATGTGATATGTAGCGTCTGGTTAGATTTCAGTCTGCTACGTGGATTTTTTTATTGATGATATAGAAGGGTTGTATCACTTCTTATAAGCATCATGGCACTCTATCTTGTTAATTTTTCATTTTACATTGTCCATTCACTGGTAATTTGCCGTAGCTTCTTGTGTAACTTTTAAAATTATATTTTCCTAATATCAAAACTCGAAATATTTCATTTTAATTCTTCTTTGCTTGGAACATTTGGTACTTCATCTCATCAATTCACACTGTACCTCAGAAGTTCTGATTTGATTTTAATCCATTTCTTGTTTATTGATCTTTATATATTTTTGTGTGTTCTACCTCAACGGTTTCTACTTTTTATGCATCCAGTTGGAGGGTAAATACAGTGAATATAAGTTAAATGTTGAGCATGGAAAGAAGAAGGATTTCCCTGCCAAGATGCTAAGAGAGATAATCGAGGTCAGTATTAGGTTTCTTTTATGGTATCCTTGTCTAGAACTTATACCGTTCTTTGTAACATGTTCTGTTGTAGGAAAATCTTGCACATGGTTCTGAGAAGGAAATTGCTACAAATGAGAGGCTTGTTGAGCCTCTTATGAGTCTGCTGAAGTCATATGAGGGTGGGAGAGAAAGCCATGCACACTTTATAGTGAAGTCCCTTTTCGAGGAGTATCTCTCGGTTGAGGAACTATTCAGTGATGGCATTCAGGTTATCTTGCATTCCAAAACTGAGATCTACTAGATATCATTGTTTTAAAAGGACTTTTTCCCTTATATTTACAAGAATATTATCAACTAATATTTATGCACATATTAATTTCATCAGAATCTATCAGTAATTAAGTAGCAAATGATTTTAGTTGTAAAAAAAGTAGCAAATAGTTTTTATATGGCTATGGCTTATTTGTTGTTTTAAACTGTCATATTTTGTAGTCCGATGTGATTGAACGCCTGCGCCAACAACATAGTAAAGATCTCCAGAAGGTTGTTGACATTGTGTTGTCTCACCAGGTGAATATTTTGTGATCTGATGGCTTAGGGCAAATGATGGCTGAAGCAATCTTCATTACTGATAGTTTGATTTTGTTGTAGGGTGTGAGAAACAAAACTAAGCTGATACTAACACTCATGGAGAAACTGGTCTATCCAAACCCTGCTGCCTACAAGGATCAGTTGACTCGCTTTTCTTCCCTCAACCACAAAAGATATTATAAGGTGACAATGGCGACCTAAAATAACGGAAGCTTTTGAATCATATTATTTTCTGATATCTCAGCCTAATCAATTACCCGCATCATAATAAATGCAGTTGGCCCTTAAAGCTAGCGAGCTTCTTGAGCAAACCAAGCTTAGCGAGCTCCGCACAAGTATTGCAAGGAGCCTCTCAGAACTGGAGATGTTTACTGAAGAAAGGACGGCTATTAGTGAGATCGTGGGAGATTTAGTGACTGCCCCACTGCCAGTTGAAGATGCACTGGTTTCTTTGTTTGATTGTAGTGATCAAACTCTTCAGCAGAGGGTGATCGAGACATACATATCTCGATTATACCAGGTATACATTTTTTTGTTTTGTTTTTGAACTTGATCATGCTCTCCCTTTGCATTTCTGGGAAGCATACACTAAAGTTCCTATTGAAACAAGATGCTTAGTGCTTCTTAAAAGAACATCTGAGAGAATCTAGGTGTGGAAATATTTGATTGTACTGCATCTTTGCTCTTCAAGTTGGCTAACACCAATAATATTTTCAGCCTCATCTTGTGAAGGATAGTATCCAGCTGAAATATCAGGAATCTGGTGTTATTGCTTTATGGCAATTCACTGAAGGGCATTCAGAGAAGAGATTGGGTGCTATGGTTATTGTGAAGTCTCTGGAATCTGTATCAGCAGCAATTGGAGCTGCACTAAAGGATACATCACGCTTTTCAAGCTCTGAGGGTAACATAATGCATATTGCTTTGTTGGGCGCTGATTATCAAATGCATGGAACTGAAGACAGGTATGTTCATGTGCAATATTAGTGGTAATCAGCTGTATCTGGTTATTAGTATTTGGTGGAATTCCTTTAATTATTTAACTCATTCCTTTCAGTGGTGATAACGATCAAGCTCAAGTTAGGATAGACAAACTTTCTTCCACACTGGAACAACATACTGTCACAGCTGATCTCCGTGCTGCTGGTGTGAAGGTTATTAGTTGCATTGTTCAAAGGGATGGAGCACTCATGCCTATGCGCCATACCTTCCTCTTGTCGGATGAAAAGCTTAGTTACGAGGAAGAGCCGCTTCTACGGCACGTTGAGCCTCCTCTTTCTGCTCTTCTTGAGTTGGTATGTAACTGTATCAAAACGCCTGCATTTCTTTGATACACTATCCACATGCTTTAATTATCTTGTTTGCTATTTGTATTTATTTAGCCTGTTGTGGTTACAGGGTAAGTTGAAAGTGAAAGGATACAATGAAGTGAAGTATACGCCGTCACGTGATCGTCAGTGGAACATATACACGCTTAGAAATACAGAAAACCCCAAAATGTTGCACAGGGTGTTTTTCCGAACTCTTGTCAGGCAACCCAGTGCCTCCAACAAATTCACATCAGGCCATATCAGTGATGTTGAAGTAGGAAGTGCGGAGGAATCTCTTTCATTTACATCGAGCAGCATATTAAGATCGTTGATGACTGCTATAGAAGAATTGGAGCTTCATGCGATTAGGACAGGTCACTCTCATATGTATTTGTGCATATTGAAAGAGCAAAAGCTTCTTGATCTTGTTCCTGTTTCAGGGTAAGCCTGCATATTGTCATTTTGTTGCACATAATAGGTCTTCCTCTTGTGTTTTGCCTTCAATGAACTTTTCATCTTACTCAGGAACAAAGTTGTGGATGTTGGCCAAGATGAAGCTACTGCATGCTCGCTTCTGAAAGAAATGGCTCTAAAGATACATGAACTTGTGGGCGCAAGGATGCACCATCTTTCTGTATGCCAATGGGAAGTGAAACTTAAGTTGGACAGTGACGGTCCTGCCAGTGGTACCTGGAGAGTTGTAACAACCAATGTTACCAGTCATACCTGCACTGTGGATGTAAGTTCCTTCCCCTTACATCTTGTTTTTCTGCGTGTAACCAGCAAAACTGAAGTGAACTTATAACATTTATTCATAGAGCTATTATGTTCATTTTGCTGTCATTTCAACCTAATTATGTTTGGAAGCTCATGGTGCTTTTAATGCTTTCAGATCTACCGGGAAGTTGAAGAGACAGAATCACAGAAACTAGTATACCACTCTGCTGCCTTGTCATCTGGTCCTTTGCATGGGATCGCACTGAATAATCCATATCAGCCTTTGAGTGTTATTGATCTGAAACGTTGCTCTGCTAGAAACAACAGAACTACATACTGCTATGATTTTCCGTTGGTGAGTATCTCTCTTTCTCGCTATATATGTATCTACTGTATTAGTAGATTCTTAGTGACGTATTACATGTCCAAACGCTGACAAGAACTCAAATTGTAGGCATTTGAAACTGCAGTGCAGAAGTCATGGTCTAACATTTCTAGTGACAGTAACCGATGTTACGTTAAAGCGACAGAGCTGGTGTTTGCTCACAAGCATGGATCATGGGGCACTCCTGTAATTCCTATGGAGCGTCCTGCTGGGCTCAATGACATTGGTATGGTAGCTTGGATCTTGGACATGTCCACTCCTGAATATCCCAATGGCAGGCAGATTGTTGTCATCGCAAATGATATTACTTTTAGAGCTGGATCATTTGGCCCAAGGGAAGATGCATTTTTTGAAACTGTTACCAATCTAGCATGTGAGAGGAAGCTTCCTCTCATCTACTTGGCAGCAAACTCTGGTGCTCGTATTGGCATAGCAGATGAAGTGAAATCTTGCTTCCGTGTTGGATGGTCTGATGATGGCAGCCCTGAACGTGGGTTCCAGTACATTTATCTGACTGAAGAAGACCATGCTCGTATTAGCGCTTCTGTTATAGCGCACAAAATGCAGCTTGATAATGGTGAAGTTAGGTGGGTTATTGATTCTGTTGTGGGCAAGGAGGATGGACTAGGTGTGGAGAACATACATGGAAGTGCTGCTATTGCCAGTGCTTATTCTAGAGCATATGAGGAGACATTTACGCTTACGTTTGTGACTGGACGGACTGTTGGAATAGGAGCGTATCTTGCTCGACTTGGCATACGGTGCATACAACGTACTGACCAGCCAATTATCCTAACTGGGTTCTCTGCGCTGAACAAGCTTCTTGGCCGGGAAGTGTACAGCTCCCATATGCAGTTGGGTGGCCCCAAAATCATGGCGACGAATGGTGTTGTCCATCTGACTGTTTCAGATGACCTTGAAGGTGTTTCTAATATATTGAGGTGGCTCAGCTATGTTCCTGCCAACATCGGTGGACCTCTTCCTATTACAAAATCTTTGGACCCACCTGATAGACCCGTTGCATACATCCCTGAGAATACATGTGATCCCCGTGCAGCCATCAGTGGCATTGATGACAGCCAAGGGAAATGGTTGGGGGGCATGTTCGACAAAGACAGTTTTGTTGAGACATTTGAAGGATGGGCGAAGTCAGTAGTTACTGGTAGAGCGAAACTGGGAGGGATTCCAGTGGGTGTTATAGCTGTGGAGACACAGACTATGATGCAGCTCATCCCTGCTGATCCAGGCCAGCTTGATTCCCATGAGCGGTCTGTTCCTCGTGCTGGGCAAGTCTGGTTTCCAGATTCTGCTACCAAGACAGCGCAGGCGATGTTGGACTTCAACCGTGAAGGATTGCCTCTGTTCATCCTTGCTAACTGGAGAGGCTTCTCTGGTGGGCAAAGAGATCTTTTTGAAGGAATTCTTCAGGCTGGGTCAACAATTGTTGAGAACCTTAGGACATACAATCAGCCTGCCTTTGTATATATCCCCAAGGCTGCAGAGCTACGTGGAGGGGCTTGGGTTGTGATTGATAGCAAGATAAATCCAGATCGCATTGAGTTCTATGCTGAGAGGACTGCAAAGGGCAATGTTCTCGAACCTCAAGGTTTGATTGAGATCAAGTTCAGGTCAGAGGAACTCCAAGAGTGCATGGGCAGGCTTGATCCAGAATTGATAAATCTTAAGGCAAAACTCCAGGGAGCAAAGCATGAAAACGGAAGTCTATCCGAGTTAGAATCCCTTCAGAAGAGCATAGAAGCCCGTAAGAAACAGTTGCTGCCTTTGTATACTCAAATTGCGGTACGGTTTGCTGAATTGCATGACACCTCCCTTAGAATGGCTGCTAAAGGTGTGATTAAGAAAGTTGTGGACTGGGAAGATTCTAGGTCGTTCTTCTACAAGAGATTAAGGAGGAGGATATCCGAGGACGTTCTTGCAAAGGAAATTAGAGGTGTAAGTGGCAAGCAGTTTTCTCACCAATCAGCAATCGAGCTGATCCAGAAATGGTACTTGGCTTCTAAGGAGGCTGAAACAGGAAGCACCGAATGGGATGATGATGATGCTTTTGTTGCCTGGAGGGAAAACCCTGAAAACTACCAGGAGTATATCAAAGAACTCAGGGCTCAAAGGGTATCTCAGTTGCTCTCAGATGTTGCAGACTCCAGTCCAGATCTACAAGCCTTGCCACAGGGTCTTTCTATGCTACTAGAGAAGGTACGCATACTTACTGTTTTACCTGCATCTGTTTTACATGATAGTAATTTATCAAAATTTTTTTTTGCCATCTTCAAAATTATGCATAGTGTCTTACCATATAATGTTAATGTTTTTTCTTTGGCCACTTGTTCAGATGGATCCCTCAAGGAGAGCACAGTTTGTTGAGGAAGTCAAGAAGGTCCTTAAATGATCAGATGATACCAACGCATCCAATGCAGAATGTGCATGATATCGGTTTCTCTTGAAGTACATATATAGAAGGGATACTATTCGGCTGTAACCGACCATAGCTGATCTGAGTCAACCATTGTTTTGTAAAACTTGTTTGCAGTCTTCTCCCATTATTCGAGGAACAACCTGCTTTTGGCTTCTCCGAATGGTTGATAAGTGTAGTTGGATGTGTTAGTTCCGCTTCCAGAAGATTTGAGATGAATGCTGGCGGTGGGTGGGCTACCGTTGGTAAGAACACTGGCGATCTAGAGTTGTTCAATCTTGTTATGCTGTAGTCCCGTGATGTAATTCTAGTATTGACTCTTGAGTATGAGTGAGATGTCCATTCAATTTTGAACTTGAATAAGATGTTTTGTAGCCTTATGTGTACCACTATGTGAAAATAAATGGGTGTTGAGGGAGATCTGTTGGAATTGTGATGTACTCCCTCCGTAAAGAAATATAATACTCCCTCCGTTCCTAAATATAAGACCTTTTAGAGATTGTACTATAAACTACATACGGATGTACATAGACATATTTTAGAGTATAGATTCACTCATTTTGCTTCGTATGTAGTCTTCTAGTGAAATCCTTAAAAGGTCTTATATTTTGGAACGGAGGGAGTAGCATTTAGATCACTAAAGTAGTGATGTAAACGCTCTTATATTTCTTGACAGAGGGAGTATGTTGGAACTTTAATCATGTAAGCTCTTGGATATGGTTTCTTAGGTTACGTGATGGTCTCTCTTGGCTTCTCGTAATATGACAGTGCCAAAAAATGTCTTATATAAAGGTACAGAGGGAGTATTTGTCATGCTCCATGCCAAGGTTTTCACATGTGTAGCCCAATGCTTTTGTGTTTGGTAGTAGGGGATACGCGGTATGCGTGTGAACCACACGAGACTCAGTTTTGGTAGCGACGATCTTTCGGTGCTTCTCCATACCAAGCCTTGCAAGTTGCACCTGATCAGACCAACACCAGCAACTCATGTAGAGAAAACTGTAGGTGCTCTACAACCGTTTCCTCGGCGAGCATTTGCTCCTGTACGTAAAAAATAATTTTTGAAATGTCAAAAAAATCCCTACAATTTTTTTATGTATTTATAGTCACATTCAAATTTTCAGGCAAAGAGGTTAAACATTTTTTCATGTGTAAAAATAACAAATTTGAACATCAAATGTTACCCCATAATGTTATTTTAAATTTGTTTTTTTCATCAACGAAACACTACTGCTCCATTGCACATGAAAATTATAAGCATGCTCGTGACACTATAACGGACACCTATAAAAAGTTTATAATTTTTTAAAACATTTTACAACTTTTTTGGTGGTACCGTTCATCCGGGAGCAAATGCTCCCGGGAGCCAAAACGTCCCTCTACAAGGGAGTTTCCGGTGGGCTGAGATCCTTTTTTCCTTTCAGTAAACTGTCTCAAGCTCCAACGCACTCTCAGCTGTCCATTTCCCAAGCTGGATCTCAAATATCATGATTTGCTTTTAAAGTTGTCCTAACTGAAGCTTTGCACTCAAATAAAAAAAAAACAAAAAAAAAAAACTGAAGCTTTGCACTCCTGATCTCACACCAGTGCCCAGCCATGCCCCTGTTCCTTGAGATCTGTCAGTGCACATTATTTCCGTCGGACAACGTAAAAATGTTTTTTGCTTTTCAAAACAGAGGCAAAAGATTTGTTAGAGTTGAATTTACATAGAAAAGCGGGATAGGAAAATTACAAAGCCGCCATTCTCCCGGCATGATCTGAGCCAAGTGTTTTGCGAGCGCGGTGACCCAGAGTTTTTCCTCACTCTGGATGTTTGACAGTAGGATGGACGGAAACGTAGAAATGTTGCTTACTTTGCAGATCTGGTAATTACAGATGGGTCTCTCTCTAATCTCTACCATCGCCGCCGGCGATCGGCAGCATGCATGCATGTGTGTATGTGCTATGAGCCAGCGCAAGGGGCATATGTGAACCTGCATAATTGACGGATCTGTGTGGCGGATTTCCTTCCACGGCAGCCGGAACTAGCAACGAAAGGAAGGACCGAAAAGACTGAACTTCTTTATTTTTCTTCTTCCTTCCTTTGTTTTCTTGCATTGCGTATGGCTTTCCTATTTCAAGCTAGCTATACCTGTACCGTACCAATGATATGGAAAAACTGTTGACCTACTTATGTACTAGACCATGCATGAGTGTAGTATTATACTACAAGCAGGACGTACATGAGCTTGGGTACACGTGTCGAGCTCCCCAAGTGTAACCTATAATTTACTAAAACTGAATATGAATACGATTTCTTTTGTATTGCGCGAAGTGTATATGTACCGGCGCATTTATGTGTGGGACACCTCTTGATGCTACATTTTGAGCTGATGTGTTTTCTAAACAACATTCTTGCTTCTCCATTGCAAATTATACACCGATATATGTATTCTTGGACCCTTCGTATGGTGTTTGGTTCGACGGTCGGAGCACGTTTTTTTTACAGCACTATGTACCCATGTACTTCCTCTCTAAACTAATATAAGAGCGTTTAGATTATTAAAGTAGTATTCTAAATGCTCTTATATTAGTTTACGGAGGGAGTAGAAGGCAACAAAATTCCTCTTTACAAGAAAAAAAGAGAGAGCACAAAGCCTACCACAAAGTTTTACTTATGACACCATTCAATTTCCAAAAGCCAAACTTGTACTGCTACCAGTAAAAAGTGATCCAACAAAGTTAGTTATCCCATGGCATGTCATGATGCAGCAATGATTGGTTCCACATGCTGCCGAGACCTATATATCCAGACATGTCCCCCCCCCCCCCCCCCCCCCACCCTCCCTCGCCACAAATCGTCGTCACTAGTGCAAATAATGCCCCCATCCAGTACACATACACGCATTAACAATCAACACATATATCATTTGCACGCATAATAATCAAACGTCAAACGTGATTCGTGACACATATATCATCCATGTTAGGTGGGCGCGCTGTAGTTGGACCTTTGCCCCTCCCGGCCGGAGTCTCGCGTGCATGACTCACACCGGTCGTACGCGCATATTCCAATCCATATATCAAATCCATCAGCGAAAAAATATGTTGTGACAGTGACATGGACGGCGGCTGTCGCCGGGTGGTGTAGAATAGGCGCGCGGGCATGTGATATGGAGCTGCAAGGAAAAGATTCGCGGTGAAAAGGCCCCGGGGGGATAATACGTGCTCGTAGGGGGGGGTCAACCTTGGTACGTACGTGGTATTCGACTGGCATACGTAACGCAATTATTGTGGCTGGTGTATTTGTTTTGGGTTGCTATATGTTTGTTTACTTGGTGTGAGAACAGCCACCAGGATGAAAGGAACATGTGTGGCACATCTTATCTAGATTAACTTCTTGGTTAGTTGCTTCTATTCTTGAAGTGAATCGTCACTCTCTCCGCCTGAAAAATTTTGTAAGGGGATTTAACTTTTCACGGTGTTCAGGGCACTGTGCCATGCTATATATATATAATTTGTGTTTGTAACTAATATGCGTAAAAGACAGTAAAAAAATGATAACACGAGAAATAATTTTGCAAGATAGATACACCGCAATTACTCTTGCAAGTCCAACCAGAAACCCTAGACAATCACCGCCTCTCCACCCCCTCCCTGCCAGCGAGGCCATAGATCGGCTCCTCCTTTGCCCGTCGCTCTCGTGCCGGGAGGGGTTGGGGACCCTTGGTTTCCGTTGCGGTGTTGTAGTTAGGTCTCCAAGGGATAGTGTTCTGTTCCTCAACAACGAAGTTGTGATGGTAATGGCAATGTTATTCGGATCAAAAATAAGGTTTCATCGGCTCATGGCCCACCTCGTCGACGACACAGTGGAGGGCGAAGTATTGTCCGGTCTCGTGGATATCACCCGATCTCCTCTTCCGGAGTGGTGGATTTGGTTGTGTCTTCGTACGATACTGGTGGCCTTTGAAAGCGCCTTCTGACGAAGTGGGTAGTCTTATGGCTCTTTCTTTGACTGGTGATGTTCGGCACGCTTTGGCGTCATTGGGGAGCTTTTGAGGCTAGGTCTCTTTGAACCTATATGCCCAATGGTGGTCGTTCAGCTCCCTTCATTGTTTTCTTCTCTAGGACGACAACCTATTCCCATACCGATGTCGACGATGTTTTCTAGCTTCGACTGGTAACTTTTTTGGCTGATGCACCGTCAATGCTTTCCGTGGTGGCTCATATGGTATTTCAGACGTTCATAGGTGGCAACGAGCTTGGTAGATAGAGCTTCCTGCAAGAGCGGGATACAAATATTGTTTATTTCTCCAAGGACCTATGTGCAATTTTTCTGTAAGGATAGCCTCGTAACGGTTGGTCGACTTTAATACTTTCTTCCTTCAAAAATAAATGAACTTAATATAAAGTTGAGTCACTTAATTTGAGACGGAAATAGTATATGGCAACCGTGGGTTTCACACAAAAAAGTCCAACCAAATAATTTCACATGTACAAGTGGTCATAAATCCGAAAAGTGAACTGCAAGCATGGTTTTACCTGGCCAAACCTTTTTTTTCTAGCTCATGTTGCTCGTCCCTCCCCGTGTATAGTGCTCTGGATCTCAAATTTCCCGGGTTAATTAATTAGAGGGTCCATTGCCGACCTGTGAACACGATGAGACAAAGACTATGTGTTCCCGCACCCCATGGAGAAACCAAGCTTAATGAACCGTCCTTGCACACACATGTTGCCAAAAGAAGACCTTAACTAGCTTTATTTTACCTCGCCCGTGCATGCAACGAACGGCACATGCACGCGCAAACGTGTACTCCTCATGCTCCTTTGCAGTGCAACGTAAGAGCATCTACAACAACAATAGGTAAATCCGGGTCCTTATATATCCGCGACACGTCCAAGCATGCTGTGGACATTAATTGAACAAATCTTTGATTTTCTCACTTGCGATCATAAACCCTACATTCAAAACATCTAATACATGCAAAGAAATGCACTTATGCACATGGATTATTTTGGATGCTTTAGTCTGTGTTAGACGGCGTGGTTGTTTAACCACCAAATAAATTGTTAATTAAGATCTCCTACATAGAAACATCCCTATTGGATCGGCGTGGTTGGGTTTTTTTCAGTCCCATCTCGTCACAAGAGGGGCGACACGACCGGCTTATATAGCCGCACATCGGGCAAAAGTGTCAAGCTACTCTCTCTTAATAGGCCTATCAATCCCTGCTTTGTGAAGGATGAACTTCTTCACAAAATGAGCATTGAGGGCGCAAAATAAGAAAGCTTTTTAAGTATGAAAATATTTTTAATCATTTATCAAGCTCGTAGGAGAAAATCACGTAAACTTAGTCGAAGAATGTGTTGAACACATAGAGGGCGTAAGTGAAATTGGGTAGGTCGGACGAGGATTTGGCTTAAAATTTTGTTGAGGTTGGTCCGACATGACAGATGTGCCCGGTCGTGCCCGTGCCGCCTCATATCCACCCCCACACGTTTAAGTCCGGTTTTATGGGTTTGTCTGGATCATCTTTTTTCGACTGATCGGTGACCGTGCCGACATTTGAAGGAGGAAGTTTGAGGTGTCCGGCCGTAGACGCTCTAAGCCCGTGTAAATCCATGCATATTACTCCCTCCGTTCCTAAATATAATTCTTTTAAGATATTTCACTAGGAGTCTACATACGAAGTAAAATGAATGAATCTACACTCTAAAACATGTTTATATACATCCGTATGCAGTCCACTAATAAAATCTCTTTAAAGACTTATATTTAGGAACGGAGGGAGTACACGCGACAAATTAAGCAGGCATGAGCCTACCTAGCGTAGCTATCACTTTCAGTACACTGGAACCTTGCTACTTAATTGCTAGGCTGCTAAATGTTCCAGCTGCTGCTGCTGCTGCTGAGAACTTTTCTCATGCATAACGCGTGAGAGCGAGAGGCACGTACGTACGCAGGAGTACTATAAGTATGTACGACCACTTGTCTCGCTGCCTGCCTGCGTTTAATTTGCTGGGTTTTTAGTCTGCCGTCCACGATGCAGGAAAAAAACGCACAAGGCGGCCAGGGTTTTCAAAGCCTGCTACCTACCTGCTGCTCATGATTTTGCCCAGGTCGGATATGATCTTGATTTTTTGTTTGTTTCCGGCACGGGAATAAATCACCCTGGACTTTTAGGAATGTCGCGTACGGTATATAAATCGTAAGGCAATGCAGTAGTACTTTGGATTGATCATGGGGTGATTTAATCGTCATCAGGCGCCAACTCATTCATGCTGCAACCGTGGGGACATATATATGTTCATACACTTTTGCGCTTTGATTACATTACACTAACAACTTCCTGTGGAGTATCAATTCCTTTTTATTCTTTTACAGAAAGGCCCAGGGAGTGAGACCATATATTAAGTATCACATGTCCTTCCCTCGAAAAAAAAGTATCGCATGTCCATAAAAATACACCTCTATATAATAAATTACATCCAAATCCTTAAGAGCAACTCTAGCAGACCCCGCATTCCGTCGGCCCGCAAAACGCGTTTGCAGTTTGCGCAAAACAGCTTTTACGGGCTGACCCGGGCTGGCACAGATGCAGACCCCCAAACGGATCCGTAAAAAAGTATATTCGCGGAATATACTTTTTTACGGGTCGGCTTTGCGGGGTCTGCTCTTTGCGCCGCTGCATCCCGCATATCATCAGCCCGCAAATATCAAATACAATATAATTCAACAATCGAAAACAAACTGAATTATTCGAATCAAACATAATACAATAATCATCCGCATTACAAATAATTATTCAAATAACGGTAGCAAACTTAAATAGTGCAATACAAAACTTGCCATGAATACAAATACAAATGAATACAAAAATAAGTCACTCTCCAGCCCTTTGCCAATGGTGTTCAATGAGATCTTCCTGAAGTTGAAAGTGGGCGGCTGCATTTTCAATCTCCTTGTATGTATGAAGAAAAGCTCTAATGCGGTTTGGATCTCTAGATGGTTTGACACGGCTACCCACATTGTCGTAAAAGAATTCTAAGTTAAATCCTTTATCATCTTCAAGAATCATATTGTGCAAGATAACACATCATGTCATGATGTTCTTCAAGGTTTTCTTATCCCCAAAACGAGAAGGACCACGAACAATGGCAAACCTAGATTGCAAAACACCGAATGCTCTTTCAATGTCTTTGCGGGCTGCCTCTTGCACCTTTACAAATTCACATTGTTTTTTTGTTTTGGGTTCTTTGTTGCTCTTGACAAATGTGCACCAAGGAGGATATATACCATCTGCAAGATAGTACCCCTTTGTGTATTCATGCCCATTGATAGTGTAGTTGCAAGCAGGAGCATCACCACTAGCAAGCCTAGCAAACAAATGAGACAGTTGCAACACATTGATATCATTGAGAGTGCCCGACATACCAAAAAAGCAATGCCAAATCCATAAATCCTCAGATGCTACGGCCTGTAGCACAATTGTTGAATCACGAGACTTGCCACATTACATTCCTTGCCAAGCCTTGGGGCAATTTTTCCAATTCCAATGCATACAATCAATGCTACCTAGCATGCCAGGCCAACCTCTCCTCTCATTAGATGCCATCAATTTCTTTGTGTCATCTTCATTGGGTGCCCGAAGATACTCAGGACCGAAGACACGGATGATCACTTTCGCAAATCTACACACAGACTCAATTGTGGTATCTTCACCAATGCGAAGATACTCATCGCATAGTCAGCCGGAACGCCATATGCAATCACCCGCATAGCTGCAGAGATTTTTTGATATGCACTAAATCCCTTCAAGCCCGCGACATTCCTTCTTTGAGTAAAATACCGACAATTTGCCTCGCAAGCTTGAACAAGTTTCACAAAGAGGGATCGGCGCACTCGGTACCTTCTCCGGAAGAGGTGCCGAGGATATGTAGGATTCTCCGCGAAATAGTCTTGCATCAACATCTCGTTCCCAAGATGGCGATTCCGAGGAATGCACAAACGCCCGATAGTTGATCCTCGCCTCCTCTTCCAGTTCTCGTCTTCATGCTCCTTCACGGCAAGCGCCATGAATAATGTTTGCTGCCGAAAGTTCGCAAGCATGGTCTCAACATCCGAGCCGTCCGTATCGGACGAATCAGATAGTAAGAACTTCTCGCACAGGGTCAACTCTATCTTCTCGCACAGCTCGCAAAAATCACATAAAAGGGACTAACCGGTGGCAGGTGATCCCGGGCGGCGACGAGGGGGTGCGCTCGACGGTGGCCGATCCCCGGCGGCGGCGACGGGGGGGGGGGGGGGGCTCTTCTCGCCGGATCCGGAGGGGCGGTGCAGCGGCTCGCCTGCAGATATGGCCGGAATTGCCGGCGGCGGGCGGGGGGCGGCGGAAGGAGGGGCAAAATAGCGCGGGCTGAAATGTCCCTCCCGCCAACTGCTTCTGTGTGATGCAGGGCACCGTAGCCGCGAGGGGGAAACCCGTGTTTTCCGAGGTTGGGGTCCGGAATTTGCCGCGCCCCCAAATTTTTTTGCGGACCGGGGCGGGATGCGGCGTTTGGTCGGGCAGGCTTTCCGGTCCGTACCCGCATTTTAACGGTTATTTTGCGGGTCGAGGACGGATGCGGGGTGTGCTAGAGTTGCTCTAACGCTGCCACAGTTCCTTCTGTATTCACATGCGGCACACCGTGAATAAAGCTTATTGCCGCCCCTAGACCTTTGTCTCGATAGAGCAAAATTATTTAAACCAAAGAACTTGTAGAAGCAGCGATCGTTAAGTCATTGATGTAGACGAGAAGACACAAATGTAACATCAACGATCGACATAGCAAATTGCCGCCCCGAAGAAGAAAACAGTGAAATGGGTTGTAAGAGCAACTCTAGCAGACCCGACATCCGTTTGGCCCGCAAAACGTGTTTGCAGTTCGCTGAAAAACGCCTTTGCGGGCTGACGCACACGGCCGCAGATGCAGACCCCGTATAACGGACCCGTAAAAAAGCATATTCGCGGAATATGTTTTTTTACGGGTCGGCATTGCGGGGTCTGATCTGGCGCAGCTCCTCCCGGCCCGAAAAAATCTAAATTTGCACCACATCTTTGCTAGAATAGTGCATTTCTTTGCTTTTCCAACACCCATCCGGGGTGGTTCGGCGTGCCCGAAGTAAGCCGCAACACTGTCCGCATGCAGTCGTCGCGATGTATGAGCGACAACGGCGAGCCACAGAGCCGATGCACGAGCGCCGAGCCCAGTGGACAACCGGACGAATCCATGCCCACAAATCGTCGGCGGCGCCGGGAGGACGAACCCGTCCTTGCATGCGCTGATGCGCCCTTGCCGGGGCTGCGGGAGATGCTCCCCGACCACTCCATCGCTTGGCGCAGCCACCGGCGGCCGGCAAAAGCCAAATCCAGTGACCCGCCGACGAGGGTGAGGGGAGGGGGGAGGGGAGGCCTCGTGCGTGTGGCGGCCTTTCGGCGAGCTCCTGCCGGCTGCTTTCGCCGGAATCTTGGGCGAAGGGGGGACAGGGGAGGTGGTTGATGGGGGAAAGCGCGGGCTGAAATGTCCCCCCACCAACCGCTTCCCGCTTATATGCAGGGCACCGCAACGGCGAGGGGGGGAACCCACGAATACGCGGGTTGGGGCCGAGATTTTGCCGCGCCCCGCAAAAGTATTTACGGGCCGGGCGGGATGCGGGGTCTGATCGGACAGGTTTTTCCGCCCCGACCCGCATTTTGGCGGTTATTTTCCGGGCCGGGGCGGGATGCGGGGTCTGCTAGAGTTGCTCTAAGAACTCCATAGTCCGTGAGTGTCAGTTAAATCCAGATGGATCCATTAAGACCAAAATGTAGTGGATCCAGGAATACCCGTCAAAGACACCTCCACATGCCCTCCGCCCGTGATGAGCACACCAACAGAAAGTGGATAGGGAGTGGAGGACATTATTATACACTGGGACAACACCAATGCCTCACCGTACACACATAGACTACGTGGAGAAAACCTGAACCAATTCGCCTACGTCGGTGTATTCCATATGTGTGCCCGATGGAAAGCTCACCACCGTCTAGGTCCATGCTCTCACGCCCTCTTCTACGGTGACCTAGCTAGTCCTGGTCGCCATCGGAGACCACCCTCACGATGCATCTGGGGTTCTCCAGCCTCCGCCGATAAGCACCACCACATCTCGACCATGCACGCCACATCGACTCACCAACCTCCACCACACCAAGCCCCCTCCCCCCAAATCATAACCTCCCGTATGGAGAATCAGTGTGAATTCGTAAATTTCAATGGTTTAAACTTATTTAAAGATGTGCGGTGGCGTGTTTTTAATGCATTAGACATTTTTTTTCTCGCCCATTTAACTAACATGTCTAAGTTAATATTGACACATGACACTAGGGAAAGGGGAGCATTTAGGGAAAACAATAAGCTAATCTAGTTATATATATCGATGCAAAAATATTGAAACGGAGATATACAAAGCCGAGTGAGAAAATATATATTCAGTGAGGCAACAAAAAGGGATAACAAACCATTGGTTAAATAAGAATAACTAAACGTATTCGCTCTATATATATACAATGCTTTGCAGAGGCTTTCTATTTTCTATTAAATCAAGGAAAACACGAATTTAGCTGTGAAATAACTTTACGAGAAATCCGGACACTATCAATCACGCTTGGTTATTAACTCCTTTTGTAATTTGACTAAACTCGGAATTGTGCAAGATCTAACCTATAAGAGAAATTATTTTCTCAATTTAAAACATATTTACGAATGGGCGAATAGCTCCCATGCGACGTTGTTGAGTTGAATTATCTCTCATACGACGTCGTTGGTTGTAATGGCTCTCATGCGACATCTCCCAGCGCAGAAATAGCTGCCGTGCGACACTGCTGCCTAATCCAAAGACGCATGTTTAAAACTCGAATCAGGTGAGCCCCTACGTAACAAAGTGGGACCCACTAACTTATCCAGCTCAGCATTGGTACAAGAGCCCTACCGCGACCTTCCCATCCTCGCCCCGCTCCCCGACCGTTGTTGTTCTTCTTCTTCGGTGACGACGCGCAGCAACGCCGTTCTGGGCCGCGACCTAACAATGTCGAGCTCCGCTTCAGCCTCTCGCCGCTCATGGGCTAGGGCTGGGCGTTCGGTTTATATGGTTGATACGGTTCGGTTTATTCAATTTTATATAATTTCGGTTTTGGAGGAATAGAAACCGAAATATTCATAAAAAATTAAGAAACCGAACCATATTAACCATAATATATCGGTTCGGTTTGTTCGGTTAACCGAAAAACCAAAATTCATGCATTTGTCAGTATAAGTGGAATGACTCGAGAGCACTGATTTGCATTGTATGATATGCAAAAAGATAATCACAAGTTCTAGCAACCTTAATATCATTCTATGGTTTATTCGGTCAAGCAAACTATTAACCATAATTAAGTAGGAAAATCACATGGAACGTGAAATGTATTATGTGCGGAGAAATGCGTGATGCCTTCATACTGTTGCACTTCCGGAAACAAGGTATTACGAGGTTTCCCACATATCGGTTTGTTCGGTCTATTCGGTTTATGGGCACCAAAAACCGAACAAAAACAAAACACCGGACAACCTTAAAATATTTCACCGAACCAAAAATCAAACCACCAAATAAACCGACAAATCGATTCATACGGTTCGGTTCGGTTTGGTTTTTCGGTTTTCGGTTTTATAGTGCCCACCCCTACTCATGGCCACGCTATGGGGCAGTGCCCATGACAAGGTGCCATGCATGCCCACGTACCGCACCCCTGAAGCGGCTAGTCACAACGACCGACAAGAATGGCAACCTTGGGCGGGAATTCGTAAAATGCGAGAGCAAACAAGAGCAGGGGAAGGTGAGATTTTACTTCTCAATATGCCAATTTTGGTTTTTGTCTCCGAATTTCATATTTTTCATCGGATTTGGGATTTAGGGTTCATCTTTCCGATTTCAGAAATTGAAGCAATGCGCCCATTTTGAGTGGCTAGATGAGTACATAGAGCGGATTCAACTGGAGGGTGCATCACGGGAGCTCGATTTACCGTTGGAGGCGGAGAAGTTTGGATCGGGCCCGTCTGGATCTGGGGCCCCTGCATCTGGCAATTCCATTAGTGCTACTGTGGGGGATGCAGCAGGGACGACAGAGCTGAAGAAGCTCAACAAGCAGATGAAGAAACTCATCAAATTGAAGAAGCAGGGCAATTTGATGGCCAGAATTTTATATGTTTGTGTAATTGCTCTCGCATTTGTTTATGTGATGATAATTAGTCGTTAGTGAATAGATTGGGCATCATCTTTAATCGTAATGATATGGATGTTTGAATAAAACTGTTGCGCTGTACGAATTCGGCATGTCTTCTCGTCTTCTCCACTCTGTTTCGGCCCGGTTTTTACAGTTCTGCAGTTCGTCATCAGTTTCAGTTTCGGTGGTAGAGGGAGAAACAAAAAAAAGGGTCCGTCGACAGTTGCCCGAAAAGGCCAGGCCCATATAGAAGGTAGGCAGGGTCGAATAGAACATATCCAGGCCCATTGATAAAAAAGGTGTAGCTAGTGCAAAAAAAATGCACATGGTCATTGACATCGATATATCTTTTCGGCTTAGGTTATTTCACAATTTTAAGCTTCCTGCAGTCATCTTTTTGATAAAAAAGGTGTTGGGAAGTGTAAGTCGTACTATGCATTAACCGCCGCTTGTTTCCTCCGGTGATTAATTGTGGAAATATCCAATGCATGCATAGGAAACTCCTTTCACGTACAATTTGACGATGTAACTTGCATGTCATATATTATTTGCTCATTTTTCCTACACCTACGTAAAATGGTTACACACTCTTACGTAACTTTCTCTAATCCAATTCTCTCTCCCCCCTCCTGATTCTCGTGGGTGGGGCCGTCTCACTATTTGTTCCAACCAAACCACGCCAACTCAGCCTTCACATAGGTTTACGTAGGTCATTTACGTAGGTGTAGCAAAGCCCTTATTTGCTCTACTAACATGTGGTCAAATTTAGCCTCGAAAGTTGCTCTATGGATAGAGGGAGTAGGTTGTTGTGGTGTTTTCAAAGTTTGTGCTATGGTGTTTGTGCTATGGTGTTTTCAAAGTTTATGCTATGGTATCTTGTTCCGAGTTTGTGAGCCACGTCGGATGATTTCTTAGTTTGTGAGCCACGTCGGACATCGTCTCAAACACACTCCTCAAATGCACGTTGAGCAGTTCTGTGTCATTTCTATAGTGCATAATGCATAAAACATAAAACATATAATGCATAAAACATATAGACCTTACAACATATATTACGATAGTGGGGCATCGGGTACCCTAGTAGCATACAACATATAGTGCATAAAAGTAGATAGAAATACTAGAAAGACACGGGCACACACGCCCCAACTACTAGATAAAAAGATAAAAAGACTTCTCGGCCAGCAGACTCCTTGGCCCCTCCTTCGCCGGCGCCCCTCACTCGTCGTTCTCCGTCCCCTCCGGCATCTGGTAGGGGAGGGTGTGCATGCCGTTGTGCTCGGGGAAGATGTGGTGGAAGTTGGTGAAGATGTTGTAGGTGGTGAACGTGATGAACTTGCATCCACACCAAAACACATGGCCGAGGAGGTGGTAAGCGTCGTAGAGGTTGGTGAAGGTGACGTAGAGGCCGATGACGAACCCATTGTGGCCGCCATCGACCTACTCATGGAGGTGGTGTTGGGGAACATCGCATGGGAAACAAAATTTTTCCTACGCGCACGAAGACCTATCATGGTGATGTCCATCTATGAGAGGAGATTTGGATCTACGTACCCTTGTAGATCGCACAACAGGAAGCGTTAATAAAAGCGGTTGATGTAGTGGAACGTCCTGACGTCCTTCGATCCGCCCCGCGAACCGTCCCACGAACCGTCCCGCGATCCGTCCAGCGATCCGCTCCGATCTAGTGCCGAACGGACGACACCTCCGCGTTCAGCACACGTACAGCTCGACGACGATCTCGGCCTTCTTGATCCAGCAAGCAACACGGAGAAGTAGATGAGTTCTCCGGCAGCGTGACGACGCTCCGATGGTGGTGAAGGATCTACTCCTGCAGGGCTCCGCCCGAGCTCCGCAGAAATACGATCTAGAGGAAAAACCGTGGTGTTTGTGGTCGGGCTGCCGTGGCAAAAGTTTTCTCAAATCAGCCCTAGAACTCCACTATATATAGGAGGAGGGGAGAGGAGAATTTCCTTGGGGTCCAAGACCCCAAGGGTCCGCCGGCCAAGGAGGTGGAGGAGTCCACCTCCAATCCTAGTCCAACTAGGATTGGAAGGTGGAGTCCTTCCATTCCTTCCCACCTTTTTTTATTTTTCTCTTTGATTTTCTATCTCCTGCGCATAGGGCTTGTTGGGCTGTCCCACCAGACCACTAAGGGCTGGTGCGGCACCCCTAGGGCCTATGGGCTTCCCCGGGTGGGTTGGGCCCCTCCCGGTGAACATCCGGAACCCATTCGTCACTCCCGGTACATTCCCGGTAATGCCCGAAAACCTTCCGGCAATCAAATGAGGTCATCCTATATATCAATCTTCGTCTCCGGACCATTTCGGAAACCCTCGTGAAGTCTGTGATCTCATCCGGGACTCCGAACAACATTTGGTAACAACACATATAACTCAACTATAGTAAAACATCGCCGAACCTTAAGTGTGCAGACCCGACGAGTTCGAGAACTATGTAGACATGCCCCGAGGCACTCCTCGGTCAATATCCAACAGCGGGACCTGGATGCCTATATTGGATCCTACATATTCTCCGAAGATCTTATCGGTTGAACCTCAGTGCCAAGGATTCATATAATCCCGTATGTCATTCCCTTTGTCCTTCGGTATGTTACTTGCCCGAGATTCGATCGTCGGTATCAGCATACCTATTTCAATATCATTACCGACAAGTCTCTTTACTCGTTCTGTAATACAAGATCCCGTGACTTACACTATGTCACATTGCTTGCAAGGCTTGTGTGTGATGTTGTATTACCGAGTGGGCCCCGAGATACCTCTCCGTCACACGGAGTGACAAATCCCAGTCTTGATCCATACTAACTCAACTGACACCTTCGGAGATACCTGTAGAACACCTTTATAGTCACCCACTTACATTGTGACGTTTGATGCACACAAGGTATTCCTCCGGTGCCAGTGAGTTATATGATCTCATGGTCATAGGAACAAATACTTGACAAGCAGAAAACAATATCAAAAAATGACACGATCAATATGCTACGTATATAATTTGGGTCTTGTCCATCACATGATTCTCCTAATGATGTGATCCCGTTATCAAGTGACAACACTTGCCTATGGTCAGGAAACCTTGACCATCTTTGATCAACGAACTAGTCAACTAGAGGCTCACTAGGGACAATGTGTTGTCTATGTATCCACACATGTATTTGAGTTTCCAATCAATACAATTATAGCATGGATAATGAACGATTATTATGAACAAGGAAATATAATAATAACTAATTTATTATTGCCTCTAGGGCATATTTCCAACAGTTTTCCATTTGCACTAGAGTTAATAATCTAGTTCACATCACCATGTGATTTCAACGAATCCAACACCCATATAGTTCTGGGGTCTGATCTCATCTTGCTCGCGAGAGAGGTTTTAGTCAACGGTTCTGAAACTTTCAGATCCGTGTGTTCTTTACAAATCTTTATGTCATCTTATAGATGCAGCTACTACGTGCTATTCCGAAATACTCCAAATATCTGCTCTACTATACGAATCCTTTCTCAAGGAAACCGTCGAGGAAACAATGTTTTGTCTTCCTATGTGCAATATTTCACAAATAATGCAGCAACTACTAATATAATTCCAACAGACTTTCAACATCGCTACGAGTGAGAAAGTCACATCATAGTCAACTCTTTGATCTTGTTGAAAACATCTTTGCGACAAGTCGAGCTTTTCTTAATAGTGTCTTATCACCATCATCGTCTGTCTTCCTTTTAAAGATCCATCTTTACTTAATAGTCTAACGACCATCAAGTAGTTCTTCCAAAGTCTACACTTTGTTTTATACATGGATCCTCTCTCGGATTTCATGGCCTCCAGCCATTTGTCGGAATTCGGGCCCACCATTGCTTCTCCATAACTCGTGGGTTCATTGTTGCTCAACAACATGACCTCCAAAACAGGGTTACTGTACCACTCTGTAGTAGTACACGACCTTTGTCGACCTACGAGGTTTGTAGTAGCTTGATCCGAAGCTCTAGTGATCACTATCATCAGCTTCCACTTCAATTGGTGTAGGCGCCACAGGAACAACTTCTTGCTCCCTGCTACAGACTGGTTGAAGTGACGGTTCAATAACCTCATCAAGTTCCACCACTCTCCCACTCAACTCTTTCGAGAGAAACCTTTCCTCAAGAAAGGATCCGTTTCTAGAAACAAACACTTTGCTTCCGGATCTGAGATAGGAGATGTATCCAACTGTTTTGGATATCCTATGAAGATGCATTTATCCGCTTTGGGTTTGCGCTTATCAGACTGAAACCTTTTCATATAACCATCGTAGCCCCAAACTTTCAAGAAACGACAACTTAGGTTTCTCTAAACGATAGTCTATACTGTGTCATATCAACGGAAATATGCGGTGCCCTATTTAAAGTGAATGTGGTTGTCTCTAATGCATAACCCATAAACGATAGTGGTAATTCGATAAGAGACATCATAGTATGCACCATATCAAATAGGGCGTGACTATGACGTTCAGACACATCATCACACTATGGTGTTCCAGGTGGCATGAACCGCGAATTTTTTTTCACTTTGTCTTAACTGCGTACCAAAAACTCGTAACTCAGATATTCATCTCTATGATCATATCATAGACAGTTTATCCTCTTGTCACGACGATCTTCACTCTGAAATTGCTTTGAACTTTTCAACATTTCATACTTGTGATTCATCAAATAAATACTCCTGTATCCACTCAAATCGTTAGTGAAGTAAGAACATAACGATATCCACTGCGTGCCTTAGCACTCATTGGATTGCACACATCAAAAATGGATTACTCCCAACAAGTTACTCTCTTGTTTCATGTGGCATGTTTTGCATGTCTCAAGTGATTAAAAATCAAGTGAGTCCAAACGATCCATCTCTATGAAGTTTCTTCATGCATTTATACCAACACGTATGGTTTGCATGTCTCAAACGTTTCAAAAATGAGGGAGTACAAAGATCCATCAGCAGGGAGCTTCTTCATGCATTTATACCAACATGATTCAAGTGGCAGTGCCACAACTAAGTGGTACTATCATTATTACTTTGTATCTTTTGGTACCAATATTATGAATATGTGTAACACTACGATCGAGATTCAATAAACCATTGAGGGTAATTATTCAAGCAAATAGAATAACTATTATTCTCTTGAAATGAATAATCGTATTGCAATAAACACGATCCAATCATGTTCATGCTCAACGCAAACACCAAATAACAATTATTTAGGTTTTACCACCAATCCCGATGATAGAGGGAGCGTGCGATGTTTGATCACATCAACCTTGGAAACACTTCCAAGACGTATCGTCACCTCGCCTTTAGCTAGTCTCTGTTTATACCGTAGCTTTCATTTCGAGTTACTAATCACTTGGCAACCGAACCGGTATCCAATACCCTCGTGCTACTAGGAGTACTAGTAAAGTACACATCAATATCATGTATATCAAATATACTTCTGTCGACTTTGCCAGGCTTCTTATCTACCAAGTATCTAGGGTAGCTCCGCCTCAGTGACCGTTCCCCTCATAACAGAAGTACTTAGTCTCGGGTTTGGGTTCAATTTTGGGTTTCTTCATTAGATCAGCAACTGGTTTGCCGTTTCATGAAGTATCCCTTCTAGCCCTTGCCCTTCTTGAAACTAGTGGTTTTACTAACCATCAACAATTGATGCTCCTTCTTGATTTCTACTTTCGCAGTGTCAAACATTGCGAATCACTCAAGGATCATCATATCGATCCTTGATTTGTTTATAGTTCATCACTAAGCTCTAGCAGCTTAGTGGCAGTGACTTTGGAGAACCATCACTATCTCATCTGGAAGATTAACTCCCACTTGATTCAAACGATTGTTGTACTCAGACAATCTGAGAACATGCTCAACAATTTGAGCTTTTCTCCTTTACTTTGTAGGCAAAGAATCTTGTTGGAGGTCTTATACCTCTCAACAAGGGCACGCGTATGAAACATCAATTTCATCTCTTAGAACATCTCTTATGTTCCGCGACGTTTTCAAAACGTCTTCAGCGCCTTGCTTGTAAGCCATTAAGTATTGCGCACTGAACTATCACGTAGTCATCAAAAACGTGTATGTCAGATGTTCGCAACATCCACAGACGACGCTCGAGTTGCAGCACACCGAGTGGTGCATTAAGGACATAAGCCTTCTGCGTAGCAATGAGGACAATCCTCAGTTTTATGGACTCAGTCCGCAAAGTTGCTACTATCAACTTTCAACTAAATTTTCTCTAGGAACATATAAAAACAGTAGAGCTATAGCGCAAGCTACATCATAATTCGCAAAGACCATTAGACTATGTTCATGATAATTAGTTCAATTAATCATATTACTTAAGAGCTCCCACTCAAAAAGTACATCTCTCTAGTCATTTGAGTGGTACATGATCCAAATCCACTATCTCAAGTCCGATCATCACGTGAGTCGAGAATAGTTTCAGTGGTAAGCATCTCTATGCTAATCATATCAACTATATGAGTCATGCTCGACCTTTCGGTCTCATGTGTTCCGAGGCCATGTCTGCACATGCTAGGCTCGTCAAGCTTAACCCAAGTGTTTAGCGTGTGCAACTGTTTTGCACCCGTTGTATGTGAACATTGAGTCTATCACACCCGATCATCACGTGGTGTCTCGAAACGACGAACTGTAGCAACGGTGCACAGTCGGGGAGAACACAATTTCGTCTTGAAATTTTAGTGAGAGATCACCTCATAATGCTACCATCGTTCTAAGCAAAATAATGTGCATAAAAGGATTAACATCACATGCAATTCATAAGTGACATGATATGGCCATCATCATGTGCTTCTTGATCTCCATCACCAAAGCACCGGAACGATCTTCTTGTCACCGACGCCACACCATGATCTCCATCAACGTGTCCCCATCGGGGTTGTCATGCTACTCATGCTATTACTACTAAAGCTACGTCCTAGCAATATAGTAAACACATCTGCAAGCACAAACGTTAGTTTAAAGACAACCCGATGGCTCCTGCCGGTTGCCGTACCATCGACGTGCAAGTCGATATTAACTATTACAACATGATCATCTCATACATCCAATATATCATATCACGTCATTGGCCATATCATATCACAAGCATACCCTGCAAAAACAAGTTAGACGTCCTCTAATTGTTGTTGCATGTTTTACGTGGTTGCAACGGGTATCTAGTAGATCGCATCTTACTTACGCAAAACCCACAACGGAGATGTGCAAATTCCTATTTAACCTCTCCAAGGACCGCCTCGGTCAAAACCAATTCAACTAAAGTTGAAGAAACAGACACCCGCCAGTAATCTTTATGCAACGAGGTTGCATGTCAAGCGATGAAACCAGTCTTTCGTAAGCGTACGAATAATGTCGGCCCGGGCCGCTTCAATCCAACAATACCGCTGAATCGAGAAAAGATTAAGGAGGGCAGCAAATCGAACATCACCGTCCACAAAACCCTTTATGTTCTACCCGAGATAACATCTACGCATGAACTTAGCTCTGATACCACTGTTGGGGAACGTCGCATGGGAAACAAAAATTTTCCTACACGCACGAGGACCTATCATGGTGATGTCCATCTACGAGAGGAGATTTGGATCTACGTACCCTTGTAGATCGCACAGAAGGAATCGTTAATAAACGCGGTTGATGTAGTGGAACGTCCTCACGTCCCTCGATCCACCCCGCGAACCATCCCACGAACCGTCCCGCGATCCGTCCCACGATCCGCTCCGATCTAGTGCCGAACGGACGGCACCTCCGCGTTCACCACACGTACAGCTCGACGATGATCTCGGCCTTCTTGATCAAACAAGCAAGATGGAGAAGTAGATGAGTTCTCCGACAGCGTGACGATGCTCCGGTGGTGGTGAAGGATCTACTCCTGCAAGGCTCCGCCCGAGCTCCGCAGAAATACGGTCTAGAGGAAACACCGTGGTGTTTGTGGTCGAGCTGCCTTGGCAAAAGTTGTCTCAAATTAGCCCTAGAACTCCACTATATATAGGAGGAGGGGAGGGGAGACTTGCCTTGGGGTCCAAGACCCCAAGGGTCGGCCGGCCAAGGAGGTGGAGGAGTCCACCTCCAATCCTAGTCCAACTAGGATTGGAAGGTGTAGTCCTTCCCTTCCTTCCCACCTTTTTTTCTTTTTCTCTTTGATTTTCCATCTCCTGCGCATAGGGCTTGTTGGGCTGTCCCACCAGCCCACTAAAGGCTGGTGCGGCACCCCTAGGTCCTATGGGCTTCCCCGGGTGGGTTGGGCCCCTCCCGGTGAACATCCGGAACCCATTCGTCACTCCCGGTACATTCCCGGTAGTGCCCGAAAACCTTCCGGCAATCAAATGAGGTCATCCTATATATCAATCTTCGTCTCCGGACCATTCCAGAAACCCTCGTGAAGTCTGTGATCTCATCCGGGACCCCGAACAACATTTGGTAACCACACATATAACTCAACTATACTAAAACATCGCCGAACCTTAAGTGTGCAGACCCTGCGGGTTTTAGAACTATGTAGACATGCCCCGAGGCACTCCTGGGTCAATATCCAACAGCAGGACCTGGATGCCCATATTGGATCCTACATATTCTCCGAAGATCTTATCGGTTGAACTTGAGTGCCAAGGATTCATATAATCCCGTATGTCATTCCCTTTGTCCTTCGGTATGTTACTTGCCCGAGATTCGATCGTCGGTATCCGCATACCTATTTCAATCTCGTTACCGACAAGTCTCTTTACTCGTTCCGTAATACAAGATCCCGTGACTTAAACTAAGTCACATTGCTTGCAAGGCTTGTGTGTGATGTTGTATTACCGAGTGGGCCCCGAGATACCTCTTCGTCACACGGAGTGAAAAATTCCAGTCTTGATCCATACTAACTCAACGGACACCTTCGGAGATACCTGTAGAACACCTTTATAGTCACCCATTTACGTTGTGACGTTTGATGCACACAAGGTATTCCTCCGATGCCAGTGAGTTATATGATCTCATGGTCATAGGAACAAATACTTGACACGTAGAAAACAATAGCAATAAAATGACACGATCAATATGCTACGTATATAATTTGGGTCTTGTCCATCACATGATTCTCCTAATGATGTGATCCCATTATCAAGTGACAACACTTGCCTATGGTCAGTAAACCTTGACCATCTTTGATCAACGAACTAGTCAACTAGAGGCTCACTAGGGACAGTGTGTTGTCTATGTATCCACACATGTATCTGAGTTTCCAATCAATGCAATTCTAGCATGGATAATAAACGATTATTATGAACAAGGAAATATAATAATAACTAATTTATTATTGCTCTAGGGCATATTTCCAACAGTCTCCCACTTGCACTAGAGTCAATAATCTAGTTCACATCACCATGTGATTTTAACGAATCCAACACCCATATTGTTCTGGGGTCTGATCTTGTCTTGCTCGCGCGAGAGGTTTTAGTCAACGGTTCTGAAACTTTCAGATCCGTGTGTTTTTTACAAATCTTTATGTCATCTTATAGATGCTGCTACTACGTGCTATTCGGAAATACTCCAAATATCTGCTCTACTATACG
This sequence comes from Hordeum vulgare subsp. vulgare, assembly GCF_904849725.1. Classification (NCBI taxonomy): domain Eukaryota; kingdom Viridiplantae; phylum Streptophyta; class Magnoliopsida; order Poales; family Poaceae; genus Hordeum; species Hordeum vulgare. Next base: position 18,001,266 of record NC_058519.1, read on the forward strand.
AATCCGTTTTACTACTCATAGTCATTCGGATTAGTGTCAAATCTTGCATCGACGTAACCCTTTACGACGAACTCTTTAACAACCTCAATAATCGAGAAAAATGTTGGAGAACGTCGCACGGGAAACAAAAAATTTCCTACGCGCACGAAGACCTATCATGGTGATGTCCATCTACGAGAGGGGATGAATGATCTACGTACCCTCGTAGACCGTACAGCAGAAGCGTTAGAGAACGCAGTTGATGTAGTGGAACGACCTCACGTCCCTTGATCCGCCCCGCGAACAATCCCGCGATCAGTCCCACGATCTAGTACCGAACGGACGGCACCTCCGCGTTCAGCACACGTACAGCTCGACGATGATCTCGGCCTTCTTGATCCAGCAAGAGAGACGGAGAGGTAGAAGAGTTCTCCGGCAGCGTGACGGTGCTCCGGAGGTTGGTGATGACCTTGTCTCAGCAGGGCTCCGCCCGAGCTCCGCAGAAACGCGATCTAGAGGAAAAACCGTGGAGGTATGTGGTCGGGCTGCCGTGGAAAAGTCGTCTCAAATCAGCCCTAAAACCTCCGTATATATAGGTGGGAGGGAGGGGACCTTGCCTTGGGGCTCAAGGAGCCCCAAGGGGGTTGGCCGAGTCCAAGGGGGAGGACTCTCCCCCCCAAACCGAGTTGGACTAGGTTTGGTGGGAGGGAGTCCCCCTTCCTTCCCACCTCCTCCTTTTTTTTCTTTCTCTCTTGATTTTCTTCTCCTTGGCGCATAGAGCCTTTTGGGCTGTCCCACCAGCCCACTAAGGGCTGGTGTGTCACCCTCAAGGCCTATGGGCTTCTCTGGGGTGGGTTGACCCCCCCCCGGTGAACTCCCGGAACCCATTCGTCATTCCCGGTACATTCCCGGTAACTCCGAAAACCTTCCGGTAATCAAATGAGGTCATCCTATATATCAATCTTCGTTTCCGGACCATTCCGGAAACCCTCGTGACGTCCGTGATCTCATCCGGTACTCCGAACAACATTCGGTAACCAACCATATAACTCAAATACGCATAAAACAACGTCGAACCTTAAGTGTGCAGACCCTGCGGGTTCGAGAACTATGTAGACATGACCTGAGAGACTCCTCGGTCAATATCCAATAGCGGGACCTGGATGCCCATATTGGATCCTACATATTCTACGAAGATCTTATCGTTTGAACCTCAGTGCCAAGGATTCATATAATCCCGTATGTCATTCCCTTTGTCCTTCGGTATGTTACTTGCCCGAGATTCGATCGTCAGTATCCGTATACCTATTTCAATTTCGTTTACCGGCAAGTCTATTTACTCGTTCCGTAATACAAGATCCCGCAACTTACACTAAGTTACATTGCTTGCAAGGCTTGTGTGTGATGTTGTATTACCGAGTGGGCCCCGAGATACCTCTCCGTCACACGGAGTGACAAATCCCAGTCTTGATCCATACTAACTCAACTAACACCTTCGGAGATACCTGTAGAGCATCTTTATAGTCACCCAGTTACGTTGCGACGTTTGATACACACAAAGCATTCCTCCGGTGTCAGTGAGTCATATGATCTCATGGTCATAGTAATAAATACTTGACACGCAGAAAACAGTAGCAACAAAATGACACAATCAACATGCTACGTCTATTAGTTTGGGTCTAGTCCATCACGTGATTCTCCTAATGACGTGATCCAGTTATCAAGCAACAACACCTTGTTCATAATCAGAAGACACTGACTATCTTTGATCAACTGGCTAGCCAACTAGAGGCATGCTAGGGACGGTGTTTTTGTTGGAATTATGCCCTAGAGGCAATAATAAATGTATAGTTATTATTATAATTCCTGTATCAAGATAATAGTTTATTGTCCATGCTATAATTGTATTGAATGAAGACTCATTTACATGTGTGGATACATAGACAAAAACACCGTCCCTAGCATGCCTCTAGTTGGCTAGCCAGTTGATCGATGATAGTCAGTGTCTTCTGATTATGAACAAGGTGTTGTTGCTTGATAACTGGATCACGTCATTGGGAGAATCACGTGATGGACTAGACCCAAACTAATAGACGTAGCATGTTGATCGTGTCATTTTGTTGCTACTGTTTTCTGCGTGTCAAGTATTTATTCCTATGACCATGAGATCATATAACTCACTGACACCGGAGGAATGCTTTGTGTGTATCAAACGTCGCAACGTAACTGGGTGACTATAAAGATGCTCTACAGGTATCTCCGAAGGTGGTAGCTGAGTTAGTATGGATCAAGACTGGGATTTGTCACTCCGTGTGACGGAGAGGTATCTCGGGGCCCACTCGGTAATACAACATCACACACAAGCCTTGCAAGCAATGTAACTTAGTGTAAGTTGCGGGATCTTGTATTACGGAACGAGTAAAGAGACTTGCCGGTAAACGAGATTGAAATAGGTATGCGGATACTGACGATCGAATCTCGGGCAAGTAACATACCGAAGGACAAAGGGAATGACATACGGGATTATACGAATCCTTGGCACTGAGATTCAAACGATAAGTTCTTCGTAGAATATGTAGGATCCAATATGGGCATCCAGGTCCCGCTATTGGATATTGACCGGGGAGTCTCTCGGGTCATGTCTACATAGTTCTCGAACCCGCAGGGTCTGCACACTTAAGGTTCGACGTTGTTTTATGCGTATTTGAGTTATATGGTTGGTTACCGAATGTTGTTCGGAGTCCCGGATGAGATCACGGACGTCACGAGGGTTTCCGGAATGGTCCGGAAACGAAGATTGATATATAGGATGACCTCATTTGATTACCGGAAGGTTTTCGGAGTTACCGGGAATGTACCGGGAATGACGAATGAGTTCCGGGAGTTCACCGGAGGGGGGCAACCCACTCCGGGGAAGCCCATAGGTATTTGGGGGGTCACACCAGCCCTTAGTGGGCTGGTGGGACAGCCCACCAATCCCCTATGCGCCAAGAGAGAAAATATCAAAGGAAAGAAAAAAAAAGAGGGAGAGGTGGGAAGGGGGAAGGACTCCCTCCCACCAAACCAAGTAGGACTCGGTTTGGGGGGGAGAGTCCTCCCCCCTGGCTCGGCCGACCCCTTGGGGTTCCCTTGGACCCCAAGGCAAGGTCCCCCTCCCTCCTCCTATATATATGGGGCTTTTAGGGCAGATTTGAGACGACTTTCTCACGGCTGCCCGACCACATACCTCCATAGTTTTTCCTCTAGATCGTGTTTCTGCGGAGCTCGGGCGGAGCCCTGCTGAGACAAGATCATCACCAACCTCCGGAGCGCCGTCACGCTGCCGGAGAACTCTTCTACCTCTCCGTCTCTCTTGCTGGATCAAGAAGGCCGAGATCATCGTCGAGCTGTACGTGTGCTGAACGCGGAGGTGCCGTCCGTTCGGTACTAGATCGTGGGACTGATCGCGGGATTGTTCGCGGGGCGGATCGAGGGATGTGAGGACGTTCCACTACATCAACCGCGATCTCTAATCGCTTCTGCTGTACGATCTACAAGGGTACGTAGATCACTCATCCCCTCTCGTAGATGGACATCACCATGATAGGTCTTCGTGCGCGTAGGAAAATTTTTGTTTCCCATGCGACGTTCCCCAACAGTGGCATCATGAGCTAGGTTCATGCGTAGATGTCTTCTCGAGTAGAACACAAAAGGTTTTGTGGGCGGTGATTTGCGTTTTGCTGCCCTCCTTAGTCTTTTCTTGATTCCGCGGTATTGTTGGATTGAAGCGGCTTGGACCGACATTACTCGTACGCTTACGAGAGACTGGTTTCATCATTACGAGTAACCCCCTTTGCTCAAAGATGACTGGCAAGTGACGGTTTCTCCAACTTTAGTTGAATCGGATTTGACCGAGGAGGTGCTTGGATGAGGTTAAATAGAAACTCATATATCTCCGTTGTGGTGTTTGCGTAAGTAAGATGCGATCCTACTAGATACCCTTGGTCACCACGTAAAACATGCAACAACAAAATTAGAGGACGTCTAACTTGTTTTTGCAGGGTATGATTGTGATGTGATATGGCCAATGATGTGATGTGATATATTGGATGTATGAGATGATCATGTTGTAATAGAAATATCGACTTGCACGTCGATGGTACGGCAACCGGCAGGAGCCATAGGGTTGTCTTTATACTAACATATGTGCTTGCAGATGCGTTTACTATTTTGCTAGGATGTAGCTTTAGTAGTGATAGCATAAGTAGCACGACAACCCCGATGGCGACGCGTTGATGGAGATCATGATGATGGAGATCATGGTGTGGCGCCGGTGACAAGAAGATCGTGCCGGTGCTTTGGTGATGGAGATCAGGAAGCACGTGATGATGGCCATATCATGTCACTTATGAATTGCATGTGATGTTAATCCTTTTATGCACCTTGTTTTGCTTAGAACGACGGTAGCATTATGAGGTGATCTCTCACTAAAATTTCAAGACGAAATTGTGTTCTCCCCGACTATGCACCGTTGCTACAGTTCGTCGTTTCGAGACACCACGTGATGATCGGGTGTGATAGACTCAACGTTCACATACAACGGGTGCAAAACAGTTGCGCACGCGGAACACTCGGGTTAAGCTTGATGAGCCTAGCATGTGCAGACATGGCCTCGGAACACATGAGACCGAAAGGTCGATCATGAATCATATAGTTGATATGATTAGCATAGGGATGCTTACCACTGAAACTACTCTCGACTCACGTGATGATCGGACTTGGGATAGTGTAAGTGGATCATGAACCACTCAAATGACTAGAGAGATGTACTTTTTGAGTGGGAGTTTAGCATATAATTTGATTAAGTTGAACTCTAATTATCTTGAACATAGTCTAAGTCCACTTTGAATATATTTGTGTTGTAGATCATGGCTCACGCAAGTGTCATCCTCAATTTTAATACGTTCCTAGAGAAAGCTAAGTTGAAAGATGATGGAAGCAACTTTGTAGACTGGGCTCGTAATCTTAAGCTAATCTTACAAGCTGGAAAGAAGGATTATGTCCTTAATGTTGCGCTAGGAGATGAACCACCCGCTATGGCTGATCAGGATGTTAAGAACGCTTGGCTAGCACGTAAGGAGGACTACTCAATAGTTCAATGTGCAGTCTTGTATGGCTTAGAGCCGGGACTTCAACGTCGCTTTGAGCGTCATGGAGCATTTGAGATGTTCCAGGAGTTGAAGTTTATCTTTCAGAAGAACGCCCGGATCGAGAGGTATGAGACCTCCGATAAATTCTATGCTTGCAAGATGGAGGAAAGCTCGTCTGTCAGTGAACATGTGCTCAAGATGTCTGGGTACTCAAACCGTCTAGGTGAACTAGGGATTGAACTCCCGAAGAAGCTATCACTGACAGAATCCTCCAATCACTGCCGCCAAGCTATAAAGGCTTTGTGTTGAACTACAACATGCAAGGGATGAACAAGTCTCCCGGCGAGTTGTTTGCGATGCTGAAAGTCGCAGAGTCTGAACTCCGTAAAGAGCATCAAGTGTTGATGGTGAGCAAGACCACTAGTTTCAAGAGAAACGGCAAAGGCAAGAAGGGCAATTCGAAGAAGAGCGGCAAGCCAGTTGCCAATCCGCCGAAGAAACCCAAGGCTGGACCTAAGCCTGAAACAGAGTGCTTCTATTGCAAGGGTATGGGTCACTGGAAGCGCAATTGCCCCAAGTATCTGGCAGATAAGAAGGCGGGCAAAGAAAAATCAGGTATATTTGATATACATGTTATTGATGTGTACTTAACCGGCTCTCGTAGTAGTGCCTGGGTATTCGATACCGGTTCTGTTGCTCACATTTGCAACTCGAAACAGGAACTGCGGAATAGACGGAGGCTGGCGAAAGACGAAGTGACGATGCGCGTAGGAAACGGTTCCAAGGTTGATGCAATCGCCGTCGGCACCGTGTCACTTCAACTACCATCGGGATTAGTGATGAACTTAAATCATTGTTATTTGGTGCCTGCGTTGAGCATGAACATTATATCTGGATCTTGTTTATTGCGAGACGGTTACTCTTTTAAGTCTGAGAATAATGGTTGTTCTATTTCTATGAGTAACATCTTTTATGGTCATGCACCGAATGTGAGAGGATTGTTCATATTGAATCTCGATAGAGATACGCATATACATAACATTGAGACCAAAAGAGTTAGAGTAAACAATGATAGCGCCATATTTTTGTGGCACTGCCGCTTGGGTCTTATTGGTGTAAAGCGCATGAAGAAACTCCATGATGATGGACTTTTGGAGTCACTTGACTTTGATTCACTTGACACTTGCGAACCATGCCTCATGGGCAAGATGACTAAAACTCCGTTCTCCGGAACAATGGAGCGTGCAAGTGACTTATTGGAAATCATACATACCGATGTGTGTGGTCCGATGAGCGTGGAGGCACGCGGCGGATATCGTTATTTTCTCACCTTCACTGACGATTTGAGTAGATATGGTTATGTCTACTTAATGAAGCACAAGTTTGAAACATTTGAAAAGTTCAAGCAATTTCAGAGTGAAGTAGAAAATCATCGTAACAAGAAGATCAAGTTCCTACGGTCTGATCGTGGGGGTGAATATCTGAGTTTCGAGTTTGGTGCTCACTTAAGACAATGTGGAATTGTTTCGCAGTTAACACCGCCTGGAACACCACAGCATAATGGTGTGTCCGAACGTCGTAATCGTACTTTATTAGAAATGGTGCGATCTATGATGTCTCTTACCGATTTGCCGTTATCGTTTTGGGGTTATGCATTAGAAACAGCTGCATTCACTTTAAATAGGGCACCATCGAAATCCGTTGAGACGACACCATACGAACTGTGGTATGGCAAAAGGCCAAAGTTGTCGTTTCTTAAAGTTTGGGGATGTGATGCTTATGTCAAAAAGCTTCAGCCTGAAAAGCTGGAACCCAAAGCGGAAAAGTGCGTCTTCATAGGCTACCCAAAAGAGACAGTTGGGTACACCTTCTATCTCAAATCCGAGGGCAAAGTGTTTGTTGCTAAGAACGGAACTTTTCTCGAGAAGGAGTTTCTCTCGAGAGAATTGAGTGGGAGGAAGATAGAACTTGACGAGGTTGTCGAACCTCTCATTCCTCTGGATGGTGGCGCAGGGCAAGGGGAAACCCCTGTGATTGCAACGCCAGTTGAGGAGGGAGTTAATGATGATGATCATGAAACTCCAGTTCAAGTTTCTGTTGAACCACGCAGGTCGATGAGATCACGCGCTGCTCCAGAGTGGTACGGTAATCCCGTCTTATCAATCATGTTGTTAGACAACAATGAACCTGCAAATTATGAAGAAGCAATGGTGGGCCCAGATTCCAACAAATGGCTAGAAGCCATGAAATCCGAGATAGGATCCATGTATGAGAACAGAGTATGGACTTTGGAGATACTACCTGAGGGCCGCAAGGCTATTCAGAACAAATGGATCTTTAAGAAGAAGACGGACGCTGACGGTAATGTGACCGTTTATAAAGCTCGACTTGTGGCAAAGGGTTTTTCACAAGTTCCAGGAATTGACTACGATGAGACTTTCTCTCCCGTAGCGATGCTTAAGTCCGTCAGAATCATGTTAGCAATAGCTGCATTTTTCGATTATGAAATTTGGCAGATGGATGTCAAAACGGCGTTCCTTAACGGTTTCCTTAAGGAAGAGTTGTATATGATGCAACCCGAAGGTTTTGTCGATCCTAAAAATGCTGACAAGGTGTGCAAGCTCCAGCGATCCATTTATGGACTGGTGCAAGCGTCTCGGAGTTGGAACAAACGCTTTGATGAGGTGATCAAAGCATTTGGGTTTATACAAGTGGTTGGAGAATCTTGTATTTACAAGAAAGTGAGTGGGAGCTCTGTGGCGTTTCTAATATTATATGTGGATGACATATTACTGATTGGAAACAACGTAGAGCTTTTGGAGAGCATAAAAGGTTACTTGAATAAAAGTTTCTCTATGAAGGACCTAGGAGAAGCTGCTTACATTCTGGGCATTAAGATCTATAGGGATAGATCAAAACGCCTGATAGGACTTTCACAAAGCACATACCTTGATAAAGTTTTGAAGAGGTTCAAAATGGAACAGTCCAAGAAAGGGTTCTTGCCAGTGTTACAAGGTACGAGATTGAGTAAGACTCAGTGCCCAGCAACTGATGAAGATAGAGAGCATATGCGCTCCGTCCCCTATGCTTCAGCCATAGGCTCTATCATGTATGCGATGTTGTGCACTAGACCGGATGTTAGCCTGGCCATAAGTATGGTAGGCAGGTTCCAGAGTAATCCAGGAGTGGATCACTGGACAGCGGTCAAGAATATCCTAAAGTACCTGAAAAGGACTAAGGAGATGTTTCTCGTGTATGGAGGTGACGAAGAGCTCGCCGTAAAAGGTTACGTCGATGCAAGCTTTGACACAGATCCGGACGACTCTAAGTCGCAAACCGGATACGTATTTATTCTTAATGGGGGTGCAGTAAGCTGGTGCAGTTCCAAGCAAAGCGTCGTAGCAGATTCTACATGTGAAGCAGAATACATGGCTGCCTCGGAGGCGGCTAAGGAGGGTGTCTGGATGAAGCAGTTCATGACGGATCTTGGAGTGGTGCCAAGTGCACTGGATCCAATAACCTTGTTCTGTGACAACACTGGTGCCATTGCTTTAGCAAAGGAACCAAGGTTTCACAAGAAGACCAGACACATCAAACGACGCTTCAACCTCATCCGCGACTACGTCGAGGAGGAGGACGTAAATATATGCAAAGTGCACACGGATCTGAATGTAGCAGACCCGCTGACTAAACCTCTTCCACGGCCAAAACATGATCGACACCAGAACTGTATGGGTGTTAGATTTATTACAATGTAATTCACATGGTGATGTGAGGGCTAGATTATTGACTCTAGTGCAAGTGGGAGACTGTTGGAATTATGCCCTAGAGGCAATAATAAATGTATAGTTATTAATAATTCCTGTATCAAGATAATAGTTTATTGTCCATGCTATAATTGTATTGAATGAAGACTCATTTACATGTGTGGATACATAGACAAAAACACCGTCCCTAGCATGCCTCTAGTTGGCTAGCCAGTTGATCGATGATAGTCAGTGTCTTCTGATTATGAACAAGGTGTTGTTGCTTGATAACTGGATCACGTCATTGGGAGAATCACGTGATGGACTAGACCCAAACTAATAGACGTAGCATGTTAATCGTGTCATTTTGTTGCTACTGTTTTCTGCGTGTCAAGTATTTATTCCTATGACCATGAGATCATATAACTCACTGACACCGGAGGAATGCTTTGTGTGTATCAAACGTCGCAACGTAACTGGGTGACTATAAAGATGCTCTACAGGTATCTCCGAAGGTGGTAGTTGAGTTAGTATGGATCAAGACTGGGATTTGTCACTCCGTGTGACGGAGAGGTATCTCGGGGCCCACTCGGTAATACAACATCACACACAAGCCTTGCAAGCAATGTAACTTAGTGTAAGTTGCGGGATCTTGTATTACGGAACGAGTAAAGAGACTTGCCGGTAAACGAGATTGAAATAGGTATGCGGATACTGACGATCGAATCTCGGGCAAGTAACATACCGAAGGACAAAGGGAATGACATACGGGATTATACGAATCCTTGGCACTGAGGTTCAAACGATAAGTTCTTCGTAGAATATGTAGGATCCAATATGGGCATCCAGGTCCCGCTATTGGATATTGACCGGGGAGTCTCTCGGGTCATGTCTACATAGTTCTCGAACCCGCAGGGTCTGCACACTTAAGGTTCGACGTTGTTTTATGCGTATTTGAGTTATATGGTTGGTTACCGAATGTTGTTCGGAGTCCCGGATGAGATCACGGACGTCACGAGGGTTTCCGGAATGGTCCGGAAACGAAGATTGATATATAGGATGACCTCATTTGATTACCGGAAGGTTTTCGGAGTTACCGGGAATGTACCGGGAATGACGAATGAGTTCCGGGAGTTCACCGGAGGGGGGCAACCCACTCCGGGGAAGCCCATAGGTATTTGGGGGGGTCACACCAGCCCTTAGTGGGCTGGTGGGACAGCCCACCAATCCCCTATGCGCCAAGAGAGAAGATATCAAAGGAAAAAAAAAGAGGGAGAGGTGGGAAGGGGGAAGGACTCCCTCCCACCAAACCAAGTAGGACTCGGTTTGGGGGGGGGGGAGAGTCCTCCCCCCTGGCTCGGCCGACCCCTTGGGGTTCCCTTGGACCCCAAGGCAAGGTCCCCCTCCCTCCTCCTATATATATGGGGCTTTTAGGGCAGATTTGAGACGACTTTCTCACGGCTGCCCGACCACATACCTCCATAGTTTTTCCTCTAGATCGTGTTTCTGCGGAGCTCGGGCGGAGCCCTGCTGAGACAAGATCATCACCAACCTCCGGAGCGCCGTCACGCTGCCGGAGAACTCTTCTACCTCTCCGTCTCTCTTGCTGGATCAAGAAGGCCGAGATCATCGTCGAGCTGTACGTGTGCTGAACGCGGAGGTGCCGTCCGTTCGGTACTAGATCGTGGGACTGATCGCGGGATTGTTCGCGGGGCGGATCGAGGGATGTGAGGACGTTCCACTACATCAACCGCGATCTCTAATCGCTTCTGTTGTACGATCTACAAGGGTACGTAGATCACTCATCCCCTCTCGTAGATGGACATCACCATGATAGGTCTTCGTGCGCGTAGGAAATTTTTTGTTTCCCAGACGTTCCCCAACAGTTTTGTCTATGTATCCACACATGTAAATGAGTCTTCATTCAATACAATTATAGCATGGATAATAAACGATTATCTTGATACATGAATTATAATAATAACTATATTTATCATTGCCTCTAGGGCATAATTCCAACAGTCTCCCACTTGCACTAGAGTCAATAATCCAGCCCTCACATCACCATGTGAATTACATTGTAATAAATCTAACACCCATACAGTTCTGGTGTCGATCATGTTTTGGCCGTGGAAGAGGTTTAGTCAGCGGGTCTGCTACATTCAGATCCGTGTGCACTTTGCATATATTTACGTCCTCCTCCTCGACGTAGTCGCGGATGAGGTTGAAGCGTCGTTTGATGTGTCTGGTCTTCTTGTGAAACCTTGGTTCCTTTGCTAAAGCAATGGCACCAGTGTTGTCACAGAACAAGGTTATTGGATCCAGTGCACTTGGCACCACTCCAAGATCCGTCATGAACTGCTTCATCCAGACACCCTCCTTAGCCGCCTCCGAGGCAGCCATGTATTCTGCTTCACATGTAGAATCTGCTACGACGCTTTGCTTGGAACTGCACCAGCTTACTGCACCCCCATTAAGAATAAATACGTATCCGGTTTGCGACTTAGAGTCGTCCGGATCTGTGTCAAAGCTTGCATCGACGTAACCTTTTACGGCGAGCTCTTCGTCACCTCCATACACGAGAAACATCTCCTTAGTCCTTTTCAGGTACTTTAGGATATTCTTGACCGCTGTCCAGTGATCCACTCCTGGATTACTCTGGAACCTACCTGCCATACTTATGGCCAGGATAACATCCGGTCTAGTGCACAACATCGCATACATGATAGAACCTATGGCTGAAGCATAGGGGACGGAGCGCATATGCTCTCTATCTTCATCAGTTGCTGGGCACTGAGTCTTACTCAATCTCGTACCTTGTAAAACTGGCAAGAACCCTTTCTTGGACTGTTCCATTTTGAACCTCTTCAAAACTTTATCAAGGTATGTGCTTTGTGAAAGTCCTATTAGGCGTTTTGATCTATCCCTATAGATCTTAATGCCTAGAATGTAAGCAGCTTCTCCTAGGTCCTTCATAGAGAAACTTTTATTCAAGTAACCTTTTATGCTCTCCAAAAACTCTACCTTGTTTCCAATCAGTAATATGTCATCCACATATAATATTAGAAACGCCACAGAACTCCCACTCACTTTCTTGTAAATACAAGATTCTCCAACTACTTGTATAAACCCAAATGCTTTGATCACCTCATCAAAGCGTTTGTTCCAACTCCGAGATGCTTGCACCAGTCCATAAATGGATCGCTGGAGCTTGCACACCTTGTTAGCATTCTTAGGATCGACAAAACCTTCGGGTTGTATCATATACAAGTCTTCCTTAAGGAAACCGTTAAGGAACGCCATTTTGACATCCATCTGCGAGATTTCATAATCGAAAAATGCAGCTATTTCTAACATGATTCTGACGGACTTAAGCATCGCTACGGGTGAGAAAGTCTCATCGTAGTCAACTCCTGGAACTTGTGAAAAACCCTTTGCCACAAGTCGAGCTTTATAAACGGTCACATTGCCGTCAGCGTCCGTCTTCTTCTTAAAGATCCATTTGTTCTGAATAGCCTTGCGGCCCTCAGGTAGTATCTCCAAAGTCCACACTTTGTTCTCATACATGGATCCTATCTCGAACTTCATGGCTTCTAGCCATTTGTTGGAATTTGGGCCCACCATTGCTTCTTCATAATTTGCAGGTTCATTGTTGTCTAACAACATGATTGACAAGACGGGATTACCGTACCACTCTGGAGCAGCACGTGATCTCGTCGACCTGCGTGGTTCAACAGAAACTTGAACTGGAGTTTCATGATCATCATCATTAACTTCCTCCTCAACCGGCGTCGCAATGACAGAGGTTTCCCCTTGCCCTGCGCCACCATCCAGAGGGATGAGAGGTTCGACAACCTCGTCAAGTTCTATCTTCCTCCCACTCAATTCTCTCGAGAGAAACTCCTTCTCGAGAAAAGCTCCGTTTTTAGCAACAAACACTTTGCCCTCGGTTTTGAGATAGAAGGTGTACCCAACTGTCTCTTTTGGGTAACCTATGAAGACGCACTTTTCCGCTTTGGGTTCCAGCTTTTCAGGCTGAAGCTTTTTGACATAAGCATCGCATCCCCAAACTTTAAGAAATGACAACTTTGGCCTTTTGCCACACCACAGTTCGTATGGTGTCGTCTCAAGGGATTTTGATGGTGCCCTATTTAAAGTGAATGCAGCTGTTTCTAATGCATAGCCCCAAAATGATAACGGCAAATCAGTAAGAGACATCATAGATCGCACCATCTCTAATAGAGTACGATTACGACGTTCGGACACACCATTACGCTGTGGTGTTCCAGGCGGTGTTAACTGTGAAACAATTCCACATTGTCTTAAGTGAGCACCAAACTCGAAACTCAGATATTCACCCCCACGATCAGACCGTAGGAACTTGATCTTCTTGTTACGATGATTTTCCACTTCACTTTGAAATTGTTTGAACTTTTCAAATGTTTCAGACTTGTGCTTCATCAAGTAGACATAACCATATCTACTTAAATCGTCAGTGAAGGTGAGAAAATAACGATATCCGCTGCGTGCCTCCACGCTCATCGGACCACACACATCGGTATGTATGATTTCCAACAAGTCACTTGCACGCTCCATTGTTCCTGAGAACGGAGTCTTAGTCATCTTGCCCATGAGGCATGGTTCGCACGTGTCAAGTGAATCAAAGTCAAGTGACTCCAAAAGTCCATCAGCATGGAGTTTCTTCATGCGCTTTACACCAATATGACCTAAGCGGCAGTGCCACAAAAATATGGCGCTATCATTGTTAACTCTAACTCTTTTGGTCTCAATGTTATGTATATGCGTATCGTTATCAAGATTCAATATGAACAATCCTCTCACATTCGGTGCATGACCATAAAAGATGTTACTCATAGAAATAGAACAACCATTATTCTCTGACTTGAAAGAGTAACCGTCTCGCAATAAACAAGATCCAGATATAATGTTCATGCTCAACGCAGGCACTAAATAACAATGATTTAAGTTCATCACTAATCCTGACGGTAACTGAAGTGACACTGTGCCGACGGCGATTGCATCAACCTTGGAACCATTTCCTACGCGCATTGTCACTTCATCTTTAGCCAGCCTTCGCCTATTCCGCAGTTCCTGTTTCGAGTTGCAAATATGAGCAATAGAACCGGTATCGAATACCCAGGCACTACTACGAGAGCCGGTTAAGTACACATCAATAACATGTATATCAAATATACATGATTTTTCTTTGCCCGCCTTCTTATCTGCCAGATATTTGGGGCAATTGCGCTTCCAGTGACCCATACCCTTGCAATAGTAACACTCCATTTCCGGCTTAGGTCCAGCTTTGGGTTTCTTCGTCGAATTGGCAACAGGCTTGCCGCTCTTCTTCGAATTGCCCTTCTTGCCTTTGCCGTTTCTCTTGAAACTAGTGGTCTTATTCACCATCAACACTTGATGCTCTTTACGGAGTTCAGACTCTGCGACTTTCAACATCGCAAACAACTCGCCGGGAGACTTGTTCATCCCTTGCATGTTGTAATTCAACACAAAGCCTTTATAGCTTGGCGGCAGTGATTGAAGGATTCTGTCAGGGATAGCTTCTTGCGGGAGTTCAATCCCCAGCTCAGCTAGACGGTTTGAGTACCCAGACATTTTGAGCACATGTTCACTGACACACGAGTTTTCCTCCATCTTGCAAGCATAGAATTTATCGGAGGTCTCATACCTCTCGATCCGGGCGTTCTTCTGAAAGATAAACTCCAACTCCTGGAACATCTCAAATGCTCCATGACGCTCAAAGCGACGTTGAAGTCCCGGTTCTAAGCCATACAAGACTGCACATTGAACTATTGAGTAGTCCTCCTTACGTGCTAACCAAGCGTTCTTAACATCCTGATCAGCCGTAGCGGGTGGTTCATCTCCTAGCGCAGCATTAAGGACATAATCCTTCTTCCCAGCTTGTAAGATTAGCTTAAGATTACGAGCCCAGTCTACAAAGTTGCTTCCATCATCTTTCAACTTAGCTTTCTCTTGGAACGTATTAAAATTCAGGATGACTGTCGCGTGAGCCATGATCTACAACACAAATATATTCAAAGTGGACTTAGACTATGTTCAAGATAATTAGAGTTTAACTTAATCAAATTATATGCTAAAATCCCACTCAAAAAGTACATCTCTCTAGTCATTTGAGTGGTTCATGATCCACTTACACTATCCCAAGTCCGATCATCACGTGAGTTGAGTATAGTTTCAGTGGTAAGCATCCCTATGCTAATCATATCATCTATATGATTCATGATCGACCTTTCGGTCTCATGTGTTCCGAGGTCATGTCTGCACATGCTAGGCTCGTCAAGCTTAACCCGAGTGTTCCGCGTGCGCAACTGTTTTGCACCCGTTGTATGTGAACGTTGAGTCTATCACACCCGATCATCACGTGGTGTCCCGAAACGACGAACTGTAGCAACGGTGCACAGTCGGGGAGAACACAATTTCGTCTTGAAATTTTAGTGAGAGATCACCTCATAATGCTACCGTCGTTCTAAGCAAAATAAGGTGCATAAAAGGATTAACATCACATGCAATTCATAAGTGACAAGATATGGCCATCATCACGTGCTTCTTGATCTCCATCACCAAAGCACCGGCACGATCTTCTTGTCACCGGCGCCACACCATGATCCTCCATCAACGTGTTGCCATCGTGGTTGTCGTGCTAGTCATGCCATTACTACTAAATCTACATCCTACCAAAATAGTAAACGCATCTGCAAGCACAAACGTTAGTATAAAGACAACCCTATGGCTCCTGCCGGTTGCCGTACCATCGACGTGCAAGTCGATATTTCTATTACAACATGATCATCTCATACATCCAATATATCACATCACATCGTTGGCCATATCACATCACAATCATACCCTGCAAAAACAAGTTAGACGTCCTCTAATTTTGTTGTTGCATGTTTTACGTGGTGACCAAGGGTATCTAGTAGGATCGCATCTTACTTACGCAAACACCACAACGGAGATATATGAGTTGCTATTTAACCTCATCCAAGGACCTCCTTGGTCAAATCCGATTCAACTAAAGTTGGAGAAACCGACATTGCCAGTCATCTTTGAGCAAAGGGGGTTACTCGTAACGATGAAACCAGTCTCTCGTAAGCGTACGAGTAATGTCGGTCCAAGCCGCTTCAATCCAACAATACCGCGGAATCAAGAAAAGACTAAGGAGGGCAGCAAAACGCACATCACCGCCCACAAAAACTTTTGTGTTCTACTCGGGAAGACATCTGCGCATGAACCTAGCTCATGATGCCACTGTTGGAGAACGTCGCACGGGAAACAAAAATTTTCTTACGCGCACGAAGACCTATCATGGTGATGTCCATCTACGAGAGGGGATGAATGATCTACGTACCCTCGTAGACCGTACAACAGAAGCGTTAGAGAACGCGGTTGATGTAGTGGAACGTCCTCACGTCCCTCCATCCGCCCCGCGAACAATCCCGCGATCAGTCCCACGATCTAGTACCGAACGGACGGCACCTCCGCGTTCAGCACACGTACAGCTCGACGATGATCTCGGCCTTCTCGATACAGCAAGAGAGACGGAGAGGTAGAAGAGTTCTCCGGCAGCGTGACGGCGCTCCGGAGGTTGGTGATGACCTTGTCTCAGCAGGGCTCCGCCCGAGCTCCGCAGAAACGCGATCTAGAGGAAAAATCGTGGAGGTATGTGGTCGGGCTGTCGTGGAAAAGTCGTCTCAAATCAGCCCTAAAACCTCCGTATATATAGGTGGGAGGGAGGGGACCTTGCCTTGGGGCTCAAGGAGCCCCAAGGGGGTCGGCCGAGTCCAAGGGGGAGGACTCTCCCCCCAAACCGAGTTGGACTAGGTTTGGTGGGAGGGAGTCCCCCTTCCTTCCCACCTCCTCCTTTTTTTTTCTTTCTCTCTTGATTTTCTTCTCCTTGGCGCATAGAGACTTTTGGGCTGTCCCACCAGCCCACTAAGGGCTGGTGTGTCGCCCTCAAGGCCTATGGGCTTCCCCGGGGTGGGTTGACCCCCCCGGTGAACTCCCGGAACCCATTCGTCATTCCCGGTACATTCCCGGTAACTCCGAAAACCTTCCGGTAATCAAATGAGGTCATCCTATATATCAATCTTCGTTTCCGGACCATTCCGGAAACCCTCGTGACGTCCGTGATCCCATCCGGGACTCCGAACAACATTCGGTAACCAACCATATAACTCAAATACGCATAAAACAACGTCGAACCTTAAGTGTGCAGACCCTGCGGGTTCGAGAACTATGTAGACATGACCTGAGAGACTCCTCGGTCAATATCCAATAGCGGGACCTGGATGCCCATATTGGACCCTACATATTCTACGAAGATCTTATCGTTTGAACCTCAGTGCCAAGGATTCATATAATCCCGTATGTCATTCCCTTTGTCCTTCGGTATGTTACTTGCCCGAGATTCGATCGTCAGTATCCGTATACCTATTTCAATCTCGTTTACCGGCAAGTCTCTTTACTCGTTCCGTAATACAAGATCCCGCAACTTACACTAAGTTACATTGCTTGCAAGGCTTGTGTGTGATGTTGTATTACCGAGTGGGCCCCGAGATACCTCTCCGTCACACGGAGTGACAAATCCCAGTCTTGATCCATACTAACTCAACTAACACCTTCGGAGATACCTGTAGAGCATCTTTATAGTCACTCAGTTACGTTGCGACGTTTGATACACACAAAGCATTCCTCCGGTGTCAGTGAGTCATATGATCTCATGGTCATAGGAATAAATACTTGACACGCAGAAAACAGTAGCAACAAAATGACACGATCAACATGCTACGTCTATTAGTTTGGGTCTAGTCCATCACGTGATTCTCCTAATGACGTGATCCAGTTATCAAGCAACAACACCTTGTTCATAATCAGAAGACACTGACTATCTTTGATCAACTGGCTAGCCAACTAGAGGCATGCTAGGGACGGTGTTTTGTCTATGTATCCACACATGTAAATGAGTCTTCATTCAATACAATTATAGCATGGATAATAAACGATTATCTTGATACAGGAATTATAATAATGACTATATTTATCATTGCCTCTAGGGCATAATTCCAACAAAAAATTTCTTAGTCCATTAGTTACTAAGGATAACTTTGAACTCTGTTCAGTGATTCAATCCTGGATCACTCTTTGTACCTCTTAACAGACTTGTGGCAAGGCACACATCAGGTGCGATACACAACATGGCATAGTGTTGAGTCTATGGCTAAGGCATAGGGGACAACCTTTGTCCATTCTCTTTCTTCTGCCGTGGTTGGGCTTTGGAGTCTTACTCATATTCACACCTTACAACACAGCCAAGAATTCTTTCTTTGCTGATCTATTTCGAACTCCTTGAAAAACTTGTCAAGGCATGCATTTCATTTGAAAGTTGTGTTTAGCATTTTGATCTATCTCCATAGATCTTGATGCTCAATGTTCAAGTAGCTCTATCCAGGTCTTCCTTTGAAAAGCTCTTTTCAAACAACCTTTTATGCTACACAGAAATTCTACATTACTTCTGATCAACAATATGTCAACCACATATACTTTATCAGAAATACTATAGTGCTCCCACTCACTTCTTTGGAAATACAAGTTTCTCATAAACCTTGTACAAACCCAAAAGCTTTGATCATCTCATCAAAGCGTATATTCCAACTCTGAGATGCTTGCACCAGTCCATAAAAGGGTCGCTGGAGCTTGCATACTTGTTAGTATCCTTAGGATCGACAAAACCTTCTGATTGTATTACATACAATCTTTCCTCCAGGAAACCGTCGAGGAAACAATGTTTTGTCTTCCTATGTGCAATATTTCACAAATAATACAGCAACTACTAACATAATTCCAATAGACTTTTAGCATCGCTACGAGTGAGAAAGTCACATCATAGTCAACTCTTTGATATTGTCGAAAACATCTTTGAGACAAGTCGAGCTTTTCTTAATAGTGTCTTATCACCATCATCGTCTGTCTTCCTTTTAAAGATCCATCTTTACTTAATAGTCTTACTACCATCAATTAGTTCTTCCAAAGTCTACAATTTGTTTTATACATGGATCCTCTCTCGGATTTCATGGCCTCCAGCCATTTGTCGGAATCCGGGCCCACCATTGCTTCTCCATAACTCATAGGTTCATTGTTGCTCAACAACATGACCTCCAAAACAGGGTTACCGTACCACTCTGTAGTAGTACGCGACCTTTGTCGACCTACGAGGTTTATAGTAGCTTGATCCGAAGCTCAAGTGATCACTATCATCAACTTCCACTTCAATTGGTGTGGGCGCCACAGGAACAACTTCCTGCTCCCTGCTACACACTGGTTGAAGAAATGGTTCAATAACCTCATCAAGTTCCACCACTCTCCCACTCAACTCTTTTGAGAGAAACCTTTCCTTGAGAAAGGATCCGTTTCTAGAAACAAACACGTTGCTTCCGAATCTGAGATAGGAGATGTATCCAACTGTTTTGGATATCCTATGAAGATGCATTTATCCGCTTTGGGTTCGAGCTTATCAGACTGAAACCTTTTCACATAAGCATCGTAGCCCCAAACTTTCAAGAAGCGACAACTTAGGTTTCTCTAAACCATAGTCTATACTGTGTCATCTCAACGGAAATATGCGGTGCCCTATTTAAAGTGAATGTGGTTGTCTCTAATGCATAACCCACAAATGATAGTGGTAATTCGATAGGAGACATCATAGTATGCACCATATCAAATAGGGCGTGACTATGACGTTCAGACACATCATCACACTATGGTGTTCCAGGTGGCATGAACTGCGAAACAATTTTCACTTTGTCTTAACTGCGTACCAAAAACTCGTAACTCAGATATTCATCTCTATGATCATATCGTAGACAGTTTATCCTCTTGTCACGACGATCTACACTCTGAAATTGCTTTGAACTTTTCAACATTTCAGACTTGTGATTCATCAAGTAAATACTCCTGTATCCACTCAAATCGTGAGTGAAGTAAGAACATAGCGATATCCACTGCGTGCCTTAGGACTCATTGGACTGCGCACATCAAAAATGCATTACTCCCAACAAGTAACTCTCTTGTTTCATGTGCCATGTTTTGCATCTCTCAAGTGATTCAAAATCAAGTGAGTCCAAACGATCCATCTCTATGAAGTTTCTTCATGCATTTATACCAACAGGTATGGTTTGCATGTCTCAAACGTTTCAAAAATGAGTGAGTACAAAGATCCATCAGCATGGAGCTTCTTCATGCATTTTATACCAACATGACTCAAGTGGGAGTGCCACAACTAAGTGGTACTATCATTATTACTTTGTATCCTTTGGTACCAATATTATGAACATGTGTAACACTACGATCGAGATTGAATAAACCATTGAGGATAATTATTCAAGCAAATAGAATAACTATTATTCTCTTTAAACGAATAATCATATTGCAATAAACACGATCCAATCATGTTCATGCTCAACGCAAACACCAAATAACAATTATTTAGGTTTTACCACCAATCCCGATGATAGAGGGAGCGTGCGATGTTTGATCACATCAACCTTGGAAACACTTCCAAGACGTATCGTCACCTCGCCTTGAGCTAGTCTCCGTTTATATCGTAGCTTTCATTTCGAGTTACTAATCACTTAGCAACCGAACTAGTATCCAATACCCTTGTGCTACTAGGAGTACTAGTAAAGTACACATCAATATCATGTATATCAAATATACTTCTGTCGACTTTGCCAGCCTTCTTATCTACCAAGTATCTAGGGTAGCTCCGCCTCAGTGATCGTTCCCCTCATAATCGAAGCACTTAGTCTCGGGTTTGGGTTCAATTTTGGGTTCTTCATTAGAGCAGTAACTGGTTTGTCGTTTCATGAAGTATCCCTTCTAGCCCTTGCCCTTCTTGAAACTAGTGGTTTTACTAACCATCAACAATTGATGCTCCTTCTTGATTTCTACTTTCATAGTGTCAAACATTGCGAATCACTTAAGGATCATCATATCTATCCTTGATTTGTTTATAGTTCATCACTAAGCTCTAGCAGCTTAGTGGCAGTGAATTTGGAGAACCATCACTATCTCATCTAGAAGATTAACTCCCTCTAGTCATCTTTTTGATAAAAAAGTGTTGGGAAGTGTAAGTCGTACTATGCATTAACTGCCGCTTGTTTCCTCCGGTGATTAATTGTGGAAATATCCAATGCATGCACAGGAAACTCCTTTCACGTATGAATTTGATGGTGTAACTTGCATGTCATATATTATTTGCTCATTTTTCCTACACCTACGTAAAATGGTTACGCACTCTTACGTAACTTTCTCTAATCCAATTCTCTGTCCCCCTCCTGATTCTCGTGGGTGGGGCCCGGCCCACTATTTGTTCCAACCAAACCACGCCAACTCAGCCTTCACGTAGGTTTACGTAGGTCATGTACGTAGGTTTAGCAAAGCCCTTATTTGCTCTACTAACATGTGGTCAAAGTTAGCCTCGAAAGTTGCTCTATGGATAGAGGGTGTTGGTTGTTATGGTG
Organism: Hordeum vulgare subsp. vulgare; assembly: GCF_904849725.1. Taxonomy (NCBI): domain Eukaryota; kingdom Viridiplantae; phylum Streptophyta; class Magnoliopsida; order Poales; family Poaceae; genus Hordeum; species Hordeum vulgare. Next base: position 18,022,698 of record NC_058519.1, read on the forward strand.
TTTTCAAAGTTTGTGCTATGGTGTTTGTGCTATGGTGTTTTCAAAGTTTGTGCTATGGTATCTTGTTCCGAATTTGTGAGCCACGTCGGATGATTTCGTAGTTTGTGAGCCACGTCGAACATCGTCTCAAACACACTCCTCAAATGCACGTTGAGCAGTTTTGTGTCATTTCTATAGTGCATAATGCATAAAACATAAAACATATAATGCATAAAACATATAGACCTTACAACATATATTACGATAGAGGGGCATCAGGTACCCTAGTAGCATACAACATATAGTGCATAAAAGTAGATAGAAATACTAAAAAGACACGGACACACATGCCCCAACTACTAGATAAAAAGATAAAAAGACTTCTCGGCCAGCAGACTCCTTGGCCCCTCCTTCACCGGCGCCCCTCACTCGTCGTTCTTCGGCTCCTCCGGCATCTAATAGGGGAGGGTGTGCATGCCGTTGTGCTCAGGGAAGATGTGGTGGAAGTTGGGGAAGATGTTGTAGGTGGTGAACGCGATGAACTCACATCCACACCAGAACATCTGGCCGAGGAGGTGGTAAGCGTCGTAGCGGTTGGTGAAGGTGACGTAGAGGCCAATGACGAAGCCGTTGTGGCCGCCATCAACCTGCTCGTGGAGGTGGAACATGGGCGGAGTGCCCGGAGGGAGGTGGCGGTAGCCGGCTTGGAGGAAGATGTGAGCCAAATCTCTAGGGCCCCTCCACCTTGAGATGGCCCACACCCTTAGTCTATCGTCGACGTCGACTCCGGGCGGGAACTGCATCTCCGGCACGGTGCGAGGACGACGGTAGGTAGGGCCGTTGAACTGCATGGTGGCTCGAGTGGTGGATTTCGCTCGGAAAGAAGAAGTGAGGAGGATCGAGTGGTGCGAGGGCGATGGTAGGTAGGTCCGTTGAACTGCATGGTGCCCCCCTTTTATAGCCACATTGCAGCCGTAGTCAATGTACGGGCGCCCGTCAATGTACACGATCGATCGTTTTCTCTCCTCCGTGTGGTGGCATAATTAATGGGCGTGCACAAAAACGGCAGAGCATTCAAAGAGGCACGGGCGACACAAGCGAGATGCTTCATTTTTAATCGGCGTGAGAAACCGTGTCAATGAAAAAGGAGCAGCACCACCGACGCGTCCATCCTGTGTCTAAGGTTCGTGCATGCAATTGTTAAAAATAGCTTAGATGCGACGTACGTGTACGCTGTGCCCCTGCCGCTGCTTTACTGCGTCGCTGCGTGCATTTAAAGGGCGGCTAGGCCGTGTCGATGCGTTCACGAGCAGAATAGCTAGGCTGCGACGTCGTTGCATGGCATGCATGTTGGCCCATCCCTCTCGCTACGATGTGGCTGTGCGCATGCACGCCAGGCTCTGCTGGGCCCGATCTGCTCGGCTCAACGGTCACTGAGATGCTCCCCGCTCAACGTTATCCGCTCGGCCCCCCGGTCACTAAGATGCTGCCCCACACCCGCGGAATTCTTCTAGAAGGCCTATCCGACGGTCGCAGTTTGGCGTTAGGGTTAGATCGACGGTGGATGATGACCCACAAGTTTAGGGGATCTATCGTAGTCCTTTCGATAAGTAAGAGTGTCGAACCCAACAAGGAGCAGAAGGAACTGACAAGTGGTTTTCAGCAAGGTATTCTCTGCAAGCACTGAAATTATCGGTAACAGATAGTAGAGTGATAAGATGATTCGTAGCAAGTAGCGAGTAACAATAGTAACAAACGTGCAGCAAGATGGCCCAATCCCTTTTGTAGCAAGGGACAAGCCTGAACAAACTCTTATATGAGGTAAAACGCTCTCGAGGACACATGGAAATTTCTGTCAAGCTAGTTTTCATCATGCTCATATGATTCACGTTCGCTACTTTGATAGTTTGATATGTGGGTGGACCGGTGCTTGGGTGCTGCCCTTCCTTGGACAAACATACCACTTATGGTTAACACCTCTCGCAAGCATCGGCAACTACAAAATAAGAATTAAGACAAAGTCTAACCATAGCATTAAACTAGTGGATCCAAATCAGCCCCTTACGAAGCAACACATAAACTAGGGTTTAAGCTTCTGTCACTCTAGCAACCCATCATCTACTTATTACTTCCCAATGCCTTCCTCTAGGCCCAAATAGTGGTGAAGTATTATGTAGTCGATGTTCACATAACACCACTAGAGGAAAAACAACATACAACACATCAAAATATCGAACGAATACCAAATTCACATGACTACTTATAGCAAGACTTATTCCATGTCCTCAGGAACAAAAGTGACTACTCACAAAGCATAATTATGTTCATGACTAGAGAGGTATTGAATAGCATCAAAGATCTGAACATATAATCTTCCACCAAGTAATCCAACTAGCATCAAGTACAAAGAGTAATTAACACTACTAGCAACCTTACACGTACCAATCGGAGTTGCGAGATGGAGATTGGTTACAAGAGATGAACTAGGGTTTGGAGATAAGATGGTGCTGATGAAGATGTTGATGGAGATGAGTTCCCTCCGACGAGAGGAGTGTTGGTGATGACGATGGCGATGATTTCCCCCTTCGGGAGGGAAATTTCCCCGGCAGGACGGCCCTGCCGGAGCTCTAGATTGGTTCTGCTCAAGTTCCGCCTCGTGGCGGTGGCGGCTCCTCCCAAAAGGCTCCTTCTGATTTTTTCTGGAACGAAACCCTCCATATAGCAAAAGATGAGTGCTGGAGGGGCAACGGGGAGCCCACAAGCCACCCAGGCCTGGCCAGGGGGGGTATGCCGGGCCTGACAGGCTTGTGGCCTCCTGGTGGCTGCCCTCCGGTACTTCTTCCGCCCAATATTTTTCATAAAATCCAAAATAATTCCTCGTTGATTTTCACGACTTTTGGAGTTGCGCAGAATAGGTATCTCAAACTTGCTCCCCTTTCAGACCAGAATTCCAGTTGCCGGCATTCTCCCTCTTCTTGTAAACCTTATAAAATAAGAGAGAAAAGGCATAAGTATTGTACCGTGAAGTGTAATAACAGCTCATAAAGCAATAAATATCAACATAAAAGCATGATGCAAAATGGACGTATCAACTCCCCCAAGCTTAGACCTCGTTTGTCCTCAAGCGGAAGCCAAGATCAACAAATATGCCCACATGTTTAGAGATAGAGGTGTCGATAAAACAAAGTACGGACATGCAGGCATCATGATCATAATTAGAACATCAATATCGTCATATAAACTCTTATGGTAAAGTGACACTTCCTTCACAATGTAAAGCATGGATCAAGAACTTAATGAGAATTAACAACCAAAAGCCCTTAATCATTGAAGCAATTGCAATTTATCATAACATCGGAAGGAGTCAAATAAGAGCTTGTAAAGCAAATCCACATACTCAATCATCCTTTCATCTTCTACAATTGCTAAAACTCACGTGGTACTCATGAGATCAAAGTTTCAGTTGGACACAGAGGAAGATAGGGGCTTATAGTTTCGCCTCCCATTGACTTACCTCAAGGGTAATGTCAACAATAATAATTCATGAGTACTTACTTCCAAGTTGACATATGAATATATATATTTCCCTAGCACATGACGTTAGCCAAGATAAAGGCGAAATAAGGAATTGGTGTCGATCACCATGACTCATTTAAGGACAAAAAGTAAAGATACAAGATAGGCCCTTCGCAGGGGGGAGCAGAGGTTGTCATGCGCTTTTGAGGTTTGGATGTGTGACCTCTTAGTGTGAAGGAACGTCACTTTAGATTGCCTCCTGTGATAAAGAACTTTATTATGCAGTCTATCGCTTTTATGTCTTCCTCATCAGAGGTTCGTACAAAGCTTATTTTCCACACACTAATAGATCATACATATTTAGGGAGCAATTTTTATTGCTTGCACCGATGACAACTTAGTTGACGGATCTTCTTCAATCCATATGTAGGTATGATGGACTCTCATGGCAAAACTGGTTTGAAGGTTTATGGATGCACAAGTAGTATCTTGATACGTCTCCAACGTATCTATAATTTTTGATGGTTTCATGCTATCAGCTTGTCAAACTTTGGATGTTTTGCATGCCTTTTATTTATTTTTTGGGACTAACTTATTAACTCAGTGCCAAGTGCCAGTTCCTGTTTTTTCCATGTTTTTGACCCCTTTCAAAGGAGATTTTGAAACGGAGTCCAAACGGAAGAAAATCCCCGAAAAGATTTTTTTAGAACGGAAGAAGATCGGAGAACTTGGGAGCCAAGCCAAAGGAGCTCCAGGGGCCCCACAAGCCCCCACCTCGCGGCCGGGGGGGCGCCGTCCAGGCTTGTGGGCCCCCTGGAGGTCCCCTGACCTAGATCTTTTGCCAATATAATTCCATAAATTCCAGAAAAAATCAGGAGATCATCGCAATCACTTTTCTGCCGCCGCAAGCTTCTGCCTCCGCAAGATCCAATCTGGGGCACGTCCTGGTGCCCTGCCGGAGGGGGGATTCGGACAAGGAGGGCTTTTCCATCAACACCATGACCTCTCCGATGATGCGTGAGTAGTTCACCATAGACCTACGGGTCCATAGCTAGTAACTAGATGGCTTCTTCTCTCTCTTGGATCTTCAATACACAGTTCTCCATGATCTTCATGGAGATCTATCCGATGTAATCTTCTTTTGCGGTGTGTTTGTCGAGATCCGATGAATTGTGGATTTGTGACCAGACTATCTATGGATCTTATTTGAGTTTCTTCTGATCTCTCTTATGCATGATTTCATATCCTTGTAATTCTCTTCGAGTTGTGGGTTTTGTCTGGCCAACTAGATCTATGATTCTTGCAACGGGAGAAGTGCTTGGTTTTGGGTCCATACCGTGCGGTGACCTCACCTAGTGACAGAAGGGGTAGCGAGGCACGCATCGTGTTGTTGCCATCAAGGGTAAAAAGATGGGGTTTTCATCATTGGTTTGAGATTATCCCTCTACATCATGTCATCTTGCTTAAAGCGTTACTCTGTTCGTAATGAACTCAATACACTAGATGCATGCTAGATAGCGGTCGATGTGTGGAGTAATAGTAGTAGATGCAGAAAGTATCGGTCTACCTGTCTCGGACGTGATGCCTATATGCATGATCATTGCCTTAGATATCGTCATGACTTTGCGCGGTTCTATCAATTGCTCGACAGTAATTTGTTCACCCACCCTAATACTTGCTATTTTGAGAGAAGCCTCTAGTGAACACTATGGCCCCCAGGGTCTACTCCACACCATATTTTCAGCCTTACACTTTTTACTTCGTTGCACTTTCCGCCTTCAGATCTCACTTTGCAAACAATCTTGAAGGGATTGACAACCCCTTTGAAGCGTTGGGTGCAAGCTTGTTTGTGTTTGCGCAGGTACTCTGGACTTGACGAGACCCTCCTTCTGGATCGATACCTTGGTTCTCAAGCTGAGGGAAATACTTACTGCTCCTGTGCTGCATCACCCTTTCCTCTTCAAGGAAAGAACCAACGCAAGCCCAGCCTCTGTCAACGTGTCAACTTCTGGCGCTGTTGTTTGTGGGATAGCAGAAGAATTTCTGGCGCCGTTGCCGGGGAGGAAGATCAAGTCAAGAACTCATCCAAGTAGGTGTCGCAAACTCATCTCTTGCATTTACTTTGTTTGCCAGTTGCCTCTCGTTTTCCTCTCCCCCACTTCACCAATTTGCCTTTCTCGTTCGCCTTTTCGTTCGCCCTTTTCGTCCGCCCTTTTTCTCGCCTGCTTTTTGTTTGCTTGTGTGCTTGCTTGCTTGTTGAAGTCACCATGAACGAAAACACCAAACTTTGTGACTTCTCGAATACTAATTATAATGATTTTATTAGTACTCCGATTGCTCCCGCCACTAGTGCGGAGTCATACGAAATCAATGCCGCTTTGCTGAATCTTGTTATGAAAAAGCAATTCTCTGGCCTTCCTAGTGAAGATGCCGCATCCCATCTCAATACCTTCATTGAGCTTTGTGATATGCAAAAGAAAAATATGTGGATAATGACGTGATTAAATTGAAGCTTTTTTCCTTTCTCGTTGCGAGATCGCGCAAAAACTTGGTTTTCTTCTTTGCCCAAAAATAGTATCGATTCTTGGGAGAAGTGCAAAGATGCTTATATATCCAAGTATTTTCCACCGGCTAAGATCATCTCTCTCCGTAATGATATCATGAATTTCAAGCAACTTGATCATGATCATGTTGCACAAGCTTGGGAGAGAATGAAATTAATGATTAAAAATTGTCCTGCTCATGGATTGAGCCTTTGGATGATTATTCAAATCTTTTACGCTGGCTTGAATTTCGCTTCTAGAAATATCTTGGACTCCGCCTCAGGTGGAACGTTCATGGAAATCACGTTAGGAGAAGCCACAAAGCTTTTAGACAACATCATGACAAACTACTCTCAATGGCACAGTGAAAGGTCACCTACTAGTAAGAAGGTACACACTATAGAAGAAATTAACTCGTTGAGTGCTAAGATGGATGAGTTAATGAATTTGGTTGCTAGTAGAAGTGCTCCTTTGGATCCTAATGATATGCCTTTGTCTTCTTTGATTGAGATTAGAAACGCTAGCTTGGACGTTAATTTTGTTGGTAGGAATAACTTTGGCAACAACAATGCCTTTAGAGGAAACTATGTTCCTAGGCCTTTTCCTAGTAACTCCTCTAATAACTTTGGCAACTCCTACAACAATACTCATGGAAATTACAATAGATTACCCTATGATCTAGAGAGTAATATCAAAGAGTTCATCAACTCTCAAAAGATTTTCAATGCGTCCATAGAGGAGAAACTACTCAAAATTGACGATTTGGCTAAGAGCGTGGATAGGATTTCTTTTGATGTTGATGCTTTGAAAGTTAGATGTGCTCCTCCGAAAGTCAACATGGATGAAACTTTGAAAGCTATGCGTGTTTCCATGATTGAGAGCCAAGAAAGAACCGCTCAAATTCGTGCTAGACATGAATGGCTTAAAAGGGTGTGTTCTCGTGATGAGAATCACAAAGATCTTAAAGTGCTTGGTGTGACTCCCATTGAATCTTAGTTTTCTTGTGTCAAACCTAATGATTATGGGGCTGGATATGAATCCACTTTGGTTGAAAAGTGCCCCAATGATTTGGAGTCCATCTACCTTGATGCTAAAAGCATTAAAAGTGGAGTAGAAGACGTTAAAACTTTGAGTAGTAATGAAATTACTACCATGGATTTCAAGGAATTCAATTATGATAGTTGCTCCTTGATTGAATGCATTTCTTTGATGCAATCCATGTTAAACTCTCCACACGCTTATAGCCAAAACAAAGCCTTTACCGATCATATCGTCGAAGATATGATAAAAGCTCTTGAAGAGAAACTTGAATTGGAAGTCTCTATCCCTAGAAAGCTTCATGATGAGTGGGAACATACCATCAAAATCAAAATAAAAAACTATGAGTGCAATGCTTTGTGTGATTTGGGTGCTAGTGTTTCTGCGATTCCAAAGTCTTTATGTGATGTTCTGGGTTTTGATGAGATTGAAGAGTGTTCTCTTAACTTGCATCTTGCTGATTCTACTGTCAAGAAACCCATGGGAAGGACCAATAATGTTCTTACTATTGCAAATAGGAACTATGTACCCGTGGATTTCATTGTGCTTGACATTGATTGCAATCCTACATGCCCTATTATTCTTGGTAGACCTTTCCTAAGGACTATTGGTGCTATCATCGACATGAAGGAAGGGAATATTAGATTTCAATTTCCTTTAAGGAAGGGCATATAACACTTCCTATAAATAAAATAAGATTGCCTTATGAATCCATGATGAGGGCCACTTATGGTTTGAGCACCAAAGACGACGATACATGATTCTACCGCTTCTATGCCTAGCTAAGGGCATTAAACAATAGCGCTTGTTGGGAGGCAACCCAATGAATTTATATTTTTATTTATGTTTTCTTGCGTCCACACTTTTATAATTCTGTTGTGATTGTGTTTTTTGTGTTTCTTTTTGTGTTTGAGCCAAGCAAAGCCTTTATGACTAGTCTTGGTAATGGTTGTTTGATCCTGCTGGAAAAAGACAAAAACTTTTCACTCACGAGATGATTTTTCATTTTTATTCAGAAAGAGATTTTGAGTTGATTCTTTTTTATGCTGATTTATATGCCTTTTCCCTAGGCCTTCGTAATTTTTCAGATGTTTTGAGGTACGAGAAGTATACAAAGTATACAGATTGCTACAGACTGGTGTTTTTTTGACAGATTCTGTTTTTGTTGAGTTGGTTGCTTGTTTTGATGAAACTATGGTTAGTATCGGGGGGCACTAGCCATGGGAAAGTGAGGATACAGTAGCCCATCATCAATATAGATAGAATTCAAGTTTGCTACAGTACCAAAAGAAGTGGTAGTTTGTTTTCTTGTACTAATGTCATCACAAGTTTCTGTTTAAGTTTTGTGTTGTGAAGTTTCCAAGTTTTGGGTGATGTTCTCATGGACAAAGAGATAAGGAGTGGAAAGAGCTCAAGCTTGGGGATGACCAAGGCACCACAAGCCAAATTCAAGGACACCAAAAAGCCTAAGCTTGGGGATGCCCCGGGAAGGCATCCGCTCTTTCGTCTTCAATCCATCGGTAAAATTACTTGGAGCTATATTTTTATTCACCACATGATATGTGTTTTGCTTGGAGCGTCTTGTATCATAGGAGTATTTTCTTTTTGTTGTGTCACAATCATCCTTTCTGCACACCTTTTTGAGAGAGAGAGAGAGACATGCACTCATCGTGATTTTGCTAGAATGCTCATAGTGCTTCACTTATATCTTTTGAGCTAGATACTTTTGCTCTAGTGCTTCACTTATATCTTTTGAGCTAGATACTTTTGCTCTAGTGCTTCACTTAAATGTTTTGAGCTAGATACTTTTGCTCTAGTGCTTCACTTATATCTTTTGAGCTAGATACTTTTGCTCTAGTGCTTCACTTATATCTTTTGAGCTAGACACTTTTGCTCTTGTGCTTCACTTATATCTTTAGAGCACGGCGGTGCGTGATTTGGTAGTTGGCTTATGCTATGGAAGTAGTCCCATGTGCTAGGTACCTGATACGTCTCCAACGTATCTGTCTTGTCAACCTTTGGATGTTTTGCATGCCTTTTATTTAATTTTTGGGACTAACTTATTAATCCAGTGCTAAGTGCCAGTTCCTGTTTTTTCCATGTTTTTGACCCCTTTCAGAGGAGAATTTTGAACGGAGTCCAAACGGAATAAAACTTCCGAAAAGATGTTTTCCGGAACGGAAAAAGATCGGGAGACTTGAGAACCAAGGCAGGGGGTCCTCAGGGACCCCACAAGCCCTCATGGCGCGGCCAGGGGGGCCCGCGTCGTTCAGGCTTGTGGGCTCCCTGGGCCACGTCTGCCCTAGGGTTTGCGCCTATATATCCCCAAAAATTCCACAAAAAATCAGGGGAACATCGTAATCACTTTTCCGCCGCCGCAAGCTTTTGTCTCCGCAAGATCCCATCTAGGGCGCTTTCTGGTGCCCTGTCGGAGGGGGGATTCGGACACGAAAGGCTTCTCCATCAACACCATGACCTCTCCGATGATGCGTGAGTAGTTCACCATAGACCTACGGGTCCATAGCTAGTAACTAGATGGCTTCTTATCTCTCTTGGATCTTCAATACAAAGTTATCCATGATCTTCATGGAGATCTATCCGGTGTAATCGGTGTGTTTGTCGAGATCCGATGAATTGTGGATTTATGATCAGATTATCTATGAACCTTATTTGAGTTTCTTATGATCTCTCTTATGCATGATTTCATATCCTTGTAATTCTCTTCGAGTTGTGGGTTTTGTTTGGCTAACTAGATCTATGATTCTTGCAATGGGAGAAGTGCTTGGTTTTGGGTTCATACCATGTGGTGACCTCATCCAGTGACAGAAGGGGTAGCGAGGCACGTATCGTGTTGTTGCCATCAAGGGTAAAAAGATGGGGTTTTCATCATTGGTTTGAGATTATCCCTCTACATCATGTCATCTTGCTTAAAGCGTTACTCTGTTTGTCATGAACTCAATACACTAGATGCATGCTGGATAGCGGTTGATGTGTGGAGTAATAGTAGTAGATGCAGAAAGTATTGGTCTACTTGTCCCGGGCGTGATGCATATATGCTAGATCATTCCCTTAGATATCGTCATGACTTTGCGCGGTTCTCTCAATTGATCGACAGTTATTTGTTCACCCACCGTGATATTTGCTATTATGAGAGAAGCCTCTAGTGAACACTATGGCCCCGAGGGTCTACTCCACACCATATTTTCAGCCTTACACTTTTTACTTCGTTGCACTTTCCGCCTTCAGATCTCACTTTTGCAAACAATCTTGAAGGGATTGACAACCCCTTTGAAGCGTTGGGTGCAAGCTTGTTTGTTTTTGCGCAGGTACTTTGGACTTGACGAGGCTCTCCTTCTGGATTGTTACCTTGGTTCTCAAACTGAGGGAAATACTTACTGCTCCTGTGCCGCATCACCCTTTCCTCTTCAAGGGAAAAACCAACGCAAATCAGAGAAGTAACAAGAAGAATTCCTACGCGCCAGGGAAGGACTTTTGTTGCCGCAGCAGTACCCAAAGAGGATGCAAAAACCTCCATCTTCATGTGCATTGAGTAGAAAGAGAAGTTTCGATTCCTCTCAATTAGTTTTGAGATATGGATTCGTTAATATTGAGAGTTATGTTAGTAGGGTGTTGTGAATCTAGAGATACTTGTGTTGGAGTTATTGGTTTCCGTAGCATGCACGTATGGTGAACCGCTATTTAGGAAGTCGGAGCATAATTGATCTATTGATTGTCATCCTTTGTGTTGAGGTCGGGATCGCGCGATGGTTCACACCTACCAACCCTTCCCCTCGGAGTATGCGTTTAGCACTTTGTTTTGATTACTAATAAAAACTTTTGCAACAAGTATGTGAGTTCTTCATGACTAATGTGAGTCCATGGTATAGATGCACTTCCACCTTCCACCATTGCTAGCCTCTCTAGTGCCGCGCAATTCTCGCCGGTGCACAAACCCACCAAATTCCTTCCTCAAAACAGCCACCATACCTACCTACTATGGCATTTTCATAGCCATTCCGAGATATATTGCCATGCAACTCCCACCGTTCCGTCTCATGACTTGCGCCGTCACTCTCGTATTGCCATTGCATGATCATAAGATAGCTAGCGAGATGTTTTCAACGTCATACACTATGCTAGATCGTTGCACATCCCGGTACACTACCGGAGGCATTTCCTATGGAGTCATCATCATTGCGATCTTCGAGCTGTGAGTAAATAAAAGTGTGATGATCATCATTATTAGAGCATTGTCCCATGTGAGGAAAAAAAGAGAGACCAAAGAGCCCAAAAACAAAAAAAAGAAAAGAAAAGAAAAAAAGAGGCCTAAAAGCCCAAATAAAAAAAAAGAAAAGAGAGAAAAAGAGAGAAGGGACAATGCTACTATCTTTTTCCACACTTGTGCTTCTTGATAGCACCATGTTCTTCATGATTGAGAGCTTCTTGCCTTGTCACTACCATATGCTAGTGGGAATCTTCATTATATAACTTGGCTTGTATATTCCAGTGATGGGCTTCCTCAAAATTGCCCTAGGTCTTCGTGAGCAAGCAAGTTGGATGCACACCCACTAGTTTTCCTTTTGAGCTTTCATATACTTATAGCTCTAGTGCATCTCTTGTATGGCAATCCCTACTCATTCACATTGATATCTATTAATGGGCATCTCCATAGCCTATTGATACGCCGAGTCAATGTGACCATCTCCTCCTTTTTTGTCTCAAAACCACCACCACACTCTATTCCACCTATAGTGCTATATCCATGGCTCGCTCTCATGTATTGCGTGATAGTTATAAAAAGTTTGAGAAAGTAAGAGTGCGAAAATAATTACTTGGACAATTCCGGGGTTGTGCATGATTTACATTAGTTGTGTGAGGATGATGGAGCATAGCCACACTATATGATTTTGTAGGGATAACTTCCTTTGGCCTTGTTGTTTTGAAAGTTCATGATTACTTTGCTAGTTTTCTTGAAGTATTACCATTTTCATGTCAATAGCAAACTATTGTTTTGAATCTTACGGATCTGAACATTCATGTCACGTGAAAGAAGTTACAAAGGACAACTATGCTAGGTAGCATTCCACATCAAAAATTCATTCTTTATCACTTCCCTACTCGAGGACGAGCAGGAGTTAAGCTTGGGGATGCTTGATTCGTCTCCAACGTATCTATAATTTTTGATGCTTTCATGCTATTATCTTATCAAACTTTGGATGTTTTGCATTCCTTTTATTTATTTTTTGGGACTAACGTATTAATTAACTCAGTGCCAAGTGCCAGTTCCTGTTTTCCATGTTTTTGACCCCTTTCATTGGAGATTTTGAAACGGAGTCCAAACGGAAGAAAATCCCCGAAAAGATTTTTTTTGGAACGGAAGAAGATCGGACAACTCGGGAGCCAAGCCAAAGGAGCTCCAGGGGCCCTACAAGCCCCCACCCCGCGGCCAGGGGGGCCGCGCCATCCAGGCTTGTGGGCCTGATGACCCACAAGTATAGGGGATCAATCGTAGTCCTTTCGATAAGTAAGAGTGCCGCACCCAACGAGGAGCAGAAGGCTGTGATAAACGGATTTCAACAAGGTAATAACTGCAAGCACTGAAAGTTGCGGTTTGTAGCAGGGCGGAAAGTACAACGGTGCAGCAAGTGGCCCAATCCCGTTTGTAGCAAGGGACAAGCCTGAACAAAGTCTTATAGGAGGAAAAACGTTCCCGAGGACACACGGGAATTTCTGTCATGCTAGTTTCATCATGTTCATATGATTCGCGTTCGTTACTTTGGTAGTTTGATATGTGGGTGGACCGGCGCTTGGTTACTTCCCTTACTTGGACAAGCATCCCACTTATTATTAACATCTCTCGCAAGCATCTGCAACTACAAAAGAAGAATTAAGACAAAGTCTAACCATAGCATTAAACTAGTGGATCCAAATCAGCCCCTCACGAAGCAACGCATAGACTGGGGTTTAAGCTTCTGTCATTCCAGCAACCCATCATCTACTTACTACTTCCCAATGCCTTCCTCTAGGCCCAAATATGGTGAAGTGTTATGTAGTCGACGTTCACATAACACCACTAGAGGAGAAACAACATACAACATATCAAAATACCGAACGAATATCAAATTCATATGACTATTATTAACATGACTTATCCCATGTCCTCAGGAACAAAAGTAACTACTCAAAAAGCATAATCATAATCACGATCAGAGGTGTAATGAATAGAATCATGGATCTGAACATAAACTCTTCCACCAAGTAATCCAACTAGCATCAACTACAAAGATTAATCAACACTACTAGCAACCTTACCAGTACCAACCGGAGTTGCGAGACGAAGATTGGTTACAAGAGATGAACTAGGGATTGGAGAGGAGATGGTGCTGATGAATATGTTGATGAAGATGCCTCCCCTCCGACGAGAGGAGTGTTGGTGACGACGATGGCGACGATTTCTCCCTCCGGGAGGGAAGTTTCCCCGGCAGGATCGTCCTGCCGGAGCTCTAGATTGGATCTGCTCAAGTTCCGCCTCGTGGCGGTGGCGAAACCAGGAAAAAGCTCCCGATTGATATTTTCCAGACCAAAACCCTTCATATAGAAAAAGAGGGGGGCTAGTGGGCCGTCAGGCAGCCCACAAGCTTGCCCTGCGCCACCAGCGGGGTGGTGGCGGAGTGGGGGCTTGTGGAGCCCTGGTGGCCCCCTCCGGTAGTTCTTTCACCCAGTATTTTTTATATAATCCAGAAAAAATCCACGTAACTTTTCAGGGATTTGGAGATGTGCAGAATAGTGGACTAGGATTTGCTCCTTTTCCAGTCCAGAATTCCAGCTGCCTGAATTCTCCCTGTTCAAATAAACCTTGCAAAATAAGAGAGAAAAGGCATAAATATGGTACCACAAGTAATATAACAGCCCAAAAAGCAATAAATATCAACATGAAAGCATGATGCAAAATGGACGTATCAACTCCCCCAAGCTTAGACCTCGCTTGTCCTCAAGCGAAAACCAAGTTCCATAAACATGTCCACATGTTTGGGGACGAAGGTGTCGATAAAACATAATACGGACATGAGGGCATCATGATCACACATAGAACAACAATACATCATAAAGATTCTTATGGGAAAGTAACAATTCCTTCACAAAGCAAAGCATGAAGCAAAAACCTTACCGAGAAGTAACCAACAATAGTCCATAGTCATTGAAGCAATTGCAATTTATCACAAGATCAGAAAGAGTCAAATAATAGCTTGTAAGGCAAACCCATATACTCAATCATCTCTTTTGTTTTCCACGATTGTTACAACTCACGTGGTACTCATGGTGTCAAAGTTTCAGCTGGACACAGAGGAAGATAGGGGCTTATGGTTTTGCCTCCCAACCATTTACCTCAAGGGTAAAGTCAACAACAATAAAGCATAAGTACTCAACTCCAAGTTGATATATGAATATAGATCGTTCCCAAGCATGTGACGGTAGCCAAGACAAAGGAAAAAAGGGAATTGGTGAAGATCACCATGACTCTTACAAGGGTAAAAAGTAAAGGTACAAGATAGGCCCTTCGTAGAGGGAAGCAGAGGTTGTCATGCGCTTTTGAGGTTTGAATGCGTGTCCTCTTAGTGCGGAGGAACGTCACTTTATATTGCCTCCTGTGATAAAGAACTTTATTATGCAGTCTGTCGCTTTTATGTCTTCCTCATCACAGGTTCGTACAAATTTTATTTTCCACACACTAATAGATCATACATATTAGAGAGCAATTTTTATTGCTTGCACTGATGACAACTTACTTGAAGGATCTTATTCAATCCATAGGTAGGTATGGTCGACTCTCATGGCAAAACTGGGTTGGAGGTTCATGGATGCACAAGTAGTATCTCTACTTTGTGCGGGAGTTTTGGCTAATATGAGGTGGAAGCAATCGTCACATGCTAAGGGATCTCTAATCATATAACATTGTTTGGAACGAAGCAAACACAATTCATTATGTGGTCTTCCTTGTCCAACATCTACTCCTAGGCATGTAATAGTTTGGTGAGTGCTCACAATTGTAAAAAGTATCTAAGATGATGTATTTATATGTGAACCTCTCTTTCCTTATTACTTCTTATTAATTGCAACAATGACTGAGGTCTATGTTGATTTATTCTCAACAAGTTTCAATCATCATACGTGTCATATGTGAAGTTATCACTTTCCATAAGATCGTCTCATGATCTTTCATGCTATCGTTCTTTTCATACTTTTGATCATGGCACAAAGCAAAGCCCTTGACTAAGACACTCTTTATTATATAGCTCGTAAGCTCGAATACATCGGGGGATAGACAAAAGCAAAAGACTTAAACTAAAAACTAAAGACTTATTCCTCTAAAAGAAGAAATAAAAACTGAAAAGGAAAGAACTAAAACAAAGGTAAAAGCAAAAGATATAAAGGTGATACGATACCAGGGCAGCTCCCCCAAGCTTGGCAGAAGCCAAGGGGATTGCCCATACCAATGCTTAGTTGTCTTCCTTTGGTGGTGGTGGTGTTGTTGTCGCCTTTGATTCCAAGAGAGCTATCAATCTTTGATTTATACCTTTGAGATCTGTGACATGGTTTTCCAGCAAAACAACTTCACGAGAAAGAGAAATATTGCGAGCACGAGTTGTTTCGCAAAACCTCAAGAGTTCAATCAAGGATGGAGACAACACGTGGAGGAAGGGTTGGAGAAAATCTACTCCTTCAATGTCTTCAATGTTGAACATAGGTTGAACTTCCTCCCTAGCTTGTGTTTTCTCCTTAGCTTGGTCCCTGGCTTCCGTGACTTCTACTCTTTTCAGATCAGCATCTACTTCCTCATGAACTTGATGAAGATCATTCTCCCCAACAGATTCCTGAGACATCTTTGCTCTAAATCTGCGGCAGACAACAAGCTCAAAACGAAAACAGAGGAAAACTACGCGATACGGAGATCAAAACCTTCGGGCGACTATATATTGATTTTTTTTCTGGGCCAGAAGGAGTCCTCCGCAAGAAAACGGAGTCCGGGAGGCACACGAGGTGCCCGCAAGCTTGCCCTCCGCCACCAGGGGGTAGGGGGCGGTGGTAGGGCTTGTGGCCGCCTCGTTTGCTCTCCGGACTGCTTTTTATTTTTCTAATTTTCCAAAAATTCCAAAACGGAAGAAATTTCCTATTGGAAAAGTATCGGAGTCCAGTTTCTTGCCGAAACAGATACATCTTCGTTTTCAAGGTCTGAAACAGGCTGATAAACATCCCTTATGTACTCCTCTGGAGTTATGACATTGATGATATTGGTCTCAACATTTATGGGAGTACCAGGGATGTAATGCTTGATTCTTTGCCCATTTACCACTCTAGGCCGTTTATTGATTTTGATGGCACCGGAACGATATACTTCCTCGATAACATAGGGACCTTCCCATTTAGAGAAAACCTTGCCTGCAAAGAATCTCAAACGAGAATTGTATAGCAAGACATAATCACCTACATTGAACTCTCATTTCTGTATTCATTTGTCGTGCCATCTCTTAACCTTTTCCTTGAACAACCTGGCATTCTCGTATGCCTGGGCTCTCCATTCATCTAACGAGCTGATATCAAACGACCGCTTCTCACCAGCAAGTTTGAAATCAAAGTTGAGCTCTTTGATTGCCCAATAAGCTTTGTGTTCCAGCTCAAGAGGTAAATGACAGGCCTTACCGTAAACCATTTTATACGGTGACATGCCCATGGGATTCTTATAAGCAGTCCTATAAGCCCATAGTGCATCGTCAAGTTTGCTAGACCAGTTCTTTCGAGATCTATTGACGGTCTTTTGTAGGATCAACTTGATCTCCCTATTACTCAACTCCACTTGACCACTAGACTGAGGATGATAAGGAGATGCAACTCTATGGTTGACATCATACTTAGCTAGCATCTTGCGGAAAACACCATGAATGAAGTGTGAACCACCATCAGTCATCAAGTATCTAGGGACTCCAAATCTTGGGAATATGACTTCTTTAAGCATCTTAATAGAGGTGTGGTGATCAGCATTTTTAGTGGGGATAGCTTCTACCCACTTAGTAACGTAATCCACAGCAATTAAGATGTGAGTGTACCCATTGGAACTCGGGAAGGGTCCCATATAATTAAAGCCCCAGACATCAGATGGTTCAATGACAAGTGAATAGTTCATAGGCATCTATTGACGCTTACTGATGTTCCCTACCCTTTGGCATTTGTCACAAGACAAGACAAACTTACGAGCATCCTTGAAGAGAGTGGGCCAATAGAAACCTGATTGCAATACCTTCTGGGCAGTTCTATCTCCAACATGGTGTCCTCCATAGGCTTCGGAATGACACTTCTGCAGGATCTATCCCTGTTCATGTTCAGGCACACAACGTCTAATAACACCATCTACTCCTTCCTTATAAAGGTGAGGATCATCCCAAAAGCAGTGTCTCAAATCAAAGAAGAATTTCTTGTTTTGTTGATAGGTGAAACTGGGTGGTATGTATTTGGCTATGATATAGTTTGCATAATCGGCATACCACGGTGCACTAAGTGAAGTGCGGATGACATTTAATTGCTAATCAGGAAAGTTGTCATCAATAGGGAGTGGGTCATCAAGGACATTCTCTAGCCTAGACAAGTTATCTGCTACAGGGTTATCAGCACCCTTTCGGTCAACGACGTGCAAATCAAATTCCTGTAGCAGGAGAACCCATCTGATCAGCGTAGGCTTAGCGTCCTTCTTCTCCATGAGGTACTTAATAGCAGCATGATCAAAGTGAATAGTGACTTTGGAGTCAACTATGTAAGATCTAAACTTTTCACATGCAAACACGACTGCTAAAAATTCCTTCTCCGCAGTGGCATAGTTTCTTTGGGCACTGTCTAGAGTTTTACTAGCGTAGTGAATGACATTCAACTTCTTGTCAACTCTTTGTCCTAGAACAGCACCAACAACATAATCACTAGCGTCACACATGATTTCAAAGGGCAAGTTCCAGTCAGGTGGTTGAACAATAGGTGTGGTTATCAAAGCCTTCTTAAGTATTTCAAAGGCTTCCTCACAATCCTCATCTAAAACAAAAGGAACATCCTTCTGCAAGAGGTTGGTAAGAGGCCTAGAAATCTTAGAGAAGTCTTTAATGAACCTTCTCTAGAAACCAACATGACCTAGGAAACTTCGTATACCTCTGATATCTATGGGGCAAGGCATTTTCTCAATTGCATCAACCTTAGCCTTATCAACTTCAATGCCTCTTTGAGAGATTTTGTGTCCTAAGACGATACCTTCATTAACCATAAAGTGGCACTTCTCCCAATTCAAGACGAGGTTGGTTTCTTCGCATCTGTGTAAGACTCGATCAAGGTTGCTGAGGCAATCATCAAAGGAAGACCCGTAAACGGAGAAGTCATCCATGAAAACCTCGACAATCTTTTCACAAAAGTCAGAGAATATAGCCATCATACATCTTTGGAAGGTGGCAGGTGCATTACATAAGCCAAAAGGCATACGTCTATAGGCAAAGGTACCGAAAGGGCAGGTGAAAGTGGTTTTCTCCTGATCACATTGTGCAACAGGTATTTGCGAGAAACCTGAATAACCGTCTAGAAAGCAGAAGTGTGTGTGTTTTGATAGCCTTTCTAGCATTTGGTCGATGAACGGCAAAGGATAATGATCTTTCCTGGTTGCCTTGTTCAGTTTCCGGAAGTCTATCACCATTCTGTAGCCGGTAATAATCCTTTGTGGGATTAGTTCATCTTTATCATTAGGAACGACGGTGATACCTCCCTTCTTAGGTACGCAATGTACTGGACTTACCCAATCACTATGAGCAATAGGATAAATGATTCCTGCTTCCAGAAGCTTTAATATTTCTTTTCTAACGACCTCTTTCATCTTAGGATTTAATCTCCTTTGATGATCAACAACTGGTTTAAAGTCAGGATCGGTTTTAATCTTGTGCTGACATAGAGTAGGACTAATACCCTTGAGATCATCAAGAGTATATCCAATAGCAGCACTGTGCTTCCTCAGAGTTTTTAGTAACTTCTTCTCTTCGTGTTCTAAGAGGAGAGCACTAATAATGACAGGATATATCTCCTTCTCGTCAAGATAGGCATACTTAAGAGTATCAGGCAACTGTTTAAGCTCGAACACAGGATCACCCTTTGGTGGGGGAGGATCCCCAAGCAGTTCAACAGGCACATTATTCTTGAGAATAGGATATTGTTCTAACACAATTTTATCTATCTCATCTCTTTCCTCCATATGCATATCATTTTCATGCTCAAGCAGATATTGCTCTAAAGGATCCGTAGGAGGTACGGCAATAGAGGCAAGAGAAATGATTTCATCCCTACCAGACGACTCTCTTTCATGGGTTTGTCTTCCAAACTTGGAGAAGTTAAATTCATGAGACACACCCTCGAAACTTACTGTGATAGTCTGCTTAATGCAATCAATGTGAGCATTGACAGTGTTGAGAAAGGGTCTACCGAATATGATGGGACAAAAGCTATCTTGTGTAGTACCAAGGACGAGGAAATCAGTAGGATACTTCATCTTACTACACAGGACTTCTACGTCTCTCACAATTCCCAGAGGGCAGATAGTGTCTCTATTAGCTAGCGTAATAGTGACATCAATGGGTTCTAACTCAGCAGGTGCAATCTCATATTTGATTTCATCATATAGAGAACGGGGTATTGCACTAACACTAGCTCCCATATCACATAAACCATGGTAACAGTGATCTACTATCTTAACAGAAACAACGGGCAGGCCAACTACAGGTCCGTGTTTGTCTTTCACGTGAGGTTTAGCAATTCTAGCGGAGTCCTCATAGAATTTGATAACATGCCCATCTATGTCTTCGGCTAAGAGATCTTTGATAATAGCAACACTAGGTTCAACTCTAATCTCCTCAGGGGGTGCAAGTGATCTAATGTAACCCCTACGTATCACAGTTGGAGCTTTAGAATAATCCTTTATCCTAGCAGGGTATGGTGGTTTCTCAGTGTAAGCACAAGGAACAACATGATCACTAAAAGCAATGACTTTCTCCTAAACTAGATTGGTTTTGGCTATGTTGCTTTCTACGGGAGGATGATATTTAAACCACTTCTCTTTGGGAAGATCAACATGAGGAGCAAAAGATTCACATAGAGAAGCTACTATCTCAGAGTCAAGTCCATACTTAGCGCTAAAATCTCTAGAAGTGTTTGTCTCAACAAAAGACTTAACGCAATCAAACTGGAAATTCGTACCTGACTCCTTACCTTCCTCGAGCTCCCAATCTTAAGAGTTGCGTTTGATTCTCTCCAATAAATTCCACTTGTGATCAATATCCTTCTTCATAAAAGAACCGGCACAAGAAGTGCCAAGCATGGTACGATCTTCATGAGAAAGCCGAGCATAAAAGTTTTGAGTGATGATTTCTCTCGAGAGCTCATGATTGGGGCATGAATATAGCATTGATTTAAGCCTCCCCCAAGCTTGAGCTATGCTTTCCCTGTCACGAGGCCAAAAGTTATAAATAAAGTTCCGATCACGATGTACCAAATGCATAGGATATAACTTTTGATGAAATTCCAATTTCAACCGATTGTAGCCCCATGATCGAGTATCATCACATAGCCTATACCATGTCAACGCCTTATACTTCAAAGATAAAGGAAATACTTTCTTCTTTACCTCATCCTCGGGAAAACCTGCAAGCTTAAATAAACCACAAACTTCATCTACATAGATTAGATACAAGTCTGGATGTGAAGATCCATCTCCTGTGAAAGGATTAGCCAGCAGTTTCTCAAGCATACCTGAAGGAATTTCAAAAAAGATATTTTCAGTAGGTACCTCAGGTTGAGGAGCAACTCCTCGTGCTTCCGTTCGTGGTGAAGATACCCCGAACAAACTCCTCAAAGGACAGTTTCCATAGTGACAAGTGACAATAAATTTCAGCACAGTATATAAATGTTTCCTTACCAATTTCCACTTACCAAAGGCGCTTCACTCCCCGGCAACAGCGCCAGAAAAGAGTCTTGATGACCCACAAGTATATGGGATCAATCGTATTCCTTTCAATAAGTAAGAGTGTCGAACCCAACAAGGAGCAGAAGGCTCTGATAAACGGATTTCAGCAAGGTAATAACTGCAAGTACTGAAAGTAGCGGTAACAAGTGATTGTGTAGCGAGGTGAAACGTAGCAAGCAAAGAGTAACAAGTAACAAGTAGTAGAAACGGTGCAGCAAGTGGCCCAATCCCTTTTGTAGCAAGGGACAAGCCTGAACAAAGTCTTATAGGAGGAAAAAACGCTCCCGAGGACACACGGGAATTTCTGTCATGCTAGTTTAATCATGTTCATATGATTCACGTTCGTTACTTTGGTAGTTTGATATGTGGATGGGCCGGCGCTTGGGTACTGTACTTACTTGGACAAGCATCCCACTTATGATTAACCTCTCTCGCAAGCATCCGCAACTATAAAAGAAGAATTAAGACAAAGTCTAACCATAGCATTAAACTAGTGGATCCAAATCAGCCCCTCACGAAGCAACGCATAGACTGGGGTTTAAGCTTCTGTCACTCCAGCAACCCATCATCTACTTACTACTTCCCAATTCCTTCCTCTAGGCCCAAATATGATGAAGTGTTATGTAGTCGATGTTCACATAACACAACTAGAGGAGAAACAACATACAACATATCAAAATACCGAAGAAATATCAAATTCAGATGACTATTATTAACATGACTTATCCCATGTCCTCAGGAACAAAAGTAACTACTCACAAAGCATAATCATAATCATGATCAGAGGTGTAATGAATAGCATCAAGGATCTGAACATAAACTCTTCCACCAAGTAATCCAACTAGCATCAACTACAAAGAGTAATCAACACTACTAGCAACCTTACAAGTACCAATCGGAGTTGCGGGACGAAGATTGGTTACAAGAGATGAACTAGGGATTGGAGAGGAGATGGTGCTGATGAAGATGTTGATGAAGATGCCTCCCCTCCGACGAGAGGAGTGTTGGTGATGACGATGGCGACGATTTCCCCCTCCGGGAGGGAAATTTCCCCGGAAGGATCGTCCTGCCGGAGCTCTAGATTGGATCTGCTCAAGTTCCGCCTCGTGGCGGTGGCGAAACCACGAAAAAGCTCCCGATTGATTTTTTTTCCAGACCAAAACCCTTCATATAGCAAAAGAGGGGGGCTAGTGGGCCGTCAGGTAGCCCACAAGCTTGCCCTGCGCCACCAGGGGGGTGGTGGCGGAGTGGGGGCTTGTGGAGCCCTAGTGCCCCCCCTCCGGTAGTTCTTTCGCCCAGTATTTTTTATATAATCCAGAAAAAATCCACGTAAATTTTCAGGGCATTTGGAGATGTGCAGAATAGTGGACTAGGATTTGCTCCTTTTCCAGTCCAGAATTCCAGCTGCCTGATTCTCCCTCTTCAAATAAATCTTGCAAAATAAGAGAGAAAAGGCATAAATATGGTACCACAAGTAATATAACAGCGCAAAAAGCAATAAATATCAACATGAAAGCATGATGCAAAATGGACGTATCAGGGCCCTCTGGAGGTCCCCTGACCTAGATCTTTCGCCTATACAATCCCATAGATTCGAGAAAAATCAGGAGATCATCGCAATCACTTTTCCGCCGCCGCAAGCTTTTGTCTCCGCAAGATCCCATCTGGGGCTCGTCCTGGTGCCCTGCCGGAGGGAGGATTCGGACACGGAGGGCTTCTCCATCAACACCATGACCTCTTCGATGATGCGTGAGTAGTTCACCATAGACCTACGGGTCCATAGCTAGTAACTAGACGGCTTCTTCTCTCTCTTGGATCTTCAATACAAAGTTCTCCGTGACTTCATGGAGATCTATCCGATGTAATCTTATTTTGCGGTGTGTTTGTCGAGATCCGATGAATTGTGGATTTATGATCAGATTGTCTATGAATCTTATTGGAGTTTCTTCTGATCTCTCTTATGCATGATTTCATATCCTTGTAATTCTCTTCGAGTTGTGGGTTTTGTCTGGCCAACTAGATCTATGATTCTTGCAATGGTAGAAGTGCTTGGTTTTGGGTTCATACCGTGCAGTGACCACACCCAGTGACAGAAGGGGTAGCGAGGCACACATCGTGCTGTTGCCATCAAGGGTAAAAAGATGGGGTTTTCATCATTGGTTTGAGATTATCCCTCTACATCATGTCATCTTGCTTAAAGCGTTACTCTGTTCGTCATGAACTCAATACACTAGATGCATGCTGGATAGCGGTCGATGTGTGGAGTAATAGTAGTAGATGCAGAAAGTATTGGTCTACTTGTCTCGGACGTGATGCCTATATTTATGATCATTGCCTTAGATATCCTCATGACTTTGCGCGGTTCTATCAATTGCTCGACAGTAATTTGTTCACCCACCATAATACTTGCTATTTTGAGAGAAGCCTCTAGTGAACACTATGGCCCCCAGGGTCTACTCCACACCGTATTTTTAGCCTTACACTTTTTACTTCGTTGCACTTTCCGCCTTCAGATCTCACTTTGCAAACAATCTTGAAGGGATTGACAACCCATTTGAAGCGTTGGGTGCAAGCTTGTTTGTGTTTGCCCAGGTACTCTGGACTTTACGAGACCCTCCTTCTGGATCGATACCTTGGTTCTCAAACTGAGGGAAATACTTACTGCTCCTGTGCTGCATCACCCTTTTCTCTTCAAGGGAAGAACCAACGCAAGCCCAGCCTCTGTCAACGTGTCAACTTCTGGCGCTGTTGTCTGTGGGATAGCATATCTCTACTTAGTGCGGAAGTTTTGGCTGATATGAGGTGGAAGCAAGCGTCACATTCTAAGGGATCTCTAGTCATACAACATTGTTCGGAACCAAGCAACCATAATTCATTATGTTGTCTTCCTTGTCCAACATCTACTTCTAAGCATGTAATAGTTTAATGAGTGTTCACAATCATAGATGGTGCCCAAGATGATATATTTATATGTGAACCTATCCTTCTTTATTACTTCCTATTAATTGCAACAATGACCAAGGTCTACGTTTTTCCACCCGCAACAGGTTTCAATCGACATTCTTTTTATATGTGTATCCATCACTTCCCATAAGATCAATACATGATCTTTCATGCTTTTGTTCTTTTATCATTCTTTTCTTTAGATCATGGCATGAGGCAAGGCCCTTAACTAAAGCACTCTTTATTATATGACTCATGAGCTCGATTACATCGGGGGTAACACAAAGCAAAACTCAAGCCTAGGACATACTAAGAGTTTTATTCTACTAGAAAAAGATAAAACCAAAAAGGATCGAACTAAGAAAAAGGTAAAAGCAAAAGATGTGATGGTGATACGATACCGGGGCAACTCCCCCATGCTTGGCACAAGCCAAGGGGATTTCCCATACCCCTGCTCAGTTGTCTTCCTTCGAAGGTGATGGTGGTGGAGTTGTCCTGTCTTTTGATTCCAAGAGGGCCATCAATCTTTGATTTATACCTTGGAGCTCTGTGATATGTTTCTCCAGCAAAACAACTTCACGGGTGAGATAAGTATTACGAACACGAGTTATTTCACATAACCTCAAGAGTTCGATCAAGGAAGGAGGTAAAAGGTGAAGGTAGGGTTGAAGAAAATCCTCTTCCTCAGCTTCTTCCTTGTTGAGAACAAACTGCCCTTCGTCCAACGCCGGATTCTCCTGCTTAGTTTTGGCCTTAGTTTCTTCAAGCAGCCTTTCCTAGGCCTCCATGACCTCCATTCTTTTCAGATCAGCATTTACTTCTTCATAGACCTAAGGGAGATCGTTCTCCTCGACAGATTCCTGAGACGACATCCTTGCCCTAAATCTGCGGCAGAAACAGACCCGAAACGAAAACAGAGGATATTTGCGTGATACGAGGGTCAGACCTTCCGGGAGAATATATAATGAATTTTTCCCGACCAAAAGGAGTACTCCGCAAGAAAACGGAGTCCGGGAGGCACACGAGGTGCCCACAAGCCACCCAAGCCCGACCAGGGGGTAGGTTGGGCCTCGCAGGCTTGTCGCCTCCTCGTGCGCTTTCCGGACTACTTTAATTTTTTCTATTTTTCTAAAAATTCCAAAACGTAGAAAAATTTCTACTGGAAAAGTTTTGGAGTCGGTTTACTTACCGAATCACATACCTCTTCGTTTTCGGAGTCTGAAACAGGCTGATAAAAATCCCTTATGTACTCCTCCAGAGTTATGGTATTAATAATATTGCTTTCAACGTTTACGGGAGTACCTGAGATATAATGCTTGATTTTTTTCCCATTTACAACTCTCGGAAAATTACCTTCCGTGTTGTTGATCTTGATGGCACCGGAACGATATACTTCCTCAACAATGTGAGGACCTTCCCATTTAGAGAGAAGCTTGCCTCCAAAAAATCTTAAACGAGAATTATATAGCAAGACATAATCACCTACATTGAACTCACGTTTCTGTATCCTTTTATCATGCCACCTCTTAACTTTTTCTTTGAACAACTTGGCATTTTCATATGCCTGAGTTCTCCATTCATCAAGTGAGCTAATGCTAAATAACCTCTTCTCACCAGCAAGTTTGAAATCAAAGTTGAGCTCTTTGATTGCCCAATAAGCCTTATGCTCTAGCTCAAGAGGTAAATGACATGCTTTACCGTAAACCATTTTGTACGGAGACATGCCAATGGGATTCTTATAAACAATTCTATAAGCCCACAGTGCATCATCAAGCTTCTTAGACCAATTCTTTCTAGACCTATTAACAGTCTTTTGCAAAATTAGTTTAATCTCTCTATTACTTAGCTCTACTTGACCACTAGACTGAGGATGATAGGGCGATGCAATTCTATTGTTGACATCATACTTAGCAAGCGTTTTACGGAAAGCACCATGAATGAAATGTGAACCACCATCAGTCATTAGATATCTAGGGACTCCAAATCTAGGGAAAATAACTTCTTTAAGCATCCTGATAGAGGTGTTGTGATCAGCACTACTAGTTGGGATAGCTTCTACCCACTTAGTAACGTAATCAACAACAACTAGGATATGAGTATACCCGTTGGATTTTGGAAAAGGTCCCATATAATCAAAACCCCAAACATCAAATGGTTCAATGACAAGTGAATAATTCATAGGCATTTCCTCACGTTTACTGATATTACCTATTCTTTGACATTCATCACAAGACAAGACAAACTTACGGGCATCCTTGAAGAGAGTGGGCCAATGGAAACCTGATTGCAATACCTTGTGTGCAGTTCTATCTCCCGCATGGTGTCCTCCGTAAGCCTCGGAGTGACACTTCTGTAGGATCTGTCCCTGTTCATGCTCAGTTACACAATGTCTAATAACACCATCTACTCCTTCTTTATAAAGGTGAGGATCATCCCAAAAGTAATGTCTTAAATCAAAGAAGAATTTCTTCTTTTGCTGGTATGTGAAACTAGGTGGTATATATTTAGCAACAATATAATTTGCATAATCAGCATACCACGGTGTACTACGTGAATCATTGATGACATTCAATTGCTCATCAGGAAAGCTATCATCAATAGCTTGTTGGTCATCAAGAACATTCTCCAACCTAGACAAGTTATCTCCTACGGGGTTCTCAGCACCCTTCCTATCGACAACATGCAAATCAAATTCTTTTAGCAAGAGAACCCATCTGATAAGTCTAGGTTTAGCATCTTTCTTTTCCATAAGATACTTAATAGCAGCATGATCAGTGTGAATAGTCACCTTGGAATCAACAATGTAAGACCTGAACTTTTCACATGCAAACACGACTGCTAAAAATTCCTTTTCAGTAGTAGCATAGTTTCTTTGGGCACTGTCTAGAGTTTTACTAGCATAGTGAATAACATTCAACTTCTTATCAACCCTTTGTCCTAGAACAACACCAACAGCATAATCACTAGCATCACACATAATTTCAAAAGGCAAGTTCCAATCAGGTGGTTGAACAATAGGTGCGGTTATCAAGGCCTTCTTAAGTATTTCGAAGGCTTCCTCACAATCATCGTCAAAAACAAAAGGAATATCCTTTTGCAAGATATTGGTAAGAGGCCCAGGAATCTTGGAGAAGTCTTTAATGAACCTTCTATAGAAACAACATGACCAAGGAAACTTCTTATACCTTTAATGTCTGTAGGGCATGGCATTTTCTC
Source organism: Hordeum vulgare subsp. vulgare (assembly GCF_904849725.1). NCBI lineage: Eukaryota > Viridiplantae > Streptophyta > Magnoliopsida > Poales > Poaceae > Hordeum > Hordeum vulgare. Next base: position 18,049,965 of record NC_058519.1, read on the forward strand.
GATCGCATCAACCTTAGCCTTATCGACTTCAGTACCTCTTTCAGAAATTTTATGTCCTAAAACGATGCCTTCATTAACCATAAAGTGGCACTTCTCCCAATTCAAGACAAGGTTGGTATCTTTACATCTCTGCAAAACTCGATCAAGGTTGCTGAGGCAATCATCAAATGAAGACCCGTAGACGGAGAAGTCATCCATGAAAACCTCAACAATCTTTTCACAGAAGTCAGAGAATATAGCCATCATACATCTTTGAAAGGTAGCAGGTGCATTACATAAGACAAAAGGCATACGTCTGTAAGCAAAGGTACTGAAAGGGTAGGTAAAAGTGGTTTTCTCCTTATCAGATTGTGCAACATGTATTTGGGAGAAACCAGAATAACCATCTAGAAAGCAGAAGTGTGTGTGTGTTTGGACAATCTTTCTAGCATTTGGTCAATAAAAGGCAAAGGGTAATGATATTTCCTAGTGGCCTTATTCAATTTCCTAAAATCAATCACCATCTTATAGCCAGTAATAATCCTCTGTGGGATCAATTCATCTTTATCATTAGGGACAACGGTAATACCTCCCTTCTTAGGGACGCAATGCACCGGACTTACCCAATCACTATGAGCAACATGATAGATAATACCTGCTTCCAGGAGCTTTAGTATTTCTTTTCTTACTACCTCTTTCATCTTAGGATTTCATCTCCGTTGATGATCGACAACTGTTTTGGAATCAGGATCGGTTTTAATTTTGTGCTAGCATAGAGTGGGACTAACGCCCTTAAGATCATCAAGAGTATATCCAATAGCAGCACGATGCTTCCTTGGAGTTTTCAATAATTTATTTTCTTCATGCTCTGAAAGGCTAGCACTAATAATAACATGATATATCTCTTTTTCATCAAGATAAGCATACTTAAGAGTACCAGGTAACTGTTTAACATGCAAATTATTCTTAAGGATAGGATGTTGTTCAAAGATAACTCTATCTATCTCATTCCTTTCATCCATATGCATATCATTTTCATGCTCAAGCAAGTATTGCTCTAAATGATCAGTAGGAGGCACAACAATAGAAGCTAGGGCAATAATTTCATCCTTACTAGACAATTCTTTTTCATGAGGTTGTCTACCAAACTTGGAGAAATTGAATTCATGTGACACACCTTCAAAGCCAACAGTGACAGTTTGCTTCTCACAGTCAATATGAGCATTGACAGTATTGAGGAAAGGTCTGGCAAATATGATGGGACAAAAGCTATCTTGTGTGGTAGCAAGAACGAGAAAATCCGCAAGATACTTAGTTTTACCACACAAGACTTCAACATCTCTAACAATTCCCAAAGGACAGATAGTATCTCTATTGGCAAGCTGAATAGTGACATCAATAGGTTCTATCTCGACAGGTGCAATCTCGTCTTTAATTTCATCATATAAAGATTGAGGTATTGCACTAACACTAGGACCCACGTCACATAAACCATGATAACAATGATCTCCTATCTTAACAGAAACAACAGGCATGCCAACAACATGCCTATGTTTGTCTCTAGTATGACGTTTAGCAATTCTAGCAGCATCTTCACATAAGTGAATATCATGCCCATCAACATTGTCGGATAGGAGATCTTTGATAATAGCAACGCTAGGTTCAACTCTAATTTGTTCAGACAGTGCAGGTGTTCTAATGTAGCCCCTACGTATCACAGTTGAAGCTTTAGAATGATCCTTTATCCTAACAGGAAAAGGTGGTCTCTCAATGTAAGCACTAGGGACAATTGGATCATTATAAACAATGACTTTCTCTTCAACTGGATTGGGTTTAACTACATTGACTTCTATGGGAGGATGATATTTAAACCACTTCTCTTTATGGAGATCAATATGAGCAGCAAATGATTCACACAATGAAGCCACTATCTTAGAGTCAAGTCCATATTTGGCGCTAAAATCAAAAAATTATTTGTTTCAACAAAGGATTTAACGCAATCAAACTTGAGATTCATACCTGACTTATTACCTTCATCAAACTCCCAATCTTCAGAGTTGCGTTTAATTCTTTACAATAAATTCCATTTGAAGTCAATATCTCTCTTCATAAAAGAACCGGTACAAGAAGTGTCAAGCATGGTGCGATTATCATGAGAAAGCCGAGCATAGAAGTTCTGAATAATAATTTCTCTCGAGAGCTCATGGTTGGGGCATGAATATAACATTGACTTAAGCCTCCCCAAGCTTGAGCGATGCTTTCTCTGTCACGAGGCCAAAAATTATAAATATAATTCCGATCACGATGTACTAGATGCATAGGATAAAACTTTTGATGAAATTCCAATTTCAATCGGTTGTAGTTCCATGATCCAGTATCATCACATAGCCTATACCATGTCAATGCCTTATCTCCCAAAGATAAGGGAAATACCTTCTTCTTGACCTCATCCTCGGGCAAACTTGCAAGCTTAAATAAACAAACTTCATCTACATAGATTAGATGCAAGTCGGGATGTGATGTTCCATCTCCTGTAAAAGGTTTAGCCAACAATTTCTCTAGCATACCCGAAGGAATTTCATAACAAATACTTTCAGTAGGTGCAGCATGTTGGGGAGCAACTCCTTGTGCTTCCGTTCGAGGTGAAGATACCCCGAACAAGCTCCTGAAAGAATTAGTTTCCATAGTGACAAGTGACAATAAATTTCAGCACACTATATAAATGTTTCCTTACAAAATTCCACTTACCAAAGGCGCTTCACTCCCCGGCAACGGTGCCAGAAAAGAGTCTTGATGACCCACAAGTGTAGGGGATCTATCCTAGTCCTTTCGATAAGTAAGAGTGTCGAACCCAACGAGGAGCAGAAGGAACTGACAAGTGGTTTTCAGCAAGGTATTCTGTGCAAGCACTGAAATTATCGGTAACAGATAGTAGAGTGATAAGATGATTCGTAGCAAGTAGCAAGTAGCAATAGTAACAAAGGTGCAGCAAGATGTCCCAATCCCTTTTGTAGCAAGGGACAAGCCTGGACAAACTCTTATATGAGGTAAAGCGCTCCCGAGGACACATGGGAATTTCTGTCAAGCTAGTTTTCATCATGCTCATATGATTCACGTTCGCTACTTTGATAGTTTGATATGTGGGTGGACCGGTGCTTGGGTGATGCCCTTACTTGGACAAACATCCCACTTATGGTTAACCCCTCTTGCAAGCATCCACAACTACGAAAGAAGAATTAAGACAAAGTCTAACCATAGCATTAAACTAGTGGATCCAAATCAGCCCCTTACGAAGCAACACATAAACTAGGGTTTAAGCTTCTGTCACTCTAGCAACCCATCATCTAATTACTTCCCAATGCCTTCCTCTAGGCCCAAATAATGGTGAAGTGTTATGTAGTCAACGTTCACATAACACCACTAGAGGAAAAACAACATACAACACATCAAAATATCGAACGAATACCAAATTCACATGACTACTTATAGCAAGACTTATCCCATGTCCTCAGGAACAAAAGTGACTACTCACAAAGCATAATTATGTTCATGACCAGAGAGGTATTGAATAGCATCAAAGATCTGAACATATAATCTTCCACCAAGTAATCCAACTAGCATCAACTACAAAGAGTAATTAACACTACTAGCAACCTTACAAGTACCAATCGGAGTCGCAAGACGGAGATTGGTTACAAGAGATGAACTAGGGTTTGGAGATGAGATGGTGCTGATGAAGATGTTGATGGAGATGAGTCCCCTCCGACGAGAGGAGTGTTGGTGATGACGATGGCGATGATTTCCCACTCCGGGAGGGAAATTTCCTTGGCAGGACGGCCCTACCGGAGCTCTAGATTGGTTCTGCTCAAGTTCCGCCACGTGGCGGCGGCGGCTCCTCCCGAAAGGCTCCTTCTGTTTTTTTTGGAACGAAACCCTCCATATAGCAAAAGATGAGCGCCGGAGGGGCAACAGGGAGCCCACAAGCCACCCAGGCCCGGCCAGGGGGGTAGGTCGGGCGTGGCAGGCTTGTGGCCTCCTGGTGGATCCCCTTCGGTACTTCTTCCGCCCAGTATTTTTCATAAAATCCAAAATAATTCCTCGTTGATCTTCACGGCTTTTGGAGTTGCGTAGAATAGGTATCTCAAACTTGCTCCGTTTTCAGACCAGAATTCCACCTACCCGCATTCTCCCTCCTCATGTAAACCTTATAAAATAAGAGAGAAAAGGCATAAGTATTGTACCGTGAAGTGTAATAACAGCCCATAAAGCGATAAATATCAACATAAAATCATGATGCAAAATGGACGTATCGGTGGACATTTGGCGTTAGGGTTAGATGGGTATTGGAGGCAGTTAGCGGGGTTTTGAAAGGTTTGACCGAACATTCAAATATGTGTAACTAATTCAAAAAAAAATCTAAAAAATGAAAAACCAGCGCATATAGTCTTGTTATGTTACATAGTTATGATATAAAATGATAAACTTGATGTAATAATCTTTGCATGAAAAAACCTTCATAAATTGGGCTATCTCGACTAAGGTTGCACAGAGTTTAAAAGAGTGAGAAGAGGGTTTCAGGTTTTGAAAATTCAAAAAATCAGAAAACCTCACCTTAGCCTCAGTTTGGAGTGACTAAGCAGGATCTGAAGTTATTTTTGCATTTAAATTTTTTAAACTTGTTTTGTTGCTGACTTTGTATTAAAGGGTGTTTTTTCAAAAATAAATTAATAATATGAATACTTATTCAAAAAAAGGTGAGACTTCGTATCGATCCTATATAGGTATAATATAAGCTAAAAATATATTTTTTGGTGATTTTGAGAAGGCGTTAGGGTTAGATGGGTTTTGGAGGCAGTCAACGAGGTTTTGAAAGGTTTGACCGAACATTCAAATGTGTGTAACTAATTCAAAAATATCTATAAAATGAAAAACCAGCTCATATAGTCTTGTTATGTTACATAGTTATGATATAAAATGATAAACTTGATGTAGTGATCTTTGCATGAAAAAACCTTCACAAATTGGACTATCTCGACTCACGTTGCATATAGTTCAAAAGAGTGAGAAGAGGGTTTCAGGTTTTAAAAATTCAAAAAATCAGAAAACCTCAGCTTAGCTTCATTTTGGAGTGACTAAGCAGGATCTGAAGTTATTTTTTGCATTTAAAATTTTTAAACTTGTTTTGTTGCTGACTTTGTATTAAAGGGTGTTTTTTCAAAAATAAATTAATAATATGAAACTTATTCAAAAAAAGGTGAGACTTCGTATTGATCCTATATATATATAGGTATAATATAAGCTAAGAAAATCTTTTTGGGTGATTTTGAGAAGGTGTTAGGGTTAGATGGGTTTTGGAGGCAGTCAACGGGGTTTTGAAAGGTTTGACCGAACATTCAAATGTGTATAACTAATTCAAAAAAATCTAAAAAAGAAAAACCAGCGCATATAGTCGTGTTATGTTACATAGTTATGATAAAAAATTCATAAACTTGATGTAATGATCTTTGAATGAAAAAACCTTCACAAATTGGACTATCTCGACTAAGGTTGCACAGAGTTTAAAAGAGTGAGAAGAGGGTTTCAGGTTTTGAAAATTTTAAAAATCAGAAAACCTCACCTTAGCTTCATTTTGGAGTGATTAAGCAGGATCTGAAGTTATTTTTGCATTTTAAATTTTTAAACTTGTTTTGTTGCTGACTTTGTATTAAAGGGTGTTTTTTCAAAAATAAATTAATAATATGAATACTTATTCAAAAAAAGGTGAGACTTCGTATTGATCCTATATAGGTCTAATATAAGCTAAGAATATCTTTTTGGGTGATTTTGAGAAGGTTAAAAAAACTTGCTTAGAAAGGTGGTGGATGTACCGCTCCTCAAGGATGACGACACCGCAGCCGGATCCTACACGTCTTGCCTCGAGGACGGAGAGGGTCACCGACGTTGTCCTCGCGCTGCCGGCGGCCGTCAACGAGCCTGATGTGCAGATCATTCCGCCAGTCTTCACTGCCAAAAAGAAGAAGGTGGTGAAGCAGGACGTGCTGGATGAAGCGGGGGACAAGGACAAGAAGAAGAAGAGGGAGCCAGAGAAGAAGGTGCTCGGTGTGGTGCGCCGCTCAGAGCACCTCAAGAAGCTGCAGAACAACTGAAGTACTGCAGATCCCGTTAGGTATGCTGATATATTACATCATATAAGTTATAAGTAATGGAATTTGTAATCTGGTTAGGTATGCTGCTATATTTCAGCATATAAGTTAGAAATACTTTTACTTTTGGTATGAACTGATGTGAACTGGATGTGAAGTACTCTATTATGTTAGAAGTACTCGTAACTGATGGGAACTGGATATTATGTTGCTATTTTCTCTTTGTTGCAGTGTGCATGTTGTATGATGGTAACTGAATTTTAGGTAAACTGTCCAAAATTCAGTTAAGTTACTGAATTTTAGATAAACTGTCCAAAATTCAGTTAAGTTAACGAATCTTAACATAGAAGTCATTACATGTCCCAGATAGCATAGGTTCTGAAACCACATGACACTTCCCCAAACTATACACCTACCATGCAGGACATTTCAAGGCCAGCTATATATGTAGGCCTAATAACTAACACACACATAAAGAACTTCACTCATCCACTATTGCCTTGATCCTCTCCAGCTTATCTTTGGTGCAATGCCCAACTTTTAGCAGATCAGCAATCATATACTCCAACTTCTTCTTCTCTTCCTTAACTAGGTCCCTGTCCACCTGCACTTCCCCTGTTTTGTCAGAACCGGAACCTACCCTGTTTTGTCAATGGCGGGCAGTGGCACTGTAAGCTACAATCACTACCAAATCGAGTTCGATAACAACAAAAAGAGAAAAGAAGGCGGCATTACCGATTTGAAGCACTATCTCCTCGCTCCATCTCATTTAGCCCCCGCGCTCCTAACCAACCGAGATTCTAAATCGCCAAGAAACGGGAGAAACAGAGCATGAGGCCACAGATCTATCCAAAATTCTGGGAATTGGGACTAGGGTTTCGAAAATACTCACGCGCAATAGCTCTGCCGCTGCCGAGAAAGGCGCTCCACCACCGCGAAGAAGAAACCGCTGCCTCTACCGGAGAAGATGCTCACGACGGCACCGCTTGCCCAGTCCAGCACGGTCGAGTCGACCACGGTCACACAGTCACCGGTCGAGTAATGGACGGTTGACTCTTGACGACGTGGCCCTGGGTGGATGTTGGGGAACGTCGCATGGGAAACAAAAATTTTCCTACGCGCACGAAGACCTATCATGGTGATGTTCATCTACGAGAGGGGATTTCCGATCTACGTACCCTTGTAGATCGCACAGCAGAAGCGTTAGTGAACGCGGTTGATGTGGTGGAACGTCCTCACGTCCCTCGATCCGCCCCGCGAACCGTCCCACGAACCGTCCCACGATCCGCTCCGATCTAGTGCCGAACGGACGGCACCTCCGCGTTCAGCACACGTACAGCTCGACGATGATCTCGGCCTTCTTGATCCAGCAAGAGATACGGAGAGGTAGATGAGTTCTCCGGCAGCGTGACGGCGCTCCGGAGGTTGGTGATGATCTAATCTCGGCAGGGCTCCGCCCGAGCTCCGCAGAGACGCGATCTAGAGGTAAAACTGTGGAGGTATGTGGTCGGGCTGCCTTGAAAAAGTTGTCTCAAATCAGCCCTAATACCTCAATTTATATAGGAGGGCGGGAGGGGAGGAGGCAGCCTCAAACCCTCAAGGTTTGGCCGAAATTTGAGGTGGAGGAGTCCTACTCCAATCCTACTTGGAGTAGGATTCCACCTTCCCACTTGAAAACTCTTTCCACCTTGTGTTTTTCCCATCTCAAACCTTATGGGCCTTAGTGGGAACTTATTCCAACCCACTAGGGACTGGTTTATCTCTTCCCATAGCCCATGAGACCCCTTGGGGCATGACACCCCTTTCGATGGTCCCCGTCACCCCTCCCGGCACTCCCGGTACACTACCGATGAGCCCGAAACTTTTCCGATAATGCCCGAAAACTTTCCGGTAACCAAATGAGGTCATCCTATATATCAATCTTCGTCTCCGGACCATTCGGGAAACCCTCGTGACATCCGTGATCCCATCCGGGACTCCGAACAACATTCGGTAACCAACCATATAACTCAAATACGCATAAAACAACGTCAAACCTTAAGTGTGCAGACCCTGCGGGTTCGAGAACTATGTAGACATGACCCGAGTGACTCCTCGGTCAATATGCAATAGCGGGACCTGGATGCCCATATTGGATCCTACATATTCTACGAAGATCTTATCGTTTGAACCTCAGTGCCAAGGATTCATATAATCCCGTATGTCATTCCCTTTGTCCTTCGGTATGTTACTTGCCCGAGATTCGATCGTCAGTATCCGCATACCTATTTCAATCTCGTTTACCGGCAAGTCTCTTTACTCGTTCCGTAATACAAGATCCTGCAACTTGCACTAAGTCACATTGCTTGCAAGGCTTGTGTGTGATGTTGTATTACCGAGTGGGCCCCGAGATACCTCTCTGTCACACAGAGTGAAAAATCCCAGTCTCGATCCATACTAACTCAACGAACACCTTCGGAGATACCTGTAGAGCATCTTTATAGTCACCCAGTTACGTTGCAACGTTTGATACACACAAAGCATTCCTCCGGTGTCAGTGAGTTATATGATCTCATGGTCATAGGAACAAATACTTGACACGCAGAAAACAGTAGCAACAAAATGACACGATCAACATGCTACGTCTATTAGTTTGGGTCTAGTCCATCACATGATTCTCCTAATGATGTGATCCCGTTATCAAGTAACAACACTTGCCTATGGCCAGGAAACCTTGACCATCTTTGATCAACGAGCTAGTCAACTAGAGGCTTACTAGGGACAATGTTTTGTCTATGTATCCACACAAGTATTGTGTTTCCAATCAATACAATTATAGCATGGATAATAAACGATTATCATGAACAAAGAAATATAATAATAACTAATTATTATCGCCTCTAGGGCATATTTCCAACAGTCTCCCACTTGCACTAGAGTCAATAATCTAGTTCACATTACCATGTGATTTCAACGAATCCAACACCCATATAGTTCTGGGGTCTGATCACGTCTTGCTCGTGAGAGAGGTTTTAGTCAACGGTTCTGAAACTTTCAGATCCGTGCGTTCTTTACAAATCTTTATGTCATCTTATAGATGCTGCTACTACGTGCTATTCGGAAATGCTCCAAATATCTACTCTACTATACGAATCCGTTTCACTACTCATAGTTATTCAGATTAGTGTCAAAGCTTGTATCGACGTAACCCTTTACGACGAACTCTTTAACCACCTCCATAATCGAGAAAAATTCCTTAGTCCATCAGTTACTAAGGATAAATTTTGACCGCTGCTAGTGATTCAATCATGGATCACTCTCTGTACCTCTCAACAGACTTTGAGTCAAGGCACACATCAGGTGCGGTACCCAACATGGCATACTTCAGATTCGACGGCCAAGGCATAGAAGACGACCTTCGTCTATTCTCTTTATTCTGTCGTGGTCGGGTTTTGAGTCTTACTCAAATCCACACCTTACAACAGAGTCAAGAACTCCTTCTTTGCTGATCTATTTTGAACTCCTTCAAAAACTTGTCAAGGCATGCATCATGTTGAAACTTCTATTAAGCGTTTCGATCTATCTCCATAGATCTTGATGCTCAACGTTTCAAGTAGCGCAAACCAGGTATTCCTTTGAAAAAACTCCTTTCAAACAACCTTTTATGCTTTACAGAAATTCTACATTACTTCTGATCCACAATATGTCAACCACATATACTTATCAGAAATTCTATAATGCTCCCACTCACTTCATTGGAAATACAAGTTTCTCATAAACCTTGTACAAACCCAAAATCTTTGATCATCTCATCAAAGTGTATATTCCAACTCCGAGATGCTTGCACCAGTCCATTGAAGGATCGCTGGAGCTTGCATACTTGCTAGTATCCTCAGGATCGACAAAACCTTCTGGTTGTATCATATACATATAAATCAGACTGTTTGACAAATATATATCTTAATGGTAGCTTCTAGTGTATTACTGTATCAGGTAAGTATATATTTACGAAAATTAGTAGTATGAATTGAATAGTTGGCAAATAAGTTTTGCAAGTTAGTTCAGTAAAAAAGTCAACAACGCGTGCATGCTATTTACCTCGTACCGAGATAACATCGTTTATAGGGATATAGTAATTATCGATGAAAAAATGGCACCAATTATGTATTCTTTTGTTTAGACACAATTTGATTATTTGATATGCTCATCTAGAATGCGTTTGGATTTATCACGTGACAAAATTTGTTGCCAACCGGTTTGTTCTTTTGTTCTACGTGGCATATGCAATTTGTTGACAGCGTGAAGTTTGATCATGCAACTTTAGTTGTTATTTTATTTTTCTCCTCAATTTACTACGCCGGTGTGAAAATTTCCACGGCGCTAGGCAAAAAAGATAGTACAAATTTTGTCACGAAGAAGCTACCTAGCTACAACACCACCTCTTACCTGATTTTCCACAGCAGTTACTATTTACTTTACGTGCGCAGGAGCTGGGCTAGCACATCAAAAGTAATTAAAATGACACGAACGATTCCATGTGCAAGTGTACTTTGTTTACAGAAAGGGAGAGGAGGCGGTGTGGGGGCAAGCATATGCGGCACCCCCGCTAGGCTACGAAATTTCGATTTGAAGCGGCCAACCAGCAGAGCGGAGGTGATTGAAACCAAACAAAGCGCAAGCCTACACTTTGACTTCTTAGAGCATCCACATCGTCGTCGTCTCTCTCACCTCCCCTCTGATCGATCAACTGTCCGCTGTCAGCGTTATATATTTTTCTGCCCTCCTTTGTTGCCTTGTGCTGGCTTGGCTCTGTCCTCTCTTCCCCTCCCCTCACCTCAAGCTTAGCCATAGCCATAGCCATAGCTGCCTCCTTGCTTTCTGTGCCCTCCAACAATATATCTTCTCTCCAGAAAGGCAGTGGTTCCCTCTGTCTTGTAGCTAGCCCAGCAACACAGAGAAAGCTGCGAGAGCTTCGGCTGCTAGCTAGCTCAGACTCGGAGTGTTTAACAAAAGAGGGTTAGGAGGAGCAGCTAGCAGCAGTGAGATTCGGTAGCGGCTGCTAGCTAGGTGTCGCCGCTGCCTTGTATCTAGCTTTGTTTCTTCCTCCTCATCTTCTTCTTCCTTGCATCGGGATATATCAATCCATCTTCTCACCTGATGGGGAGGGCGCCGTGCTGCGACAAGAACAACGTGAAGAAGGGGCCGTGGTCGCCGGAGGAGGACGCCAAGCTCAAGGAGTTCATGGACAAACACGGCACCGGCGGCAACTGGATCGCCCTCCCGCAGAAAGCAGGTGTGTATGAGCTTCTTGTCTTGCAGACTTATGATGCATGTGTGCTGGTTTGGTACTTTGGTTTGTGTTAGGATATGGGTCACCTGCTGGCCAGCCTTAACTTCTCTTGATTTATTTTGCTGATGAGGTTCCTTCTTCCTCTCTCTTGAATTTGTCTTTGATTTGTTTCCGTGTTCTCTCTTGACTTGGGATGATGATCAGTTGAAACTTGGATGAAAATAAATTTCTCACGCGTCTAGAACAAATGGTCTCTAATTAAGCATGTCATCATTATCTTGACCCATGAGTCTCCCTACTCTAGTATTCTTGTGGTACGGATAGAGACATCTCTAAGTCGAAATGCCGTGGTCTTTTCTGGCAACTTCTTCTTTCCCAATCCATTCGACTTATCATTTCCGTCTTGATTAATCAGGAGTATCTTCATTCTACAGGATATCACCAAACACGCACGCTTAATTTAGAACCAAAAAGGCACTTGTGGTTAATCATGTCCACTTCTTAGTTTGCCTCTCTCACAAACGAAGTTCTCCTTGGCTTAACGAGCATACAATTTGCCATTTTGATGCACCTATACAATAACTACTACTCCCTCCGTTCCTAAATATAAGTCTTTTTAGAGATTTTACTAAATGACTAGATAGGAAGCAAAATGAATGAATCTATACTCAAAAATATGTCTATATACATTCGTATGTAGTCCCTCTAGTGAAACCTCTTAAAAGACTTATATTTAGGAACGGAGGGAGTACTATATATGACTTGCTGAATTCCCTTTCTCGTATGTCTAGTTTTATGTTCTTTCGGTTATATCTAGTTAATTAATCATATGCTACCTATTGTTTTTGCCTCATTTCTTCAGTATTGAACAAATGATGAACTTCTAGTTTGATCAGACATTTCTAATTAATGGACTTAATGTGTTGTCACAATTAGGGTTGAGAAGATGTGGCAAAAGCTGTAGGCTTAGATGGCTAAACTACCTGAGGCCTAACATTAAGCATGGGGAGTTCACTGAGCATGAAGATAGGGTCATCTGCAGCATGTATGCAAGCATTGGAAGCAGGTACTGCCAAGACTGTTCTTCTTCTCTCTCTTAAGAGCATACATGTTATCTCACATTATAGTTTTGAGGCACAGCCAAGTTGAAAAATAACTATGAGAAATTCATGGATATTTAGCTATGTTAGTCCTATATTTTTCAGCCGAAAATATGACTATAAATGGCCTGCCTACAAGAATTTTCCTGTCAATGTTTTTTGTGTGTAGGACACAACAAAATGTTTTTTTAGATGAAACTTTGCAGATTTGCATGTTACAGAAAAAAAATATTTATCAAAATATCCCTAACACATGCATGACAGTTTCTGCTCCCTAGAAGAATCTCCCAGAAAGAGGATATGTTTTCCCTATCTTGTGCTCAGAGCTGAAGATCCAAAACTAGCATAGATCTAGGTAGAATCATACTCATCAATTAACACCACTAATGTGATTGCTATAAAAAAAAAGCTCTTCCATTGTCCCCCAAATTTTGGAAAGAAAACCTAGAAACAGCTCAAGCATGCCGCACAACTATATCTACTGCAGATTAGCTTTACTCATTCTGTGATACAACAGGTGGTCGATCATCGCGTCGCAGCTCCCGGGCCGGACGGACAACGACATCAAAAACTACTGGAACACCAAGCTGAAGAAGAAGCTCCTGGGCTCCACCACCATGGCCGGCGCCGGCCCTCCACCGCGCGCGCCGCGGCAGAATCACCCCCACCAACACCGGCCGGTCCTGCTCCCCTACTCGTCGTCGCCCCACTCCAACTACAGCAACTTCTTCCCCGGTGCCGGCGCCCTCCTCCAGCAGTCCGCGGAAGCCCTAACCCTACAACCACAAGACCACTACATGCTCGGCAGCTCCGGCTCCCTGAACCCCATGGCAAGCAACAATGGCGCCTCCGCGGTACAGCTACAGATGCTGCACGCAACGACGGCCCACCGGCAGCTGCAGGTGAAGGAGGAATGCGGCAGCGGCGGCGCCATGATCGCGTTCGGCTGCGGCGACCAGCAGAGCTGCAGCTCGTCGGACGGGACGCAGTACGCCGGCGGCCAGTACGTGCACGGCGGCCGCCACCACGGGAAGGAGATGAGCTTCGACAACAACAACAACGGGTACGGCGCCTACGGAGTGTACGGCAACGGCGCCGGCGCCGTGGAGCAGGAGCACAAGCTGTCGTTTCAGCTTCAGCACCAGCATGAGGAGCAGCAGCAGCAGCAGGCGCAGCTGGACTACAGCTACGAGGAGATCAAGCAGCTGCTGATGACGGCGGCGGCGAGCGGCCCCGACGGCGGCGGCGGCCTGATCCACGACCCGGAGCTGATCGGCGCGCACGCCGGGAAGCTGACGATGATGTAAAAAATCCGAGTAATTAAGGATCAGGACGTACGCACGTAAAGAAGGTCATCAATCAAGATCGAATTGAAGAAGGTGTGTGTTAATTTCTACTGCGTTATTTGTTTCCCATTCTTCTTCTTTTTTCTTCTTCTTCTTACATTGATTCGACCGTGTAGTGTACTGGATCAAACGCTCCCGTGTCACGGCTGCATGCATGCAGATGCACGTGGCTGGCAGCCTAGCTGCGCTGTGCTGCTATGTGTGTATGTGAGCGTGACATGGGATCAAGATTCTCCTCTCTCTCTCTCTCTCTCCATCTCTCTCTTACTTGCTATTACTGTTGTTGTACCTCTCTCTCAGTCTCTCTCATCTTTGTCAGCAAAAGGTATAGTGTTATGAAGTTCATAAAAGTACTGTGAAAAAACTGACAGTGTTTGTTTGGCCAGACCTTGACTCTCAAAGCTCCGTGTGGTACCATCCCACTCCATCATGTGTGTCCATTTCTTCTCCATGCATGCATGTGTGTGTGATAGCTTCGATGTGATGTGTCTGACACCTTGAATGTACTATATGACACGTTCTCCCCGGCCGGTCTCCCTCATTCATTCACTCACTCACTTGTTGATGCTGCAATGCAATGCAATGCATAGGACAGCGAGAGTGCATGTGAAGGCTCACAAGTTGCCAAGCATACACGGATTAAACTTTGTTGAGAACGTTGATTTGTGGTCTCGATCGTGATTTTTCTGCTCATACTGTTCGTCTTGTAGTGAAGATTACATCAAACTAAATTTGCCATGAATGTGGCAGTGACTACTTGCTTTGTATCATTATCGCAACAGCATGGAATAGCCGTATTTGTCTAGCAGCCTCTCTGACCTAGACATCTTTTCTCTAATTATTATTAAAAAAAAGGCTACATAAAATCACATGTCACTCGGTCGGTGGATTAATATGGTCGTCATAGAGTTTACACAAGTACTGTATGTTGGATGCTGCTGCGAGGCAGATCCTATGTGGATGGTCTCGGTTTTCCTTTCCTCATTTTCGATTAAAGATGGAATGGGCACAAGAAGGTACGTATTGCCAAATCAGAGACAACGGGATCTTCCTATAGAGGTCAATCTCTGCCAATTAGTCAAGAGGATATCAAGTTCTAAATTCCGCTTTTCACATGTTTCCAAAAATTATGGAGACGGAGCGAAAGTATGAAAACCATTTTTTTAATAAAACACGAGAGGATCCGGAAAGTTTCTCTTGGCAACAGGAAAAAATGGAACAACTGGAAAACCAACATAAATAGAATTGATGTATACGTACATGCAGATTTTTTGTTGTTGTATGTGTAGCGCACGTCAAATCAACCCATATACACCTTTGGGCTTATTCGGTCTTATCAGCCAAAAACGTAGAACCCCAATATACATATGACTTCAGATTTTTCCAGGTACGTCTGATCTCGATTAAACACATCACAATTACTCGCTACATCGATGATGTCATAGCAATGTTTTTGATAACCTTTTACATTACAAGTCAATTTTCACTTCTAAACATGGCAAATTCTATACGCTAACACGTCAATTTTATTAGTTTTCGCATGGCATCTGGTCGTCAGATTTTTAGTAGCGCTAAAACATGACGTCGGATTTTGAACATTTGGGAAAACATAATCCTTCCCCAACTCCTACTCCTCGTGATCACGTCGTTCCCTAACGGTGTTACTTATTATGTTGGAAAAACTGGAATGCATGATGCTAACTTATATATGCATGATACATCGTAGTATGTGTAGCCATATGTATTAGCAGTGGAACTTGTTGGTTGGTTTGATTTTACTTTTGGGTCAAGAGGTTTTTGAGTTCTGCCGAATTAAATTTGTCTCATATTTATTTGCTCACCTTATTCGTTTCCGCCCACTACCAATGCCACTTCCCTATTATATCTGGGATTACAGTATTCTCTCCCACTTCCGCTCAAAAATAAGGAAACAAATGACACACAAGTGCGATGTGTTTCCACTATTCCATCCCCAAGTCACCCCGTCGAATTTAACTACCATG
Organism: Hordeum vulgare subsp. vulgare; assembly: GCF_904849725.1. NCBI lineage: Eukaryota > Viridiplantae > Streptophyta > Magnoliopsida > Poales > Poaceae > Hordeum > Hordeum vulgare. The sequence continues at coordinate 18,065,805 of NC_058519.1, forward strand.
TGAAACTAAAAAAGAAGACAAGTGGGGTAAAACACTCCCAAAGCTCTAGGAGAAATCCGCGAACCAACCTGTGGTTATATGGTTAGACGGAATGTGGTATTACCAGCCCATCAGGGTATAAGTCCTGGTGCTTGTATTTATTTTTAAATTTATTTCAGGATTTTTAACAATGCACATTCAGTAAGAGAAGAGGTTTCCGTCGACGACGGGTCGTCTACGATGAATTCATAAATCTCAAAATCATATGCGGGCTCGGTCTTTTAAAAATGCTTACAGAAATATGTTTGCATATGTACGTTTATTGGTGTGAGTGTATGCGCCTACGGCTGCGACGGTAAACTCTTTGCCATGTTCGTCCATGGCCTCGTCACTGTTGAGTAGGAAGTACCTACCTATGGCGGTATAGCGCGCGTGTGGACCGGGCAGTACCCGTACCCGTACGTGGGCATGGCAGCGAAGGGGGTCAGTCTCCTGTAGTAGTATACTGTCCATCTGAAGCCTGTCCTCGCCGCGAGAAACGCGGCTGGCTCTGTCGTCTAAGCGTCAGTGTCAGCCGGCCCCCATTGTTTTCCGGCACTTGCAGGCGCAGAAGCTGGCATGCATGCATGGCGATGCGAGCTTGCTTGCTTGCTTGCTGGGGCAGAGCGATCGATGAAAGATTCCGCGTGAGATCGGAGGCGGGAAAGATTCCCCGCGCATCAATGTTTGATTAACTACGCGCGGACAGGGTGACAGACATCGCGGAACGACGCGAGGGATATCCGCCTCACTGTCGTCGTCGGGTCATGTGAATGAAACGTTTCTTATGGTTGAAACCTGTGTATAAAAATGTGTGAATCTCTCTTCTCTCTCTGTCACTGTAATATAGGTTCCTTTAATATTAATTGTGTCCACTTGCGATGTGTATGCTGGTTAGGGCATCTCCAACTCTGACCCATAAAAAAACACATTATTTGCCCGCAGATACTATTCTGGATTAGTCCATGAAAACTTATGCGGCGAGAGCAGGCCTTCCAACCACGTCCCTAGCTAAATGTCCATCGTCTATGCACCTAAACGTCCATCTATGCATATACATGTCGTGGTTAAGGAGAGAGAGTGGATGTCTGACATGGTGGCTTTTGTATGGCTAGGGGAGGACAAATTCATGGTTTTAATCCTTTTTGCTAACTTTTGTCTGACATGGTGATTTTTTTGGATCTGAACCCTTTTCCTATCGTCATCAGCTGTGGCGGTAGGTATACACACCCTACTGCAATAGACAGTGACGGTAGGGGTCGGATCAATGCGGATGTTTTTTTCGGGTTAGCGGAGTTAAACAACCCTACCGTCATTGTTTCTCGCGGTAGAATGTGTATACCTACCGCTATAACGGATAGTGATAGAAAAATGATCAGATCCGGTTTTTTTTTTCTTTTTGCAAACAGGGGCAGATAGCGCTAAACTATGTAAAAAGGGTCAAAACAGTGAAATCGTCATCTAGGGGATGTCAAGAGCCATGCATGCTTCTAGCTAGTTTACCGGAATTTGAGCGTCCGGACCGGTCCGTGAACTTTCAAGGGATAGTATTGGATGGCAAAAAAATATCCGAACTCATGCAAAGGATGTATAAATGCAACTTGAGGGTCCGAGTTGGAGATGCTCTTACAATCTAGAATTTTCCATGTCGAGTTAACCAATTGAACAACTGAATTTGGGGGCATATGTATCCTGCACTGATGATTGAACCAGGGCAGCAAAATACTCCAGTGATTCCGGGTCCGTGTACTTTCTTACTAAAACATAGCTAAAAGAACCCACATTTCTAGGTTTTATAAAATTTTAGCTTGCCAATGTGTGACCTGTCTGAAAAAAATGCTATAAGATAAATATGAGAAATTAGACCGTAGCACTCTCACTTTTATATTTAAATATATGGATCACAAATGAATGGTCATATGACTTCATGGAGGAAAATAATAATCTCTGATGGACTTTATGGAATTTAAATAATTAAGTATGTACATTTCTAACCAATACATATATGCAGGTTAGCTATCTCAAAAATAGTCAAAACATGGAAACATTTTTTCCCTTCTAAGCGGGTTCTAGATTTCTAGTCTAGCCGCTGCTAAAAAAAATCCATGCACTCCCCCTTTCAAGGGTGCCCTTGGCACACATCAAGTGCCATATATTTACCCTCCAGAAGCCGTCATAGACGTGGCCCGTGAAGTGAGTGGTCGAGGTATGCGGATATCATCTATGAGATCTGCAGAAATACCCATGGTGATAAGGAGAGATTATATGTGAGAAAAATTAGTAGAGCTCAAAATACTTCTAGTCATGATAGCTAGCTAGCTTCTTATGGCAAACGCCATGATCCTGCCATGGTCTAGTTGGGTTCCTATCCAGTGTCCAGCAAAACTTGAGCCTACCTAATTATATTGGTTCATCCTAGTCAGAGAGATTATAAAAAGGGATAGGATAGTTAGTTTTGCAAGAGACTTATTGTATTCTTTAACTTCAGAAAGAAAAAAGAATAAAGACACAAATACATGCATAACATAAAAAGAACTAATAAGACGATATTCGACCTCCCCTACCTAATTAATTTCTTCTCCTACGCAAAAACTAGAAAGACCCACTCCATTGCTAATTCCATGAATAATACCTTTATAAAAAACTCCGTTAGTTTGGTTAACCTCTTATGCTGAGCGTAAAGACCCTAGCATAGAAAATATCTATATACACGATTAATTGTATGATCATCTATATATTTTTACTTGATCTAAGAATTAGGGGGTGTACCAAGCACACCTTGATTAATAAATCACTTTATTTCCTCTATGAGAACTTATAAAACAATAATTGCACATGCCATCTCTAAGTAAGTCTTCGGAACAGCTATTACATGAAAATTTCCATGAGTACCACTGAAAACGATTTGCTGTCAAAAGCCATGCATGTAGAAACCAAGAAGGATCCGTAGGCACATGCTTGCAAGCGAGTCAATCAATCATTCCGAGAAGAAAGCATCAACTTGGCTAGTGCTACGGATGTAAAAGAGATCCCTGTAATTTGTCGGGTACGATCGAGCTGTGAGACGGAAGAACACGTAATAACTTTTATAAAAAGGATGGCACTGTCAGTTCATGAATTGGATATAGCTGGTCTCGTCGTGCATTGTCCTAGAAGTCGCAAATTGGTCAACTTGCACATCAGTCATTCTAGAGTATCTTATCCATTGGAAAAAGGTCCCCAGTGTGATATAGTAGTAGCAAAGTTTGGTGAAGGGAAGGATGGACGCCTGGTACTTTTGCTGTTTTCACTCAGCCCGACTGAGTCGGCTCACAGATGCAAAGTGCCCAAAATCCATATAAATAACCAACATGCCCTTTTAGAATGGAGGGAGTAACAAGCTAATGTCTCATCTAGTTTATTTAACATCTTATTTGAACACGATAATATTGAACAATGCAGGCATGCATAATTTTATCCGAACTATAGTACAAGGGTAAATTGGATCTCGTGCTTTGAGTCCTTTTGTTCTTAAGCGCATCTTTAACAACATCCAACCGTAGCCGCATACTTCCGGCTTTTTTCATTTATTTTTCAAGTCCGCATAATCAAATAGCTAGCCGCATGTAAAGGATACATATGTTCTAAATAGACGCATACAACACTAGTTCAAATTAAAAAAAAAATCAAATACAACACCCCAAATTGTTGTCTCCTTTCACCGCCCATTGATGCTAAATTAGATTTTCCTTCGGTTGCTCGTGAGTTGGTCTATGCCGAATTTGTAGATGCATTTGAATATTACTCCTCCTCGTTCGACGAGCCATCGGACGAGTCAACATACCACCCGTATATGTACTCCAAATTAGAATTTATTGCTAGAAAGACAAAGGGACAACTATTTTCAGCTCCGACAATTCATCAAATAGTTGTCGGGCATGGTGAGAATAGCAGTAGAGGATGGTACCTGGTGGGGCGGCCGGAGGACATGGGTTGAACGGAGATGGAGGAGAAGTGATAGGGAGCCTTGTTGGAGCGCCAAAGGTGATGGAGACGCGGAGTTTCGGCAAGGGTGTGGCGTGGTGTATGAGATGACACTAGTGGGGACAGGGCCTATAGCCCCGGCCTATAAGGGGCTTTAGTCCCGGTTCACCAACCGGGACTAAAGGGGCGGAACTAAAGGCCTAACCTTTAGACCCGGCCCTGTTACAAGCCGGGACTAAAGGTGCTTCACGTGGGCGCCTCGTAGCGCCCCACGGGTAGGACCTTTAGTCCCGGTTCGTTACACGGGCCGGGACTAAAGATTTTCAGATTTTGCTGGTTTTTGGGTTTTTTTTGAATGAAATTATTTTTGGGTTTTAGGGGTTTTAGGGTTTAGGTGTTCGGGAGATTAACGTGATGCCTCGTTTGGTGTTCGGGAATTAGTTTTCATATAATTTAAATAGAAATAATTATGCGTATATATATAAGATTAACTTATCTTACAAGCGAGCATATATATAAAATTATATGCAGATCTGAATTATCGGGACTAGAGCCCGTCTATTCGATTACATGGACGAACATCAGTAATGGCCCCTATTTACACTAAATCGTCCTTTGTCATCTATAGCTTCCGTCCTCAGAAATCCCGTAAGCTCCTCTGCAACAGCAATCGCGCGTTGCTCTGGTAGGACCTTCGTCCTCATGACCGTGTGCTATATAAGAAGAGGAGATGAATATGAATATCAATCATGATAAAAAAGAATGACGGGTAAAAATAGAGGTGTGAATGTTCATTGCTTACGTCGAATCTGTGATCCTTGAGCTCAGAGGTAAACGTGTGAATGGTCTCGCAAACATAGTATCCGCATAGATGCGTTCCCCGTGGCTGCTGGTCGCACTTTACGAGAATAGAATATATATAATCAAAATAATAATCTAGCATCATAAATGTATTGAAAATTAATAGAAGTATATCATATTACTACTTACCTGAGCCGCTCTAAAGGTCAGCTTCTCAGGAAATTTACCGGGAGTCACGCACTTGAACCGCTTCCAAACCCTGCCGACAAGGATAATGATTTGCTAAGTTTTTCATTAATTGATATATCAGAAAATCATCGAAAGAGAACGATAGAGCGCAAGAATGATTAAAATTACCCTTGGAGCATGTCCTGCAGGCTTTGGAACTGTTCCAAGGGTCTCGATAATGGGTCGAAGGCATCAATTCTTCCCTTATCAATTTGAATGTCCAACAGAATCCAATGGAAGCTGCACATATATATATATATATATATATATATATATATGTATATATATATATATATATATATATATATATATATATATATATATATGTGTGTGTGTGTGTGTGTGTGTGTGTGTGTGTGTTAGTAACTTATCAATTACACTTATAAGTGAATGGACACAACAGAGTAAAGACCCTCACTTGAAGTTGTATGGAAAGAGTATGTGGTCACAGAAATTTTGATCTGTTAGAAACCTTAGAAGGTTTTCCTCCGTCTCCTTGGGATAATTAGTTAGCGTTGCTATATGTATTTTATCTGGGTCAATAAACCCAATATTTAGGATGCTCTTACTTTTACAATCCAGAATCTTCATTCTGCATAATAGAGTACAAGTTATATATAGACAATGAATTGAAATAACTAAACAAGTTATATGTAGACAACGAATTGAAAAACTTACAGACAATAGCAACTCATAAGCGATTTGTCGAGGACGTCGCCATTGTACATCTGGAAGAGTTCATCAAAGTCGATATGGATTTGTTCGAGGCGGCCGTAGTACTCCTGTGGGACACTCAGCACGATCATCATTCTCCCATTCTTTGATTCACTTAAGTACCATGTATGCAAGTGACGCATATTTGTTGGGAGATCATCTTTGCTGACCAAAGGCTCACCCATGACAAACTTTGGCTTAGGGGCTACCACAGTCTTGGGTATCTTGTCGTCTTGGGAAGACATCAATTCTTCAACCGAGATACCACATGCAGCCGCCAACTCCTTTGCCCTTTCTAAAGCTAGCCCCTGCACCGGAGGGGGAACATTCCCGGTTAACACCTTGAGGGGTGGGATCGACTGTTTGGCCTGTTTTCCAAGCTGAGGAACGTCTGATTTTTTCTTGCTTGTAGTTGAACTGCTCTTTCTCACTTCCTTCTGCAATGTGCGTGTATAGTCATCAGGCTTATGGTGTAAGTCATAAGGTCTGATAGGAAGATTAGCATGACGTCCAAAGGTGATGGAGACGCGGAGTTTCGGTAGGGGTGTGGCATGGTGTACGAGATGATGGATGGTGATGAAGGCAAGAGAGAAAGAAGGAAGGAGAGAAAATGAGGAGGATGAAGTCACGGGGTCTGGAAAGGGTTTTGGGTGGGCCATGGGTGTCAGATTGGTACTTTCGCGTATCCTTACTCCCACAAACATCCCTCATTTTTGTCTTTGTTTTATGAGAGAAATCGCATCTTGAACGCCCCGTTGACCGATACATGCCCACGTTGGATGGTCCCGCGGTCCGAACATATGCGCGCGGGGGGGGGGGGGGGTTGCGGGTCCGTCTTGAAAGATGCCCTAAGAGCAAGTACAATAAACTTATGTAAGCATGCTATAAGAGTTAACATTTTTTTTGCTGATATGGAGCGAAGAGAATAGGGGAAAGAAGACGAGCCAACAATAGAATAAGAGCCAGCTACAACACGTACTCCTAGACATTATGTGAGAATGGAGAATGTCATGTATTAATAAAGTAACACATCTTTAAATCTGACTATTGTACTTGCCGGCTATAAGGCCCTTTCAAGTGCTCCACGATGGACAGGTGCTAAGTAGGCCACATACGTAAAAAATGACATGTCATAATAATTAAGGAGGAAGAGAGCATATTGGTGACCTCAGAAAGAACCAATGCCATGCATGTGAACCTAGGCAAATCACTTAAATGAAAAAAATTGACCAATGCATGCAAGAGTTTAGGTGCTAAAACATTAAATAAAATGAGCTTAGCAACAACAAATTAAGCATCTATGCATTGGGGAGTTGTGTTGCTAAGCTATTTAATGCACTTAGCACCCCATCTAAGAACCTTTGCATTGGAAGAAGCCTAAGTCGCCTATAAATGACATGACAACATCATATAGTCATCAGTTGGTTGTATTATTAACCATGCTCTAAGGATACTAGGATAACTTCACAAACTAATGAACACCATTTTACAAATGTCTAGTAGGAGTAGGACTTACCAAAAAAGGTCCGTGCATCACTTTATAGATAAAGCAACAACCATGGTACAACTCGACAAAATAACATACACACTCATGGCAATATACAATGGTTCTTATAAACGACCACACAACCCCAAACCACTCCAAGCAAACTACATGTAGGTAGAAAGGGCATCACTTAAAGTCCTCGGGGCCCTTAACCATGAAAGAGTCACTGTGAAGAGACGAAGCCGTGTACGACAACCTCAATGTCCAAGGCGGGGCCTTCAGGAAGGGCATGACACTGGAGCGCCGGCATTGCTTCATCCAGGGAACAAGGTTTCCCCCGAAATAACATGGAAGGCCAGAGGAATCGGAGTGACTCCTTCAATATGGAGCAACGCGTGTAGGTGCCGCCGCAGCTGCCAGCCTCGCAAAGTCAGAGAAGGTTTTCACCGCCTACAAGCCCTTTGCGCCCCCAAGATGTAGTACAGAAAGCCCAGGGACGCCTGCCGCACCACCACCGCCGACCGCCATACAATGCCCACCACGTCGTTCGTACGACCATGGAAAGCAGCCAACGCCTTGTTGGGGGAACATAGTAATTTCAAAAAAATTCCTACGTCCCACAAAGATCTATCTATGGAGAAACCAGCAACGAGCAAAGGGGTAGAGCATATTCATACATTTGAAGATCACTAAGCGGAAGCGTTGCTAGAACGTGGTTGATGGAGTCGTACTCGCAGCGATTCAGATCGCGGTGGATTCCGATCTATGCGCCGAACAACGGCGCCTCCGCGTTCAACACACGTGCAGCCCGATGACGCCTCCAACGTCTTGATCCAGCAAGGAGAGACGAGAGGTTGAGGGAGAGCTTCGGCAACACGACGGCGTGGTGACGGTAGAGCTCCGTGGTACTCCGGCAGGGCTTCGCCAAGCTCCGCGGAGGACAAGGAGGAGGAGGAGGGCTGCGGCGTGGAGGGGTGGAATTGTGTTGTGTGCAGCCCCAAAACCCTCCACTATATATAGGAGGAGAGGGAGGAGGGTGACCACCCCTAGAGTTTCCACCCTAGGTGTTGCGGCAGCCCTAGATGGGCAAGAGAGCAGCGGCCAAGGGTGGAGGAGGTGGCGCCCTAGGGTGGCTTGCCACCCAAGGCAAGCCCACCACGCCTAGGGTTAGCCCACCCTCCCTCTCTTGCGCCTTGGGCTGATGGTGGTGGCGCACCAGCCCACTTAGGGCCTTGTTCCCATCCACTTTTCGCCCATGTACCCCTTCGGAGCTGGTGGCCCTTCCCGGTGGACCCCCGGAACCCTTATGGTGGTCCCGGTACATTACCGGTGATTCCCGAAACACTTCCGGCGACCAAATCCTCACTTTCTATATATGAATCTTTACCTCCGGACCATTCAGGAGCTCCTCGCGATGTCCGGGATCTCATCCGGGACTCCAAACAACCTTCGGTAACCACGTATACTATTCCCATATAACGCTAGCATCATCGAACCTTAAGTGTGTAGACCCTACGGGTTCGGGAACCATGCAGACATGATCGAGACATCTCTCCGACCAATAACCAACAGCGGGATCTGGATATCCATGTTGGTTCCCGCATGTTCCACAATGATCTCATCGGATGAAGCACGATGTCGGGGATTCAATCAATCACGTATGCAATCCCCTTTGTCTACTGGTATGATACTTGCCCGAGATTCGATCTTCGGCATCCCTATACCTTGTTCAATCTCGTTACCGGCAAGTCTCTTTACTCGTTCCGTAACACATCATCCCGTGACTAACTCCTTAGTCTCACTGAGCACATTATGATGATGGACTACCGAGTGGGCCCAGAGATACCTCTTCTTCACACGGAGTGACAAATCCGAGTCTCGATTCGTACCAACCCAACAGATACTTTCGGGGATACCTGTAGTGCACCTTTATAATCACCCAGTTACGTTGTGACGTTTGATACACCCAAAGCACTACTACGGTATCCGGGAGTTGCACAATCTCATGGTCTAAGAAAATGATGTTGGGGAACGCCGCATGGGAAACAAAAAATTTCCTACGTGCAGGAAGACCTATCATGCTGATGTCCATCTACGAGAGGGGATATTCGATCTACGTACCCTTGTAGACCGTACAAGAGAAGCGTTAGTGAACGCGGTTGATGTAGTGGAACGTCCTCACGTCCCTCGATCCGCCCCGCGAACCGTCCCGCGATCAGTCCCACGATCTAGTGCCGAACGGACGGCACCTCCGCGTTCAGCACACGTACAGCTCGACGATGATCTCGGCCTTCTTGATCCAGCAAGAGAGACGGAGAGGTAGATGAGTTCTCCGGCAGCGTGACGGCGCTCCGGAGGTTGGTGGTGATCTTATCTCAGCAGGGCTCCGCCCGAGCTCCGCAGAAACGCGATCTAGAGGTAGAACCGTGGAGATATGTGGTCGGGCTGCCGTGGCAAAGTTGTGTCAAATCAGCCCTAAAACCTCCGTATATATAGGGGGAAGAGGGGGAGCCTTGCCTTGGGGTCCAAGGACCCCCAAGGAGTTCGGCCGAGCCAAGGGGGGCAACCCTCCCCTTCCAAACCGAGTCCAACTAGGTTTGGAAGGAGGAGTCCTTCCCCCTTTTCCCACCTCCTCTTTTTTTTCTTTTCTCTTTGATTTTTTTCCTATGGCGCATAGGGCCTTCTTGGGCCGTCCCACCAGCCCACTAAGGGCTGGTGCGCCAGCCCCAAGGCCTATGGGCTTCCCCGGGGTGGGTTGCCCCCCCCCCCCGGTGAACACCCGGAACCCATTCGTCATTCCCGGTACATTCCCGGTAACTCCGAAAACCTTCAGGTAATCAAATGAGGTCATCCTATATAGCAATCTTCGTTTCCGGACCATTCCGGAAACCCTCGTGACGTCCGTGATCTCATCCGGGACTCCGAACAACATTCGGTAACCAACCATATAACTCAAATACACATAAAACAACGTCGAACCTTAAGTGTGCAGACCCTGCGGGTTCGAGAACTATGTAGACATGACCCGAGTGACTCCTCGGTCAATATCCAATAGCGGGACCTGGATGCCCATATTGGATCCTACATATTCTACTAAGATCTTATCGTTTGAACCTCAGTGCCAAGAATTCATATAATCCCGTATGTCATTCCCTTTGTCCTTCGGTATGTTACTTGCCCGAGCTTCAATCGTCAATATCCGCATACCTATTTCAATCTCGTTTACCGGCAAGTCTCTTTACTCGTTCCGTAATACAAGATCCCGCAACTTACACTAAGTCACATTGCTTGCAAGGCTTATGTGTGATGTTGTATTACCGAGTGGGCCCCGAGATACCTCTCCGTCACACGGAGTGACAAATCCCAGCCTCGATCCATACTAACTCAACGAACACCTTCGGAGATACCTGTAGAGCATCTTTATAGTCACCCAGTTACGTTGCGATGTTTGATACACACAAAGCATTCCTCCGGTGTCAGTGAGTTATATGATCTCATGGTCATAGGAACAAATACTTGACACGCAGAAAACAGTAGCAACAAAATGACACGATCAATATGCTACGTCTATTAGTTTGGGTCTAGTCCATCACATGATTCTCCTAATGATGTGATCCCGTTATCAAGTGACAACACTTGCCTATGGTCAGGAAACCTTGACCGTCTTTGATCAACGAGCCAGTCAACTAGAGGCTTACTAGGGACAATGTTTTGTCTATGTATCCACACATGCACTGTGTTTCCAATCAATACAATTATAGCATGGATAATAAACGATTATCATGAACAAAGAAATATAATAATAACTAATTTATTATTGCCTCTAGGGCATATTTCCAACAGTCTTCCACTTGCACTAGAGTCAATAATCTAGTTCACATCACCATGTGATTCTAACGAATCCAACACCCATATAGTTACGGGGTCTGATCACGTCTTGCTCGTGAGAGAGGTTTTAGTCAACGGTTCTGAAACTTTCAGATCTGTGTGTTCTTTACAAATCTTTATGTCATTTTATAGATGCTGCTACTACGTGTTATTCGGAAATGCTCCAAATATCTACTCTACTATACGAATCCGTTTCACTACTCATAATTATTCGGATTAGTATCAAAGCTTGCATCGACGTAACCCTTTACGACGAACTCTTTAACCACCTCCATAATCGAGAAAAATTCCTTAGTTCATCAGTTACTAAGGATAAATTTTGACCGCTGCTAGTGATTCAATCATGGATCACTTTCTGTACCTCTCAACAGACTTTGAGTCAAGGCACACATCAGGTGCGGTACCCAGCATGGCACACTTCAGATTCTACGGCCAAGGCATAGAAGACGACCTTCGTCTAGTCTCTTTATTCTGCCGGGGTCGGGTTTTGAGTCTTACTCAAATTCACACCTTACAACGCAACCAAGAACTCCTTCTTTGCTGATCTATTTTGAACTCCTTCAAAAACTTATCAAGGCACGCATCTTGTTGAAACTTCCATTAAGCGCTTTCGATCTATCTCCATAGATCTTTGATGCTCAACGTTCAAGTAGCGCAATCCAGGTACTCCTTTGAAAACTCCTTTCAAACAACCTTGTATGCTTTACAGAAATTCTACATTACTTCTGATCCACAATATATCAACCACATATACTTATCAGAAATTCTATAGTGCTCCCACTCACTTCTTTGGAAATACAAGTTTCTCATAAAGCTTGTACAAACCCAAAATCTTTGATCATCTCATCAAAGTGTATATTCCAACTCCGAGATGCTTGCACCAGTCCATTGAAGGATCACTGGAGCTTGCATACTTGCTAGTATCTTTAGGATCGACAAAACCTCCTGGTTGTATCACATACAATGTTTGCTCAAGGAAACTGTCGAGGAAACAATGTTTTGACATCCTATGTGCAATATTTCATAAATAATGCAGCAACTACTAACATAATTCTAACAGACTTTTAGCATCGCTATGAGTGAGAAAGTCTCATCATAGTCAATTGTTTGATCTTGTCGGAAACATCTTTGCGACAAGTCGAGCTTTTCTTAATAGTGACTTATCACCATCATTGTCTGTCTTCCTTTTAAAGATTCATCTTTACTCAATAGTCCTATGACCATCAAGTAGTTCTTCCAAAGTCTACACTTTGTTTTCATACATGGATCCTCTCTCGGATTTCATGGCTTCCAGCCATTTGTCGGAATCCGGGCCCACCATTGCTTTCTCCATAAATCGTAGGTTCACTCTTGCTCAACAACATGACCTCCAAGACAGGGTTACCGTACCACTCTGCAGTAGTACGCGACCTTGTCAACCTACGAGGCTTGTAGTAACTTGATCCGATGCTCAATGATCACCATCATCAGCTTTCACTTCAATTGGTGTAGGCGCCACAGGAACAACTTCCTGCGCCCTGCTACACACTGGTTGAAGTGATGGTTCAATAACCTCATCAAGTTCTACCACCCTCCCACTCAATTCTTTCGAGAGAAACCTTTCCTCGAGAAAGGATCTGTTTATAGAAACAAACACTTTGCTTTCGGATCTGAGATAGGAGATGTACCCAACTGTTTTGGATATCCTATGAAGATGCATTTATCCGCTTTGGGTTCGAGCTTATCAGACTGAAACTTTTTCACATAAGTGTCGAAGCCCCAAACTTTCAAGAAACGACAGTTTAGATTTCTCTAAACCTCAGTCTATACTGTGTCATCTCAACGGAAATACGTGGTGCCCTATTTAAAGTGAATGCGGTTGTCTCTAATGCATAATCCATAAACGATAGTGGTAATTCGATAAGAGACATCATAGCATGCACCATACCAAATAGTGCGTGGCTATGACGTTCAGACACATCATCACACTATGATGTTCGAGGTGGCATGAACTGCGAAACAATTTCCACATTGTCTTAACTGCGTACCAAAACTCGTAACTCAGATATTCATTTCTATGATCATATCGTAGACCGTTTATCCTCTTGTTACGACGAACTTCATTCTGAAACAGAATTGAACTTTTCAATATTTCAGACTTGTGATTCATTAAGTAAATACTCTTGTATCTACTCAAATCATCGGTGAAGTAAGGACATAATGATATCCATTGCGTGCCTTAGCACTTATTGGACTGTACACATCAAAAATGCATTACTCCCAACAAGTTACTATCTTGTTTCATCTCAATGAAAACAAGGCCTTGCTCATGTGGTATGATTTGCATGTCACTAGTGATTCAAAATCAAGTGAATATAAAGATCCGTCAGCATGGAGCCTCTTCATGCAATTTATACCAACATGACTCAAGCGACAGCGCCACAAGTAAGTGGTACTATCATCATTACCTCGTGTCTTTTGGCACCAATATCATGAACATGTGTAACACTACGATCGAGATTCAATAAACCATTGAAGGTGATTATTCAAGCAAATAGAGTAACCATTATTCTCTTTAAATGAATAATCATATTGCAATAAACACGATCCAATCATGTTCATGCTTAACGCAAGCACCAAATAACAATTATTTAGGTTTAACACCAATCTCGATGGTAGAGGGAGCGTGCGACGTTTGATCACATCAATCTTGGAAACACTTCCAACACGTATCGTCACCTCGCCTTTAGCTAGTCTCCGTTTATGCCGTAGCTTTCATTTCGTGTTACTAATCACTTAGCAACCGAACCGGTATCCAATACCCCCATGCTACTAGGAGTACTAGTAAAGTACACATCAACATCATTTATATCAAATATACTTCTTTCGACTTTTGCCAGCCTTCTTATCTACCAAGTATCTAGAGTTGCTCCGCCTCAGTGACTGTTCCCCTCATTACAGAAGCACTTAGTCTCGGGTTTGGGTTTAATCTTGGGTCTCTTCATTAGTGCAGCAACTGTTTTGCCGCTTCACGAAGTATCCCTTCTAGCCCTTGCCTTTCTTGAAACTTAGTGGTTTTACAAACCATCAACTATTGATGCTCCTTCTTGATTTCTACTTTCGCAGTGTCAAACATCGTGAATCGCTCAAGGATCATTGTATCTATCCTTGATATGTTATAGTTCATCACGAAGCTCTCACAGCTTGGTGGCAGTGACTTTGGAGAACCATCACTATCTCATCTGGAAGATTAACTCCCACTTGATTCAAGCAATTGTCGTACTCAGACAATCTGAGCACATGCTCAACGATTGAGCTTTTCTCCTTTACTTTGTGGACAAAGAATCTTGTCGGAGGTCTTGTACCTCTTAACAAGGGCACAAGCATGAAATCACAATTTCATCTCTTTAGAACATCACTTATGTTCCGCGACGTTTCAAAACGTCTTCGGTGCCTTGCTTCTAAGCCATTAAGTATTTTGCACTGAACTATCGTGTAGTCATCAGAAACGTGTATGTCGGATGTTCACAACATCTACAGACGACGCTCGAGGTGCAGCACACCGAGTGGTGCATTAAGGACATAAGCCTTCTGCGCAGCAACGAGGACAATCCTGTGCAAAGTTTGCTACTATCAACTTTCAACTAAATTTTCTCTAGGAACATATAAAAAAATAGTAGAGCTATAGCACAAGCTACATCGTAATTTGCAAAGACCATTAGACTATGTTCATGACAATTAGTTCAATTAATCATATTACTTAAGAACTCCCACTCAAAAAGTACATCTCTCTAGTCATTTGAGTGGTACATGATCCAAATCCACTATCTCAAGTCCGATCATCAAGTGAGTCGAGAATAGTTTCAGTGGTAAGCATCTCTATGCTAATCATATCAACTATACGATTCATGTTCGACCTTTCGGTCTCATGTGTTCCGAGGCCATGTCTGCACATGCTAGGCTCGTCAAGCTTAACCCGAGTGTTCCGCGTGTGCAACTGTTTTGCACCGGTTGTATGTGAACGTTGAGTCTATCACACCCGATCATCACGTGGTGTGTCGAAACGAAGAACTGTCACAACGGTGCACAGTCGGGGAGAACACAATTTCATCTTGAAATTTTAGTGGGAGATCACCTCATAATGCTACCGTCGTTCTAAGCAAAATAAGGTGCATAAAAGGATTAACATCACATGCAATTCATAAGTGACATGATATGGCCATCATCATGCGCTTCTTGATCTCCATCACCAAACCACCGGCACGATCTTCTTGTCACCGGCGCCACACCATGATCTCCATCAACGTGTCGCCATCGGGGTTGTCGTGCTACTCATGCTATTACTACTAAAGATACATCCTAGCAAAATAGTAAACGCATCTGCAAGCACAAACGTTAGTTTAAAGACAACCCTATGGCTCCTTCCGGTTGCCGTACCATCGACGTGCAAGTCATATTATCTATTACAACATGATCATCTCATACATCCAATATATCACATCACATCGTTGGCCATATCACATCACAAGCATACCCTGCAAAAACAAGTTAGACGTCCTCTAATTTAGTTGTTGCATGTTTTACGTGGTGACCATGGGTATCTAGTAGGATCGCATCTTACTTACGCAAACACCACAACGGAGATATATGAATTGCTATTTAACCTTATACAAGGACCTCCTCGGTCAAATCCGATTCAACTAAAGTTGGAGAAACTGACACTTGCCAGTCATCTTTGAGCAACGGGGTTACTCGTAGCGATGAAACCAGTCTCTCGTAAGCGTACGAGTAATGTCGGTCCAAGCCGCTTCAATCCAACAATACCGCGGAATCAAGAAAAGACTAAGAAGGGCAGCAAAACGCACATCACCGCCCACAAAAACTTTTGTGTTCTACTCGAGAAGACATCTACGCATGAACCTAGCTCATGATGCCACTGTTGGGGAACGCCGCATGGCAAACAAAAAATTTCCTACGCGCACGAAGACCTATCATGGTGATGTCCATCTACGAGAGGGGATATTCGATCTACGTACCCTTGTAGACCGTACCACAGAAGCGTTAGTGAACGCGGTTGATGTAGTGGAACGTCCTCACGTCCCTCGATCTGCCCCGCGAACCGTCCCGCGATCAGTCCCACGATCTAGTGCCGAACGGACGGCACCTCCACGTTCAGCACACGTACAGCTCGACGATGATCTCGGCCTTCTTGATCCAGCAAGAGAGACGGAGAGGTAGATGAGTTCTCCGGCAGTGTGACGGTGCTCCGGAGGTTGGTGGTGATCTTATCTCAGCAGGGCTCCGCCCGAGCTCCGCAGAAACGCGATCTAGAGGTAGAACCGTGGAGATATGTGGTCGGGCTGCCGTGGCAAAGTTGTGTCAAATCAGCCCTAAAACCTCCGTATATATAGGGGGGAAGAGGGGGAGCCTTGCCTTGGGGTCCAAGGACCCCCAAGGATTTCGGCCGAGCCAAGGGGGGCAACCCTCCCCTTCCAAACCGAGTCCAACTAGGTTTGGAAGGAGGAGTCCTTCCCCCTTTACCCACCTCCTCTTTTTTTTTTCTCTTTGATTTTTTTCCTATGGCGCATAGGGCCTTCTTGGGCCGTCCCACCAGCCCACTAAGGGCTGGTGCGCCACCCCCAAGGCCTATGGGCTTCCCCGGGGTGGGTTGCCCCCCCCCCCCCCCCCCCGGTGAACACCCGGAACCCATTCGTCATTCCCGGTACATTCCCGGTAACTCCGAAAACCTTCACGTAATCAAATGAGGTCATCCTATATATCAATCTTCGTTTCCGTACCATTCCAGAAACCCTCATGACGTCCGTGATCTCATCCGGGACTCCGAACAACTTTCGGTAACCAACCATATAACTCAAATACACATAAAACAACGTCGAACCTTAAGTGTGCAGACCCTGCGGATTCGAGAACTATGTAGACATGACCCGAGTGACTCCTCGGTCAATATCCAATAGCGGGACCTGGATGCCCATATTGGATCCTACATATTCTACTAAGATCTTATCGTTTGAACCTCAGTGCCAAGAATTCATATAATCCCGTATGTCATTCCCTTTGTCCTTCGGTATGTTACTTGCCCGAGATTCGATCGTCAGCATCCGCATACCTATTTCAATCTCGTTTACCGGCAAGTCTCTTTACTCGTTCCGTAATACAAGATCCCGCAACTTACACTAAGTCACATTGCTTGCAAGGCTTGTGTGTGATGTTGTATTACCGAGTGGGCCCCGAGATACCTCTCCGTCACACGGAGTGACAAATCCCAGCCTCGATCCATACTAACTCAATGAACACCTTCGGAGATACCTGTAGAGCATCTTTATAGTCACCTAGTTACATTGCGACGTTTGATACACACAAAGCATTCCTCCGGTGTCAGTGAGTTATATGATCTCATGGTCATAGGAACAAATACTTGACACGCAGAAAACAGTAGCAACAAAATGAAACGATCAATATGCTGCGTCTATTAGTTTGGGTCTAGTCCATCACATGATTCTCCTAATGATGTGATACCGTTATCAAGTGACAACACTTGCCTATGGTCAGGAAACCTTGACCATCTTTGATCAACGAGCCAGTCAACTAGAGGCTTACTAGGGACAGTGTTTTGTCTATGTATCCACACATGCACTGTGTTTCCAATCAATACAATTATAGCATGGATAATAAACGATTATCATGAACAAAGAGATATAATAATAACTAATTTATTATTGCCTCTAGGGCATATTTCCAACAAATGATACTTGACATTAGAAAAGTTTTAGCACACGAATAATACGATCTAGTGCTATGCATAGGATTGGGTCTTGCCCATCACATCATTCCTCAATGATGTGATCCTGTTATCAGTGACATACAATGTCCATGATCAGGAAACCATGATCATCTATTGATCAACGAGCTAGCCAACTAGAGGCTCACTAGGGACACATTGTGATCTATATATTCACACATGTATTACGGTTTCCGGTTAATACAATTGTAGCATGAATAATAGACAATTATCATGAACTAGGAAATATAATAATAACCACTTTATTATTGCCTCTAGGGCATATTTCCAACACACCTAAGCCACGAGCTCCACCCACGAGCATTGTGACTCCCACCACCAAGGTCGTCGCCACAACATCCATGGCCCCGACTCCATCCCCGTCCCAGGCTTGCAACAATGACGATGAATGAGACGGGCGGGGACGTACCTCCTTCCCCATCCTTGGATGATGTCCAGGTCCGAGCCTGCTAGGCTGGCCAAAACTGGTCTCCACTGCCTTGCCTTTCCTCACATCCACATGACGAGCTCCCAATGGCGCACCACCATTAGACGTGAGCCAAGGATGCCTTTCTGGCCCTCCTGGAGACCTAGCAATCTCCCAACGATGGACATCAATTGGGAAGGGTCCAACCCTTCGATGTATCTCGCACAAATGTAGTAGTGGAATGGAACAGAGCGGGCACAAGCCCATTACAAACGAGTCGACGCCTGAACTGCATCCAAGGATCGTCATAGTCAAAGCCACCCAACCGTCGTGAACCACCACACTGTTGTCGGGCACCCACGCCGCGGTAGGACACCACCATGTTGCAGGAGACGACAACTTGAGATGCCGGGCCACCACCTCCACACCGCGCTGGCCGCCAAATCCTGGTGGACCTGATCGAAATGCGATGGTGCACGCAACACAGCCACCACACTGCGAGAGCACACACATGTCGTCGACGCACTGCCCAGCACACATGAACGCCGCCACCATGGGCATCCACCGATGTGCCTCACGTGAGCCTGACGCCTGCACTCAATCTAGTTGTTGGTGCCATATGTCTGCGAACGAGCGAAGGGGGGAGGAGCCCCGTCGCCGCGAGGCAGAGTTCGTCCCTCGTGTTGCTGGCGGCGACAAGGGAGGTAGCTAGAAGGGATGGGGGGAGCCCCCTCCCCCACCCTCGAGACACACGAGAGGAAAGGGGGAGGGGGTATCAATCTTCTATGCTGTAAAGATCAAGAGTAGGACATAAGAGCTGCGAAATGGATTATTGTCAATCCAGGACCTTGACTATTTCAAAAAGTTAGATGGTCCTATAAGGTAAATGATAGTACAATACATTTACACCCTAATCTTATAGACTATATAAGTTGAACATTCATTTATGAGATCATAGCAAACATTGTGCCATGGGTTGCTAATTAAATTGCTTTCATCATGGGCCTGTGGCAATTACTCAATCACAACTGCAATGAGCGCGTGCTATACTGGTTCATCGCTATCGCGTGCTTCCTCGCTAGCCTGGTCGTAATGAGAGTATCATATGTAGTATCATGCATGTCAAGTAGTCAATTTTAATGAAGTGTCATAAAATTAAATGAAGAAAGAGAGGGTTAAGTATCATACTATGATACTGTATCATATTAAATGTTGTGCTACTATATATCATGCATGATAATAAATGAACTATCCTATGATACTAACATATGATACTATACATTACAGATGTAGTATCATACACTAGTATCATATGCATGATACTAATATATGATACTCCTGTTACACCCAGCCTTATCAATTTACCATGCATGCATAAGTACGTACGCCCTCCGACTGCCGAGCACAAACAAAGATCATGTACAAGACTATCACTAAGTTCTGGTCGTGTGGATATGATGGTGAACGTCGCATGGGAAACAAAAAATTTCCTACGCACACGAAGACCTATCATGGTGATGTCCATCTACGAGAGGGGATGAGTGATCTACATACCCTTGTAGACCGTACAGCAGAAGCGTTAGAGAACGCGGTTGATGTAGTGGAACGTCCTCACGTCCCTCGATCTACCCCGCGAACAATCCCGCGATCAGTCCCACGATCTAGTACCGAACGGACGGCACCTCCGCGTTCAGCACACGTACAGCTCGACGATGATCTCGGCCTTCTTGATCCAGCAAGAGAGACGGAGAGGTAGTAGAGTTCTCCGGCAGCGTGACGGCGCTCCGGAGGTTGGTGATGACCTTGTCTCAGCAGGGCTCCGCCCGAGCTCCGCAGAAACGCGATCTAGAGGAAAAACCGTGGAGGTATGTGGTCGGGCTGCCGTGGAAAAGTCGTCTCAAATCAGCCCTAAAACCTCCGTATATATAGGTGGGAGGGAGGGGGCCTTGCCTTGGGGTCCAAGGACCCTTAAGTGGGTCGGCCGAGCCAAGGGGGATGACTCTCCCCCCCCCCCCAAACCGAGTTGGACTAGGTTTGGTGGGAGGGAGTCCTCCTCCCTTCCCACCTCCTCCTTTTTTTTTCTTTTCCTCTTGATTTTTCTTCTCTTGGCGCATAGACCACTTGTGGGCTGTCCCACCAGCCCACTAAGGGCTGGTGTGTCTCCCCCAAGGCCTATGGGCTTCCCCGGGGTGGGTTGCCCCCCCCCGGTGAACTCCCGGAACCCATTCGTCATTCCCGGTACATTCCCGGTAACTCCGAAAACCTTCCGTTAATCAAATGAGGTCATCCTATATATCAATCTTCGTTTCTGGACCATTCCGGAAACCCTCGTGACGTCCGTGATCTCATCCGGGACTCCGAAAAACATTCGGTAACCAACCATATAACTCAAATACGCATAAAACAACGTCGAACCTTAAGTGTGCAGACCCTGCGGGTTCGAGAACTATGTAGACATGACCCGAGAGACTCCTCGGTCAATATCCAATAGCGGGACCTGGATGCCCATATTGGATCCTACATATTCTACGAAGATCTTATCGTTTGAACCTCAGTGCCAAGGATTCGTATAATCCCGTATGTCATTCCCTTTGTCCTTCGGTATGTTACTTACCCGAGATTCGATCGTCAGTATCCGCATACCTGTTTCAATCTCGTTTACCGGCAAGTCTCTTTACTCGTTCCGTAATACAAGATCCCGCAACTTACACTAAGTCACATTGCTTGCAAGGCTTGTGTGTGATGTTGTATTACCGAGTGGGCCCCGAGATACCTCTCCGTCATACGGAGTGACAAATCCCAGTCTTGATCCATACTAACTCAACTAACACCTTCGGAGATACCTGTAGAGCATCTTTATAGTCACCCAGTTACGTTGCGACGTTTGATACACACAAAGCATTCCTCCGGTGTCAGTGAGTTATATGATCTCATGGTCATAGGAATAAATACTTGACACGCAGAAAACAGTAGCAACAGAATGACACGATCAACATGCTACGTCTATTAGTTTGGGTCTAGTCCATCACGTGATTCTCCCAATGACGTGATCCAGTTATCAAGCAACAACACCTTGTTCATAATCAGAAGACACTGACTATCATCGATCAACTGGCTAGCCAATTAGAGGCATGCTAGGGATGGTGTTTTGTCTATGTATCCACACATGTAAATGAGTCTTCATTCAATACAATTATAGCATGGATAATAAACTATTATCTTGATACAGGAATTATAATAATAACTATATTTATCATTGCCTCTAGGGCATAATTCCAACAGTCTCCCACTTGCACTAGAGTCAATAATCTAGCCCTCACATCACCATGTGAATTACATTGTAATAAATCTAACACCCATACAGTTCTGGTGTCGATCATGTTTCGGCCGTGGAAGAGGTTTAGTCAGCGGGTCTGCTACATTCAGATCTGTGTGCACTTTGCATATATTTACGTCCTCTTCCTCGACGTAGTCGCGGATGAGGTCAAAGCGTCGTTTGATGTATCTGGTCTTCTTGTGAAACCGTGGTTCCTTTGCTAAGGCAATGGCACCAGTGTTGTCACAGAACAAGGTTATTGGATTCAGTGCGCTCGGCACCACTCCAAGATCCGTCATGAACTGCTTCATCCAGACACCCTCCTTAGCCGCCTCCGAGGCAGCCATGTACTCGGCTTCACATGTAGAATCTTCTACGACGCTTTGCTTGGAACTGCACCAGCTTACTGCACCCCCATTAAGAATAAATACGTATCCGGTTTGCGACTTAGAGTCGTCCGGATCTGTGTCAAAGCTTGCATCGACGTAACCTTTTACGGCGAGCTCTTCGTCACCTCCATACACGAGAAACATCTCCTTAGTCCTTTTCAGGTACTTCAGGATATTCTTGACCGCTGTCCAGTGATCCACTCCTGGATTACTCTAGAACCTACCTGCCATACTTATGGCCAGGCTAACATCCGGTCTAGTGCACAGCATCGCATACATGATAGAACCTATGGCTGAAGCATAGGGGACGGAGCGCATATGCTCTCTATCTTCATCAGTTGCTGGGCACTGAGTCTTACTCAATCTCGTACCTTGTAAAACTGGCAAGAACCCTTTCTTGGACTGTTCCATTTTGAACCTCTTCAAAACTTTATCAAGGTATGTGCTTTGTGAAAGTCCTATCAGGCGTTTTGATCTATCCCTATAGATCTTAATGCCTAGAATGTAAGCAGCTTCTCCTAGGTCCTTCATAGAGAAACTTTTATTCAAGTAACCTTTTATGCTCTCCAAAAGCTCTACGTTGTTTCCAATTAGTAATATGTCATCCACATATAATATTAGAAACGCCACAGAGCTCCCACTCACTTTCTTGTAAATACAAGATTCCAACCACTTGTATAAACCCAAATGCTTTGATCACCTCATCAAAGCGTTTGTTCCAACTCCGAGATGCTTGCACCAGTCCATAAATGGATCGCTGGAGCTTGCACACCTTTTCAGCATTTTTAGGATCGACAAAACCCTCGGGTTGCATCATATACAACTCTTCCTTCAGGAAACCGTTAAGGAACGCCGTTTTGACATCCATCTGCCAAATTTCATAATCGAAAAATGCAGCTATTGCTAACATGATTCTGACGGATTTAAGCATCGCTATGGGTGAGAAAGTCTCATCGTAGTCAACTCCTGGAACTTGTGAAAAACCCTTTGCCACAAGTCGAGCTTTATAAACGGTCACATTACCGTCAGCGTCCGTCTTCTTCTTAAAGATCCATTTGTTCTGAATAGCCTTGCGGCCCTCAGGTAGTATCTCCAAAGTCCACACTTTGTTCTCATACATGGATCCTATCTCGGATTTCATGGCTTCTAGCCATTTGTTGGAATCTGGGCCCACCATTGCTTCTTCATAATTTGCAGGTTCATTGTTGTCTAACAACATGATTGATAAGACGGGATTACCGTACCACTCTGGAGCAGCACGTGATCTCGTCGACCTGCCTGGTTCAACAGAAACTTGAACTGGAGTTTCATGATCATCATCATTAACTTCCTCCTCAACCGGCGTCGCAACGACAGAGGTTTCCCCTTGCCCTGCGCCACCATCCAGAGGGATGAGAGGTTCGACAACCTCGTCAAGTTCTATCTTCCTCCCACTCAATTCTCTCGAGAGAAACTCCTTCTCGAGAAAAGCTCCGCTTTTAGCAACAAACACTTTGCCCTCGGATTTGAGATAGAAGGTGTACCCAACTGTCTCTTTTGGGTAAGCTATGAAGACGCACTTTTCCGCTTTGGGTTCCAGCTTTTCAGGCTGAAGCTTTTTGACATAAGCATCACATCCCCAAACTTTAAGAAACGACAACTTTGGCCTTTTGCCATACCACAGTTCGTATGGTGTCGTCTCAACGGATTTTGATGGTGCCCTATTTAAAGTGAATGCAGCTGTTTCTAATGCATAACCCCAAAATGATAACGGCAAATCAGTAAGAGACATCATAGATCGCACCATCTCTAACAAAGTACGATTACGACGTTCGGACACACCATTACGCTGTGGTGTTCCAGGCGGTGTTAACTGCGAAACAATTCCACATTGTCTTAAGTGAGCACCAAACTCGAAACTCAGATATTCACCCCCACGATCAGACCGTAGGAACTTGATCTTCTTGTTACGATGATTTTCCACTTCACTCTGAAATTGCTTGAACTTTTCAAATGTTTCAGACTTGTGCTTCATCAAGTAGACATAACCATATCTACTTAAATCGTAAGTGAAGGTGAGAAAATAACGATATCCGCCGCGTGCCTCTACGCTCATTGGACCACACACATCGGTATGCATGATTTCCAACAAGTCACTTGCACGCTCCATTGTTCCGGAGAACGGAGTCTTGGTCATCTTGCCCATGAGGCATGGTTCGCACGTGTCAAGTGAATCAAAGTCAAGTGACTCCAAAAGTCCATCAGCATGGAGTTTCTTCATACGCTTTACACCAATATGACCCAAGCGGCAGTGCCACAAAAATATGGCGCTATCATTGTTTACTCTAACTCTTTTGGTCTCAATGTTATGTATATGCGTATCGCTATCAAGATTCAATATGAACAATCCTCTCACATTCGGTGCATGACCATAAAAGATGTTACTCATAGAAATAGAACAACCATTATTCTCAGACTTAAAAGAGTAACCGTCTCGCAATAAACAAGATCCAGATATAATGTTCATGCTCAACGCAGGCACTAAATAACAATGATTTAAGTTCATCACTAATCCCGATGGTAGCTGAAGTGACACTGTGCCGACGGCGATTGCATCAACCTTGGAACCATTTCCTACGCGCATCGTCACTTCGTCTTTCGCCAGCCTTCGTCTATTCCGCAGTTCCTGCTTCGAGTTGCAAATGTGAGCAACAGAACCGGTATCGAATACCCAGGCACTACTACGAGAGCCGGTTAAGTACACATCAATAACATGTATATCAAATATACCTGATTTTTCTTTGCCCGCCTTCTTATCTGCCAGATACTTGGGGCAATTGCGCTTCCAGTGACCCATACCCTTGCAATAGAAGCACTCTGTTTCAGGCTTAGGTCCAGCCTTGGGTTTCTTCGGCGGATTGGCAACAGGCTTGCCGCTCTTCTTCGAATTGCCCTTCTTGCCTTTGCCGTTTCTCTTGAAACTAGTGGTCTTGCTCACCATCAACACTTGATGCTCTTTACGGAGTTTAGACTCTACGACTTTCAGCATCGCAAACAACTCGCCGGGAGACTTGTTCATCCCTTGCATGTTGTAGTTCAACACAAAGCCTTTATAGCTTGGCGGCAGTGATTGAAGGATTCTGTCAGTGATAGCTTCTTGCGGGAGTTCAATCCCCAGCTCAGCTAGACGTTTGAGTACCCAGACATTTTGAGCACATGTTCACTGACAGACGAGTTTTCCTCCATCTTGCAAGCATAGAATTTATCGGAGGTCTCATACCTCTCGATCCGGGCGTTCTTCCGAAAGATAAACTCCAACTCCTGGAACATCTCAAATGCTCCATGACGCTCAAAGCGACGTTGAAGTCCCGGTTCTAAGCCATACAAGACTGCACATTAAACTATTGAGTAGTCCTTCTTACGTGCTAACCAAGCGTTCTTAACATCCTGATCAGCCGTAGCGGGTGGTTCATCTCCTAGCGCAGCATTAAGGACATAATCCTTCTTCCCAGCTTGTAAGATTAGCTTAAGATTACGAGCCCAGTCTACAAAGTTGCTTCCATCATCTTTCAACTTAGCTTTCTCTAGGAACGTATTAAAATTCAGGATGACTGTCGCGTGAGCCATGATCTACAACACAAATATATTCAAAATGGACTTAGACTATGTTCAAGATAATTAGAGTTCAACTTAATCAAATTATATGCTAAACTCCCACTCAAAAAGTACATCTCTCTAGTCATTTGAGTGGTTCATGATCCACTTACACTATCCCAAGTCCGATCATCACGTGAGTTGAGTATAGTTTCAGTGGTAAGCATCCCTATGCTAATCATATCAACTATATGATTCATGATCGACCTTTCGGTCTCATGTGTTCCGAGGCCATGTCTGCACATGCTAGGCTCGTCAAGCTTAACCCGAGTGTTCCGCGTGCGCAACTGTTTTGCACCCGTTGTATGTGAACGTTGAGTCTATCACACCCGATCATCACGTGGTGTCTCGAAACGACGAACTGTAGCAACGGTGCACAGTCGGGGAGAACACAATTTCGTCTTGAAATTTTAGTGAGAGATCACCTCATAATGCTACCGTCGTTCTAAGCAAAATAAGGTGCATAAAAGGATTAACATCACATGCAATTCATAAGTGACATGATATGGCCATCATCACGTGCTTCTTGATCTCCATCACCAAAGCACCGGCATGATCTTCTTGTCACCGGCGCCACACCATGATCATCCATCAACGTGTTGCCATCGGGGTTGTCATGCTACTTATGCTATTACTACTAAAGCTACATCCTAGCAAAATAGTAAACGCATCTGCAAGCACAAACGTTAGTATAAAGACAACCCTATGGCTCCTGCCGGTTGCCGTACCATCGACGTGCAAGTCGATATTTCTATTACAACATGATCATCTCATACATCCAATATATCACATCACATTGTTGGCCATATCACATCACAATCATACCCTGCAAAAAGCAAGTTAGACGTCCTCTAATTTTGTTGTTGCATGTTTTACGTGGTGACCAAGGGTATCTAGTAGGATCGCATCTTACTTACGCAAACACCACAACGGAGATATATGAGTTGCTATTTAACCTCATCCAAGGACCTCCTCGGTCAAATCCGATTCAACTAAAGTTGGAGAAACCGTCACTTGCCAGTCATCTTTGAGCAAAGGGGGTTACTCGTAATGATGAAACCAGTCTCTCGTAAGCGTACGAGTAATGTCGGTCCAAGCCGCTTCAATCCAACAATACCGCGGAATCAAGAAAAGACTAAGGAGGGCAGCAAAACGCACATCACCGCACACAAAATCTTTTGTGTTCTACTCGAGAAGACATCTACGCATGAACCTAGCTCATGATGCCACTGATGGTGAACGTCGCATGGGAAACAAAAATTTTCCTACGCGCACGAAGACCTATCATGGTGATGTCCATCTACGAGAGGGGATGAGTGATCTACATACCCTTGTAGACCGTACAGCAGAAGCGCTAGAGAACGCGGTTGATGTAGTGGAACGTCCTCACGTCCCTCGATCTGCCCCACGAACAATCCCGCGATCAGTCCCACAATCTAGTACCGAACGGACGGCACCTCCGCGTTCAGCACACGTACAGCTCGACGATGATCTCGGCCTTCTTGATCCAGCAAGAGAGACGGAGAGGTAGAAGAGTTCTCCGGCAGTGTGACGGCGCTCCGGAGGTTGGTGATGACCTTGTCTCAGCAGGGCTCCGCCCGAGCTCCGCAGAAACGCGATCTAGAGGAAAAACCGTGGAGGTATGTGGTCGGGCTGCCGTGGAAAAGTCGTCTCAAATCAGCCCTAAAACCTCCGTATATATAGGTGGGAGGGAGGTGGCCTTGCCTTGGGGTCCAAGGACCCTTAAGTGGGTCGGCCGAGCCAAGGGGGAGGACTCTCCCCCCCCCCCCCCAAACCGAGTTGGACTAGGTTTGGTGGGAGGGAGTCCTCCTCCCTTCCCACCTCCTCCTTTTTTTTTCTCTTGATTTTTCTTCTCTTGGCGCATAGACCACTTGTGGGCTGTCCCACCAGCCCACTAAGGGCTGGTGTGTCTCCCCCAAGGCCTATGGGCTTCCCCGGGGTGGGTTGCCCCCCCCCCCCACGTGAACTCCCGGAACCCATTCGTCATTCCCGGTACATTCCCGGTAACTCCAAAAACCTTCCGGTAATCAAATGAGGTCATCCTATATATCAATCTTCGTTTCTGGACCATTCCGGAAACCCTCGTGACGTCCGTGATCTCATCCGGGACTCCGAACAACATTCGGTAACCAACCATATAACTCAAATACGCATAAAACAACGTCGAACCTTAAGTGTGCAGACCCTGCGGGTTCGAGAACTATGTAGACATGACCCGAGAGACTCCTCGGTCAATATCCAATAGCGGGACCTGGATGCCCATATTGGATCCTACATATTCTACGAAGATCTTATCGTTTGAACCTCAGTGCCAAGGATTCGTATAATCCCGTATGTCATTCCCTTTGTCCTTCGGTATGTTACTTACGCGAGATTCGATCGTCAGTATCCGCATACCTATTTCAATCTCGTTTACCGGCAAGTCTCTTTACTCGTTCCGTAATACAAGATCCCGCAACTTACACTAAGTCACATTGCTTGCAAGGCTTGTGTGTGATGTTGTATTACCGAGTGGGCCCCGAGATACCTCTCCGTCATACGGAGTGATAAATCCCAGTCTTGATCCATACTAACTCAACTAACACCTTCGGAGATACCTGTAGAGCATCTTTATAGTCACCCAGTTACGTTGCGACGTTTGATACACACAAAGCATTCCTCCGGTGTCAGTGAGTTATATGATCTCATGGTCATAGGAATAAATACTTGACACGCAGAAAACAGTAGCAACAAAATGACACGATCAACATGCTACGTCTATTAGTTTGGGTCTAGTCCATCACGTGATTCTTCCAATGACGTGATCCAGTTATCAAGCAACAACACCTTGTTCATAATCAGAAGACACTGACTATCATCGATCAACTGGCTAGCCAATTAGAGGCATGCTAGGGATGGTGTTTTGTCTATGTATCCACACATGTAAATGAGTCTTCATTCAATACAATTATAGCATGGATAATAAACTATTATCTTGATACAGGAATTATAATAATAACTATATTTATCATTGCCTCTAGGGCATAATTCCAACAGTATATTCATTGGCTTTAGAGCATCTACAGCCAGAACTTGTAAATCCGGTCCCTCAAACATCCGCGGATGCACCCGGTCAATAATTGGGTGTGTTTTCTATTTGTCCGTCCGTGCAGCCACAGTCCTTATTTTTTTATATGTCCGGTCACTTACACGTGATTGATGGATAGGAAGAGAGAGAAAAAGAATGAATAAAGAAAAAATGATCCGGGATGGGATCACGTCCCATGTGACAGACTAGCCAGGCACTTGGACGCGCCCGCGAGCCTCATATCTTCTCCATATTTGAGAAGGATATGAGGGTTTGCGAACAGTCCGGACATATAAAAACGATATGAAGGGTCCAATTAGATCATTATTTTCTTTCTCTTTTCTGTCCGATCACTGACCGGGCACGTCCACAGATGTGGAGGATCATTTAAGGAGTCCGGTTGAAGATGTTTTTAATGCCAATGTGGTATAACGTAAAGTAACAACAGCTATGGCACATAGGAAATGGAGAGGGAACGAGGGATTGTTGACACTAATATGGAAGGAAGTCTTTTTTCCTGCCGCGGTACGTGACAATTCAAAGCTCTGGCTCACATTGTCGTCAGTCCGGCGGTGAGGGGGACACTTTTACCTATTATAGTGTCGTGAGTCACTAATAGATTTTCACCTCTTACAATAGTACTATGCAACCTTGTGTAATATTATCTCCGTCACGGTTTAGAAGGCATAATTAAGTTTACGTGTATTTTCACAACATACAAGGTTTAAGACGCATTGCATTTACTCCTACCAGCTAATTTGTACTCCGTTGTACTATTTCTGTATGCATACGTAGTGTGAATGTTATTTTTCAACTCATTTTACAGTCAATCAATAATCATGTAGGTTCTAGAGAATTTCCATGCACGTCCTCTAAACCGTGACGGAGGGAGTAATAATTAACTGGGCATATTGCTGACATGCCATATTATAATTAATGAGAAAATAAAATATACTAGTAATAAATAAGGTATTATATGCCATTTGAAATAAGGCCATCCAAGCATCCATTGATGCATGATCACTAATAAGCCTTTTATGACAACGGAGAACCGGAGATGCCATTGCTTTGGAATTAATAAGCCTCTTTGTTGCGTATGGCATTGCAGAGGCCGGGCTCCATGAAGGCTGTTTTGCACAAAGAAAATCAGAATATATTTGAAAGTTCTAGAAAATGACATTTTTTATAATATATATGCATGTTTTGAAATATGTATAAATTTTCATCAACTAATTTGACTATTTGCATGCTACCAAAAGAAGACAAATATCAGTCCCAAAACCAAAAATGAAAAGGTGTATTTTACTCCATGTATTTGTTCTCTTTTTGTATACATCATATATTAACATACTTCCATTATCCCAATTTTTTATCTTAGGTTTGTCTAAAAATGAATATACCTAAATACCAAAACTTGACTATATGCATTCATATCTAGACAAATTTAAGACAAGAATTTTAGTACGGAGGGAGTATATGTTTATGAAATTTTACACATGTATACTGCAAACATATGTCTATGTGTGTATACCTTTTTTTATGTGTGAAAAAGTATTTCCGCTGAAAGAAAAATAAAGAGCTCTATGTAGCTCGGTTGCGGCTTGCACCTTTCGCCTCTTTGTTTCCTTTTCATCTATGAGACATCTTTTTTTGTGTGTGTTCATGATGCCTTTATTTTGATTGCAGCCTGGATTTTTTTTTGCTCGTTCCTATTTTTGTCTTGTCTTCAATTTTCTTCTCTTTGTGTCGTATCTCTAGCTGGTATCCATCAATTTTCCTTTTCTGTTGTAAGTTGTTTGACGTTGTTCTCCTAGTTGGTTTAATAGTTCAGAAACGGGCTCATTTTGAGCCTTCCTTCTTTTCATGGTGCCTTTTGTTGTTAAGCCTCGATGTACTCTTGTTCTGTTGTCGGAAGTGACTCAGACTTGCCTCGATGTGCTCTTGTTCTGTTGCTTGCCCCGGCTCAATACAACTATAACCGTTGAAGTTGGATGTCTTTGGTCAAGATATTGAGAGTTTTTGTCCTCTGGGAAAACTGACGCACCACTATCGATAGCGTGTACTCCCTCCGTCCGGAAATACTTGTCCTAAAAATGGATATAATGGATGTATCTAT
The DNA here is from genome assembly GCF_904849725.1 of Hordeum vulgare subsp. vulgare. Taxonomy (NCBI): domain Eukaryota; kingdom Viridiplantae; phylum Streptophyta; class Magnoliopsida; order Poales; family Poaceae; genus Hordeum; species Hordeum vulgare. The sequence goes on from NC_058519.1 coordinate 18,096,650, forward strand.
AACTAAAATAAGTCTAGATTCATTCATTTCTAGGACAAGTATTTCCGGACGGAGGGAGTATATGATTATTATCCTTGTGCCCCAAGAATAATCAACAAAACTCCAACGTATCATATAATTCCGGCTTCTCCCTATGCGCATGTTAGCTAATATGCTTACATGCAGATGCCACAGGTTAAACTCTATTGACGAAAAAAGTTCTCACCGTTTTATATATCAAGCAACCATCCTCGCATACAATTGAGTCATCAATACAAACACACGCCACCATCACACATGACAGACACCCAGAAAAAGATACAGAGGTGTGAGACACCGACACACCACCCCATCAATAACCAGGCAAACATATATGGGCGATGCTAGGAGCCGACGGGGACCTCCATCATGAGCACCACAACAGATAGGTGAGGCGGATCCCGGCAAAGCCAGGACTCCAAAAATGGTACCCCATAGAAGGATACAACCATAGATAGCCGTAACCCCTCGATCCCGCATATCAAGTTTTCACCCGGAGCAAAAACAAGACATGAGAATGCCGTAATGGGACCTTCAGAAAGGATACGACGTCAACCGATGCCGCCACTGTTGGCCAGAACAAGGGCTGGACATGTGATGTACCCATGCGCTCACATCTCCCGTCGCACCCTAGCTTCTCCAACCACCCACAACCAAGCCACACACGTGGCCATGGCTGTTCGCCTGCACCTGATACGCATGTTCTGCCATGAACACCACGCCTCCTGTCGCCTGACATCTAGTCATCCGCAAGACCAGCCAAAGTGACCAGCTTTGGTCCAAGGGACGCCCACGATTGACGAAACCGCAGCCCACGTCCCGCCTTGAACTTCGCCGGAGCTGTCATCACACACAAACACATGGGGAATGGGGAAGAGGGGAGGGGAAGATGCATCCACGACCGGCACACCACCGTGTCGGCGACGGGCAGCCATAGCATGGGCACCGCCCATCCCTCCCACCAACCCAACACCGGACACCCATCATGCCGCCCCACCGCGGTGGCCAAAGCAGATCCATGCAAGGCTACCAACGGAGCCCGTCACCGGCTAGGGGTCCTGATGCAACGAGATTAGAGCATCTCTAGCAGACCCCATAAAAGTTGACCCTTAAAACACATATAAGGTGCACCATAAACCGTTTTATGGTGTGAAATTGTCTTGAACAGAGCAAACCCCGTAAATGGAGCTGTATTTCACTATAGCTCATTTTTTTCGTTTTTTCCTCTCGTCCTGACGAGCCGTCTTCGGCCACGACATTCCCGCCCTAGTGGCCCGACTCACCCTAGCGCTGCCCTGTCTCGCCCCCGCCTCGTCCTAGCGCCGCCCCTTCCGGGCCACGTATGCAGTGGAGCAGCCCTGCGCCGCCCTCCCCGACCACGCACTCCCTGACCTGCCCACCCGTCCCCAATTTCAGCCCGGCACTGCCCGCCGCCGCGCGCGTGTTCCCCGACATGGCCGCATGAGCTCCCCCACCCCTGCCTCGCTCTTCTCCGGTGCCTCCCTGCGCTGATTCGGGCCGCCGGTGGCCTGCTCCGCCCTGCCCGTGGACGGCCTCGCCTCGGCAGTGGAGGTCGAACCGGTCGCAATTCGGACTGGCAGCGGCAATTCCCGGCGTGCAACGGCTTCTTCCGACATGCGACAACGGATTCCTGTGAGTTTCAGGTACATTCCGGCCAGTTCCGCAACGGTGTGTGTGCTCCGACGATGTTTGACCGGTTTACGGGTTGAACTGTATATTACCTTCGAAACTGTACATATAAGGTTTTCACGGATGGATTTACCGTGTTTCTTAAAAAGTTTAAGGATCGAACAAGTTTTACGGGGTCTGTTGTGCGTCGTTTTTCTGATCGAAATTGTATACACCTCGTTTTTTTTTATGGATTTGACCAGTTTACGGGTCTACTAGAGACGTTCTTAGACAAATAGAAGTTTCATTATCCGGAAAAATGCAGTATTGAGTGCCCAAAATTTCATGATCAGTGGCACCATTTCACCTAACCAAATTTTAGTTTGGTGAGGTGTTGCTGTCAGATCCCAACCATACATATTCAGCCCGAACATGCACAAATTTCCGCAAGGCCGTACCTACGAACAGGTCAACATGCGTTGGCATATTGGAAGCATCAAACTTAGACACCGGTGATTTTCAAAGTGAACTAGTTTATATAGTACTTGTTTAGGACGACAGATAACGGCAAATGATAATATAATTGACGTGTTTACTTGAGCTTAATTAAGTTGTTGGACTGAGATTACACCAAGAAGTTAAGTAACGTCCACAAGCTCTTAGAACAGATAAAAGAAAACATGATGACACGTCTACTCTACCTATACACATACCGTAGTTGTTGGCCAACTCTAATATTGGAAAGAGATCCGACTAAGACAAGCAGATATGCATGAACCCATTGATTCCAACTTGCCAACTAGCTAGTTACACACGACACACTTATGGTCAGGTTTGTGCTTTCATTTCATTTCTGTATAATTTTGCCTTCCCATCTTCATTTTCTGCGAGGTTGATCCTCTGACTTGGAGAAAGAGTCCAAGCATCTACTCTCTCTGTACCTAAATAATTGTATTTGAAAAGAACTAGATTAGTTCTTTCGAACTACAATTATTTTGATACAGAGGAAGTAGCTAGGGCTTATACACATCGACTACTCTACCAATACACATACCGTAGTTGTTGGCCAACTCTAATCTTCGAAAGAGACCTGGCTCAACAAAGCATATGCATGAACCCATGCATGCCAAGGCCAACTCTAATCTTCGAAAGAGACCTGGCTCAACAAAGCATATGCATGAACCCATGCATGCCAATTTGCCAACAACATGATGACTAGCTAGTTACACAACACACTCATATAGTCAGGTACGTGCTTTAATTACATTTCTGTATATTATAATTTGTATTTTTTTCCTTCCCATTTTCATTTCTGCATGGTTGATCTTCTGACTTGGAGCAATAGTCAAGGCATCTGGCTTAGGCTTATAGACAGCAACGAATGCAGGTCACCAAACACACCTCATGGAGTAAATCCAGATGTACAAGCTGCTTCAGCAGTGCAAATGATATTGGGAGATCACGTATACCATGGCAGTCTGATAAATCAAGATGCATCAGACCTCTCATATCAAGCTGAGATATTACGAGATCCTCAAAGGCTGGTGTACTTCAATTCTGAGAGCTCGGTGATACAATTGGGGATCATCTGATCTTGGATCCGTGGAGCATGAAGATATATCAACTATTTCAGTTGACCAATAGAACTAGGAAACGTCTGAATAAAACATCCACTTAAATCTAAGACAAGTGGCATAGGAAAATGAGCAGATCTATTTGTGAAATTTTGTATGAAACCATGCATGTTTGCTTTGGCATTATTGTTGTGGGTGTCACCAATATACTCAGTTCTAAATCAAGGAACAAGGAGAGAAGAACCTTGTGGTTGTTGCAGCGACAGCGACAGTGTTTTTGCAAGAGGAACCAAATAATATTTCACAAATGATGTTTGCATTGACCTCTGACCTTTCCGCATATGCTTCAAGACTGTTGCCGGCCGTCAGCATTTGATTTAGGCATTTAGTCTATGATCGATCAGCACTGCTGTATACTCCTATTATGCAACAGCAAGTCCTGTCCAAAGGATTACTCAATTGATCCGATCCTCGATTGGACGATTAGCTGATAGCTTCATAAAAATATTATATAAATATTATGTAGCCCCTGATTTGACATTCTTAGTATTCAGGCAAAGATTGAACAAAGAACAACGAAAAAAAAAATCAGTTGAATACAGAGCGTTAACATAAATCACAGGCTTTTCTCCTAAGTCGTGCTTCATGAGGATCCTCACGGTTGACATGCTTGCAATTTGAGGTTGGGGTCGTCGCACCACGCAGGTGCCAACTTTGTCGGAGTCTGAACATCCTTGAAACCGCAACCCACAAGGATTGCCCCTTCCTCATTTGTACTATAGGGGTAGGTCTTGCTTGGTCAACTGACATGACCTTGGGGAGCTTCTTATCCGTGTTGTTCCCCATTGTCTCTAAGTGATGTGACGACATGCTCAAGGCAACCACAAAGATCATGAGGTGTTGACAAGGTAGTCTTTTGTTAAGTATTACAAGTAAAAGAGTCCGTGCGTTGCAACGAAAGCAAACCATACAACACGTCCTAATTCAATAATTATGACTCAAGACCTTTATTTAAATGTGGCAGCACGTCTATGTAGCCTCTTTTTTTGTGAAAATATTTATGCTCTCTCTCTCTAACTCTCTCTCTCTAAGATAAACTTACACTTTTCGTTTTCATGCGATGTTTTGCCGAGGCATGCATGTGCGATTATTGATGGTTTCTTTTGTCTTCAATCTCATTTTGATGAGGTATTCATTTGCAACACGGATCGGCCACGGTACAAAAGAATGGATTGTGCGTTATTGGTTAAAATTACAGCATAAATAGAATTTTAAAATTGTTAAATAGGTAAAAATAACATCATATTTAGATTGTATGCATCACTGTAGATTCAAATTACATTATAAATAGAATTTTCAAAAATTAAATAGGTAAACTAACATTATATTTAAATTCTACAAATTTTTCGAATCAAAGTTCATATATATTAATTTGAAATTGGAGTACCGTTCAAAAAATATAAAAACTTAAAGTAATTGTCAATTATAAATAAACAGCAGATTAATTAACAACACGGATCGGCTTCGATATGAAAAAATGGATTGTGCGCTACTGATTAAAATTATAGCATAAATAAAATTTTAAAATTGTTAAATAGGTAAAATAACATCATATTTAGATTGTACGTGTCACTATTGATTAAAATTACATCATAAATAGAATTTAAAAAAATTAAATAGGTAAACTAACTTTATATTCAGATTCTACACATGTTTCTATTTAAATTTCATACATAATCATTTAAAATTAGAGTTACGGTTTAAAAGATAGGATTTTTTAAAGTATTTGTCACTTATAATTGAACTGCGGATTAATTAACAACACGGATCGGCCTCGGTAAGAAAAATGGATCATACGCTATTGATTAAATTTACAGCATAAAAAGAATTTTAAAATCGTTAAATAGGTAAAATAACAAATACTCCCTCCATTCCAAAATAAGTGTCTTAACTTTATATTAGCTCTAGTAAAAATTGTACTAAGCCAAAGACACTTATTTTAGTGTGGAAGGAGTAGATTTTAAAATTGTTAAATAGGTAAAAATTACATCATATTTAGATTGTACGCATCACTATTGATTAAAATTGCATTATAAGAAGATTTAAAAATAAATAATATGTAAACTAACATTATATTCAGATTCTACACACGTTTCTAATCAAATTTCATATATAATAAATTAAAATTAGAGTTACAGTTTAAAAGATATGATTTTCTAAAGTATTTGTCACTTATAGTTGAACTGTAGATTAATTAATAAAAACTATAGGATTTTCTGGAAACGTACAAAAACGATTAGTTTTTTACTTAAGTCTGGACTGCGGGTTTATTTCATGAAAACTGAAGGAGGTTTCTACAAATATTACAAAAAAGATTCGTTTTCTCACTTAAATCCGGATTGCGAGTTAATTTCGGGAAAATACATGATGGTTTCTGTAAAATGCGTGACAATTGACAAAAACACCATTTATTTTAGGTATAGATAGAGTGTATAGAAGGGAAGGAGCCGTCACATCTTTGCTGGGAGTGAGCCCTTGCCATTTTTGTCTGCGAATACGCAGAGCTTGTATATCTTTTCTTTGGTAGAAGGGAAAAAATGAGTATAGTAGATGACACAACATATGATATGAACACAACAAGGCATGAACATGTTGCTTGAGGGCAGAGAGATAGGGGATGCTTGACCCAAACAAAGAAAAACACACAACTAAACCCAACAAGGCCCAAACTACATAGGCAAGTCGAAACCAACAAGACGTTCAACATCACCAGATCTATCAACGAGGACGCCGCGAGCGACCAAGATAGCACATTCATAAAGAAGAGCAACCCCTCTATGTGTCGCCATCAGATCCGAGTATCCAGACCTATGGTTTACCCTGAGCTTGAAGGGGCTCGCAGATAAAGGCCATGGCACCGCCTCCAAGAAGGGAAACAACTCTCGCAAATGTCACCGCTGCCAGCATCGGCAAGCCGAGCTGAGATTTCACCATGGACTCAGTCTGAGCAATCCCATAGTCGTCGAAATGAAAACCACAGATGAGGAAGTACCACAGGAAGGGGTGGGGATACAAAATGTATGGTCAAAACTTTGCATCCTCCCGACATATCACGCCTCGGCACGATTAAGTAACACATCCCCGCGTCTTTTTGAACTTTGTATTAAACTTTCATACCTTTCTAAATAGATTTTATCAAACTATAACTTAATAATTATATTTTTTTTGTTACCATTATTATTCACATACCAATATTACTAAATATTGATTGTGTTGTTTTTTGTTATCTAGTTGCAATTTATGTGACGAAACAATTTTTCTGCTAAATTTAACTATTTATTTTAACAAAATTTCAAAGTACATGGTGACACTTGTACAAATTATATGTGTGTGTGTGTGTGTAATTTGATATTGATAAATACCATGGTAAGTATTATAAAGTGTACTATCTAACAAATATCTTAATAATGGTCTTATTAAATAAATATATTTATCAAAATTTATAGTTATATTGAACCTTTGGCAAATTCGCTTTGCAAGTTGGTTGAGGAATAAGTTGAACATGTGCATGCTTTTTTACTTAGGGAAACATTTTACGTCCGCGCGCCGGCTGAAACTTCAGCCGGTCGCTCGCGAGCCACACAATGTAGCCCCATTGTACGTTTTGCACATCACTCTCGCCCACCTTATCTCCTCCCTTTTTTTCTCCCTCCAATCCCCTCCTTTCTCTTTCATCCTAGCGCGTTGGTGGCCACGCTCCTCGTCTTCCTCTATGGATCTCGCCTTCGGCTAGCCTCAATCCCGCATAGGTCCCTACCTCCAACCTTAGCGCCCTCGCCCACTTCTTCCGCTGCCCCGGCTGCAGGCTCCTTTTGCCCCGGTAAGCCGGAGTTGCAAGCAGCTGCACACGTGATGGAACCACGCACCGGAGATGCTACAAGCATGGCGGCACGACCTCCTCCCCCACCGCTGCAACCATGTCCTCTCAAAACGAACTTGGTAGCATTTTTGTTGCTCCTCCATTGATGTTGCAAGCGACGACCCAAAAAACTACAACTGTCTGATTGGAAAGCTTCATCATGCGGCTTATAAAGTTCCAACCGGACACCGTGTACAAAAAAATCTACATCCATTCATACGAAATGTTCAACCGTAGTTTGGAAAAGCTTCAACCTGCCGGATTCAACCTCGACGGAGCTCTTCTCCTAGGCGGGCGTGTGTGCGTTCTTGTGTAGGTTGCCAGGTCGCCCTGTGTGCCCTGTTGTGGCGGGCGCATTGTGACGGTTTTAGCCCGGTTTTCCGATTATTAACCGGCCAACTCTCTTCGACCTTTTTTAATAAGATCGATATCTAAGGGACCGCGTTTCAAAAAAAAGATGATGGAGTCAAGGTGATCACGATGATGTAACGCTTGTCGGAGCACTAAACGGAGCATATATATGCTACAACCTTTCAGAGGTAAGCTCTCCTTCGCCTACATATCACTAGTGGGGACGGGTCCTTTAGCCCCGGCCCGTAAGGGGCTTTAGTCCCGGTTCACCAACCGCAACCGGGACTAAAGGGGTGGGACTAAAGGCCTAACCTTTAGTCCCGGCCCTGTTCCAAGACGGGACTAAAGGTGCTCCACGTGGATGCCTCGTAGCGCCCCCGGTTCGTTACACGGACCGGGACTAAAGAGTTTCAGATTTTGTTTATTTTTGGGTTTTAGGGTTTTAGGGTTTAGATGTTCGGGAGATTAACGTGATGCCTCGTTTGGTGTTCGGGAATTAGTTTTCATATAATTCTAAATAGAAATAATTATGCATATATATATAAGATTAACTTATCTTACAAGCGAGCATATATATACAATTATATGGAGATCTGAATTATCGGGACTAGAGCCCGTCTATTCGATTACATGGACGAACATCAGTAATGGCCCCTAGCTACACTAAATCGTCCTTTGTCATTTATAGCTTCCGTCCTCAAAAAGGTCGCAAGCTCCTCTGCAACAGCAATCGCGCGTTGCTCTGGTAGGACCTTCTCCCTCATGGCCGTGTACTATATAAGAAAAGGAGATGAATATGAATATCAATCATGATAACAAAGAATGACGGGTAAAAATAGAGGTGTGAATGTTCATTGCTTACGTCGAATCTGTGATCCTTGTGCTCAGAGGTAAACGTGCGAATGGTCTCGCAAACATAGTATCCGCATAGATGCGTCCCCCGTGGCTGCTGGTCGCACTTTACGAGAATAGAATATATATAATCAAAATAATAATCTAGCATCATAAATGTATTGAAAATAGAAGTATATCATACTACTACTTACCTGAGCCGCTCTAAAGGTCAGCTTCTCAGGCTCGATACCGGAAGTCACGCACTTGAACCGCTTCCAAACCCTGCCCGACAAGGATAATGATTTGCTAAGTTTTTCATTAATTGATATATCAGAAAATCATCAAAAGAGACCGATAGAGCACAAGAATGATTGAAATTACCCTTAGAGCATGTCCTGCAGGCTTTGGAACTGTTCCAAGGGTCTCGATAATGGGTCGAAGGCATCAACTCTTCCCTTATCAATTTGAATGTCTAACAGAATCCAATGGAAGCTGCACATGTATATATATATATATGTGTGTGTGTCAGTAACTTATCAATTACACTTATAAGTGAATGGACACAACAGAGTAAAGACCCTCACCTGAAGTTGTATGGAAACAGTATGTGGTCACAGAAATTTTGATCTGTTAGAAACCTTAGAAGGTTTTCCTCCGTCTCCTTGGGTTTATCAGTTAGCGTCGCTATATGTATTTTATCTGGGTCAATAAACCCAATATTTAGGATGTTCTTACTTTTACAATCCAGAATCTTCATTCTGCATAATAGAGTACAAGTTATATATAGACAATGAATTGAAATAACTAAACAAGTTATATGTAGACAACGAATTGAAAAACTTACAGACAATAGCAACTCATAAGCGATTTGTCGAGGGCGTCACCATTGTACATCTGGAAGAGTTCATCAAAGTCGATATGGATTTCTTTGGGGCGGCCATAGTACTCCTGTGGGACACTCACCACGATCATCGTTCTCCCATTCTTTGATTCACTTAAGTACCATGTATGCAAGTAACGCATATTTGTTGGGAGATCATCTTTGCTGACCAAAGGCGCTCCCATGACAAACTGTGGCTTAGGGGCTACCACAGCCTTGGGTAACCTGTCGTCTTGGGAAGCGAGAATGTCTTCAACCGGGATACCCCATTCATCCGCCCACTTCTTTGCTAATTCCAAATCTTGCCCCTGCACCGGAGGGGGGACATTCCCGGTTAACACCCTGAGGGGTGGGATCGACTGTTTGGCCTGTTGTCCAAGCTGAGGAACGTCTGATTTTTTTCTTGCTTGTAGTTGAACTTGATTTGCTCCCACTTGCACTTGCACGTGATCTGCTCTTTTTCACTTCCTTCTGCAATGTGCGTGTATAGTCATCAGGCTTATGGTGTAAGTCATACTGTGATGGAAGGGTCTTGAAGTATTTTGCAAATGCTATTTGCTTCTCGGTGTATTCCGGGCGGGGCTCGGGTTCCTTCTTTTTCATCTGCGCATCATGATGTTCCTTTGCTATCCTGGCATTTTCCTCGGGGGTACGATCATAAGGTCTGATAGGAAGATTAGCATGAGGTACCTTTGGGAGGGGCGACAATTTGCGCTTTGGGGGGCTCCGTCGCTTAGAAATCGTCGGCGGAGCGTTCTTGCTGGCACGCTTCCGCTTAGTATCCGGAGCGGGCGGCAGCGGGGACGGACGACCCAAGTCCGGCGGCGGTGATCGAGATGGACTCGTGTTGTGCTGGCCGACGTCATGTGGAGGGCTTGGAGGTAATGGAGGTGTAGATGACCTGCGACGACTCGGAGGCGGTGTTGTCCTTGGGGCCAAGCCTGGAAGCTTGATGTAGTTCTTATCCCATAGGATGACTCCACCCAGTACTTCTCCGAGTGTCCTCTCATCTTCGGTTCCAGCTATGTCGAGCTCCATATCATGAAACATCGCCATGATTTCATCCACCCCGACTTTAGCAAAGTCAGCTGGAATCTCACGGCCATGCCAGCGTGCATCAGGGCCAGAAGGTAAAGCTTGTCCGACGGCCACCATCATGGATATGTTCTTGAATTTCTGATGGAGTTCACATGATGTTGACTCCTTGATTCCATCCACGGGGTAGCCGGGACCGCCCTCTATCATTCTTCGTGCATCGTCGGGCGGGGCCTCAGATTCAGCCACGCTGCTTTTCCGCTTAGATGGGGCGCCGATAATATCAAATGCAGGATCTTCCTGGCGCGCTACTCCTCTAAGCTCATCAATCTGCTTCTGTTGCTCGTTAATCCTGGCAAGCAACTGGTTGAACTTGTCATTCTCCTCATCCTGCTGCCGCTTCTTTGCTCTCTCTCGGCTTTTGTAAGTGTCTTGGTCTCTGGCAAACCCAAGCCACCACGGGTAAGAAGGACCGAAGCCTCGCGTTCGTCCTCCATGTTCGTCATTGCCGAGGACCAGTGTGAGCAAATCTTTCTCTCTATCTGCAGTGAACTTTCTTTTTCCCCCCTTAATTTCTTTCACTATCATTTTCCAATTCTCCCTGGGTATCCTAAGACCGTCACTGCAGATGAGGTCCCTTGTTTCTTCGTCGTACGAACTACCATGCGCAAGGAACCAATTTCTTGCTCTCAATTCCCACTCATCACGGAGTGGTTCAGGTACGATGCCTTTATCTAGCAGATCTTGCTCTTTCTTATCCCACTTTAGGATGGCAGTCTCATAGCCCCCTGGCCCCAGCTTGTGGTGATATTTCTTCTTGTCGGCATTTATCTTATTCTTTTCTGATAATGCCTAGGCATCTTCTGACTCCTTGTACTCTTGAAATGCCTTCCAGTGATTCGCTTGCTTGGCTAGATACCCCTCGAATACTGGCACTTTCTTTGTCTTCAGATAGTTTTTCCATAGCTTCTTCTTCCAGCTACGAAACAGTTCGTCCATCTTCTTTAGAGTCCACTGCTTGACTTTGGCCCTCAGTTTGTCTGCGGCGTCTTCATTCTCACATTCTGGCAGGTTGAAATGTGACATGAGATCATTCCAAAGATTATCTTTGTACCTTTCGGCGACAAAGTCACTATCGGCTGCCCCTTTGCGCTTGTTCCACTCCCGAACGCTGATCGGGACGTGATCCCTAACGAGAACTCCGCATTGCTTCTTGAATGTGTCAGCAGCATTCTTAGGAAGCTTGGGTTCGCCCGTAGGCAATATCACCTCAAAGGTGTAATGCGTCCGTGCATCCAACTTTCTAGTCGGGCCTCGTTTCGTAGCTTTGCTCGATGTGGAGGCCTAAGAGGGAGAAACATTCGTCAAATGAATGTATATGTATACAATATAGAGCTATCTCCAATATTTTTCACATATTACAAGTGATTGTCGAACTTCATATGTATACCTCGCCGAACTTTATTATTTCTTCACCGGCTTCTTCATCAGTGGAGCTATCACCTTCTCCGTCATTGGACCTATCTCCAGCCCCATCGGCTTCATCTTCGTGTCGGTCGACCTCCATTCCATATCCGGAGGGGTTTAGATATGACGACGGAGATTCAGCTGGTTCAACGTCGGGGCCGTCTTTGATTATATCTTCGAGAAGTTCTTCCTCTTCGAGGTTCCTGATATGTGGATCCATAGTTATGCAAAAAACGGACATTTGACTAACTAATAAACTAACAAACTATATAAGAGGGGTTGGAAACTTCGAAGTGTCGTTTTATATAGGAGGACCTTTAGTCCCGGGTCTTGGCTAGAACCTAAACTCTAAAATATGTCTAACGGATTTTCTTAACCTTTAAGGATTTAACAAAATGGCGACATTCTAGATGTGTAGAAAATGATCCTATTTTTCCTGATCTCATCTACCCTTCTATATGTCACATTATTCTATCAGGAACTCCATTCCAAAACAACTTTAGTCCCGGGTCGTGGCTCCACCCGGGACTCCTAGATTTCTGCATAGTATTCAAACTAGGAGTACTTTTCCAATTTGAGCATTCAATAAGCAAAACCAAATCGTAAAATAAAGTAGTATTCAGATTAGCATGCATTCAACTATAAGCAAATACATCATCTCTTTTGTCCGTACATCGTCGAATATTATCACTAATACTCCTCGAATACTATCATACATATAGCATCACTGATACATCTAGAACCATAGCGCCCGACGGGTATCGTCGCGGGCGGTGGACACCCGAAGAGAAGGAACCATCACAGGATCATAGCTCCAGTGAGATCCCCGAAGAACCTGCCAGGTATGCTCGAACCTGCCCTCCAACGCAACCATGTAGCGACGGACGTGCTCATCCTCCTCGCTGACACGGTGACGTACCACCTCCGCGGTGTCCGGAAGCCTCGGCACCGTCACTGGCCCACGCGACCGCCACCAAACAAGGATCGGGCCCACGCGACCGTCCGGAAGCCTCTTCTTCTACTTCTACTTCTCCTCTTCTACTACTACTTCTCCTCTTCTCTTCTTCTACTTCTCCTCTCCTCCTCTTATAATTTTTTCTCTTCTTCTACTTCTCCTCTTCTTCTATTTTTCCTCTTCTTCTCCTCTCCTCCCCTTCTTATTCTCCTTTTTCTTCTTTTCTTCTCCTCCTCTTCTTATTTTCCTTTTTCCTAATCTTATTTTCTTATTTTTGTTCATATTTCTTCTTCTTGTAACCCTAACCTAATTCTAAATATTACTAACCCTAATAATCTAGCACAAACCTAATAACAATAGGAATTAAATGACAAAAAAAATCTTTTTCTTTTTCTTCTTTTCTTCCCTTTTTCTTCTTTTCTTCTCCTTTTTCTTCTTTTCTTCCCTTTTTCTTCTTTTCTTCTCCTTTTTCTTCTTTTCTTCTCCTTTTTCTTCCTTTCTTCTCCTTTTTCTTCTTTTCTTCTCCTTTTTCTTCCTTTCTTCTCCTTTTTCTTCCTTTCTTCCCTTTTTCTTCTTTTCTTCTCCTTTATCTTCTTTTCTTCTCCTTTTCTTATTTTCTTCTCCTTTTTCTTCTTTTCTTCTCCTTCCGTTTTTATTCTTTTCTTCTCCTTTTTCTTCTTTTCTTCTCCTTTTTCTTCCTTTCTTCTCCTTTTTCTTCCTTTCTTCTCCTTTTTCTTCCTTTCTTCTCCTTTTTCTTCCTTTCTTCCCTTTTTCTTCCTTTCTTCTCCTTTTTCTTCTTTTCTTCTCCTTTTTCTTCTTTTCTTCTACTGGCCGGAGTGTTGGGGAGGAGGGGGCGGGGGGCTTACCGGCCGGAGGTGTCGACGGCGCGCGGCGAGGACCGCGCGCGGCGAGGAGGACGACGACGACGGCGAGGAGGACGGCAGGCGGCGGCGACGGCGAGGAGGACGGCAGGCGGCGGCGAGGAGGACGGCGGGCAGCCTGACGGCGTCGTCGAGGTCGCCGGTGTGCCGCGCGGGGCAGGAGAACGAGAGGAAGAAGAAGAGAAATGAACGATTTGGGTTGGAATTTTTCTAACTCCCGCTTATATAGGTGGATCTTTAGTCCCGGTTCGGGGCTCGAACCGGGACTAAAGACCCCCTTTAGTCCCGGGTGGAGCCACGACCCGGGACTAAAGGCCCTTTTTCGGACAGACTAGAAGGCGGGAAGCAGGGGCCTTTAGTCCCGGTGCGGAGCTCCAACCGGGACTAAAGGGGGTCTTTAGTCCCGGTTGGAGCCACGCACCGGGACTAAAGCCCCTCCTTGGCTGCACGATAAGTTTAGTCCCACCTCGCCCAGCGAGGGGGGCTAACACTTGTTTATAAGCCTCGTCGCAGCTACTCCATCGAGCTCCTCTCTAAAGCAGGCTTACGGGCCTAAACTGATTGTAAATTAAAAAATTGAAACTATATTTGAAATTGTGGAGAAAATTAAACCTGAATTCAAAGTGAGGTCACTTTGAATTTAGGTTTAATTTTCTTTACAAATTCTCATATAGTTTCAATTTTTCTCTATTTTCAAAATTAACTATTTTGTTATTTTCAATTAAAAACTATGTTTATTAAAATTCTTTTTGCATATTTGAGAATTTGACAAAACTATGATAATGAAAAGTGTTTGAAATTGAATAAATAATTCAAAACTATTTTCTATTTTCAAAAGTAATTATTTTGACTATCCAAACTATTAACTATTTTGTTATTTTCAATTAAAAACTATGTTTATTAAAATTCTTTTTGCATATTTGAGAATTTGACAAAACTATGATAATGAAAAGTGTTTGAAATTGAATAAATAATTCAAAACTATTTTCTATTTTCAAAAGTAATTATTTTGACTATCCAAACTATTAACTATTTTGTTATTTTCAATTAAAAACTATGTTTATTAAAATTCTTTTTGCATATTTGAGAATTTGACAAAACTATGATAATGAAAAGTGTTTAAAATTGAATAAATAATTCAAAACTATTTTCCCTCGACTCCGTCGGCCGCCGGGAATCCGCTTGAGAGGCAAGTCTTTAATCAGTCTCTCCAGCCGACATTGGGATTAGGTTTGTCCTGTGCTATTTTTTCTCCAATGCGAGCAAGATTTCTCATATATGTTGTGCTCATATTCTGCATCTCAAGCTCAAGTAATCAGTCAGAAGTTAGGACCATGATTTCTTTTTCTAGATGTGGATTATGCCTGTGGATTTTCCCCTGTATTCATCTGAATCATAAGAACAGAGTGATCTGGCCATTTATCCATACTTGATGGTTCTTTAATCCGCATGGTTCTTTAAGCTTTCTTGTTTTTAATCTCTCTATGAAGAAGATAACAGATGGACAATATGTGCTTCTCTGTTTAGCAAAAGCAGTAGATCTCGGATTATTGTTCACATCAAATCCATTGTTTTGAACCCGGACCTTACTTTCCTCACTGGTGCACATGGAAAGGCAAATATGGCAGGGTCCTCTAAAGAAACAATGAAAAGCCAAGGAAACGGCATATAAAATGTTTTAAACTGCAAACATATTAGGCCAATCCCCAATGGATTGTGGGTAAACACTGCTATACTACATACATCCAGCATATCTTCCTTTGCGAACCACAAATTTGATCACGAATTCACGATTCATTGCACATAAATTCTCTATTCAACAGCAGCTCCAGTCCTATTTTCTTATCAGAGTACAAAACATGCAGTCCTAGCACCCACGGGAAATGTGACGCTCTCGAAGGATTATGTCTTATCAGGGAAATGTGACATTACAGTAGCATCCGTGTTTTGTTTCTCCAACATTGTCATTTATTTAGCTAATATTCTGTAGCTACGTACATTTTCTTGTTATCATACTTTTTAGGGAAGTCGGTATTTTGGTTTTAACTCAAAACGTCTGAAGGATATGTTTACAACAACATGCATGTGCATTGCTAAATCAGCATTATGTGTGTATTGAATTCGAACAATTTAGCCTTTATGACAGTGTTAACTTCTTAGATCCTTAGTGCTTCAGCTATCAGATGTAAGTATATAAGCAACTTATCAGCATCACAATCACATTTTGTTCCTTTTTTCGATTAGGCCATAAAGAAGGATTATGCAATCAAATATTTTCCATGTGAAGATGCAACTATCATACTCCAGCTGCCTAGGAAGGACAAGAATTGGAAGTGCAAGTTTCATATCAGGGCATCTGGCATGTGTAATGCAGGCCGGCGCACCCTTCATTTAGGAAGGTTTGTGCATGACACTCATATTAGGGTGGGTGATATCTGTCTCTTTCAACCAATGACAAATGTTAAGCAGAGAAGATTCATAGTGGCAGTCCATCTCCTTGACAAAGAGAGCATTGCTCATTCCCTTGGTGGAAGAACTGACACTGGCTCAAATCGCGGAAGTACCTGTGCCAAGATGGGCGGCATTAAGGAGGAACCACCTACCGATGGTACTAAATTGTTGCTAGAATGCATGTGCACTTGAGTTCTCATTATATCTGTCTAATCATGTGAAAACTTGTCCAGGTGAAGAGTACTCTTCAGAACATGAAATCTCTGAGAATTCTGAGGGCACTTCTGAGCGTCTGTTCATTCTGTCAAACAGAGCTTTTCTAACACCAGCGCAGTATATGAAATGGCTGGAGAAAGTTGAGGAGATTAAGTTCAAACCACCCTTTTATGTTTCTATCATGAGCAAGACCACTGTGTGGCAGCATGACAGCGAATGTTCTCCCATCCTAGTAAGTCCAAGGAAAACATTTTTCTGTTCCTTTCTGTCAGTTACTCAATTGCATCCTTATCCTTTGATAAGATAAATAGCAACAAATCTCCCAAGTATCTCTACGCCCGTGTCATTCTAACATTTGCCCTGTGTTATGTATATAAACATCACTTTGGCTCTAAGTATGCGGCCACATATCTTGTTCAGAAGTTTGCTGCTGCTCATCTCTTACAAAGGGATTTCATTTTTTTTGAACTTATTTGAACTCCATACTTTTTGTGTGTTCAAAATGCACCATTCAAAAGTACATCACAAAATTTCAACAATTTCTGACTTCATTTGGTATTCTTCGTGCATTTACTTTTTTTTTTGAGCTAGTTGACCCTGAAATTGAAAAGCACTACAAATGAACTATGAAAATGTTGAAAGTTGTCATGCTATCATCATTTCACCCACATAGCATGTGTTAAAAACTTGAGAGGGCTACGACAAAAACTGGATGCATTTCGTGTACAAAACGGACAATCTCTCTCGAAGTATGAGGGTTTCGAATGAGAACTCATCTCTTACAAAGGGATTTCATTTTTTAAACTTATTTAAACTCCATACTTTTTGTGTGTTCAAAATGCACCATTCAAAGGCACATCACAAAATTTCAACAATTTCTGACTTCATTTGGTATTCTTCGTGCATTTACTTATTTTTTTTTGAGCTAGTTGACCCTGAAATTGAAAAGCACTACAAATGAATTCTGAAAATGTTGAAAGTTGGCATGTTATCATCATTTCACCCACATAGCATGTGTTAAAAAGTTGAGAGGGCTACGACAAAAACTGGATGCACTTCGTGTACAAAACGGACAATCTCTCTCGAAGTATCAGCGTTTCGAACGAGAACTCATCTCTTACAAAGGTATATTAAAATTCTTTTTGCGTATTTGAGAATTTGACAAAACTTTGAAAATGAAAAGTGTTTGAAATTTAGTACATTCCATACATGCATTACATAAAAGGTTTAATACATTATTACATTATTGCACCAATATTCCTATCTATTATTTCTGTTTTCTTCTAGGTCGTAGCCATGGAGAATCTTCATCATTCAGTAGGATGCTTGGGTCAGTTTTCACTTTGAAGGGCGGAATTTCATGAAACTTATTATAATCTTCTGACATGTCTGTCTTGTCATCTACTCCCACGATGTTTCTTTTCCCTGAAAGAACTATGTGGCGTTTTGGCTCATCGGACGATATCTTCTTTTACTGATTTCTTTTTCTCGTTTTTGTAGACATGTCCTTCACATAGAAAACCTCAGCGACATCATTGGCTAGGGCAAATGGTTCGTCCATGTACGCAAGATTGTTGAGATCCACTGTTGTCATGCCGTACTTTTGGTCTACAACTACCCCGCCTCCTGTCAGCTTCACCCATTTGCACCGAAATAAAGGGATCTTAAAAGTAGGTCCATAGTCAAGTTCCCATATCTCCTCTATGTACCCGTAATATGTTTCCAAACAGTGTCCATTCTCGTCTGTTGCATCAAAGCGGACACCACTATTTTGGTTAGTGCTCTTTTTATCTTGGGCAACCATGTAAAATGTATTCCCATTTATCTCATACCCTTGGAAAGTACATATAGTCGAAGATGGTGGCCTGGCCAAATAGTACAGCTGATCTCCAACGGTGTCGTCATTCATGAGATGTGTCTGCAACCAACTGCCGAAAGTCTTCTCGTGTTCCCCTTTAATCCAAGAGTCAGCCTTCCCCGGGTTTTCGAAGCGTAGAATATTCTTGTGTCTCACGATATGCGGCGCCACCACGATAGAATTATGTAGAACTGTGTAGTGCGCTTGAGAGAAAGAATGTCCGTCCATACATACTTTTGCTTTCCTTCCTAGTGTGCCTTTTCCTGTCAGCCTACCCTCATACCGAGATTCAGGAACACCAATCGGCTTAAGGTCAGGAAGAAAGTCCACACAAAACTCAATGACCTCCTCCGTTCCATAGCCCTTGGAGATGCTTCCTTCTGGCCTAGCACGGTTACGAACATATTTCTTTAAGACTCCCATGAACCTCTCGAAGGGGAACATATTGTGTAGAAACACAGGACCGAGAATTCTAATCTCTTCGACTAGGTGAACTAGGAGGTGTGTCATTATATTGAAGAAGGATGGCGGGAACAACAACTCAAAGCTGACCAGACATTGGACCACATCAATCTGTAACCCTGATAGACTTTCTCGATCGATTACCTTCTGAGAAATTGCATTGAGGAATGCACATACCTTCACAATTGCCAGGCGAACATTTTCCGGTAGAATTCCCCTCAATGCAACTGGAAGCAATTGCGTCATAAGCACGTGACAGTCATGAGACTTTAGATTTTGGAATTTTTTGTCTTTCATATTTACGATTCCCTTTATATTCGACGAGAAGCCAGTCGGGACCTTGATACTGAAAAGGACTTCAAAGAAGATTTCCTTCTCTTCCTTAGTAAGAGCGTAGCTGGCACGCCCTTGAAACTGCCCTGGATGCATGCCATCTCTTCCTTTATGACTTTCCTGGTCCTCCCGTGCTTCCGGTGTATCTTTTGACTTCCCATACAAGCCGAGGAAGTCTAGAATATTCACGCAGAGATTCTTCGTCAGGTGCATCACGTCGATTGCCGAGCGGACCTCATGGACTTCCCAGTAGGGTAGCTCCCAAAATATAGATTTCTTCTTCCACATGGGTACGCGCTTATCAGGGCCGTTAGGAACAGGTTGGCTACCAGGACCCTTTCCAAAGATTACTTTTAAATCTTTGACCATATCAAATACTTCATCACCAGTACGGATGACAGGCTTCCCCCGGGGTTCTACCTTGCCATTGAAATGCTTGCCTTTTTTCTTTAAGGGATGCTTGGGCAGAAGAAAATGACGATTGTACGGGTACACATTCTTCCTACATTTGTCCAGATATATACTTTCTGTCTGATCCAAACAGTGCGTGCATGCATTGTATCCCTTGTTTGACTGTCCTGAAATGTTACTAAGAGCAGGGCAATCATTGATGGTTACGAAAAGCAACGCTCGAAGGTCAAATTCCTCTTGTTTGTGCTCGTCCCACACACGTACACCTAGTTCGGCTCACAGTTGTAAAAGTTCATCAATTAATGGCCTTAGGTACACATTAATATCGTTGCCGGGTTGCTTTGGACCTTGGATAAGACTGGCATCATAATGAACTTCCGCTTCATGCACAACCAAGGAGGAAGGTTGTAGATACATAGAGTAACGGGCCAGGTGCTGTGACTGCAACTCTGCTCTCCAAAAGGATTCATGCCATCTGTACTCAGACCTAACCATAAGTTCCCTGCGTCAGCTGCAAATCTCGGGAACTCTCTCTCGATTTTTCTCCACTGCCGACCATCAGCGGTGTGCCTCAACTTATCGTCTTTCATACGATCTTCCATGTGCCATCGCAACAACTTCGCATGATCTTTATTTCTGAACAGACGTTTCAACCGTGGTATTATAGGAGCATACCACATCACCTTGGCAGGAACCCTCTTCCTGGGTGGCTCGCCCTCAATATCACCAGGGTCATCTTTTCTGATCTTATACCGCAATGCAGTGCATACCGGGCATTTATCCATATTCTCGTACTTCTCACCGCGGTAGAGGATGCAGTCATTAGGGCATGCATGTATCTTCTGCACGTCTAATCCTAGAGGGCAGACAAGCTTCTTTGCTTCGTATGTGCTGGCGGGCAATTCGTTCTTTCTTGGAAGCATCTTCTTCATCAGTACCAGCAACTTTTCGAATGACGAGTCAGTCACACCGGTCTCTGCCTTCCACTTCAGCAATTCCAGTGTGCTACCCAGCTTCTTCTGGCCATCTTCACAAGTTGGGTACAACAATTTGTTGTGGTCCTGTAACATCTGCTTGAACTGCAACCTCTCCTTTTCTGTGTCGCAACCTCGCCGTGCATCAGAAATGACCCAGCCAAGATCATCAGCGGGCTCATCTGGTTCCTGTTCTTCATCCTGATCTTCTTCTTCATTGTCTTTCATTGCGGTATCAGCATACTCAGGGAACATAGATCGGTAGTTGTCATCATCGTTCTCTTCTTCTTCATCGTTGTCTTCCATCATAACCCCTCTTTCTCCGTGCTTGGTCCAAACATTATAGCCCGATATAAAACCGGACCGAAGCAGGTGGCTCTGAATGACTCTTGAGGAAGTGTAATTCTTCTCCATTTCGACATTCAACACATGGACAAAACATATAGCCACCACCATGCTTGTTCGCATCGGCTGCATCTCGAAAAGAATGCACGCCTTCTCTGTAAGCGGTTGTGCGTCGATCATCGTACATCCATGGATGGCTCATCTGTGTTATACGACAGTATATCAAATACAATCACGATCCTAAAAATTAGTACCGCACGGTCTAAACGAGGAAATATAGTTGCTAACCTTTTAGAATAAGTAGAAATAAAGAGGAAGAGGTTTAAGCATGGCTCAGGCATCTCATATCGTAGTTGTGTTCGATGAACTGAAGCGGCATCGCTCTAACACACATTTCAACAAACACCTCTAGTGCATAAAAAAAAGTGGAGAGCTAGCACACACCCACAATCCTCCATCCAAGAAAAATGCAAGGAAGAGGGGAGAGGGGGGGTTGTGCTATATATAGGCAGAGGACTTTAGTCCCGGTTTGAGACACAAACCGGGACTAAAGGTGGCGCACATGCGGGCTGCACACCGCGTAGCCCTTTAGTCCCGGTTTGGAACACAAACCGGGACTAAAGGCTCCTTACGGGCAGGGACTAAAGCCTCGAGGGAGGCATTGAGATTTGGGGCGACGTGGTGGCCGGGACTAAAGGGTCCCGGCCAAAGGCCCGTTTTCCACTAGTGTATCCTCCCTATCCATGTCCTAGTAATTAAGCACTGCCTCGTCTCTGTTCTTTCTACTCCATCATATTAACCTTGCTAGTTCGAATGTTCTGTGGCAACCCCATAACACATTGTAAGGTTAACACGCCATTTAAAACTCCTAGAAAACCTAGTGAGAAAACTGCTATGCAAAATTAGTAAGGACATACTTAAACTGTACTCCCTCATTTTTTAAATATAGACACATCTCAGAGTGTAGATTCATTTATTTTGCTTCGTATGTGTATTAAAATCGCTAAAAGCTTTTATATTTAGAAACGGAGGGAGTATGAACTTAGCATACAAGTGTGCCCTTGCTAGAACTTTCTTTTGAGTATCATAATTCAGAGATGATTGAGCCATAGCCATGCACCTACATATGTTGTAGATACTCATTTATAAAGATTAAATGTCTCCTTTTTGTAATCAACATAAATATCTCATTGAAGACCGGAATATCATGTCAGATGCTGCTTTTCACATTGCCGTCATGTACTGGCCATTAGTATCCCATAGTGGCGGATTTTAAGCCTTTATCAACATGGAATGAATAATTAACGTTAAATTTTACAAACCCTAAATATCTTTAGGTCCACTTTGTTGCTCCTTGGGCACCGGAGGAGGCCAATATTTTGGCCAGCTGAAGTATTTTGCAACAATATTTGATAGGTAAGTTTTTCGGTTGTATGTGTAATTAATGGGAGCAACTAATTGTGAAGCGCTTCTTTTCAAAATTTGTTCACGGTTTTCAAAAAATGTTCGTGTTTAAAAAAGTGGTCTCATTATCAACATTTGCTCAGGATTTTCATAAAAATGTTTGTGTTTCAAATGTGCCCAGGCATTTAAAACAAATTTCTTTTTAAAATTTTGTTCAGAAGGTAAGAGAAATGTTCGTGTTTCAAAAAATGTTTACAGATTTCAATGTTTGCATTTTCAACATATTATTCTTAATTTTAAAAAGTTTCGCCATGTATCAAACTTTGTGTTATTTTGCGAACAATGTTCAGAAAATTACAAAATCTGATGGAATTATAAATTCCTCGCTCCCCCAAATTTTTGAGGAATCTTTGCCACTGGAAATGATTATTAAATGTGTGGGCTGTTTATTAATCATAAAAGGTCATCGGCTTGGGACATAAAGTCAAAAGTCACGTGTAGCGAGTTCGAATCCTCTGGTAGCACCAATATTTTTTTCATTATTTGTTTTGTGCATTTGCGGGCTTTGCTACCTGGGCCGATCTATTAGCTCGGTACCCTAAAGCTCCGACATTTTGTCGCAGAACACGTGGGGAGTCATTAGTTAGCAAACGTTTCTTCGGGAGCCTTACGGCGAACACTTTCACGTGCCACCACATGACGCGTTCTCAGCCGTCGTCACGTGTCATGCTTTAAGTGTTTTTTTTATTTTTTTATTTTTTTCACATGTTTTTGGTTTTTTAGTTTTTTTAATTTTTTTGGTGTTTTGGTTTTTCATCGGTCCTTCTGAGTTTTTTGATGAATTTAAATTATTTTTTTGCTAAAAAACGTGTTTTCTGTTTTTCTTCGTGAGAAGCACGGTTTTTTTTGTGAGAGGCATGGTTTTGTCTTTGCGAGAGGCACGGCCGTGCTTGTCGGAAATGGAAAAAACGTATTTTCTAAAAAAAATTGCGAAAGGCACGATTTTGCTTTCGCAGGAGGCATGCTTTTGACTTCGCGAGAGGCACGGTTGTGCCTCTCGAAAAGGGAAAAAATAACGTGTTTTCTGGGTTTTTTCGCGAGAGGCATGTTTTGCTTCCGCAAGAGGCACAAATTTGCCTTCGTGAGAGGCACGTTCGAGTCTCTCAAAAAGGAAAAATAACACTTTTTTTTCCGCGAGAGGCATGGTTTTGTTTCCGCCGGAGGCACGATTTTGCCTTCGTAAGAGGCACGGTTGTGCCTCTCGGAAAATAAAAAAGCGGGAAAATGCATTTTCTTGGTTTGTTCCTATCACGAGGGGCACGGTTTTTTTAGTCTGTTTTTCTTGTGGAAAAAAAGTTCCTTGAAATCTATCAACATGGAATCTAGTTTCGAAGATCTCGACACAAGAAATCCAACAATAAAAACAATACAAGATTCGAACGCATGATTTAGAAGATAAAACATTTTAAAAATATGAATCTACGAAAAAAGAAAAAATGTTACGACAAGTGACACGCATGCCGGAAGAGGCCTATATTTTCGCCAGCAGTATTTGGCAAGAGTATTCGACAGGAAAAATGTTGTTGGGCTGTATGTGCCACTCATGGGTCAATGTGCATACGGGCTCGAGATCACAAGGAAAAAAACCGGCAACCCGGCCCACTCAGCCGAAACATTTCCGCTTTATGCTTCCCCGGCTTCTTAAAGCCCATCTAATAGTAACAGCCATTTCTCTCGATAGATCGCCGAGCTGGAGCAGCCCAACTCCTCTCACTCCAGCAAAAAGGCAGCAGAGGTCTAGGGTTCCGGCCGCCGGAGCAGATCCCACCGCACGGAGGAGCAGAGCCACTGGGAGAGAAGGGGGATGAGCGGGAGCGCGTTCACCGCCTTCAAGTCGAAGGTGCCGGTGGCGTGGAGCCCGCGGCTGTACATCACGCTGGTGCGCGGGCTCCCCGGGACGCGCAAGCTCCACCGCCGCACCCTCGAGGCCATGCGCCTCCGCCGCTGCCACCGCACCGTCGAGCACCGCACCACGCCCTCCCTCCTCGGGATGCTCACCCAGGTCAAGCGCCTCGTCGTCGTCGAGACACAGGAGATGTACAACGCGCGTAAGCAGGCCGACGAGCAGCGCCGCGCGCTCAGGCCCCCGCTCGTCGTCTCCCACGCCCCGCCGTCCAAGCCGGCCGCCGCCGCGCCGGAGGGCGCCGGGCAGTAGTGGCCTCCGGTTAGTTCCGCCCCCGCGGTGATGCTTCGATTTGATTTGCTTTTGCCTGCCTGCCTGCCCGCCTGCGCGTCAGGTGTTCGACGCAATGCCTCGGAAGGGTCGGCACCCTCCCTTTTTAATAGAAATGCTGTAGAAATCTGTGACATGTCGACTTGATGGGAATAAGTGAAGAATTTCCTGGTGATCGTTCAGTTTTACTACTACCGATTGTTTGATGTTTTATTGAAATTGTAAGGCATAAGTCAAATCAGTTGATGTTGCGTGCTCTGAATATTTGAGATAGGTATGCCTGCAATACACGTTGGAATAACTCCAGAAATGTGATTTCCCTGAACAATTATGTGACAAGCTGTTGTAACTGATGCAGCTATCTCTAGTTTTAAGGTCCAGTTCGATAAAAGTTTAAGCAGATTCCAATTAGCCAGTGTCGGTATGTTGCATAATGCTTTGGATGTTGAATACAAGTATGCCTGCAATACATGCCGGAAGAACTGTCCAAATGTGATATTCACGAACGGTGATATGACAAGCTGTTGTAACTGTTGCATCTATATTAATCTTAAGGTCTAGTAGGAAAAAAGTTTAAGCAGATTTCAGTTAGCCAGTGTTGGTATGATGGGCAGGTAGGGCTTTTGCCTGTACTTTAGGTTATATTCTAGTAGAATGAATTTTTTACCATATGTGAAAAAATCCTTGTAAATTTTAGATTGCTTTTTTGTGTGAGATGTAATGCCTAGAAAATTCCCTTGTAACACTTGGTGGAGGTGTGACTTCTGACTCTAGATCTTATTTGGTTAGAGATTGTAGGGCTAGGGTTGTCCACATGCTGTTTGTGAGGTTGTACAAAATAGGCAAAGGCATGTTGGTGCTTCTTGGATGTAGGCATCCATGACAAGGGTAAGAAGAATTAGTAAGCAGGGTAGGAAGAAGAAGAGAGGCAAATTATTTCAAAATGGATATATTATACTCCCTCCGTCCCAAAATAACTGTCTCAAGCTTAGTACGGCTTTGTACTAGAGCTAGTACAAAGTTGAGACGCTTATTTTGGGACGGAGGGAGTATCTTCTGTGGAGTGACGAAATAATTGATTAGAAATTGATTAGTATAAGATCCACTCTTATGGGTTTGAAAGATGCTCCAATTTTATATTATAATGGGAGTATCAAGTGTGTAAGTTACATCTTTAAGTACTGGGAGTATTTGATATCAGAATATACTTAAGATATTACATTTCTAGCATTTTACTGGAATATTACCTCTGTATATACACTAAAGTGAATGACTCTAGATTCTATACATTATGTCCTAACAGCCAAGTAAATAGCTGTTCGAGTATATGAGCCATGCTTCTACATTAAAGAGAATTAGATCTATTAGGTATATTCACCAGTCCACTAGTGTAGCTTATGTCACCCTGCTGAAGCAGGAAATGCACAGACAACAACACAGAGTTGTTTCATCACCTGCTCTATTGTCATCAGCTCTGAATCTCAATGTCGTGTTAGCTGGAATTCAATTGGTTGAAAGGTAGAAGACATGTCAAGCTCTGATGCGGCCTCACAGTGCATGGCTGACTTAACTTGCTATTTGAGTTCCTCTTAGCTTTTCTGCCATGTGTACTTTTGTGAGCTTTTTTGGCTTGATCAGATGCTTTCATCATCTGTATCTGTAGCATCAAGGAAATGGGGATTTGTCTTGGTTTAGAGATAGTTATGAATAGCCATTTTAATTCATCTTTTAACTTATTAAGCAGTCTTAGTTGATGAAGGACCCATATTTGCCTGTTGTGAACACTTGGGGTGTTGAAGTACATATATCTAGGACTAGGAGCCAGTTAAACTGATATTTGTACTCCTTACCTTTGTTTGTAGGGCATCAGAGTCATCACAAGCTCTGGTCGAGTTGATCAGCTGAGCCGTAGTTCCATTTTGCTGGGAACCGCCTCTTGGCTTCAGATTTCTAGTGCCTTTTGTGTCATGTTGCTCCAAAGATTGTGGCTTGTTCTCAGTTCTTGTGATATGTTTATTTTCCGATTAGGGCAGCATCCTTAATTGGAGCAGAAAATTGTTACAGCTAGGTCTATATGGTATGTTGTTTATTTGTTGGTTCCCGCCTCACCAAAGGGATTACTAGCTTGGATTTTATTTTTGCCTTAATTGCCAGAGTCGCAATAACTGTCTGACTTGTTATAATATGAAAACAATTTGGTAAAATAGTTGTGCGATTGGCAGCCAGTGTCGATGGTAGACAGACTGGGCGGTGAAAGTAACCAGCAGGGAGTCAGGACATTATCTTGCTGAAAGCCAAGGAAACAGAATTTTCGTTTGGACATTATCCACTTCTGGCTGAAGGCTGCTCAACATTTATCTTTTTTTTTTTCAAAATGTTTTGTTGGGATTTTCTTGTTTCAACTTGTATCATGTGTTCACTGCGTGCCAACCGAAAAGTATGCGATTATTTCAGATTGGGTTAGCTGATATTTGATCCGTCCCAAAATAAGTGACACAGATTTAGTACAAATGGTGTTTCTTCAGAGCAAGGTGGCAGTTTCTTCCTTAAGAGAAGGCGATTTTCGTTTACAAACCGCCGTTGTTTGATTCTTTCTTTTTTTCACAACTAAAACTGCCATCAAATGGCGTTCGCTTGCCACCCCCTTCCCAGCGAACGTCAGCTGGGTCTGGGTAACATAACCGGAAAAAGAAAAAAAAGTATTACGAATCTCTTGTTGGTGGAGCCGACGCCCGCCGAGACGCCAAAAATCGAGGTCTCCGGCGTGTAAGCATGTGTACCCCCTTCCTCTTCGTCAGAGTCGAGTACACCGGGCACCGCATCTCAAGCAGAGCATGTGACCACGGGTCCCTCTGTCAAGAATGAGCTACGGTTGCACATCAAATGCTTGTTGGAATGCCCTCCCCATCTTCTTGACAAAATTAAAGCAAGGTCCGAGTCTGCACGCTTAGCAATTTTCACTGACGTGTATGTATATTAACATCGCTTTCGACCAGACCAGACCAGGACAAGGAAGGCAAATTGAATCTCCCTCCCCTCCTGGCTGTTTTTTCATCCTCTCGAGGAGCTATCTGCAGCAAATGTGTTGTAGGCCCTGAAAATGAATGAGAGGCCCTCTCTCTGTCTCTCTGTCCCAAGCTGGCAGTAGCACACCTAGCAAAGTAACTAACAGTGTTGGATCAGCTTCATGGATGGACCAGTCCTTGCGCACACTCTCTTTCTGGGTCTTTGTCAGAGTCATCGTCTCACTTCTCATCCACATGTTGTTCTACCGCTGTCGTGTTGGAAGGTTCCAAGCAAGCCAACACCAAGTCTACTCCGAGGGACACATATAGATAAGGAATTCACACAAGACAAGATACCCTGCATTAGACATGGCACCTGCAGGAACTCTCCGCTCTCTTCCTCCACATGGCGTCCTCATTCTCTTCACTCATCTTCTCATCTTCATGTCGTCCAATACCGTCGCAAAATCCAGCATCAACGGGTCCGGGATCGACATGCAGGCCCTCATCTCCTTCAAGCGCAGCATCCATTATGATCCCCTGGGTGTCTTGGAATCATGGAACAGATCGATCGGCTTCTGCAGATGGACAGGGGTCACTTGCGGTACAACTCTTCCACCTCGTGTGGTCTCGCTCAATTTAAGCGCTGCAAGCCTTAGTGGTCAGTTCTCTCCTTGGGTAGCTAACCTTACATCAATACAACTGGTAGACCTTTCATATAATGGCTTCTCTGGAGCCATCCCTGAGGAGTTAGGCACACTTCAACACCTACGATATCTGGAACTTCGAACCAATAGTCTTGTAGGTATCATTCCTAGATCATTAGGCACTTGTAGATCACTTAGAGAGGTCGATCTCTCATCAAACATCCTTGAAGGTACTATCCCAGATTTCCATAGGTTGCCAGCCCTCCAAACTCTGATACTGTCAAGAAATGACCTTATAGGTACCATTCCTAGATCACTAGGTAATAGCAGATCTCTTAAAAATATCGATCTCTCATCAAACTTCCTTGTCGGCCCAATTCCAGAGTTTGATAAGATGTCAGCACTCCAAATTCTTGACCTTTCATCTAACGACCTTTCTGGAAGCATACCTTCATCACTGGGAAATGTTTCTTCTCTCATAGAGATACGGCTTGACACAAACAGTTTATCAGGAGCGATTCCAGAAACTCTGAGTCTTGTTCAGAACCTTAGTGTGCTGAATTTAGCTAACAACTCCTTGTCGGGGCATCTCTCAGCCAAACTTTGTAACATCTCATCACTCATTTACCTTGATTTAGCCCAAAACAAACTTACTGGATCAATACCACCTAGCATTGGAAACACATCGCCAAACCTTGAACGGTTGTCCATGTCAGGTAATGAATTCAAGGGGTTAATTCCATCATCACTTGCAAACGCATCGTACCTCCGACGGATTGATCTTGGACACAACTCCCTAGTTGGACCAGTCCCATCTCTAGGATCTTTATCTGACTTACGCGTTCTAAATTTAGAAAGTAACTTCCTACAAGCTGAAGGTTGGGAATTCCTTGTCTCTCTGACAAACTGTGCGCAACTTCAAACATTGGACATGAGTGGAAATGCCCTAAATGGAAATATCCCTATATCAGTTGGAAATCTTTCTAGAAGTTTAGTGCGTTTAAGTCTTGGAAACAATCAAATAGTAGGCACAATACCAATTGAGATTTTTAACCTTCGAAATCTCCAAATGCTTGCCATGGGACAAAACAACTTCCTTTCAGGGGTTATTCCTTCTATTATTGGGAACCTAGACCAGCTAGTTGTCCTAGACCTATCAGGGAACAAATTTTCTGGTCCGATCCCATTTGCAATAGGTAATCTTTCTCGGCTGAATCAGCTTTATCTAGATGGCAATGACTTGAGTGGGAACATCCCAGCAACTTTAGGAAATTGCAAGCAACTGGATATGCTAAAATTATCTTCTAACAACCTTCAAGGACCAATACCAAGTGAACTCATCAATAGCACAACCCTCATCCGTTTGGATTTGTCAACCAACTACCTTACAGGATCAATACCGCCACAAATTGGTGCATTGCTTCAACTTTTCCAACTTGATATTTCCTTCAACAGATTGTCTGGTCAAGTTCCACTTTCACTTGGCCAATGTGTCCAACTATATTCTCTCAGATTCAGAAGTAACATGCTTAATGGAAGCATACCTCAATCTTTCAGCAACTTGAAGTCTATCAATCAGATCGATCTTTCCCAAAACTCCCTTGTTGGACAAATTCCAGAGTTCTTTGCAAACATGGGTTATTTACAGCAACTTGATCTGTCTATGAACTACTTCGAAGGGCCTATTCCAACCGGTGGCATCTTTCAGAATCATAGTGCGGTAAACTTGGAAGGAAATGATGAGCTTTGTGCAAGTGCAACCACCACCTTATATCAGTTCCCAGTTTGCACAACAACATCAGCTGTTGGGAGCAAGAAGAATGCACTCCTATTGGTGAAAGTAATTCCTCCCATTGCTATTGCCTTGCTCTCCTTGATATGCTTTGTCATCACTCTTCTGAAGAGAAGGCAAGCACAGGCAGCTCCATGCTACAAGGAGACAATGAAGAAGGTTTCATATGGTGACATAATTAGAGCTACCAACTGGCTCTCTCCAGTTAACAAGATCAGCTCAAGTCGCACCGGTTCGATCTACATTGGACGGTTTGAGTTTGACACGGATTTGGTTGCCATCAAGTTATTCCATCTCCAGGAGAATGGTGCACGTGACAGCTTTGTTACGGAGTGCGAGGTGCTGCGAAACACCCGCCATCGCAATCTTGTCAAAGCTGTCACCGTATGCTCGACAGTGGACCTAGAGAACAATGAATTCAAAGCTATAGTTTTTGACTTCATGGCCAATGGAAGCTTGGACATGTGGGTGCACCCGAAGCTACACAACAATAGCCCCAAGAGAGTACTGAGCTTGGGCCAGAGGTTAAGAATTGCGATGGACGTCGCGCTGGCTCTGGATTATATGCACAACCAGTTGACGCCTCCTCTAATCCACTGCGATTTGAAGCCAGGCAATGTTCTTTTGGACTATGACATGACCGCAAGAGTTGGTGATTTTGGGTCAGCAAGGTTTCTCTCTTCAGTTCCTGGTAGTCCAGAAGATTTGGTTGGTGTAGAAGGAACAATTGGATACGTCGCTCCTGGTGAGTGCAACTTTGTTTTGAGTATTTCCTGTTGGTCTCTCTCTTGTATTAAGATGTCATAAATGCTTTTACAGAGTATTGCATGGGATACAAAGTTTCAACAGGGTGTGATGTCTATGGTTTCGGGGTCTTGCTTCTGGAAATGCTCACCGGTAGGCGACCGACGGATGCGATGTTCACCGATGGCCTGAGCCTGCACAAGCTTGTTAGCTCAGCGTTTCCAGGTAGACTCGGAGAGGTTTTAGATCCCCATTTGTCCCACGAGCAGCAGCATGCGTGTGGCAGAGTGTTTATGCGGAGATACATGGTACACTTGGTTGAAGTTGCCCTCCTGTGTTCCATGGAATCGCCTAAAGATCGACCGGGGATGGGGGAAGTTTGTGCCAGAATTTTGTCTATCAAAGAGGCATTCTTTGAGTTCTGCTGATTAACCTGCAGATCTACACGTTCTTGAATAAAAATCTGTGACGTGGATACTTTGCTGTAAATCCTGGCTGAACAGACCTCTAGTTATTAATATTTGAAAAGCATCAGAACTCTAGTTATTAATATGTAAGTTCCTAGAAAGAGTACATGTTCAGTACTGGAGCTCCCTATGTTAGAAAACTAGTACGTATTTCCTAATTGTGTTATTTGTATCTAGAGTATATTTCTAGAACCTGGGCGCAGAATTGGAGCAGGGGAGAGGTCATCTCCCTTTCTGAAATTACCTTGGATAGGGAGGAAGCGACGCAATTCTTGGTGAAAACATAATTCAATTCTTGGTGAAATTTCTGCCTTCTCCGTAAAATGTACTCCGTATCTTCTATGAATTGCATCATAATAGATTATAAATTGAGTGGTGGCAATTCATTAGAATCCACTTTAGTACCTAGTAATAATAGATTGAATTCTGCTTATCTAACTCTTGATTGTCATAGCTTCAAAAAAAAAAAAAATCTTGATTGTCATGAACTCTGAATCCCCATGACTTGTTGACTGGAATTCAACTGGTTCAAAGGTAGATGGCACGTGAAGGTGAGAGGCTTTACATACAGCGGAAAACATACGGCGTCCGTTACAAATTAATCAGCATAAGAATTTCACAACGCATGCACGTCAATGTCAAAACAAAAATCAGCAAATCTATTATTCTTACTATAAAACGACGGATCGCTTTTGCCCGTACGTCATCTAAATTACCCTTAAAATTGACAAAAAATACCCAGCAATGCCACCCATATGGCAAATAAATGATTTGCCTCTCGGATATCAAGAATCGCCGCCGCCTTATGTTCTTATAAATTGATACAGTGATAGATAACGTATGGTTGAGTTGCGCGGTGGCTAATACCGCAGATCTCCACTCAGGTCTTGTTTGGTACATCATCTTGTAGAAAACACCTTTACATACGGGGTCGGTTACAAATTAATCAGCATAAGAATTTCACAACACATGCACGTCAATGTCAAAAACAAAAATCAACAAATCTATCATTTTTACTGTTAAACGACGGATCGCTTTTGCCCGTACGTCATCTAAATTATCATTAAAATTGACAAAAAAATTGCGCAACCGTGCAACTCAACCATACGTTAATTCCTGAGTGGAGATCTGCGGTATTAGCAGTACCGCAAATCTTTTCTTCTCTACATTAATTCCTAATTGCGCGGTGGCTAATACCGCAGATCTCCACCCAATCCCTGACGGATCGCTTTTTTTTTTACTTTCTTATTACTGTTTTGGTCTTTTCTTCTCTACATTAATTCAAGATTTTCAAAAGAACAAAGTATCAAAAAGTTGCAACTTTTGAAAAAAATTGGAAAATGATAAACTGATTGTGTATTCAAAAAATATTCGGAAAGTCATAAAATGTTCATCAGCTCAAAAATTGCGCACATAATATAAAATAAATCACGATTTCAAATTAGTTTTCTTTAAATAAAAATGATCATGATTTTTTAAAACGATCCAATATTCAAAACATAATCATGAATTTGAATAACATGTCCATCATCTTGTAGAAAATGTTCTTCTTCTTTTCTCCATTCTTAAGCATGGTAATGGGCCGGCCCATGTGCAGGTCAGGGTTTCCCCCGTTTTGTATTTATTTTACTTTCTTATTTTTGTTTACCTCTTTTTGCTGGCACCAGAGGGCCTTTAGTGCCTTTTAAAATCCAGCCTTCAGTCATCCGATCTTGCAGGAATACAAGTGACTTTATCGACTCCACCGGTTAACCATTTGTTGTTTGCAGATGATAGCCTGATGTTTTTTTAAAGCGAATAATGAGGGACAGAGGAGGTGTCCCTTTTGTTGGAAATTTATGCAAGAGCCTCGGGTCAGAGAATAAGCAAGGAGAAATCTTCTATGTTTTTTAGCAAGGGTTGTCTAGAGGAGATTCGGGGGGTAATAAAAAATGTTCTTGAGGTTCCTAATGAACAACTAAATGAGAAATACCTAGGTATGCCGTCTGATGTGGGAGGCTCGAAGAATGGTGCTTTTAAATATCTCAAGGAGAGATTGTGGAGCGAAATTCAGTAGCTCAAGCTATTCCGGTGTACTCCATGGCTTGTTTTAAGCTTCCAAGAGGACTATGTAAGAGCCTCACTTCCATGATTAAATCCTTTTGGTGGGGAAGCAAAAGGGGCCAGTGTAAGCCGTATTGGGTCTCTTGGGACTGTCTGAGTATGCCGAAGTATATGGGAAGTATGGGCTTTAGAGACTTCAAGATCTTTAAGCGGTACATTAGAGGGCTTCATACATCATCTTAAATTCAAAAGAAAAATGATTTGAAGGAAATTTCAAAACCCTTACAAATCTTTTGAAAAAATGGTCAAAATTAAAATTTCTTGTAATGAACCCAAGAAAATGTTCCTTTTAAATCGCTAAATATTGGGAAGAGAAAACAAAATTTAAATAATTCTTTTGGTGCTTGAAATGATTTATTTTGGGGATTTTAATTAAATAAATAACTATTTGAACTGGGTTTATATTGCTAAATAATATAAATTTGTGCACAAAAATTTAGAAATTTTTTGTGTGGCTATGGTTAAATCCATTTAGTCCACTCATCAAATTTCAGAATATTTTAAAATGGTTTGATTAAAATCAAAACATATTGAAACGAAACAAAACGAGAAATAATAGAAAGAGAGATTACTATGCCGTCCAGAAGAAAAAGGACGCGGCCATGTGAAGGCAAAAGAGTGCACTTCGGCCTGGTTTAGGCCGACAGACAGGCAACTTCGCGCAAATCCTATTTGGCGCCAGAGGCGTCCTTTACAGTGCAATTTTGTAAACGGACGCATGTAAGAGTCCAAGCTGGGCCGGCCCATTCTATTTATTTCCTTTTTTTTGTAGAAACACTATAAAGGTAAGAGAGAACTGCGATTTGAACGCGAGCCACCCCGTTATTAACGAGGAGCTCTAACCACCAGGCCATAGCCCTTCTGGTATGCCAAACTATTAAACTTCCGCATTTTATTTGGTATCTTATGGTTTGTGTTCTAGGAAGCTTCCACAAGGTTCCAAACTGGTTTTCCCGATTCGTGGTTTAGTTTATGGACGATCTTTTTCTGATTTTACTTTTTCCTTCCATTTTTCTAAAATGCGTGATTTTAAAAGAAAAATATTTTCTCAAATTATATGAACTTTTTTCAGATTCAATGAACATTTTTTTAAACCGTTGAACTTTTTTTAGATTTGATGAACTTTTTCAAATCATCGAACTTTTTTCAGATTACATGAAGTTTTTTAAATTCGATAAAGTTTTTTCAAACAAACTTTTTTCGAATCAATGAACTTTTTCCAGTTTTTTACGAACTTTATTAAAATTCTATGAACTTTTCTGAACATCGATGAACTTTTTTAAAATTATGATGTTTTGTTTTTGAAAATTAATGAACTTATTTTTAAAATGGATGGACTTATTTAAGATTTGTGAACTTTTTTCAGTTAGATGGACATTTTCTAAAACCGATGAACCTTTAATCAGAATAGATGAACTATTTTTCAAATGTTATGAATTTATTAAAAAGCAATTAACATTTTTATATTGGCGAACTCTTTGTTCTAAATCGGTGGACTGTTTCAAAATCATTGAACTTGTTTAAAATTTGTGGATTTTTTCAAACATTTCATGAAATTTATCTTTATTTTGCGAAAAAAATTCAAATTCGTGAACTTTTCTCAATTCACGTTTTTCAGTTAGGACGAAGTTTTTCAGTTTTATTAACTCTTCTAATTCACGTTTTCATATTGTGCATTTAAAAAAAGCATTTTCTAATAAACTAATACACATAATAGGATAGTTTGTCTTCAAATTAAAGAAATAATGGACTTCGGTGTAGTGGCCGTGATCGAAGCTTTGGCTACAGGTGATCAGATATCGAATCCTGGCTCTACCATAATTTCAAGTTTTTTTTTTTTTTTTGCGATAGGCCTTTCACGGTCCTTGTTTTGTTCCTGGTCCGACCCGCTACACAAGGCGTGCGAGCGTTGGTTTGCTTGCTGGTGCCTGCAGCGCTGAGCAGGAGCTCCCGCAACTTCGGCCTGACAAAACCCCAAGAGCTCTTAGGCCTAGTTCTACAACTTTTCAGCCTAAGCGAGACTAAAGAGTGTCTTTTTGGTCTAAGGGAGATAGAAGAGTTGTTTTTTCCTAAATGATAACGTCCACATGTGAGGCACGAGACAATATAATCCACACACCTCTATAATCATTCATCTTACCACATCAAACATATGACATGAGCGATTTTTTTTTGAGTTTAGGCTTAAAATCAAACATCCGATTAAAAATTCGTTTTACCATTAAATCCGTATCGACGAGATCTTTAAAACTAGATCCCATATTAATATGGTTCGCCGACTTTTTTGTATGAACCATGGCAGATTTTAGTGCACGTATCATGAACAATTTAAGTAGTTTACCATGACAATTTTAGTTTATGGTTCATGATAAATTTGAGCCAGTGATCATGCATTTTTAAAACAAGTGACGACTTTCTTTTTTACTTATGAACCATATCAAAATTATTTCATGGGTCATGAGAAAGTTTAGTAATTCATCATGGCAAGTTTAGTTTGGTAATTTCTTTTTTTACAACATGTCAAAATTTATTTTAAACATAAAAGAAAATGTAGTTGAAATATGTCATGGTAACTTCAATATAGTCATGATGGCAATTTATATGCACTAGACATGGCAATTTTTAACCAAAAAGAAAAGTCATCGAAACACAACAATATGAGATTTAGTTTCGAATATCTCGCCACGACGGATTTAATGATAAAAACGTTTTCAATTGGATTTTTTATTCAAGAGGTAAAACATTTTTAAGTCTAAAAAAACAAAAGATTTGTTTTGACATTATCAATTTCGTTACTTGTGCATGGATGCAGTGACGTGACGCAACCTATGATAATTGAGTGTATGGAATGTTATTTTTTTTCTACCAGGCGTTATCGTTACTTTTTTTGCCAAAGTAAGACCGAAGAGTGCTTTTTCGGCTTTAGCGAGACCGACGGACTCATACTTCCCAAATTTGTTAAAAAAAATCTCAACTGGATCCGCTCGCCTCCAGCCGCCAGCCTCGCCCAGGGCTTCACCGTCCAGATGCGCGCCGCACCTCGTCTGATTCGCTCTCGTCCGCGGCCTCCTCCGCTAAGGGCCTCTGAGATTCGAACCCAAGTAGGCCACCCCTCGCTTGGGCAGCAGCGTGGAGGACGAGTTGGTGAGCAGCAGCTGCCGGTGACTCTTGCAGTAGATTCCTATTTTCCCACACTAAATAAATTGTATGAAATACGGTTATCTACTAGAATTTTCCATTGTTCCATCCTGCGTCGCACCGTTCAGATTCAGTTTATGAAGCATGCTGCCTTGGTGTGACACGAAATTGCAATTCAGAATCAGTTTGCTCAGTGAAGAAATGTCTAATCACTTATTCACTTTGAGTGGTTCAGGCTAGTTTATGTGTTCTGGGTCGATCGATGCTATGCTACCAAGTCTTACGACTCCAGCATCACTCAATGGCTCTTGGTTTGCTCTTGTCTAATCACTTTGAGTGGTTCAGGCTAGTTTATGTGTTCTGTGCATGTTACGACCGCGGTATGAGCCACGACTAGTTTTACAGCATATTGTCGTAGATCGATGTCAATATAATTGCCACTTTTGCTCTTGGAATTTATATTTTGCTTACTGCAATTTTACCGCTCACAGTACATTACTCAGCCTGCACGCGTTTTCTCTCACAAGTCTTTTTTCATTCTTCTACTTTTCTTTCCCTTGCATCACGTTCAGGGTGAGATAACCTGTATCTTTGTTCCCATGGTCATTGATCAATACACACTTAGTAGTCATGATCCACATATCATTCCTTAGGAACTAAAACCTGAGATATAATTGACAAATGTGATTACTCCCATATATGTATATTGTCATCAACACCAAAATATGATTAAGGACATGATTGCACTTTCAGGTATCTCATGATAAAAAAAAGTAGGTCATTTGCAATATACAAGTTAGTCATAGAGATGAGACTGTTTACGATTCCACACATGCAACTGAGTTTTACTCTAAATCTCACATTGAAGAATCATCGCAATTATAACAGAATTATAAGCATTAATTCCAAACATGTAATTACAATAACACTTTATTATTACCTCTAGGGCTTATTTTTAACAACCCCATGAACATGACGCGTGGCCTCTTGGTGTCTCCCTCCAGGCGAGCTTCTAGCCGGGTGGCTGTTTGTGCTTGAAAATCTGAGTTGTATTACTTTATTTTATTTTATTTTTGCTGGAAATTTTTATCTCCCAAAAACTTCAAAAATAGCAGATAACAACAATTGACTCTAGGCACCAGATTAATATTTCAGTCCAATGAATACTATAGAAATGTGTGACAAAACCATGCATAAATGATGTGAATATAACATGAATACTTCAAACAATTATAGATTCCTTTGAGACGTATCAACACCATCTCAATACACTTCCATAAATTTGATGTAATCCATCCATGAGTTAGTGAGTCTTGCATTGAATATCCAAATCTATAGTTATGTTTATTGACAAAGCTATACAACAAATATAGAACATAATCAACGAAGAATTTTTATAACGACATGATGTAATTGTTGTCAGAAAAATGTGTATTTGGTTGATTACTTACATTGGGAAATGTCAATAAGAATGAGTTGTCCAAAAAGATCCATATAGTGCACAAAAGCTTGAATGTTGTGCCAAGCATTTTAGGTTGCATGAAAAAACACCGAGGAATACGATGATGTCTAAGGGTTCATACATTATCCTCATCATACCCATGAATTGTTTTCAGTATATGTGTTGTTGGCATTGTAGCAGTCCCTATCAACCTTGCGTAAGGCAAGACCATAGGTAAGGGCATGGCCAATGCATAGCCTCAGGGTGATGCCCCGTATGTCATGTATGATTGGCCATAGGTTTGGATGGTGTAGCGGAATCCTCAGCAGAAGGCGGGTGCTTGAAAAGAAAAAATATGGTCCGATGCAAAAAAACTAAATAATTGGACATAAAAGTAGAGATGCATGTGTACCAGAGTCTTTATTTTCTTTTCCTTGTTGAGGCCCACTAGTGGTATCTTGCATTGGAGAAAAAAATCAATGTAGATGCATCAAGCTACTTTTTATCATAGAACATCTGTATACATGTGTTACAAGTGTACATGTCCTAAGAACACCATTGTTACTAAATTGCTAATGTTTTTTAGATTATATATGGTCCTTTGCCAAAAAAAATTGGTCACAACTGAATCCATAAAGTGACAGGCAAGAAACATGTCACAATTGAAGGGGGGGGGGGGGGGCATTGGTCCCCTAGTAGCCAAACCGTCTCCTTAATCTTATATCTTACTCTCAGCGGCAAAGCCAGCTATCTGGCAAGGTTTGGCGCATGCCATATCTAAATTTCGACGCAAGTACGTATGTACAATACTAGCGCCTTCACAGTAATTGAATAGTAGAAGGAAGGAAAAAATTCAAAAAACCAGGAAAGTAGAAATCTTGTCGGTAAAAAGTTACACACTTAATTTAAACAGTAAAAGGTAAAGAAAATTCTAAACCTACTACTATTCATAGATGCCCACGTAAATTGAACAGTAGAAGGCAGAAAAAAGTTAAAAAAAGGAAAGTGTAACCCAACAAATTATTATTTATGCAAATATATTGTTCCGGACTACTCTTTTGTGCCTCGGGAGTACCATCATCGAAAAAGATCGGGAGACGATTGAGATGGTTTTGTGTCGTTACACCGGTGCAGAGAAATAATGTATAAAAAAAATTCTTGATCGTAACCCTTCTCTATATAAGGACGTAATGGTGGATGAGGAAGAAATAAATGTTGTGTAAGAAAGCTTTTTGACGTGCGTATCTTTTCTCCTTTGAACGCTAAAAAAATAAGAGGAAATCAGATTTTTTGGAATGCACTGTTCAAATAGGATTGTTCTAAGGACGTGGTGATGGATGGGGAAGAAAGAAATGTTGTGTAAGAAAGCTTTTTGACGTGCGTATTTTTCTCCTTTGAAAGCTAAAAAAATAAGGAGAAATCAGATTTTTTGGAATGCACTGTTCAAACATGCATTTTTCGTCGATGGCACATCCATCCACTGTTTCCATGTGTGTATTGTTTAATATTACTATTCGTCGTAACCATTCTCTATATAAGGACGTAATGGTGGATGAGGAAGAAATAAATATTGTGTAAGAAAGCTTTTTAACGTGCGTACCTTTTCTCCTTTAAACGCTAAAAAAAGAAGAAGAGGAAATCAGATTTTTTGGAATGCACTGTTCAAATAGGCATTGTTCTAAGGACGTGATGATGGACGGGGAAGAAAGAAATGTTGTGTAAGAAAGCTTTTTGACGTGCGTATTTTTCTCCTTTGAAAGCTAAAAAAATAAGGGGAAATCAGATTTTTTGGAAAGCACTGTTCAAACATGCATTTTTCGTCAATGGCACATCCGTCCACTGTTCCCATGTGTGTATTGTTTAATATAATTATTCACAGTTACATACGTAATTTGAAGGTAAAGAAAAATCTAAAACTACTACTATTCGCGGATGCCAATGTAATTGAACAGTAGAAGTCAGAAAAAAGTCAAAAAAAAAATAGGAAAGTGGAATCTAAACCTACTACTATTCATAGCTGCCCACGTAATTGAACAGTAAAAGTCTGAAAAAGTCAAAAAAACAGGAAAGTGGAACCCAACAAATTATTGTTTATGCAAATGTATTGTTCCGGACTACTGTTTTGTGCCTCGGGAGCACCATCACCGAAAAAGATCAGGAGACGATTGAGATGGTTTTGTGTCGGTACACCGGGCAGAGAAATAATGTATAAAAAAAATTCTAAATCTTAACCCTTCTCTATATAAGGACGTAATGGTGGATGAGGAAGAAATAAATGTTATTTAAGAAAGTTTTTTGACGTGCGTATTTTTTCTTCTTTAAATGCTAAAAAAATAAGAGGAAATCATATTTTTTGGAATGCACTGTTCAAATAGGCATTGTTCTAAGGACGTGATGATGGACGGGGAAGAAAGAAATGTTGTGTAAGAAAGCTTTTTGACGTGCGTATTTTTCTCCTTTAAAAGCTAAAAAAATAAGAAGGAGGTAATGGTGGATGAGGAAGAAATAAATGTTATTTAAGAAAGCTTTTTGACGTGCGTATTTTTTCTCCTTTGAATGGTAAAAAATAAGAGAAAATCAGATTTTTTGGAATGCACTGTTCAAATAGGCATTGTTCTAAGGACGTGATGATGGATGGGGAAGAAAGAAATGTTGTGTAAGAAAGCCTTTTGACGTGCGTATTTTTCTCCTTTGAAAGCTAAAAAAATAAGAGAAAATCAGATTTTTTGAAATGCACTGTTCAAACACGCATTTTTCGTCCATGGCACATCCGTCCACTGTTCTTATAGAAGGTACATAAAAAAAATCTAAAACTACTACTATTCACAGGTGCCAATGTAACTGAACAGTAGAAAGCAGAAAAAAAGTCAAAAAAACCAGAAAAATGGAAAGCTTGCAGGTTTAGTATATAGGTATATATATATATTAGCTTGATACAATATTGAAGTTTTGAGCTGGGCCTAGCAGCTGATGGCCCGTTTCCATGGCTTGACAGCACGTCAGGTCTGCGCGTATATAGATTATGGCTGAAACCTTCCAACTGTGCGTACACTTGTACTAGACCGTGATCTACGTGATGGAGGCAACAGCAGAGAGGGCAGTACGCCGGGGCGGTGGCGCCAGCAGGTGGCGGTCGTCCATCGACGGGGCGAGGCTTTGACCGGTATATGGCGACGCGGTCTCAGTATAGTTGCTAAATATAAAGTATAATTATATACGTTCTCCAATTTTAGTTATGATAGTGTAGTATAATTATTCCAGTGTATTCCCATTGTTGAAATACCAATCTATTGATTTTCTTTATTAAATTAGTGAACAATCATCCATATAATTTACATTGTGTTCAAAAAAATCCATATAATTTACATCCACTGATATATTTTGTGTGCCAATACTCAATTTTTGGATTTTTCATGTATAGTTGCTAAATATAAAGTATTATCTTCATCCCAAATTACTTGTCTTAAGTTTTTCTAGTTTTTTTTTTGAGCAATTTAAAAAATTCTAGATATGAATGTATTTAATACTAAAACGTGTCTAGCTACATTCATATCTAGACAAATCTAAGACAAGTAATTCGGAATGGAGGAGGTAATATACATATAATATTCTAGCTAGTGAGAGCATCTACAGCCGGACCTTACAAATTCGTGCCATCAAACACCCGCGGACGCGCCCAGTCAGTGACCGGACGTGTCCTCTATTTATCCGTTCGTACAACCACACTCTTCATATCCTCCCATATTTAAAATGAATATGAGGGTTCGCGGCCAGCTCGGGCATATAAGGACGATATGAGGGGTCTGGTTCGATCACTTTTTTCCTTCTTTCTTCTGTCCACTCATTGACCGGACTCGTCCACAAACGTATGGGGAGTCATTTGAAGGGTCCGCCTGTAGATGTTCTGAGCCCTCCATAATCATATAACGCATGGTTTTCTCTTTCACAAACTCCACCACACCTAAAAATTATTTCTGCCTCTGCCACTGCTTACTCTCATTTCCTTTTTGTACCGCTACTTCGTATATCCAAAAGGGAGCTCTGGTATGTCTCTTAAAAAATCTTGGGTTCGAGTAATAAGTGCACTATTCTATTCTCGGAACCGTTGCCTCTTCAACAACATCAGTTATTGGGTAAGCTCTCTATTATATGCAGACAATCTGTCATATAAAGCATAAAAACATCAGGTATGGAAGATGATGATTGATGGTTTTTCATCATGTATGCTGGAACAACAAACAGTGTTTTTGCCGGGCACTAACGATCATAAATTTGATTTTCTTTGTAGTGTCAGTAAAATGGGATTGTAAGAACACTAACTTGTCCATGTCATTCAGAACGGTCTATTCTCTCCATCTCAGTTTATAAGTCCGACACATGTATCTAGATCATCAATCTGATCAACTTAATGAGAGACATATATTATAAAAAATATATCATTAAAAACTTTAGATGTTCTATTTTCTAATGATATAATTTTTATATTAAATAATATATTTTATATAAGTTAAATTAACGACCTAGGTGCACGTGCGTGCTTTATAAACTGTGACGGAGGTAGTACAACATACGGTGACCAATCTTGCTAGAGAAGGCAAGATTG
This sequence comes from Hordeum vulgare subsp. vulgare, assembly GCF_904849725.1. NCBI lineage: Eukaryota > Viridiplantae > Streptophyta > Magnoliopsida > Poales > Poaceae > Hordeum > Hordeum vulgare. Next base: position 18,138,820 of record NC_058519.1, read on the forward strand.
TAAATAAAAACACTATTGTTATTAATTCGTGGGTTTTTCTTTAGACTAGCAAGGCCATTTTGCCAAAAAAGACTGGTCACGACTAAAGTAAGTTACATGCAACAAACATTTCAAATTTGAGGGGGGTAGCCTAATAATCTCTTTGATAGTATTCTTACGTAGGTTACACTTAATAGCTATGTCACACATTTATTAGGACAACACTATACTGCATGTGGTACATTTATCATGATCCGCATTGTTTTTTCTTGTCAGAACATCCGCATCTAACATTCTTAAGAAGTTGCTCCCCACTTCTACCTATTCTCTTAACATGCACGATGTCCACATCAGCTTTATGCCACATCATCAATCAGTTTGCAAAATCAGCCAATCAAGACGAGACTTACTCCTGGCCCCACCTTCAAGACGCCACCGCTGCTCACCATGCCATTAGCCGCTCCCTCGCTCGCATATCGCCTCGCCTCACATCAAACTTTCCTCAGCTTTGAGCGTGTAAGGGCAGTTGGGTCGTCCGCCGTTGTCACCGGCCGGCGTCATCCGCCATGGTCAAGGCCCACCCAGAATGGACCCTCTGTACACCATTCCTCTGCTCCGCGGCGTCATGGTGAGGAGCCCGATTCAAAGGCGAGGTGAGCACCTCCACATCTAACATTTTACCTCACTGCTGCTCGCTAGGTTTCTGAAGCTGAAGGCCCTCAATTTTTTCGTTTGCTGACACCAAACCACACAGCCCACTTCATGGACGTCTCCGCAGCCCAATGCTCCAAAGTCCAAATGGCCCATGCTGTTGATCTTCTCCATTGCCATCACTTAAACCCTTCTGCTGCTGGTCACTAGTGATTGACGCTTCGCTTCCTCTCCCCACGATCTCTGCAGAAAAAACTGATGGATTCCTCTTTAAATTTGATGCTTCACCTGAACTCACTTTGTACCAAATTCTATGTTGTTCTTCAGATAATTAAGTGATGCTCGTCTTCAGTTGGTCTTGTAGATGCTTCACCTGAACTCATTTTTTTCCTGTGTAGATGAACATGCTGGAACCCTGTGTAGCCGAATTCTATGTTGTTCTTCAGATAATTAAGGGTCTGAAAAGTGCTTCTTGATGTGCAATCTAATCCTAATTCTAAAATTCATGTACAACCATCTGACAGGTTTGGTACATAAGAGCCCCATCTTTTACAAAACTTTTGACTTTTATTTGCACTACTCATGCATTGCATTTGATTCTGCATATATTAGATAGCAAAATCATTTGATTTCTTATGCCTGCTACATAGCCTATTGGATAATCTTGCTTCAGGCATACAAACCTCCTTAATTATTGCGTTCAATTTTCTGAAAAAAAATATCGGTTAATGATTTTCTTTTCGTGAGAAAAAACACATAGATTTATTGACTTCACAAAGTAACATATTTTCACTATCTCTATTGTAGGAATTACATGCATGGGTCATCTGACACTTAGGTGAAAGCAAAGATGTGATAAGTTAATGATTATACCAATACAATATATATATCAGGTTAATATTCATCTTTTTTTGGGCGGTATGTCAGATTAATATTAGGCACGTACAATAGTTGATTCATGGTATGCTTCCACCCATTAGTTTGTAAACACGTTATCTCATCTCCTGAGACGGCTTATGAGAATGTCACTTCTTTTTATGTGGAACAGTTGAGGAGGATTACTAAATTGCTTCATGTAACTATATTACAAATTTTGTAACTTTTTTCCTTGAATAGATAGTTCTACAAGCCAAATTTTCTGATTGGTTTTATAATGGTTCCCGCAGCAACGCGCGGGTATCTTCTAGTTGTTTATGATGTGGGAACACTGCTACATGGTTTGGTCATGGAAAATTATTGATTGAGATGGGGAAAAGTAGGAAGCAACGCGTTTTGGAGACCGGACGTTTGGCTCTTGGCTTGCATGGAGGCCTCTCTTAAAAAAAACAATTTTCAAACTTTATGGTTTTAAAATATCTAAAAAAATTTGTGCAAGTAAATAAGGATGTTATGTGTATGTGTAAAATTTCAGGATGAAAAGTATTGAAATGCTACCTGAACAAAAAAGAAAAATCATATGCCCTGGAAGGACGAATAGTATTGTGTGTTAAAAAGTCTCATATTTGTTTTTTTGCACAACTCTCGTTTCAACTTATTTTGTCCTAAAGATTTACACGCATGTGTGTTATGCCTTCATGTATATATGTGTGTTTTTAAAAAAAAAATTGAAACACAAAACATATGAAATTTAACGAAATCCAAAATTTTGAAAACCAAGCTCCATGGAGCACGACCTCCAAAAACAATATTTGAGTGTTTTAACCTATCATAACATTTTATCATCAGAACCATATGCTCTGCCAACTTGCTAAGGTACCTGCTAAGCTGGGAAAGTTTCTTGATGATATGTGGACTGTTTGATGTGTTGCTCGACAAAGATACCTGTTGGTAAATTATGCTTCGGAATAGATGCTCATGGGTGGAAGTGTACAATGAACACTGAGTTAAGAAGGTGCGCGCGGTTCGTTTCAGGATGGCCTGGAGCATGACCCTAGTTGGAGTCTCGACAACGTCCATTGTCTGAACCTGGCAGGGTCGGAAAGGCTACCAGATTAGCAAAGATAGTCCAGCGATGTACTCCCTCCGTTCCTAAATATAAGTTTTTTTAGAGGTTTCATTAGAAAACTACATACAGATGTATATAGACATACTTTAGAATATACATTCACTCATTTTGTTCCGTATGTAGTCCACTAGTGAATTTTTTTAAAAGACTTATATTTAGGAACGGAGGGAGTAAAATGTACTCATTCCGTATCTAAATACTTATAGTTGAAAAGACCTGTCTACTTTTCCTTAAATATAAGTATTTAGATATAGAGGAAGTACAATTATTAAATGCATGATGTAATATTATTCAAATAATTAGATGCTTGAGCATGACTACAGCAGCCAAGTACCCTCACCTATGTATTTTACGGTATAAAGAGAGAAAATCAACTGATTCAACCAAATAATTGCCTAGCAAAATTTTCGTAACAAATAATTCGCAGTTGTCCGAAATGTAACGGTAGCTACAACGTAACAGTACACTCAAAGATGCACTCTCAGCCGTTGGATCTTCGTGCTCAGACTCCGTTACCTGACGACGGTGTGAGGCTCTGAGCCTCCGGCGACTCACCCGCCGTCCGCCGCTCGCCTTCTCCACTGCCGGCATCGAACGCCTCCGGCAGTTCCCTCACCGCCTCGACGCGCGTTCGCCACCTCCCGAGCCCGTGCGGCTCGGTGGCAACCCCACCACTGGCCGTCGCCTGCCCGCCGACGCCGCGGGAGCCTGGCCTAGGGTTTTCTCCTTCCGATGCGCAGCTCGCAGCTCGACGGGTTCGCTCCCTTCCACGGCCTCCTCCGCCTCGGACCTTGGAGTATCAAACCCCAGCAGCAACCATCGCGTCGGCGGCGTGGAAGAAGAGTAAGCAGTGATCCCCTCCCCTGTATGCCGTAAGTCCTGCAGCCAGGTTCCCGATTTTCCATGCTAAATTGGATGAAATCCAGTTATCTACTAGGGATTCCAGTTTCCATGCTGCGTTGCCCAATTCAGGCTCAATTATGAAAGAATGTTAGCGACACACAAAACTGCAATCAGTTTGTTCTGTGAAGAAATGTCTAGTCACTTTGAGTGGGGTTCAGGTTTGTCTATGCGGTCTGGGTCGACGCTGCCTAGCTAACCTCAAGACTCCAGTGGTCGTCAATGGATTGGTTTGTCTTCAGTGATCATCTTATTTGCTTGATGTGTGCTCTACAGGTTACAATCACGGCATGAGCCAGGACTAGTCCTACAGCACCTTCTTGTCGCTCTCTAAATCATTTGCTTTTCTTCTTGTAATTATTTATTTTGCTTACTGCAATTCTACTAGTCACAGTCCATAACTCAGCCTGCACACGTTTTCTCTCTCAAGTCTTTGTTTTTTTCTTCTACTTTTCTTTACCCTTGCATCACCTTCAGGGTGGAGATGACTTGTATCAAGTCAAGTCAACTTGGTCGAGCTTAACTTCAGGCCCATTCCTTCCTGCAGAAAAAATATATCTTTAAATGACCTCCACGCACAAAGATCACCCAAGCTCCAGTCTAAAGCACTCCAGCTACTTGGTTACTCCACATCCTGTACACTCTGGAACCATGCCCTCAATGTTTACTCCACTCTATATTTTACTCATCCTTTTCTCCGTCAACACTATAATACTCGAAGCATCACAAGCAAACAAGTCCGAGATTGATCGCCAAGCTCTCCTTTGCTTCAAGTCTGGCATCAGTTCTTATCCCCTTGGCATCCTAGACTCATGGAGCAAACACTCACTCAACTTTTGCAGCTGGAAAGGGGTCACTTGCAGAACAAAGTTTCCTCCCCGGGTGGTCTCTCTTAACTTCAACTATGCTCGTCTCAGTGGGCAGTTATCTGGATGCTTGGGCAACCTGACATTTCTATCCAGGATGAGCCTTGCCTATAATAATCTTTCGGGAACTATCCCTGAAGAGTTGGGTATGCTTCCAAACCTCCATACACTGAATCTTGCCGGCAGCTGTCTTCAAGGTAACATCCCCACTTCCTTAGGCGCTAGCAATTCTCTTAGCTATGTAAATCTTGCAAACAACACGCTTACCGGTGGTATCCCTCTCTCATTGACCGATTGCTCCTCACTCAGCACACTTATACTGTCACGTAATAACCTCTCAGGAGAGATCCCTTCTTCTTTGTTTGATAATTCATCTAAGCTTGCTGTGGTTGATCTCCAGAAAAATTCTTTCACTGGTCCCATCCCACATTTCCATATGGTCATAACTCTCAAATTTCTTTGCCTGACAGAGAACTTCCTCTCTGGAAGCATACCTAATTCAATGGGAAATGTGTCTTCCTTCGCTTCTATATTGCTCAGCCAAAATAGGTTACCGGGACTAATTCCGGAAACTTTGAGTCACATTACAAAACTTCTTGAGCTTGACCTAAGTTTCAACAGTTTATCAGGTAATATCCCGTTTTCTCTTTACAACATGTCATCACTGAAAAACTTTAGTGTTGGCAGCAATGACCTTGTTGGGCAGATACCATCTCACATCGGCTACTCACTACCAAACCTCCAGTCCCTGATCATGGGAAGCAACATGCTAGAGGGCCTGATCCCTGCTTCGCTAGCCAACATGTCAAATCTTCAAATTCTTGATCTTTCGAAGAACTCGCTACATGGCTCTGTTCCATCCCTTGGTTCATCGGCAAACTTGCGTTGGTTTGTTTTGGGGAGCAACTTGCTAGAAGCACATGACTGGTCATTTCTTGCATCTCTAGCAAATTGCACCCAGCTGACAAAGTTGTCCTTGGAAGGGAATCTTCTAAATGGAAGCCTACCTATATCAATTGTTAATCTTTCCACTAAGCTAGAAGATTTATCGCTTGGTTCAAACCAAATTTTAGGCTCAATACCTTTTGAAATTAGCAATCTTGTTAGTCTCACTTCTCTTAGGATGGAAAGCAATTTTCTTTCTGGAAGCATACCTTCTACCGTTGGAAAGCTGCAAAACCTATATATCATAAACCTATCAAAGAACAAATTATCAGGTCAGATCCCTCCCTCAGTTGGTGACATTACTCAACTGGGCAAGCTTTATCTTGATGATAACAACTTGGGTGGAAACATACCTGGTAGTTTAGGTCAGTGCAAGGGGCTTCTTGAAGTAAACTTGTCTGCCAACAGCCTGGCTGGATCAATACCAGCTGAACTTTTTGCTGGCCCTGGACTTGCCTTGGGTGTGGATTTTTCGTACAACAATCTCACAGGAGAAATACCATCAGATGTCTACTTGGCAAATCCCGCTCTTCTGAACTTTTCCAACAATCTGTTGTCCGGAACGATTCCTGATGATCTTGGAAGGTGTGTCAATCTTTTATTCCTGTGCCTGGAAGACAACAAGCTCAAGGGGCAAATTCCTCAGGGTTTTTGGAAGTTGATGTCCATCCAGCAGATTAATCTTGCTCGAAATAATTTATCTGGTCCAGTTCCAGAATTCTTTGACAACCTCACTTTGTTGGAGAAGCTTGATCTATCATACAACAACTTCGAAGGTCCAGTTCCCTATGGTGGATGCTTTAGTAACTCGAGTATGGTTATTTTGGATGGCAATAAGATGTTATGTGCAAGAGTGTCCATGCTAGCACTGCCAATCTGTGATGGTACTCAACAAAGAACCGTGTGCCTTTGCGAACAATCGTAATGATAATTACACTATTAATTGCTGGTTTGTTATTGTTAAGTTTGGTTGTCACTATTTGGAAAATAAGGGCGCGGCTTACATTTTCAAGGGACAATAAGATTCTCGGTGTGTTATGTTTTGTTGCCAACTGGAAGAAAGAAGTGGTTGCTGACCAGAAGCAAAGAGAAGTTCATGCATGTTCTAAACACAAGGAGACGCTGAAAAAGATATCATATGGTGACATTCTGAAAGCTACCAACTGGTTTTCTTCACTCCATACTATCAGCTCAACCTGTACTGGGTCAGTTTATGTTGGTAGGTTCAAATCCGACAGGAGTCTAGTTGCCATCAAGGTATTCAACCTGAATGAGCCTGGTGGATATGATAGTTACTTTATTGAGTGCGAGGTGCTACGAAGCACCCGCCATCGGAATATAATGCGGCCTATGACCCTATGCTCGACACTTGATTCACAAAACCATGATTTCAAAGCACTGATCTTCAGGTTCATGGTTAATGGCAGCGTTGACAGATGGTTGCACTCTGAGCAACACAATGGAATCCCGGACAGAGTGCTGAACTTTGGCCAGAGGATATGCATAGCAGCAGATGTGGCTTCTGCTCTCGATTATGTCCACAACCAACTGACGCCTCCTTTGATCCATTGTGATTTGAAGCCACACAATATCCTTTTGGACGATGACATGGCCGCACGGCTCAGTGACTTTGGCTCAGCAAAGTTTCTATTACCAGGCCAGGTTATCCGTAAAAGCTTGGTTGATGTCGGAGGAATAATTGGATACATGGCACCTGGTGAGTTTACTTTTCCAAATCCCCAATTAAATAGTTTGTCTTGTATGTATGTGTATTGTTTCACTTGTACAGCGTATTTTTTTTCTTCATGTATGTATGCATGGTTTACCGAGTATTTAAGTGCATTTGCAGAGTACGGGCTGGGCTGCAAGATCTCTGTAGGAGGCGATGTGTATAGTTTTGGAGTGCTTCTACTGGAGTTGCTTACGGGAAAGCGACCAACCGATGATATGTTTGTCGATGGACTCACCCTTCGCATTTTCTCTGAATCCATGTTCCCTGACCTAGTTGCGGAGATGCTAGATCCTCATATGGCGCATGAGGAGCATCAAGGGTGCGTAGAAGCATGGATGCAGAGATATATCGTCCCGTTGGTTGCTCTGGGGCTGTCATGTACTGTGGAATCTCCGAAGGACAGGCCTGGAATGAAAGATGTTCCTGCAAAACTTTCTGCTCTCAGAGACGACTTTCTGGAACGCCATCATGACGATTGACGGATATTTCAGCTCTGTTAGAGCATGCTGATTTGTTATCGTTAGGAATGTAGTGTTGCAACTACTAGTAATTTTGCATATTGTACCCAATCTACTGAAAGTGCCAAGTGCCCAATGTGATTTGCAGTGAGCAACAGTTGGCTACTGAAAGTGTCAACTATCCTTTGTTGCGGGTTTGCTGATTATTTTCATTTTGATCTTAAGGTGTATGTATGGCGAAATTCCTTAGTAGCATAAACTGTACTCTATATATCAAGGTATTTTTCTGTCAGATCTTACATCCAGTTTAATAGCATAAGTCCTTTTTTGGTTAACTATTGGCTGGATCTAGTTTTGGTCCCTATAGTCTGAACTGAGACGTAGATGACACTCAACTTTTGAAACCAGCCAGATTTGGCCCCTTATAAAATAACAAACTAAAAATAGTGAAAAAATAGAAATTATGGAAAATGGAAATACCCTTTGGAAAGGGAACGTTTTATTCTAGAAATAATGAAATAAATATAAATAAATGGAGATAAATTATTGGAAGAACGGAAAAGAACAGGAAATGTAAAAAGAAAGTTGAGAAACGTTTACACAAATCATGCAACATGTTTTTTTTCATGAATGCTTAGAAGACATTTATGAAACATCAGGAAACATGACCTTTTCTTTTCATGAATGCTCATAGAAATTTATGAAGTTCTAAACATGAAAGGTTATCATATATTTTTCCCAGTGCTCCAAAACATCTCTTCGCCAAAGAAAGCAACATGTTTTCTCTTCTAACTAAGCAAAAATACATGTGAAGTTTGATGTCAAGTGTCAACAGAGTCAATATGAGGATTATTTGTTTGTTTATAAAGGATTTTTCCGTGTGGATTTTTGGGACATAGGTTTCGATTTAGTAAAAAAGAAGGTAAAAAAATGTCACAAATTTTTTTTTTTGGCAAAAACCGCAGTCTAGCATAGTACTCGTGTTTAAAGTTTCGGAACAAAATGAGTCATGTTGTATTGTGAGCGGAAAAAACACAGCTACAAAAACCATGAATATGAGCTTTTATATAGTACTCCCTTCATTCCATAACGCATATTTTTTATTTCTAAAAGTCAAACATGTATGTTTGACCAAATTTAAGGAAAAGATATCAACTTCATAATACAAAATTTGTATCATTAGATTCGTCATGAAGTATTTTAGATGTTGATAATTTATTCTAGAAACTTTGGTCAAACATAAACATGTTTGACTTCGGAAAATGAAAATATGCTCTACATTGTGGAATCGAGGGAATATTGATTTTTTTTGTATTTTTCTCGAAATACGTCACAACTCATTTTGTTCTGAAATTTTAAACATGAGTAGTATGTTAGACCATGTATGCTGTCAACAAAGTTTCAAATATATTTGTCTATTTAGAAAGAAAAAAATCCCCTAACCCTAGACGTCTAGGACAAACTCTCACCTCAAGGCTTTACCAGCGAGCCTGTGGATTCGCATCCCCTTTATCCATCGTTCCGGTGGCCGGTGACGGGGAGCGGAATCCCGGTGCCTCCGCTCTGGTTTGTACTTTAAATTATGGTTCTTTAGTCCTTGCAGGTGAGACACTCGGGCGAACGATGCTTCTTCTTTGAATTTGCCTTTCTCGTTTCGATCCTCCTCGAGTTCATCAACACGTTGTCGACTGAGCTCAGGCGTAGATTCCTATCGTCTCCTTGAGACGGTGAGGCTAGGATTTCTCATATAGTGTGATTTGATGTTAGATGTTTCAAATCTAAGCAAAGGGTTCAATAGCGACAACTACGGCTCCAAGATGTTGGTCCATAGCTGCATGTGCACGAGGACTTCTCGACCGTTATCAACAATATCAAGGTGCACCCGGTACGAAAGTGGCGACAATGGCCGTCGGCGGCTCGTTTTGTTGGCAATAGTGGTTGTTCGGTGATCACAGTATTCTTGATGTAATTTTTATTATATTTGAGATGTTTTGTACTTTGGGTGAAATCTAATGTTTTTTTCAAAGTAAGAACTGTAGTAAATATTACTCCACCTGTCCCAAAATAGATGACGTAAATTTTGTACTAAGTTCGTATAAATTTTATACTGAAGCAGCGACATTTATTTTGAAACGGTGGGAGTATAATTTAATATGTATGATTGATTTACTTCATCTTTTTCATATCTGGCCTGGTAGTTGCTAAAATGTTTCTTCAGAAAAAAAGTTGTCCGAAAATGTGAAGGTAGCTACAGAATGTAACAGTAAACTCAAAGATTTGGATCTTCGTTCTCCGTCCGCCGCCAGCAGTTCCTCGACGCGCGGCCGCTACCTCCTGAGTCCGTCATCAGTCAATGGCTTGGTCTGCCTTGGTGTCGCCTCTTGAATCTTGATTTGTTCATCCTGTTTGTTTGATGTGTGCCCCGCAGCTTACAATCACGTTATGAGCCAGGACTAATCTTACAGCATCCTTGTGTCGCTGTCAAAACGATTGCCATTTTTCCCTCTTTCAATTTATATTTTGCCTACTGCAGTTCTACCGGTCACAGTCCACAACTCAGCCTGCACACGTTTTCTTGCAAAAGTCTTTGTTTCATTCTTCTACTTTTCTTCGTTTTTCTTGCAAGAGTCTGAGTGGGACGACCGCCAATCCTGTACCAAGTCAAGTCAACTTAGTCAAACATAACTTCTGCCAGGCAAAATCTTTTAATAAAAGAGCTAATCTTACACACAAGATCATCCAGGCTCCAACCGAAGCAGCAACCACTCCCAAGTTCTTGTACTTCTTGGTTCATCCACTTCCTGTAAACTATACATATCATGCCTTCAGTCTTATCTCTACTCTCTATTTTGCTAATCCTTCTCCCCTTCATCACCACAACAATAGCAGCAGCAGAAGCAAACATATCCGAGATCGACCGCCAGGCCCTCCTTTGCTTCAAGTCCGGCTCCGGCATCAACTCTTATGCCCATGACACACTGGACTCATGGAGCAATAGCTCACTAAGCTTTTGCAGCTGGAGAGGGGTCAACTGCAGCATAACGTTTCCACCCCGGGTGGTCTCCCTTAACCTCAGCTCTATACAACTCAGTGGGCAATTATCTGGATGCCTAGGCAACTTGACTTTTCTATCGTGGATGAACCTTGCCGATAATCATCTGTCGGGAACCATCCCTGAAGAGCTGGGTAAGCTCCCAAACCTCCATATGCTGAATCTTGCCGGCAACAGTCTTCAAGGTAACATCCCCATTTCCTTAGGCGCTAGCAGTTCTCTTAGCTATGTCAATCTTGCAAACAACACGCTTACCGGTGGTTTCCCTGTCTCATTGGCCAGTAGCTCTTCACTCAGCACAATTATACTGTCACGTAATAGCCTCTCTGGAGAGATCCCTTCTACTTTGTTTGATAACTCATCTAAGCTTACTATCGTTGATCTCCAGATGAATTCTTTCACTGGTGTCATCCCACCCTTCCATGAGGCCACAGCTCTCAGATTTCTTTGGCTGACAGGAAACTTCCTCTCTGGAAGCATACCTCCTTCGATAAGGAATGTTTCTTCCCTCACTTCTATATTGCTCGGCCAAAATAGGTTATCAGGATTAATTCCAGAGACTTTGAGTCACAATGCAAAACTGTTTGAGCTTGATATAAGTTTCAACAGTTTATCAGGTAGTGTCCCGTTGTCTCTTTACAACATGACATCACTCAAGTACTTTAGTGTTGGCAGCAATGGCCTTGTTGGACAGATACCATCTTACATAGGTTACTCACTACCAAACCTCCACTCCCTAATTATGGGAAGCAACAGGCTGGAGGGCCTGATCCCTGCTTCACTAGCCAACATGTTAAATCTGCAAATACTTGATCTTTCAAACAACTCGTTACATGGCTCTGTGCCATCTCTTGGTTCACTGGCAAACTTGCGCCAGTTAGTTTTAGGGAGGAACTTGCTGGAAGCACATGACTGGTCATTTCTTACATCTCGGGCAAGTTGCACCCAGCTGACAAAATTGTCCTTGGAAGGGAATGCCCTGAATGGCAGCTTACCTATAGCAGTTGTTAATCTTTCCACAACGCTAGAAGATTTATCGCTTGCGTCAAACCAAATTTCGGGCTCCATACCTCTTGAGATTTGCAATCTTGTTAATCTCACTTCACTTAGGTTGGAAAGCAATTTTCTTTCTGGAAGCATACCTTCTACCATTGGGTATCTGCGATACCTATATATACTAAGTCTATCGAACAACAAATTATCTGGACAGATCCCTCGCTCAGTTGGTGAAATTACTCAACTAGGCAAGCTTTATCTCGGTGATAACAACTTGACTGGTAACATACCTGGTAGTTTAGGTCGGTGCAAGGTACTTCTTGACCTCAACTTGTCTCGAAACAATCTCACTGGGTCTATACCAGTTGAACTCTTTGACAACCCTCCATTTTCCTTGGGTCTGGACTTCTCACACAACAATCTCACTGGGGAACTGCCATTGGAACTTGTTACACCTCGTGCTAGTGATGGTCCAACATCCCTTCACATGGAAGGAAACAAGTTTCATGGACACATTCCAGCAGGATGGCTGTCAGCATCAATACTGCAGATTAATCTTTCTCACAATGACTTATCTGGTGTCATTCCTGAGTTCTTTGGGCACCTTCCTAACTTGGAGCAACTTGATCTATCTTACAACAACTTGGAAGGGTCTGTTCCTACATGTGGGACCTTTGAGAATTTTACCGCTGTACTTTTGGATGGCAACAAAGCACTCTGTTCAAATTACAACAAATTGGATGGCAACAAAGCACTCTGTTCAAAATACTCCGTGCCAGTATTACCACCTTGTCCTGGCATCTCAGCTTCAATGACTCATCTGTCAACCTTGCTGCTAATTGTGCTACCACCACTTATGATTGCTTTACTAGTCTTGCTATGGTTTTTGCCCACCATTTGGAAGAGAGGGGTATTATTCACTCTTTGGAAGAAAGTGATTTTATCATTTTCACCATCGGATGTTTTGTCCAAGATGTTTCCCTTTTTTGGCCATCTCAAGCGAAGGGAAGTGCATACAGTTTCGTCCCATGAGGAGAAGCTGAAAAGAGTGTCATATCGTGACATCCTTGAAGCTACTGATTGGTTTTCGTCGGAACACAAAATAAGCTCAAGTTGTACTGGATCGGTCTATGTTGGGAGGTTCAAGTTTGAAAATGATCTGGTGGCTATGAAAGTATTCAACCTGAATGAACCTGGTGCTAATGAAAGTTTCTGTACTGAGTGTCAAGTGCTACCACTACCAGAATAAGGCTAGTTGCCGACGGCCTAACCCCGTCGGCGTAGGCCCACAGGCCGTCGGCATAGGGCTACGCCGACGGGGGCCGTCGGCGTACCTCCGTCGGCAACTCAGACGTCGGCGTATCCCGTGGAGGCCGTCGGCATAGAAAGGCCGTCGGCGTATATGACTATGCCGACGGTGGCCGTACAACCCTCGGCTTAGATACACCGTCGGCATAGTTTTTTCACCTGACGGCCGTTAACGGCGACGTCGTTAGGCCAGCACCAATACTATGGCAGCACGTGGCACCACCTGGCAGCTCCTGGCGCGGTGCTACGCTGACGGTTAGGCCGTCGGCATACCTCCATCTATGCCGACGGCCTAGTGCTGCGCCAGGAGCTGCCAGATGGTGCCACGTGTCCATCATTGCCGACGGCCAAGTCGTCGGCGTACTGCTGCGCCAGGAGCTCTCAGATGGTGCCACGTGTCCATCTATGTCGACGGCCTAACCGTCGGCGTAGTGCTGCGCCAGGAGCTACCAGATGGTGCCACGTGTCCATCTACGCCGACGGCCTAACCGTCGGCGTAGTTACATTTTTTTTTTTGCATTTCCATTTAAATAGACAGGATATACAACATATAAAACACAGGATATAGTTCAGCATAACATTTAGTTCAACATATAGAACACATAATATAGTTCAACATAGGGCACCGCTACCGCCAAGTTCAACGCAACAACATAATGACAAGTTCAGGACAACTACATAATAACAAGTTCAACAAAATATAAAGGCGGACACCACCACTAGCATAGTTCAACATAGACCACCGCTAACGCTACCACCACCGCTAACGCTACCACCACAGCCACCTCCTTGCGAGATAGGAGTGATTGGGCTTTGTGGCTCGTGAGCGGAACCATCAGTAGGACCACCACCGGCGAATGATCCATCAGTTCCTGCATTTTTGAAAAGAGATGGGAAAGCAATATATTATTGTATTGAATAAATGCTAAGTTGTGGTTGAATAGTTTGGTGATGTACTAACCGGAGTGCCATAGTATTCTGCCAAGAATTGTTCGAATGTAGGCGGCACTGGTTGAGGTCCAGGAGATGGTGGTGCTGGTGGCAGTGTAGGAACCTCCCCTCTTGACATAGAAGCAACCAGAAGCTCTGTTGTGCGTCTGTTGTGCTCAGTGACTGCTGCAACTCTCTCGTTCCAATCGAACTGTTGCCCACGTATGAAATTCATGTAGGCCTAAAAATATGACATGATGGTACTCATAAAACATAGGAATGCAGAAAATAAAGGTTGAATGAAAGAAGATAAGAGGGAAAATACTTACAGAGTTCTGCTGGGCTAGCAGGGACAGTGCAGAGGACGTGCTGGAGCGGGGGCACGGGCGATTGCTCGTCCTCGGGTCGGTAGCGCGGATCTGCCTGTAGGAGACAGAAGGGGTGATCACAGAATCCAGAATCTTATGCCGACCATGACTCCTCGGCCCTATGCCGACGGCGGCCCTCTCGTCGGTATCCTCAGACATGGGGTCTGATGTCTCAGGATTCCGCTTCAGAAACTCCTGCGTGTATGCCATCAGGTTCTCCCCAGTATGGCCGTAGTACTCACTCTCGCCGGCCTTGCGATTAGGCCGCACACGGGCAAGCGTCCACGACTCGATGTCTGAGAGCGACCGCTTCAATTTCTCCTCCTGCAACACCAAACAGAGGTTAGTGATACATAATAATACGGTAAAGAGAAGATTAAGAATGTTTCATGTACATAGATATACCTGAAGTTTCTTGTGGCGCCAGTGGTTTCGGTTTCCCTCACGGTGTGTTCCGTCGGTTCCGCGATTAGCCTTGTTTATCATGCTCATGGCAGCAAACTTTGCGTCCTCGCCGACCCACAAATCCACCAATCCCTCCCATCCATCACTTCCATAGCACCAATTAGGACGCACCTACATAAGAAGCATAATGGCATGTGACCACGAAACAATGAAATTTACCACAAACGTCGTAATGAAAAATCTGTTATACTTACCGACATGTATTGCTCCTTAGTCAAGGTAAGGTCACGCTTCTTCACGTCATCCTTGGTCACCTTCTCGCTACATGCCACGTGATAATATTGCGAGGCGGCCAGAAAGCGAACCTCATGACGCCACTGACGGGCCTGCTTCCTCGCAGCCCGCAGCAAGACCTCATCGGCCTCGGCCTTGTGCTCCTCGAGAACTCTATAGAATTTCTACAGTTATTCATGAAACCAGAATGGAACAAGCCATGAGTTAAACGATGTGATGCTAAACTATGAAAGTAACTCAAGAATTGTGCTTCACAAGAGAACTTACCCAAAACCTTGATATCACGGCCTTAGCGGCCGTCTTATGGGTTGGGTGGTAGGCCGCTTTGTAGTGCTCCCAGCACGTGGCCAAAATCTTGTGCTCCTCCTTCTTTCGGTCCAGAGCAAAGATCCCCGGCCAAAACTTCTTCAACATGATAGTGAGGATGCCGTTTGGAATACGACCACCTTCAGGATATTTCCAGCTACTGCAAAAGAATGAAAATATTAGCATGTGTACAATCAAAATGATGTTATGTGTTAAAAATATTATTAAGGGCCACTTACTATTTCCCCTTGGGCTTAATGAGCCACTTCATCTCCTCGCTAGCAGGAGGATTTGGGAGTCGTGCACCACCACGCAGCCAACCCTTCTGCTTGCCACCCCCCTCCCCACCAGCACCCCCTTCCTCGCCACCATCCTCCTCCTCGCCACCATCCTCATCCTCCTCCCTAACCTCCCGTTCCTCCTCCTCCTCCTCCTCCCCCTCCCCCCTAACCTCCTGCCCCTCCTCCTCCTCCTCCTCCCTAACCTCCTCCTCCTCCTTAGAGGTTACCTCACTAGCGAAGGGTCGCGAAGACGACCCACCTATGTCGGTCACAGAGCGCAGTTTCTGGCCCCGAGACCGTCCCCCTGGGCCTCTCCCCCCACCACGTCCTCCTCGGGCACCTCTCCCTCGACCTCCCTGTGAGAACTCATCGTCAAGTAGTCGGGAGGGGACATTACGGGGTCGACCACTCCGACTAACCTTCGCGACGAGTTTTTTTAGCAAACCAGTACCATCGGCCTTGCCTTTTTTTAGCAAACCATGCTTCCACAAGTATAGGAGGGCGCCCACTGCAACACCTGGCGGCATTGCTACCCCTCATGTACCACGTCCTATCTGACCCTGACACAGTCAACCGCCGGATCTAGCCCTTTGACTTCCACCGAACGGGGTTTGACCGGTGGAAATTTTCACCGGTTTGCCATGCCCAGCCCATAGCTACACCCCCGAACACGGTCCCCGCCCAACCCACCCCAAGATTCCCTCCATGTCGGCCCGACGTGGTCGTTGCCTCCCTCCGTGACACGGCAGCAGCGATGCCCGGGAGGCGGCACACCCCGGAGTCGAGTGTCGGGTGCTTGCCCTTGCGACCACGCATCAACAAGCGTAGGAGGGCCCACCTCTACACCTGGCGGCATTGCTACCCCCCCCATGTACCCGTCCCGTCTAACCCTGACAAAGTCGACCGTCGAATCTAGCCCTTTGACTTTCGTCGGACGGGGTTTGACCAATGGATCTTTTCACCGGTTTGCCATAGCCCAGCCCATAGCTACACCCCCGAACACGGTCCCCGCCCAACCCACCACAAGATTCCCTCCATGTCGGCCCGACGTGGCCGTTTCCTCCCTCCGTGACACGGCGGCAGCGACGCCCGTGAGGGGGGCACACCCTGGAGCCGAGTGTCGGGTGCTTGCGCCTGCGACCACACTTCCACAAGCGTAGGAGGGGCCCACCGCAACACCTGGTGGCATTGCTACCCCCCCCCCCATGTACCTCGTCCCGTCTAACCCTGACATAGTCGACCGCCGGATCTAGCCCTTTGACTTCCGTCGAACGGGGTTTGACCGTGGAAATTTTCACCGGTTTACCATAGCCCAACCCATAGCTACACCCCCAAACACGGTCCCCGCCCAACCCACCCCAATATTCCCTCCGTGTCGGCCCGACGTGGCAGTTTACCCCCTCCGTGGCATGGCGGCAGCGATGCCCGTGAGGGGGGGCACACCCCAGAGCCGAGTGTCGGGTGCTTGCACCTGTGACCATGCTTCAACAAGCGTAGGAGGGCCTACCGCAACACCTGGCGGCATTGCTACCCCCCATGTACCACGTCCCGTCTAACCCTGACATAGTCGACCATCGGATCTAGCCCTTTGACTTTCACCGGACGGGGTTTGACCGGTGGATCTTTTCATCGGTTTGCCATAGCCCAGCCCGTAGCTACACCCCCGAACACGGTCCCCGCCCAACCCACCCCAAGATTCCCTCCATGTTGGCCCGACGTGGCCGTTTCCTCCCTCCGTGACACGGCGGGAGCGACGCCCGTGAGGGGGGCACACCCCGATGCCGAGTGTCGGGTGCTTGCGTCTGCGACTACGCTTCCACAAGTATAGGAGGGCGCCCACCGCAACACCTGGCGGCATTGCTACCCCCCCCTCCCCATGTACCCCGTCCCGTCTAATCCTTATATAGTCGACCGCCGGATCTAACCCTTTCACTTCCGCGGGACGGGGTTTGATCGGGTTTTCATAGCATGGACTATATATAACCTGGACATAGGGACAAGTTTTTTAAAAAACTGAACGTACGCGATGGTTAATCAAAATAAAGAAATATAGGGAAAAGATTTAAAAAAAAGGACCTACGCCGACGGTTAAACCGTCGGCATACCAAAATAAAAATTATATATAGGTATGCCGACAGTTAAAACGTCGGCATATCGAAATAAAAATATATATAGGTATGCCGACATTTAAACCGTCGGCGTAGTCAAAATTGGTATGCCCGAGGCCTGTTGCTTCCTCGGATTGATGACGTGGTATGAACCGTGGATCGATGACGTGGAGCATCAGAGCTATGCCGACGGTGTCCGTTAGGGCCGTCGGCATATCTTTCACGGCGTCAAACGGTCGTTGGCCGTCGAGTAGTCGGGCCCGCGGATACACCGACGGGTCTGCTATGCCTACGGCCACCGTCGGCATAAAAAGATCTATGCCGACGGCCTTTATACGCCGACGGTGGCCGTCGGCGTAGGTGGGGCTACACCGACGGTGTTTTGTACGCCGACGGTGGTCGCAGGCCGTCGGCATAGGGTCACATATGCCTACGGGGGCCGTCGGCATAGATTAGGCCGTCGGCAACTGGCTTTATTCTGGTAGTGTACGGAGCACACGCCATCGAAACATTCTGAAGTGTGTGACTTCATGCTCGACGACGGACACGGAAAGCAATGAGTTCAAAGCACTAGTCTATCAGTTCATGGCTAATGGCAGCCTTGAAAGATGGCTTCACCCTAAGCAACACAATGGCACACCAAATAGAACCCTAAGCTTACGGCTGAGGATATGCATAGCCATGGATGTGGCCTCTGCTCTTGATTATCTTCACAGCGAACTGGCACCGGCTTTGATGCATTGTGATTTGAAGCCAAGCAACATTCTTTTAGATTATGATATGACTGCACGTATTGGCGACTTTGGTTCAGCAAAGTTTCTGTCGCCAGTTTTGGGTAGTGCGGAACACTTGATCAATTTCCGAGGAACAATTGGATACATGGCACCTGGTAAGTTTATTTTTCATTATATACTTATGCAAGGTTCATCTTGTATGTAAGTACATCATGTTGCTTTTGCAGAGTACGGGATGGGTTGCCAGATCTCAGCAGGAGGTGATGTCTATAGTTTTGGAGTGATTCTACTCGAGTTGCTTACTGGAAAACGACCAACCGATGATATATTCGTGGATGGACTTAGCCTTTGTAAGTTTTGTGAATCCATGTTCCCAGATAGAGTTGCAGAGATTCTAGATCCTCATATGGCGCACGAGGAGCATCATCGGTGCGCAGAAGTAGATGCAGAAGCATGGATAGAGAGACATATTGTCCCGCTGGTTGCCCTTGGGTTGTCATGTACCGTGGAATCTCCGAAGGATAGGCCTGGAATGAAAGATGTTTATGCAAAACTATCTGCTATTAGAAGCCCTTTTCTGGAACGTCATGCTGGTTGATGAATATATCAATTCAGTTAGAGCATACTAAATAATTATGGTTAAGAATGTATTTTTGTAATTACTACAACCGTCCCAATATAAATGTCAGGAGTACTTATTTTGGGACAGAGGGAGTACTAGAGTGTATATTATACGAAAAAGACTTATGGCGGACGAGCACCTCGTCGGACTTTATCACAGCCGTTTACATGCGTTGGGATCCGCGTTGTCAGTGTATTTTTGGGTAGCTGTACGTCCCCTCGCATCCGTAGCAATACTAAGAGGGTGATTGGATCCAAGAGACTAAAACTAGTCTCTTTAAGAAGCTAAAGTTTCAAGCACCCCTAACTAAAGAGAGGCTAAAACTAGTCTTGAGGCTAAAATCTTTTAGTCAGGGGTACTCCTACTAAAATGTGCATTAGTCCTCTCTCTCCTCGTGTAACTCCTCATGCAAGTTCTGGATTGGAGGATTTGAAGGATAATAAATGCTCATTAATTTGATTTTAGTCTCTTTAGAACTTTGATTCAAGCATGAGTGAAGCTAGCAAGTTTTAGTCTCATTACTTTTAGTCATCATGGGACTAAAACGTATCCAAGCACCCTCTAAACCGGCAAGAGTTTGCATTTCCTGGTATTTTTGACTTTATTTTTACTGCTGCTGATCATTTATACGGGGTGGATTACATGGGCATTATGTTATGTGGCTGGGTTTCGACTGGTTGGACTCACCGCTTTGACCGAACATTCCTTCTCCTTCTCCTTCCTTCTAGAAAGATCTGTATGCTCATCTGAAAAAATTAAGACCCTATGACACTCCTCCACGACTGCTCATCTAAAAAAAACGTCCGCACACGTTTCCTCCTCCTCTGCTGCCGCCGCTTACCGTCCCTCCGCGTCGGCCCGCTCCTCTACTACCTCCCCTCCTTCCCCCCTCCCAGGACGGGTGAGGTCTGGCCATGGCGGCAGCATCCGAAGCAGGAGGAGAGGGGACTAGATGTGCCGGTACGGGTCGACTATGGAGGCAGTGACGGCCTAAGCGACGGTCAGGCAATGCGGGAAGGTTCCTCGCTTGCCCGTTGACAGTCGCGCCGTTCCGGCCCCACACGCGCACCTTCCTGCTGGCGAGGTCCCCCGTCGAGGGATCTGGCGTCCTCACAAGCGTGGAGTCCCATCACCGCGCCTTGCCGTTGGTTTTGTCTCCGCCAAGCGCCGTCTCCACCTTGCCGAGGCAAAGCGCCGTCTCCACCTTGTCGAGGCTGCCATTGCTGCTCATGAGTGACACCATCGCCACCCAGCAGACCTCAAGCACTTGATGGGATGCCTCACTGCGCAAGCTTCACCCGCACTGAGTGAAGACGACGTGAGGAAAGACCAGGACGGGCGACGCATCTGCCGTCTCGGCCACTGTCACTCTAGCTACCCTCCACCTGCTCGACAGAGTCCTGCGCCTGGACTGCCTCGGGCGGCTCCCACCTGAGCTCGCTGGCTTGGCTCGCTCCGTGCTGCATGTCAGGCACTCAGCGCCATCTCTCTCTCTTTGTGTGTGTGTGTGTGTGTATTATTTGATTATTTCCTTATGTGCAATAATCAACTCGAGGCTGTTCTTTGATTTTGTTGGTTCTGGCTCTGAATATTACATAGGTGCTCTTAGAGGTCATGAGGCGATCGCTACATGCCAGCCTGAATGCCGGACTAAAGTCTGACACCTTGAAGGTACTTCTTTTCTACAGTTTCTGATGTAGGAACTACAGTTTTGATGTATGATGATAAACTTGATCCTGCCCTATGCTCGACTAAATTGCAGCATAACCTGAACTGCGGTCTGCTAGAGTTTATGTTGTATCCGTCAATATCGTTGAGCTAGCAAGTGCATCAGCGCATAATCTTTAAACAGTGTTAGATAGGGCGTGTGTACCAAACTGACTATATGTGCAACTTGCGATAGTGAAGAATCAGAGGCTGGTACAGAAACTTTTCAACGGGAGCATATTTGTAAATTTGAAGCTGTCTTTTCGGGATCCACAAGATACAAGTTCAAATTAAATATCAGAAGAATTTTTGTATACTCTAGCATAGCAGCACCAAGGGTTTAGACGGTGTTGTGTTGTGCTACTCAGAGAGCCATCAAAAATCATTGTGCTTGGGACATCATGTCAGCTTAAAAGAACTATGTACATTGCAAAAATTGAAGATTTGTTTCACTCTGCCATTGTAGCAATACTCCTCCCAGTAAAGTACTGCCGCTACTGTCATCTGAACAATTTCCCTAAGATTGTCCTGTGAGTTTCAGAGAACAACTTCTTTACGGTCAGAGTAGTACAGTGATGCAACATAATAAATCATTTCAGAGAACTGCATTTTTCAAAACCAACAGGAGGATTCAGTTTCAGTTTCTTTCGTCTTGTGAGGTGTGTAAACCATGACCAACAAATTAGAAGATCCTAGAGCTGACTTGCTACTCTGCTTTGAGTTCACCTTTGTGAAGTGTGCCTGCACAAAAAAATTATACTTCCATGTCTTTTCCTTTCTGATTAGTTGTTTTTGTTAATGCCAGTGTGGGGAAACCAAATTCCCGGTCATTACTTTTCTTAGGTACAGTGAATTTTCTAATTTATCGTTCATGTTTTTTCCCTAGAAACAAATTTTGGTTATGCAAAAGGTATATATGTATCTTTTGATATACTCCCAAATCATGTTTTGATATGCTCTCCATTATAGTGTTGTATTATTTTTCAGATGAATTTCACAATCATTAATCTCAATTAACCATAGCAGATTTCAGTATTCTAGATAAATACGGTTTTGCACATATGTGTTTCCTTGTGTGGTTTCAATGAAATTTATTGATTTGGTACAATCTTGATCAATTTGATTATTTTTTGTTTCTTACTGGCAAGAAAAGGCTGATCTCATATTTTTTTGCAGCATTGGAATTTACTTTTTACATGGCACATTTTGCAGTGGACAATGAGGTGAGAACTTAAAACTAATCGACCTGATCAATTAGATGTTCAGTGTTTATATTTTGTGCCAGATCAGTTTTTACGCTAAATATCCATTGCAAATGTATTCTGCTGAAATTTGTTGGACGCTATCTTTCCTCTCTCGGTTACCTAACATGCATATTCAATATGTCTACTATTCATAGATATATGAGTTATTCGTGGGGAAATATATTTCTCCTTGGTTGTGTTTCAGACATGCATCTGATAATATTTCAGATTTAAAGTTCATGTTGTTGTCAAATTTGTACAAATAACGCCATCGGTAAGATCAACTCAGATAATAGCTCAGGTTTGTAAAGACACTCAAACAATTTGACACAGATTTGCCGAAGAGACGGAGTGAAGACACCAAGCCGAGTAGAGGCTGGGTCATGTATGGCGTGCTCTTTTTTTCCTGCTTAGTGGTCAAAACTCTGAAGGTGATCTATATCATACTAAGAGTTTAATGCATTGTCCTTTTTCCCTGTACATCATATACTTAATGAGTGATTCATAGGGTTTCTAGGTTATTGGTATCCTATAAGGTAGGGGGAGACATGCTTTTGTTTTATTTTATGGCAGATTTGTTTCATTCATAGATGCGTCCCCCGTGGCTGCTGGTCGCACTTTACGAGAATAGAATATATATAATTAAAATAATAATCTAGCATCATAAATGTATTGAAAATAGAAGTATATCATACTACTACTTACCTGAGCCGCTCTAAAGGTCAGCTTCTCAGGCTCGATACCGGGAGTCACGCACTTGAACCGCTTCCAAACCCTGCCCGGCAAGGATAATGATCTGCTAAGTTTTTCATTAATTGATATATCAGAAAATCATCGAAAGAGACCGATAGAGCGCAAGAATGATTGAAATTACCCTTGGAGCATGTCCTGCAGGCTTTGGAACTGTTCCAAGGGTCTCGATAATGGGTCGAAGGCATCAACTCTTTCCTTATCAATTTGAATGTCCAACAGAATCCAATGGAAGCTGCACATGTGTGTGTGTGTATATATATATATATATATATATATATATGTGTGTGTGTGTGTGTGTGTGTGTGTGTGTGTGTGTGTGTGTGTGTGTGAGTAACTTATCAATTACGCTTATAAGTGAATGGACACAACAGAGTAAAGACCCTCACCTGAAGTTGTATGGAAACAGTATGTGGTCACAGAAATTTTGATCTGTTAGAAACCTTAGAAGGTTTTCCTCCGTCTCCTTGGGTTTATCAGTTAGCGTCGCTATATGTATTTTATCTGGGTCAATAAACCCAATATTTAGGATGTTCTTACTTTTACAATCCAGAATCTTCATTCTGCATAATAGAGTACAAGTTATATATAGACAATGAATTGAAATAACTAAACAAGTTATATGTAGACAACGAATTGAAAAACTTACAGACAATAGCAACTCATAAGCGATTTGTCGAGGGCGTCGCCGTTGTACATCTGGAAGAGTTCATCAAAGTCGATATGGATTTCTTCGGGGCGGCCGTAGTACTCCCGTTGGACACTCACCACGATCATCGTTCTCCCATTCTTTGATTCACTTAAGTACCATGTATGCAAGTAACACATATTTGTTGGGAGATCATCTTTGCTGACCAAAGGCTCTCCCATGACAAACTATGGCTTAGGGGCTACCACAGCCTTGGGTAACCTGTCGTCTTGGGAAGCCAGAACATCTTCAACCGAGACACCACATTCAGCCGCCCACTTCTTTGCTAATTCAAAATCTTGCCCCTGCACCGGAGGGGGAACATTCTCGGTTAACACCTTGAGGGGTGGGATCGACTGTTTGGCCTATTGTCCAAGCTGAGGAACGTCTGATTTTTTCTTGCATGTAGTTGAACTTGATTTGCTCCCACTTGCACTTGCACGTGATCTGCTCTTTTTCACTTCCTTCTGCAATGTGCGTGTATAGTCATCAGGCTTATGGTGTAAGTCATACTGTGATGGAAGGGTCGTGAAGTATTTTGCAAATGCTATTTGCTTCTCGGTGTATTCCGGGCGGGGCTCGGGTTCCTTCTTTTTCATCTGCGCATCATGATGTTCCTTTGTTATCCTGGCGTTTTCCTCAGGGGTACGATCATAAGGTCTGATAAGAAGATTAGCATGAGGTACCTTTGGGAGGGGTGACCATTTGCGCTTTGGGGGGCTCCGTCGCTTAGAAATCATCGGCGGAGCGTTCTTGGTGGCACTCTTCCGCTTAGTATCCTGTGCGGGCGGCGGCGGAGACGGACGACCCAAGTCCGGCGGCGGTGATCGAGATGGACTCGTGTTGTGCTGGCCGACGTCATGTGGAGGGCTTGGAGGTAATGGAGGTGTAGGTGACCTGCGACGACTCGGAGGCGGTGTTGTCCTTGGGGCCGAGCCTGGAAGCTTGATGTAGTTCTTGTCCCATAGGATGACTCCACCCAGTACTTCTCCGAGTGTCCTCTCATCTTCGGGTCCAGCTATGTCGAGCTCCATATCATGAAACCCCGCCATGATTTCATCCACCCCGACTTTAGCAAAGCCAGCTGGAATCTCACGGCCATGCCAGCGTGCATCAGGGCCAGAAGGTAAAGCTTGTCCGACGGCCACCTTCATGGATATGTTCTTGAATTTCTGATGGAGTTCACATGATTTTGACTCCTTGATTCCATCCATGGGGTAGCCGGGACCGCCCTCTATCATTCTTCATGCATCGTCAGGCGGGGCCTTAGATTCAGCCACGCTGCTTTTCCGCTTAGATGGGGCGCCGGTAATATCAAGTGCAGGATCTTCCTGGTGCGCTACTCCTCTAAGCTCATCAATCTGCTTCTGTTGCTCGTTAATCCTGGCAAGCAACTGGTTGAACTTGTCATTCTCCTCATCCTGCTGCCGCTTCTTTGCTCTCTCTCGGCTTCTGTAAGTGTCTTGGTCTCTGGCAAACCCAAGCCACCACGGGTAAGAAGGACCGAAGCCTCGCGTTCGTCCTCCATGTTCGTCAAATGAATGTATATGTATACAATATAGAGCTATCTCCAATATTTTTCACATATTACAAGTGATTGTCGAACTTCATATGTATACCTCGCCGGACTTTATTATTTCTTCACCAGCTTCTCCATCAGTGGAGCTATCACCTTCTCCGTCATTGGACCTATCTCCTACCCCATCGGCTTCATCTTCGTGTCGCTCGATCTCCATTCCATATCCGGAGGGGTTTAGATATGACGACGGAGATTCAGCTGGTTCAACGTCGGGGCCGTCTTTGATTATATCTTCGAGAAGTTCTTCCTCTTCGAGGTTCCTGATATGTGGATCCATAGTTCTGCAAAAAACGGATTCTCTTAACCTTTGTATCAAAAAAGAATTATTCTATCAGGAACTCCGTTCCAAAACAACTTTAGTCCCGGGTCGTGGCTCCACCCGGGACTCCTAGATTTCTGCATAGTATTCAAAGTAGGAGTACTTTTCCAATTTGAGCATTCAATAAGCAAAACCAAATCGTAAAATAAAGTAGTATTCAAATTAGCATGCATTCAATTATAAGCAAATACATCATCTCTTTTGTCCATACATCGTCGAATATTATCACTAATACTCCTCGAATACTATCATACATATAGCATCACTGATACATCTAGAACCGTAGCGCCCGACGGGTATCGGCGCGGGCGGTGGCCACCTGTCGTGGGTATAAGCCTGACAATAGATGTGTAGGGTACGAAAGGGATGGGCAGAGCCTTAGCTACCGCGAGGTTGTATGAGTTCAGGCCCCTCTATGGTGGAGGTAATAGCCCTACGTCTCAGTGCTCAGGGAGCTTGTTGTCGAGTGGAATATCCAATACAGTGAATCGCTAACCCCTGCACCAGTGGGGGAGGGTGGCTTATATAGAGTGCGCTGCCCTCCACAACGGTTCGGTGCACAGGGGTGGAGTAGTGGCGAATAAATGCCTACGTTACAGGTAACATACGTCTTAAATGCTAATAAAGGCACATGGAAACGTATGACCGTTTCCCTCCAGGGGGGTTATGATGCACAGAGTGGAATCCAGTCGGTTAGTTTGATAAACTCCGAATGCTAATCTCCGACTGGACGGTCGAGGATCTGTTACCGACTGGATGGAGGGAACTCCTTAGTTCAGTCGGAACTGACTAAGGGTCTTATCCCTTATGAGGGGTAGTCCTTGGGTTGGACCTACAAGGCAGGCCTATGACCCTACCCTAGGACTATGACCCCATCATTAGTCCCCGAATGGATTGGGGTTGGAACGACGAAGCGATGCTTGAAGTTTGGATCCGACTGGAACGGATGTGACTTTGGCGTTGCTTCCCTCGATCCATTTTATCTTTTCTGACCAACGATCCGAGTGGAATTCTTTGTGGAATAAACTGTCGGAAACCGAGTGCTTCCAGGGTATCTCTTGACGCGACCAGTCAACTGACAGCGGCGGATTTTCCGGGATCCT
Organism: Hordeum vulgare subsp. vulgare; assembly: GCF_904849725.1. Lineage (NCBI taxonomy): Eukaryota > Viridiplantae > Streptophyta > Magnoliopsida > Poales > Poaceae > Hordeum > Hordeum vulgare. The sequence goes on from NC_058519.1 coordinate 18,165,150, forward strand.
CAAATTTCGGTTACCGCGCGCTCAGCGGGGATGACACCATCGCGCTCGAGTAGCGCCTGACGCCTCGATTCTCGCGCCTTCATCTTCTCCACTGATATCGTCGCGGTTGGTCGGGGGATAAGGTTTCGGGGCCACCTGCCAGTGACACAGTCGGAACCTTACTTAAACCCCAGTGGTGAGGGTTTTCTCGTTACGCTCGCCGGATCTCTTGCCTTTGCTTGCTCCGCTCCTCTCGCCTTCCCCTGCGCACCCAAGCTTCCTCCTTTTCCTTCTCCTTCACGGACCCGCAACTTCCGCCATGACCAAGGGACAGACCAGCAAGCTGGAGGCGAAGAAGAAGAAGGGGAAGGCGGCGGCTCCTGCTCAGCGGCGACAGCGAGCGTTGCCGACGGGGTGGATCCAGGGGGACTTCCTCCCCTCCACGGTGATGGAGGGGGATCTGCTGCAGCTGGTGGAGCACGGGATGATCGTGCACAAGTCGTGGAGGCTGCCGGCGAAGAATGAGATCGAGCCGGCGCCCCGGGAGGGGGAGCGCGTCCTGCTGCTCAGCCACGTATATCGAGGTTTCTCTCTGCCCCCACATCCTCTCTTCAAAGGCATTATGAACCACTTCGGGGCGCAGCTTCACCACTTTCCCCCGAATGCTATAGCTCATCTCTCTGCTTTCATAGTCCTGTGCGAGTGCTTCATCGGCTGTCCTCCCCATTGGGGGCTGTTCAAACATATTTTCTCTGCTAGATCCCAAACTATCAAACGACTTCACCAGTCGGATGATAATACACACCTTCTCCAGCTCTGCGGAGGCTTAGGTTTCCAGAAGAAGAGTAGGAGTAGTTATCCTGCCCTTCAGCTGAGTGAGTCGGTTAGGAACTGGCAGTCGACGTGGTTCTACTGCCAGGACATTTCCTGCCCGAATGCCACGACAGGGTTGCCTCCCTTTAGCTTAGATCGACCCGCTCCGCCTAAGAAGCTTGCGCTCACGAAGGCGGAGAAGGTCGACATCCAGCCTCTGGTCGGCGCACTCGTAGATGTCGTCAGGAGGGGAGTCACCGGCATAGATTTGCTGGAGATTTTCCTCGGTCGGCGCATACAACCACTGCAGGCTCGCGACCACGGCATGTGGCACTACACGGGGCCCGAAGACTCCACTCGGACCAACGTCTTGGGCGTGACCGAGGAGAAGGTGGCGTCGTGGGTGCTCCAGATCACAAGCGCCTGTGAGAACCCCAGAGGGTCTCGGCGAGTGAGGGCTTTCTGCGCGGACAATCCTCCTCTGAACCAGGTGAGTACCATTTGTCGAGTGCATGTATCTGTCTTAGTTTTATTGCTTTCTTGAATCTCTGCCTGGCGTCTGATGTTGTCGACTGTATTCTATGCAGGAGTGGACCAACTGGTTTTCTCCTGTCTCGAACGGGAACCCGGCCGAGGAGGAGGAGGAGGGCAGCCAGGAGGGCAGCGCGAAGAGCGCCGAGTATGTCTCCGACAGTGAGGAAACGGAGGAAGAGTCTAGTGAGGAGGAGGAGGAAGACGAAGAGCAGGACTCGCCGCCCCCGCTGCCGGAGCACCAAACCAAGCACCGGCATGAACCTGCAGTTCCCTCGGCCCCTCCAGCATCCTCGAGTGCTCCGCCCACTGCTCCCGTGGTCCCGAGTGCTCGGAGCACCAAGAGGACCAGGGACGTTGCTGCTGAGCCTGCGGGTCAGCCTTCCAAGGTGGCTAAACCGAGCGGATCTAAACCTCGGAAGGCTTTGCCGCGGATGAGGGTCACTGTTCCCGTCACCTCAACGTAAGTGCATTGTTCTTCTTCTGATATTCGATTGAACTCCTGTTTGATGGTCGAATGAATTTCACTCGACAGGGTTGCCACCTCTGCCACCTCTCCGTTGCGCCAGGAGGATGATTCCATGGACGCGGACAACGTCGTCTCGTCCCAGCCAGGTGCGTTGTAGTGATTCCGAAAGTTTTATATTATCGCATCGCGAATTCTGTCTTCGGTCTTGCCCCTTTCTTTTTCTGAGATCTCGCGCCGTTCGGTCTGGCAGGGGTGATTTATGTGGATGAGGGTGACCAGGGCAGACCTGAGCAAGCTGCGGAGCCTGTTCTTGAGGCTGTCTCGCCAGTTACTGCTGTCGCTGCGGACGTGCCGCCGACTGAGGCAATGCCGCCGACTGAGGAGGCGCTGGTGGCTGCTGAACCGACTGGAGCGGGCCTTGGGATGCCCAAGGAGCTTCCAACGATGCCAGGCCCGTCGAATGTCGAGTTCAACGTCCAGCGCCTCCTGGAGGATCAGGTGGGAGCGGCCAAGGGGGGCATGGTGCAGGCGGAGCTGATGGCAGGAGAAGCCAAGAAAGCGTACGACTCCATCGCATCCTTGTACCAGCGGAGCTTGGAGCTGCGGGACGATATCCGAGTAAGTGGGCTAGTAAGTATTTGCTTTTCTCTTGTAACCCACTGGGTGTGCTCGGATACCGTATGATGTTTGCAATGGGTTCACTCTGAGTGAACCCAGTGGGTGTAGTCCCCGAGACTTATGTCGAGTGCTTGCACCGGCAGTTGTCTTTATGCATATTGTCTTTGACTTGGTCAGATCCGTAAATAATATGGTCGACTGCTAACAGTTGGGGCACTCGGAGTGCACCTACTGTAAGAGTCCCCGAGAGGAATTTTACTCAGGTCGGGTAGTATTAGCCTTGTAGGCGTAGGTGTTGTCATGTATCTCAATAGGGCGGACCTGTTTGAGTTTCATGCCAGTGGGGTCACTCTCAGTGAACCCACTGGGTGTAGTCCCCGAGACCGTTGTCGACTGCTTGCGTCGGCAGGGGTCTGAAGAACTTAGACTTTTTAGTGTTGGATTTGTCTGATCATCTCTTGTTGCTGGCTGGCAGAAAACTTATGAGATGGGGATAACATACGAGACTCTTAGGGCGGAAAAGGTTCAGTTTGCCGGTGAGCTGGATGCGGCACTGATTGCAATGGTTGGTATGAAGGAGGTTCTGGTGGAACGAGAGAAGTCGTTGGAGCAGGCTCGTGAAGCGAACAAGGCACTGACTGCTGAAGTTGAGAAGATGAAGGCGCAAAGGTCTGATCTGATGGGGCAAATTAATGTGCTGAACAAGCGGTGTATAGCGCAGGAGAAATACGTCAGTGACTGGGCTCGGCAGATGATGACGCGTCTGGGTGGTAAGTCCTGTTTTTCCGAGTGCTTGTGGTACGTGCGTTACACTCAGCGCTTATTGTTTGCTTGTCCCGTGTTTGCAGATTTTTGCATGGACGCTGAAGCTGAAGCAGCTGACGTGGAGCGGTCGATTCGCGAGAACATTCCACTCGGCGAGGACGCCAATCGAGATCTGCTCGCATCGCACATTCGCGTAGGCAAAGTTGGTCCTTTCATCGGTCGACTGAGAGAAGTCGTCGGCCGGATCGACACGGAGCTTTGGCCGGAAGATGAGGCGCGGCATGAGATGGAAAACTTGATGACTCGACTGGAGGAGGTCCCAAACCGGGCGCAGTCATGGAAGAAATATGTGGCTCGCTGTGGTGCAAACGTTGCTCTGTCCCTGGTCCGAGTGCATTGTGTCTTGGTTTTGTCACGGCAGATGTCCTCGTGAAAGGACTTAGTACTGGAGCCATCGCACCTTGGTGGCGACTCAAAGGGGTTAAACGGGAGGAACACGGCGATTTACCCAGGTTCGGCCCCTCGAGAGGAGGTAATAGCCTACGTCCTGCTTTGTGCGTATTGATGTGGATTCGATTACAAGGGAGGCGTAACTCGCCTAACCTAGCACTCGATGATTTCTCCCCTCTCCCCTCCTCCTTAGGACTCGCCTTTATATATAGGTCGAGGCCTTAGGGTTTACAAGAGTCCCTTCCTTCTTACAACTCGTGACCATTGTGGTCTCTAAGTCGCCGTCCTTCAAAACCCGGAGACCTTCCAGAAATCATAACCGTCCCGTAGCCTTGAACCGGCCAGGCCGAAGCCCGAATAACCTAGAGGATGAATCGCCTTACTGGTAACCCGGCCCATCTTGGGCGGGTCATTTAATAGGTAATATTCCCAACATTAGGCCCCAAATTGACTTGAACTTTCACGCCAATGCTTCCGCTCAGTTGAAGGTGATTCACTCCTTCGTCTTTCTCCATGCGTCAGAAATTGTAACTCGCCATCCGGCACCGGAAAAATCTTTGAGTCGTCAAACCATTTCCTGTTGGCATCTTCTTATCCCTCGATTCTCGGGAAAACTAACATAATCCCAACGGATCTTTAGTGCATCGTTATCCCAAAATCTTCGGACGTCATCATGGCGAATCTTTTTATTCCCCAGCGGTTCCCGCTCACGGCGCCTCGATTCCAGCGCCTGTCCTGATAAATAGACGGGGGGGACAGGGCTCGTGCTTCCCACCTACCAGTCTCGTCAGTCTCCCCCCATTATCACAGCAAAAGGCCTCATCGTCTCCCGAGGGCTCCGCCGCCGGCCGCACCTTCCGCCCTCGTCCGAGAAACTTCAGCGCCTCCCATAAGTCGTTGCCGTCGTCAAGCCTCGCACCGCGGACGATCCGTCCGCTGCCATTGACCACCGCATCATCATTGACCACTTCGTTGCTCGCCTCGAGCTCCGCCGCCGCCGAGGATCTCTTTGTTCGTCGGGACCCCTGCGCTTCTTCAACGATCTCCGTCACCGTCGGCCTTCTCCGATCGAGAGCATCAGGTTAGGCCTTCATTCACCTTTTAGGAGTAGGTTCGTTCCTTGCTCGAGCTTTCGCCATTGCCGTACCTTCGAAGCTTTTCGCTCATAGTCGCTCATCTTCCTCGAATCGATTAGCACGAGCGCCGATTGGGTAGCCAGTGCCCTGAATGCTTTTACTTATCCGCTATACTCGCGAATCTTTGGACACAATGTATTCACCAAACGAGGGGCGTCACTTGATAATAAATTGTTCGTACCCAGTTATATTGGTAGGTTTTCACATCTGTTTGGTAGATCCATTCCTCATTTGCTGTTTGCGAAAAGTCCTTCGCAGTCTTCACCCCCCCTTAGTGCTCCAGGACGAAATGATTTTACCATCCACAGAAACGTAGCCTTCGGGAATAACCCTACTTCCATAAGTCGCCATAGCAAGCCAAGCCGGCCTCTTGGTCTGGCGGGTTAAATCTTTCTTTAATCAAAGTACTCGGCGGGTTAAATGAACCAATTCCATCCCATATAGTAGGTGTCCAAGACATGTAATATCATACTTTTACTTACTTGTAGCATGGGCGCCGTCTTCAAGAGTGACTGGCTTCCTACCAAGGTTGATGACGCTGTTTTAGCTAATTATGTGAAAGCGGGCTGTTTGGATCCTCAAGATGTCATTGGATGGCGCACTGGGTTGGGAGAAGATCTCCCTAACCCCAAAGAAGGGGAAATAGTAGTTTTTGTTGAACATTTGGAACGGGGTTTTAAGCCGCCCGGATCGAAATTTCTTAGGGACGCTTTGACCTTCATGAACGTCCGACTCCAGGATCTGGGACCCAATTCCATAAGCAATTTGAGCCAGTTCCAAGTTCTTTGTGAAGCTTATCTGCGGATCGAGCCTTCTGTCCCTCTATTTTGGCATTTTTTTCATCTGAATCGCCAGACGGAATTCCACAATGGCCCCAGTTTGGAACTCGGCGGCGTCAACGTCCAGCGCCGTAGGGATAGTCCGTTCCCTTCACTCATCATGCCTAGCCATCCCAAGGGCTGGGGCGAGTCTTGGTTTTATTGTCAAGAGACGTCTCCTGCTGGTGAGAACAAGCTTCTGGGTTACAGTCCAACCCGCCTTCCGGTTAACTTCAAGCTCCCAAACAAGCTCACCGAGGAAGAAGAGTCGGAGTTCATCCCAATATTATCTGAGCTAAGATCCCTGACGAACAATGGTCTTACCGGGGTTGACCTAATCCGCTGCTGGGTTGAATGGCGGATTCTTCCTCTGAGCCGCCGAGATGGTCTGATGTGTGAGTTTGATGGCACTCTGGATCATCCTCAATGCTACTTTCACACAGCATTAACAGAAAAGGACATTGTTGCCATCATCAAAAAGTTGACTGGCGAGCCTGCGGGAAAGTGCGGCCAAATCGGCCTTAAGCCTTTCTGCAAGATTAACCCGGCGCCCAAGGTAACCAAACCTGAACCGCCCTCGGTATTTATCCCTTCTGTTTCATTGTTGTCATGGTTTCATAATATATACCTTTTCAGAAAGGCGATAAGTTCTGGTCCAAGAGACCTAAAAAGCAAGCCATGAAAACTGCTAAGCCGCCCTCTAAGAAAGCCAAGGGCAAAGGAAAATCTGCTGCGGCTGAGCCATCCGAAGTCGACGAATCTCAAGTCGGCGATGCACTTTCAGAGGTACAAATCCGTCCTCTTTTCACTCGCCACCTGTCACTTTTGACCTTTTATTTATATCTTTCTCTCTCCTTGTAATAGAATGAAGATAACGAAAGCCATGAAGACTCTGTTGAGGTAATTTCTGTTTCCTCCGATTCATCTCCTTCTCCACCTAAGCCGGCCCGGCGAATATGTGGGAAAGTTCCCTTCTCACATCCAAATGCTTATTTGGACCCAAATTTCCTACTGAAGACAGCACAACACACCTCAAACCGGAAAACACGAAGTCACTCTGGCGATCTGGTATCTGGCTTACCAGCAACGAACAAAAGAAAGCCAAGCGAGGTACTTTTATGAGTAACCATTTATTCGTGCTTCTTTGGATCACATTTGTAACCCGCCTGTGTTATTGATGTATAACTCTTGCAGAACTCTCCTCCCACTTCCGGCGACTCAGTGATGTCAACACTTCCACCAATGATTCGAGTTTCGGGGTAAGTCTTTTGATAACCTTGCCTCGACTTTTGAGAATAACGATCTTTTCAATTACTTAACGTGTTTATTCCCTTTTGTTAGGGCACAAGCCAAGAAAAGAAAAACCAGTGGATCAATTCCTGATGCAACTTCAGAACCCCCGAAGAAATCAACTCCGACTCAAGACGATCCGGATCAGGCTGAGCCTGCGATTCAAGTGGATCTTCCTGAGTCGCCGAAGGAGACAATGGATGCCTCTAAATCGCCGAACCCATTGATGACAACAGAAGACCCATATGATGTAGTTATTACTGGCTCTAGCTTTTCTAAGCCGGCAGCGACAGTTTTGTCCAAACATGTAGCATCCTCCTCTCAGGCCATTCCCGAGTCTGGGCTCTCCAAGGCGAAACTTTCCGACTATGCAAATTTGGAGTTTAAGGAACTCTGTTCTGGCTTTGCGAGTCGCCTGGAGGCGAGCTATGAGATGGAGAAAAACCTGCTGAAGATGTTAAACAACAAACACGAGGTAAATTTTGTTATACTTATATTATTCCCATTAACCCCCAAGGGCCGGGTCATCAGTAAAAAGATGAGCCGGGTCTTTGAGAACTTAGAAAAAGCTTCGCGACTAGTAACCCCCAAGGGCCGGGTTATCAGTAAAAAGATGAGCCGGGTCTTCGAGAACTTAGAAAAAGCTTCGCGACTAGTAACCCCCAAGGGCCGGGTCATCAGTAAAAAGATGAGTCGGGTCTTTGAGAACTTAGAAAAAGCTTCGCGACTAGTAACCCCCAAGGGTCGGGTCATCAGTAAAAAAGATGAGCCGGGTCTTCGAGAATTTAGAAAAAGTTTCGGGACTAGTAACCCCCAAGGGCCGGGTCATCAGTAAAAAGATGAGCCGGGTCTTCGAGAACTTAGAAAAAGCTTCGCGACTAGTAACCCCCAAGGGTCGGGTCATCAGTAAAAAAGATGAGCCGGGTCTTGATTTTTGTATAATTTCTGAAAAAATTATACATTAGCCCCCAAGTGTCAGGGATATTGCTTTGCAGTAATTCTGAGACTTGTCCTTATTTCAAACTTTCAATAGGAAAACCTTGCTCAGACCGAATCGGCGCTGGGTGATTTAAGGAAAAACTTAGCTGGACAACAAGACGCCCGAGCTAAGTCGGAGGAAAAATGTCAATTGGCCTTGACCGAACTGGTAAAACTTAAGGCCGAGTTGAAAGAAGCTCAAGCTGAACAAAATGCCGCCTTGAAGAGGGCAGAGAAATCTGAAGCTAGGCTGGCCACTGTACAACAGGAATTGTCCGGCTTAAAGCGTCATATCTCCAACATGACGCAAGCCGTCTTTGGTAAGCTTTACTTAAACCTTTGATATCCTCCTCTCTTCTTTGTTTTACTTATGATAAGTCGCTAATCATCATGATTCAGGTCCAAAAGCCGCCAACCTTCAAGAAGACTGTGTGTTGATGTTGAAGGCGATTTACACGCTGACAGAGCAATTATACACAGGCAGTGTCTTGACAGTTAAAGCTGTGATGGGTGCCAAAGAACCTATCACTTCCATCAAGAAGGTGCTTGGCTGCTTGTCCACACTTCTCCCTCAGATTGGCGAGTTAACTCGGTCAGCCGCCCGGAGAGGTATTCTGACTGCCCTGAGTCGCTGTTTGGCATATGCCCCAGAAATCAACGTAGAAGAAGTAGCTGCAGGCTTTCCTCAGCTCAAGGACGATGGGTCCGAATTTGTTGAAGAGGACTATCAGCGAGTCGTCAAGAATTCTCGGCTGGCCGCGACTCAACTTGCCGCAAACCTTGACTTAACAAAATACCAGGCGGCTTATGATAGCAGAAACAAGAAGGTCAGCCCGCCAACCTTTGTGACGACCAGCCTAACTCCTCGGCGACCCAAGAATCCTTTCGACTTGGAGGCGGACCTGGCATCAATTCTGACTGATGAAGATGACTTTGCTGTTTTGGCCAGGTGTAATTGGGTACTGGGCGACTTGCAAATCGAAGTCGGCCAGAGCTCACATCAGGATGATCCCGAGGCGCCAGCAAAGTAAATTTTATTGAGTTTGGCCTGAGAGCCATGTAATGGGTCCCTTTTCCATAAGTCAGTACTGTTTTTGATGATAGCTCTTGCACGAATCTTTATATCGCCCTTAAGGCGACTTGAAATATTTGACCCGACTTTTTATAAGAGTCTTTTATAGCGCTTAATTCGCCATGAATGAAAGAACTCTTATCACCCTCCTGTCTTAAGCCTTGAGAATAGCACATGTGAAAACAAACATCAAAAAGAAAAGGCTTAAAACCTTCAGAACTATGCCACAACGAAAAATAGCAATAGTAATTTCGTCGGCTCATAAGGTCGCGACAGGGGGAGGCGAGTCAGAAAGCTCGTGCACCCACCCTAAATGCAGGTTTCGTCGGCTCATAAGGTCGCGACAGGGGAGGCGAGTCAGAAAGCTCGTGCACCCACCCTAAATGCAGGTTTCGTCGGCTCATAAGGTCGCGACAGGGGGAGGCGAGTCAGAAAGCTCGTGCACCCACCCTAAATGCAGGTTTCGTCGGCTCATAAGGTCGCGACAGGGGGAGGCGAGTCAGAAAGCTCGTGCACCCACCCTAAATGCAGGTTTTGTCGGCTCATATGGTCGCAACAGGATGACACAATTTGCTTTTTAATAGAGAAGCCCCCAAGTCGAGGAAAATTTTATTACTTCATAATGAAACTGAAAAACTTACAAGGTGTAAAGCTTAAGAGCTTAAGTGTAGTAAGGCCGCAAGTGGGCAATATTCCAAGGGCGAGTTGACTCAGCCTCTGTGGTTGGTCGATTAGGCCGAAGATCCACCAAATAGTAAGAGCCATTGTGGAGGTTCTTGCTGACGACGAACGGCCCTTCCCAAGGGGGTGACAATTTGTGCATGCCTGCTCGATCTTGTATTAGACGAAGCACTAAGTCGCCTTCCTGAAAGGTCCGACTCTTAACCCGGCGACTATGATAACGTCGCAGATCTTGCTGGTAGATAGCTGAACGGGCCGTAGCCAGGTCACGCACCTCCTCCAAGGCATCCAAAGAATCTTGACGCGCCAGCTCATTATCTTGCTCCACATATGTGGCGACTCTAAGGGAGTCATGCCTTATGTCCGTAGGAAGAACAGTCTCTGCTCCATAGACCAAAAAGAAAGGGGTGAATCCCGTGGACCGGTTCAGGGTAGTCCGAATACTCCACAGTACCGAAGGTAACTCTTCAACCCAACACCCTGGAGTCCTTTCTAGGGGAACCATGAGTCGGGGCTTGATCCCTCGCAAGACCTCCTGATTCGCCCGTTCTGCTTGCCCGTTAGATTGCGGGTGAGCAACCGCAGAAATATCAAGTCGGATATGTTCTCGACGACAAAAATCCGGCATCGCCCCTTGGGACAAGTTAGTACCATTATCAGTAATAATGCTGTGCGGATATCCAAACCGGAAAATCAGCTTCTTCAAAAATTTGACCGCTGTCTCCGTGTCGCAAGCTCCAACAGGTTCTGCCTCAACCCACTTGGTGAATTTATCAACTGCCACCAATAGGTGGGTCTTTTTGTTGGAGGACATTTTAAAGGGACCAACCATGTCCAGCCCCCAGACTGCGAAAGGCCAAGTAATGGGAATCATTCTCAATTCTTGAGCCGGCACGTGAGCCTGCCTCCCATAACGTTGGCACCCTTCGCACCGACGAACTATGTCTTTTGCATCTGCGTGAGCCGTCAGCCAAAAGAAACCATGACGAAAAGCCTTTGATACCAAAGAACGTGACCCGGCGTGATGTCCACAGTCTCCGGAATGAATGTCATTTAGGATCGCACATCCTTCTTCGGGGGAGACACATCGCTGAAAAACCCCAGAAGCGCTCCGTTTATATAACTCGCCATTAATGATGACCATGGATTTGCTGCGCCGAACGATATGGCGGGCCAAAACTTCGTCGGCGGGTAACTCGCCGCGAGTGAGGTAAGCCAGATAAGGGAGAACCCAATCCGGAATGACATGGAGAGCTGCCACGAGCCGAGACTCGGGATCTGGTATCGCCAATTCCTCCTCTGAGGGTAAGACCACGGATGGCTTATGCAAGATATCCAGAAAAACATTAGGGGGAACTGGTTTTCTCTGTGAGCCGAGTCGTGAGAGGGCGTCAGCTGCCTCGTTGAGTCGCCGATCAATATGGTCCACCTGATAGCCATGAAAATAACCCGCTACGTCAGACACAACTCGTCTGTAAGCCGCCATCATGGGATCCCGAGAGTCCCAGGTACCCGAAACTTGTTGCGCCACCAAATCGGAATCGCCAAAACACCTGACTCGTGTTAGGTTCATTTCTTTCGCGAGTCGTAAGCCATGAAGCAAAGCTTCATATTCCGCCGCATTATTAGTGCAGGGAAACATGAGTCGGAGAACGTAACAGAACTTATCTCCTTGAGGGGATACTAACACCACACCAGCCCCCGAGCCTTCCATGTGCCTAGATCCATCAAAGTAAATAGTCCAGTAGGTAAGGTCGGGCCGGTCTTCCGGAACCTGTAGCTCGGTCCAGTCGTTAACGAAATCAACTAGTGCCTGGGATTTGATAGCTGCGCGGGGAGTATACTGTATGTGATGAGACCCAAGCTCTATCGCCCATTTGGCGATTCGCCCTGTTGCCTCCCGATTCTGGATAATGTCACCAAGGGGAGCAGAACTTACCACTGTGATCGGGTGCTCCTGGAAGTAATGCTTAAGTTTTCGACTCGCCATAAACACCCCATAGACCAGTTTTTGCCAATGCGGGTATCGCTGTTTGGAAAGAGTTAACACCTCGCTGATAAAATATACTGGGCGTTGTACTGGGTATTCCTTCCCTTCTTCCTTTCTTTCAACGACCACAACCACACTTACTGCCTTGGAATTCGCCACGATATACAGAAGCATAGGCTCCTTTTCAGTCGGGGCTGCCAGGACCGGCGGGTTAACCAATTGGCGTTTCAGGGCCTCAAGCGCCTGGTCTGCCTCATTTGTCCACACGAATCGATCAGACTTCCTTAATAATTGATAAAGAGGAATCGCCTTTTCCCCTAGGCGACTCACAAAACGACTTAAAGCCGCAATGCGACCTGCCAGCCGTTGAACTTGATTAACATTCGCCGGCTTTCTGAGAGAGGTAACCGCTTCGATCTTGTCCGGGTTAGCCTCGATGCCGCGCTCCGATACCAAGAAACCCAGCAATTTTCCTGCAGGTACACCAAAAACGCACTTGGTAGGATTTAACTTCATCTGATATACTCGTAAATTATCAAAAGTCTCCTTAAGGTCTTCCAATAGTGTCTCCCCCTGGCGGGTCTTGATCACAATATCATCGACATAGGCATGGATGTTGTGACCAATTTGGTTACGAAGACATTTCTGCATACAACGTTGATAAGTCGCCCCCGCGCTTTTGAGTCCGAAAGGCATGGACACATAGCAAAAGGCCCCGAAGGGGGTTATGAAGGCCGTCTTCTCCTGATCTTCCACGGCCATCTTGATCTGGTGATATCCTGAATAGGCGTCCAGAAAACACAATCGTTCGCATCCCGCCACCGAGTCAATGATTTGATCGATGCGGGGAAGAGCGAAAGGATCTTTGGGACAAGCCCTGTTGAGGTCTGTATAGTCAATGCACATACGGAAAGTGCCATTCTTATTGAGTACCAACACCGGGTTAGCCAGCCATTTTGGGTGAAAAACTTCCACGATGAACCCGGCGGCTAAAAGGCGGGCGATTTCTTCTCCAATCGCCTTGCGTCGTTCCTCGGCGAAGGTACTGCTGGATAGGTTTGCATTTTGGGTCAACGTTAAGATGGTGCTCAGCGAATTCTCTCGGTATACCAGGCATGTCAGAAGGTTTCCATGCGAAGATGTCCCGATTCTCACGGATGAATTCGATGAGCGCGCTTTCCTATTTGGGGTCCAGACCCGTCCCAACGGTGAACTGCTTGGATGAATCACCAGGCAAGAAATCGATTGTCTTAGTGTCATCCGTTGGTTTGAACTTGAGGGGCGACTCAGAATCTGTAGTCGGCTTCTTGAGTGGTGACATGTCAGCCGGGTCAACATTGGCCCGATGGTGCTTGAGCTCTTCCGCCGCACAGGCGACTTCCGCATAAGCCCCGTCCCCTTCTTCACATTCCTTTGCGATCCTTCTATCTCCATCAACCGTGATGGGTCCTTTAAGACCAGGCATTTTGAGCTTGAGGTAGACGTAGCACGGGCGGGCCATGAAGCGGGCGTAAGCCGGTCGCCCGAACAACGCATGGTATGGGCTTTTCAGCTTGACCACCTCGAAGATTAGAGACTCCGATCTATAATTCTGCGCAGTTCCAAACGCTACTGAGAGCCTGACCCGACCTATGGGATAAGCCGACTTGCCCGGGACAATTCCGTGGAAAACCGTGGTCGAAGGCATCAAGTCTTTCTCCAATCAATTCATCCTCTGGAAGGTGTCGAAGTATAGGATATTGATGCTGCTGCCACCATCCATTAATACTTTTGACATGGTGTAACCCCCCACTTGGGGAGCCACGACTAATGCCAGGTCGCCCGGGTTATCTATTCTTGGCGGGTGATCCTCCCTGCTCCATGTTATGGTCTGCTCGGACCAGTGGAGATATCTGGGAATCGCTGGCTCAGTTACACTGTATGCCCGGTGACTTACCTTTTTATCACGCCTGCAAGCATTAGTGGTGAAAACGTGGTACTGCCCATTACTTAGCTGTTTGGGATTGCTGCAGAAGCCCCCATTGTCATCCTGGTCCTGTGGAGCCCCCTGTGGGGGCGGTTGCTGGAAAACTCCCGGCGGGTTGTACCGCCGCTGGTGGTGCACCGGGTACTGGCCGCCGCCTGGTTGCGGGCCTCCTTGAGCCCCCTGTTCGGGAAGCCACCGAAGGGGTTCTGCCTTTGGTTGGACGCGGCGAGTTGGTCCTCGCGCCGGTTTGGATCTTCGTTTTGGCTCTTCTTGATTGCCTCCGCCCGAAATTCTCGCATCACGAAACAGTTTTCCCAAGAATGACTCGCCGGGCCGTCAGCCGTGGCGTGGTGCGGGCAAGGGCCCTTGAGTAACTCTTCATAGTTACGCGACCTTTTCCCACTGAAGCCTCGGTTCTTCTTTTTGCCATCATTAGCATTGGTGTTGGCGACCAAGTCCGAGGGCTCCTCCTGCGGTCTACGCTTGCCATTGGTCCCCTGATTGTGACGGTTGCGCCCCTGGAAACGGGTATGGTTTTTGGACGACTCGCCCTTTTTAGGTGAGTTAGCCTTGCCATCCTCGCCGGGATCCTTAGTATCATCGGCCTCGGCATACCTAGTGAGGGTGTCCATTAGTTCGCCCATGTCTTGGACCTTCCGTTTGAGTCACCCCAACTTCTGTACTAAGGGCTCGTAATGACAATTGTGCTCGAGGATGAGCACAGCTTGAGCCGCCGTAATACCATCTGACGAATGAATAATTTCTGCCACTCGCCGCGACCAATGGTGGGCCGATTCGTCCGGGCGCTGGACACAGTGTTGTAGATCGACAATCGTCATTGGACGTTTGCAGGTTCCCTAAAAGTTTTTGATGAAACGCTCTTTTAACTCGGCCCAGAACTGGATGGAATTGGGAGGCAAATTTTTCAGCCAGGTGCGTGCCGACCCCTCGAGCATCATAGTGAAGTATCGGGCGCAAACCGCCTCGTTTACGTTGAGCATGTCCATGGCAATCTCGTAACCCTCGATCCATGACGTTGGTTCGAGGTCTGGTGTATAATTAGGCACTTTCCTTGGTCCCTTAAAGTCTTTGGGAATCCTTTCGTTCTGAAGGGCCGGGGATAAGCATGGTACCCCAACTCGCCCTCCGCCACCTGCGAGGGGGGCCGGGGCGTCTTGGATATTCGGGAGATCTCGGCCCGGCGGGTTCCGCTCAGGCGGGTTGTCCTGCGTGAAGTGTCGCGGCCCACTGTTTACGGCAGGCTGGTCCTCCGGCCTGCTCCTGGTATAGCTTGCCTGAGGGGTGGAGTGCAACCTCTCGAGGCTATCTGAGAACTGGGCGTTTTGAACCACCGCTGTTTTCAACATCTCGATGGCGTTCCTCGCTTCAATCTCAGCTGGGGTGTTGCCGTGAATCGGAAGGGACTCCAGGTGGCGAGTTGCGGCAAGCACGTTATCCACCGGGTTGGAGAAGTGGCCTTGAGGGGTCCGGAAACGAGGAATTTGACCCTCAATCGGCTGAACCGGCGGGTTAGGTGGGCGGCCCGGTCCTCCTGCCGGGGCGGCTCCCATCCCGGGGGTTCGGAGGGTGTCGAACAGACAGGTCGGGTTGAGGTCATGGGGCAGGCGACCCCGGTGTCTCCGCTGATGGACGGCGTCGGACGCGCGCTGCTGTCTTTCGAGCCGCCAGTTGTCAGTGTTCAGTCGCATCCTTTCGGCCGTGATTTGGGCTTGTCGAGTCTCGATCCTGGCGGACTCCATCTCAGCGTCCTGGTGGGCCTTTGCCACCGCCTCTCTGAGCTTTGCTAACTCTGCGTTTATCTCCTCTTGGTTCTCTGGCGTGAGGGGAGTCGCCATTAGTCTCGTGATTTCCGCCGCTAAATCCACCAGGACTGCGGATGCACTTCTGGATGTCCCGCCGGTCCCATCGCCTCCGGTAGGGTTTTGTGCGGGTTGAGTTGCCCCAGCCATGTAGATGGCGATCCGGCAGCGGGTTCGATCAAGGATTTCCGGATCCATGGCCAGCGACAAGCCTCCGAGACCGTCCCCATGGAGAGACCGGATGGAATCTGAATCGCCCATGGATGACTCGTCGTCAGAGTTGACCGGGGTAACTTCCTGAGTCGCCAAGTGTTCTGGTTCCTCCGATCCCTGCGTGAACCCCACAAAGACCGGGCGAGTTAAATTATGTGTTATGACTGGGCGGACATACCTGGCCGGCTCGACGATGTCGGTGGAGATGTCCGGCTCAGGAACGGATGATCCGATCATGCCGATGAAGATGTTGATCTTGCCGAAGGGGACCCTGTAGCCAGATTCGATCGAATTCGCTTCAGGTCCCCATCGCTGGTTGTCGATGTAGGTTATCCCGCGGCGGCTCCGAGTCATGAGCGCCGTCGCGTAACTCCCAAACCCTGGTAGGGCTCCCTTTGAGAACTCAACTCCACCGTGCGTAGGCCCCACGGTGGGCGAGGAGAAGCTGAAAGCGTTGAAGGTCGCCAACACGAAGAAACTTCGATTCGAAGACTTCATGGAAACCTTCCTTGAGAGTGCCACCCGCATCGCCGACGGGATCGACTTGGACATATTCGTGGAGCCCTCCAGTCCTGGCGCCAATCCGGACGACGCGTAAGAAAACTTTTACCTTGGTATGCCGAGTGTTGGTTGTAAGAAACCTTGGCCACTTCTGTTGGCCGTCACATTCTTGGTTCGGTGCGGGTAAGCTTGATCCGCACCGAGTGAACCATCTTTAGGTGAACTTCGAATTTGAATTCTTGGTTAAGCCAATGGCAAACATGCGGAGCATGTAATTGGCAGTTTCCTTGACATCTGTGTGAACCTCTCTGAGGGTCTGCCAAGTCACCGAGTGGATCTGTAGGATACACTCGAGGGTAATAGAGTACTTAGGCGATTCATGATCGTGGCTAAGTCTTCGAGTGCGACAGATATGCCGCACTCGAAGCGAGTTGTTACCCATGTCAGTTGTCTTGACATCTACATGAGCCTCAATGAGGGTCTGCTACTCATGTAATTGTCAGTTGTCTTGACATCCACATGAGCCTCAATGAGGGTCTGCTGAGTCCCCGAGTGGATCTGTAGGATACACTCGAAGGTAATAGAGTACTTAGGCGATTCATGATCGCGGCTAAGTCTTCGAGTGCGACGGACATGCTGCACTCGGAGCGAGTTGTTACTCATGTAATTGTCAGTTGTCTTGACATCCACATGAGCCTCAATGAGGGTCTACTACTCATGTAATTGTCAGTGATCTTGACATCCACATGAGCGTCAATGAAGGTCTGCTGAGTCCCCGAGTGTATCTGTAGGATATAGTCGCGGGAAGCTTTCCCATTTCAGGGATTCTTGATCGCAGTTAAGTCTTCGAGTGTGACGAGTAGTGCACGCTCGGAGAAAGTTATTACTTAGGCGATTCTTGATCGCAGCTAAGTCCCTGAGTGCGACGTTCAGTGCACGCTCGGAGAAAGTTATTACTTAGGTGATTCTGGATCTCAGCTAAGTCCCCGAGTGCGATGTTCAGTGTGCACTCGGAGGAAGTTAGTACTTAGGCGATTCTGGATCGCTGCTAAGTCCCCGAGTGCGACGTTCAGTGCACATTCGGAGAAAGTTAGTACTTAGGCGATTCTGGATCGCAGCTAAGTCCCCGAGTGCGACGTTTAGTGCACACTCGGAGAAAGTTAGTACTTAGGCGATTCTGGATCGCAGCTAAGTCCCCGAGTGCGACGTTTAGTGCACACTCGGAGGAAGTTAGTACTTAGGCGATTCTGGATCGCAGCTAAGTCCCCGAGTGCGACGTTTAGTGCACACTCGGAGAAAGTTAGTACTTAGGCGATTCTGGATCGCAGCTAAGTCCCCGAGTGCGACGTTTAGTGCACACTCGGAGAAAGTTAGTACTTAGGCGATTCTGGATCGCAGCTAAGTCTCCGAGTGCGACGTTTAGTGCACACTCGGAGAAAGTTAGTACTTAGGCGATTCTGGATCGCAGCTAAGTCCCCGAGTGCGACGTTGAGTGCACACTCGGAGAAAGTTAGTACTTAGGCGATTCTGGATCGCAGCTAAGTCCCCGAGTGCGACGTTTAGTGCACACTCGGAGAAAGTTAGTACTTAGGCGATTCTGGATCGCAGCTAAGTCCCCGAGTGCGACGTTAAGTGCACACTCGGAGAAAGTTAGAACTTAGGCGATTCTGGATCGCAACTAAGTTTTTTTTTTTGAGACCGGAGTCTGTGACCGCGGTAGAATTCTGAATCTGCAAAAGCTCAATCTGCTTTATATTATTTCATCAATACTTGTTCTTTACATCGCTTCAGTCGACGATCATGTGTAGAACCGCTTCAGGAGATCTCTGTTCCATGCTCGCGGCTCGTCTGTCTCCCTGTCGATGTTGTAGAGTCTGTATGCTCCGTTGTTCAGCACCTTGGAGATGATGAAGGGTCCTTCCGAGGCAGGAGCCAACTTGTAAGGTCTTTGTTGATCCACTCGGAGCACCAGGTCACCTGCTTGGAACGTGCGACTCCTGACGTGGCGTGCGTGAAAGCGCCGCAGATCTTGTTGATAAATGGTTGAGCGAGTCAGTGCCATCTCGCGCTCCTCCTCTAGAAGGTCCACTCCATCTTGCCTTGCTTGTTCTGCTTCAGCTTCGGAGAAGAGTTCGACTCGTGGAGCATTGTGAAGCAAGTCACTCGGAAGGACTGCTTCTGCTCCGTAAACGAGGAAGAACGGTGATCGCCGTGTAGATCAGTTCGGGGTTGTGCGGAGACCCCAAAGCACTGAAGGTAGTTCGGTGACCCATGCGCCAGCGGCATGTCCCACCTCTCGCAGGAGTCGGGGCTTCAAACCTTGCAGAATAAGTCCATTCGCCCGCTCTGCTTGTCCATTGGATTGAGGATGCGCCACGGAAGCAAAATCCACTCGGATACCTTGGCTTGCATAGAAACCTTTGAATCTGTCCGAGTCAAAGTTTGTCCCGTTGTCCGTGATTACGCTGTGAGGTACACCGAATCTGGAGATGATGTCCCTGACAAACTTGATGGCTGTTAGGGCATCGAGCTTCTTGATGGGCTTGGCTTCAATCCATTTTGTGAACTTGTCGACTGCCACTAACAAATGTGTGTATCCTCCTTGGCCTGTCGTGAATGGACCGACTGTATCTAATCCCCATACTGCAAACGGCCACACAAGAGGGATTGTCTTCAACGCAGATGTTGGCTTGTGGGACTTGTTGGAGTAGAACCGACAGCCTTCACATCGGTCGACCATATCTTTAGCCATTTCGTTTGCCTGCAACCAGAAGAAACCAGCTCGGAATGCTTTGGCGACGATCGCTCTCGAAGAGGCGTGATGATCGCAGGTTCCCGAGTGAATATCTTCCAGGATTAACTGTCCCTCCTCTGGGGAGATGCATCGTTGAAGAATGCCTGAAACGCTTTCCTTGTACAACTGGCCATCAATGACAGTGAACGACTTCGACCTGCGGACTATCTGCCTGGCCTAGACTTCGTCTTCTGGTAATTCCTGCCTCAGGATATATGCAATGATCGGCACATTCCAATCGGGGATGACAGCAAGAATCTCCATGATCAGATCAACCACAGCAGGTACGTCGACTTCAGTCGGATCTGTCGAGCTCTTTGGTTGTACTGGTTCCTCTGTGAAAGGATCTTCTTTGACTGAGGGAAGGTGGAGGTGCTCGAGGCAGACGTCACTCGGGACTGGTTTCCGAGTGGATCCGAGTTTTGCCAACTCATCAGCTGCTTGGTTCTTCAGTCATGGAACATGGTGGAGTTCTAGACCTTCAAACTTTTTCTCGAGCTTCCTCACCGCATTGCAGTATGTAGTCATGGTGGGGTTCCTGACGTCCCACTCCTTCATCACTTGATTGACCACCAAATCCGAATCGTCGTAGACCATCACGCGACGGACGCCGAGTGAGATGGCCATGCGCAATTCATAGAGGAGAGCTTCATACTCTGCCTCGTTGTTGGAGGAATCAAAGTGTATCTGCAGCACATACTTGAGTTTGTCGCCCTTTGGCGATATGATCACAACGCCAGCGCGGGAACCATTCAACATCTTGGACCCATCGAAGAACATTGTCCAGTGAGCCGAGTAGATGTGGGTTGGTTGCTGTTGTTCTACCCATTCTGCTATGAAGTCAGCCAGAGCTTGAGACTTAATAGCTTTCTTGGCCTCGAACTTGATATCGCAGTACAACATCTCCATTGCCCACTTCGCCACTCGGCCTGATGCGCCTCGATTGTGGAGGATTTCCGACAACGGAGCGTCAGAAACGACAGACACCGAGTGGTCTTGGAAATAATGGGCCACCTTCTTCGCAGTCATGTAAATCCCGTAGATAAGTTTTTGATAGTGGGGATACCTCTGCTTGGAAGGAGTCAGGACTTCGGAGACGTAATACACTGGCCGCTGAACTTTGTATGCTTTGCCTTCTTCTTCTCATTCGACTGTAAGAACAGTGCTGACGACTTGATTTGTAGCCGCGATATACAGAAGAAGGGGCTCTTTACTGAGCGGAGCAGTAAGAACCGGCTGGGTGGAAAGTAGGACTTTGAGGTCGTCGAATGCGACTTGGGCTTCGTCTGTCCACTCGAAAGTATCTGATTTCTTCATGAGTCGGTACAGAGGAAGTGCTTTCTCGCCGAGTCGACTGATGAACCTGCTCAAAGCCGCTAGGCAACCTGTGAGCCGTTGAACATCGTGTATTCTGACCGGCCTCTCCATTCGGACGATGGTCCCGATCTTTTCGGGGTTGACATCGATCCCTCGTTCGGAAACAAAGAAACCGAGTAACTTTCCGCTGGAAACGCCGAATGAACATTTGGCGGGGTTGAGCTTGATATCGTACCTACGAAGGTTGGCGAATGTTTCTGCCAAGTCAGTCAGCAGGTCGGAACCTTTGCGTGACTTGACTACGATATCATCCATATACGCCTCCACATTCCGACCGATCTGGTCGAGGAGACATTTTTGGATCATGCGCATAAAGGTAGCTCCTGCATTCTTCAAACCGAATGGCATAGTGATGTAGCAGAAGCACCCGAATGGGGTGATGAAGGCTGTTTTTAATTCATCGGGGCCATACAGACGGATCTGATGATAGCCCGAGTAGGCATCAAGAAATGACAAACGCTCGCAACCCGCAGTCGAATCGACGATTTGATCGATGCGGGGGAGCGGAAAATGGTCTTTCAGGCAGACCTTATTGAGGTGCTTGAAGTCGATGCACATTCGGAGCGACTTGTCCTTCTTGGGCACCATGACAACATTGGCGAGCCACTCGGAGTGGTGAACCTCGCGAATGAAGTTGGCTGCCAACAGCTTGGCCACCTCTTCTCCGATTGCCTTCCTCTTGTGCGCGGCGGACCGACGAAGGCGTTCTCGGACAAGCCGAGCGGTGGGATCCACATGCAGTCGGTGCTCAGCCAACTCCCTGGGTACACCTGGCATGTCAGAGGATTTCCATGCGAAGATGTCCCAGTTCTCACGGAGGAATTGGGTGAGCTCGGCCTCCTATTTAGGATCGAGGGTGGTGGAGATGTTCGTCGGGGCAGAAGTGGCGTCCGTCGGGTGGATGTTGACCTTCTTCGTCTCTCCCGCCGACTGGAATGCAGACTCCGAAGCTGGCTTCTTCGAACGCATCAAGTCAGCGGGGTCGACTGTTTTCTTGTACTCGTCAAGCTCGAGGACGGCCATCTGCTGGTCGGCGATTCTCGATCCCTGATGCAGACACTCTTCGGCCCGCTGTCGATTGCCCGTGATGGTGATCACACCTTTCGGGCCTGGCATCTTCAGCTTCAGGTATACGTAACACGGACGGGCCATGAAACGCGCATACGCTGGGCGGCCCAGAATTGCATGGTAAGCGCTCTGGAAGTCCACCACTTCGAACGTCAGCTTTTCCTTGCGGAAGTTCTTGTCGGAGCCGAAAACGACGTCCAACCCGATCTGGCCGAGTGACTTGGCCTTTCGTCCAAGGACGACTCCATGGAACTGCATGCTTCTCTCGCTGAGTTTGGACATCAGAATGCCCATCCCCTTCAGAGTGTCAGCGTACATGATGTTCAAGCCACTGCCGCCGTCCATGAGGACTTTGCGCAGTCGGACTCCCTCCACCACCGGGTCGATGACCAGAGCCTGTCTTCCTGGGGTGGGTACGTGTGCCGGATGGTCCGACTGGTCAAAGGTGATCGCAGTCAGAGACCATTTGAGGAACTTGGGGTTGGTAGGGGTGGCCATGTTCACCTCCCTGTTCACCAGCTTCAGTCGACTCTTGCTCTCAACGTCAGCGAAAATCATCAGTGTTGCATGGACTTGGGGGAACGGATCCTCCTTATCCTCCTCATCCTGTTCATTGTCCTTCTCACTCGGTTGCCCTTCGCTAAACTCCTGGATCAGGAGGCGACACTGTCGAGTGGTATGCTTCGCATATATGGGGTTGCCCTCTTCATCCATCTTCGTATGAACCGGACATGGCTGGTCCAGGATGGGGTTATTGAACTGCTTCTTCTTGGGGGTGAACTAAGCCTTCCCTTTGCCCTTGAACTTGGCATTGGTTACGGCTGCAGCTTCTGCCTGCGGAGCGGACGGAGCTTTCTGCTTCTGCTTCCGAGTGTTATTCCCATCTCCATCGATCGGCGACTGTTTTGTGTTTGCCGCTTCGGATGCGGTCCTCTACTTCGCCATTTGCATAGCGTGTCGCTATCTCCATCATCTTGCTCATGGAGATGTCGCCTGTTCGGCCGAACTTCAGGTACAGATCTCTGTACCGCACGCCTGCCTTGAAGGCGCAGACTGCTTGATGCTCTGTGACGTTCTCCACCGTGTGGTAGAGAGTTGTCCAACGCTGAACGAAATCACGCAGGGGCTCATTCTGCTTCTGGACACAGTGCTGGAGTTCCACGAGGCCAGCAGGGCGCTTGCACGTCCCTTCGAAGGTCCTGATGAACACTCGGGCCAGATCCGCCCAGTTGTAGATGCTTGAGGGGGCCAACTGGTTCAGCCACGCTCGCGCCAAGCCGTCGAGCATCAGAGGGAGGTGCTTCATGGCGACATGGTCGTCTCCTCCTTCGATCTGGACTGCTACTCAGTAATCATCCAGCCACGTTTTTGGCTTGGACTCTCCTGTAAACTTGCTAATTCCCGTCGCCAATCGGAAGTTGGGAGGGATGTCAGCCGAACGGATGGCTCGACTGAAACACTCGGGACCAGAAACGATGGTTCTGCTTCCACTCGGACGGTCAATATCGTAATCATCGCGGTGGGCTCGGCCCCTGTCGACCCTCCGCTGGGCGATATGCCCTCTCGCGTCGGGCCTTGGGTCGTAGGTGCCGCCGACTGAATGCCGATCATCATGATGTTGGGGCCCGTAGGGCCCACCCCGCGAAGGGGTGCGTGAATGGCGATGATCTTCGGGATTTATGGAACGACTGCCTCCTCTGTGTCGCTGATGAGAACCAGGGCTATGAACTGACCGATGCGTATTCGCATGAACAGAACTATTGTAGATCCTGTTGTGCGACTGGGAGACCGCCGAATTTTGCTGCTGCGCCGTGTGCAACAGGGCGCAGATTTGCTCGATCCCTCTGCGAGCCTCTGAATCAATCGGCTGAAGGGAATCGGCTATCTTGGCAGCCGTGGCCAAGTTGAGGAGGGGTGTGCGGAACAACTCCACGTTGCTACGCCGAGTGTGCCGACTGGCAGAACGGCGAGGCGGACGACGCGCGCCGGACGTTTCGCTGATCTCGTGCTCGTTCCGGCCAGCTTGACGGGGATCTTCATGGGAATTGGCCATGTGTACTTCTGCTGCAGGCCCGCGACCCGCGTACTCGGAAGGAAACTCAGTCGGAACCGAGCCCGAGCGCTGGGACGGCGGGGCAACCACAACTGACTCTAGAACCGCCACTTGTGAAGACGCGTTCTGGCGCGCCTGGGCATGTTGCACCCAACGCTGGAGCCGCGGATGGCGGGACCGCTTGTTGCGGCGCGTGACGGCGGTGTAGGTCGACACCGGAGCCGACTGCTGGAGAAGAAGAATGTCGCGGGCGCCGGCACGGAAGTGTGTAGCCCTGCGGCAGGGAAGCGCCTCGACGTCGAGAGGGGTGTCCCGAAGCCATGCCGAATCATCGACGATGAAGGAGAGAGCGCCGAAGAGGATCTCGTGACCCATGCTCGAATCTCCACCGGACGACATGACGAAGTGATGTAGTCGCAAACTCGCCGGAAGTCGCTTAGACGCCTGCCCCACGGTGGGCGCCAACTGTCGTGGGTATAAGCCTGACAGTAGATGTGTAGGGTACGAAAGGGATGGGCAGAGCCTTAGCTACGGCGAGGTTGTATGAGTTCAGGCCCCTCTGCAGTGGAGGTAATAGCCCTACGTCTCAGTGCTCAGGGAGCTTGTTGTCGAGTGGAATATCCAATACAGTGAATCGCTAACCCCTGCACCAGTGGGGGAGGGTGGCTTATATAGAGTGCGCTGCCCTCCACAACGGTTCGGTGCACAGGGGTGGAGTAGTGGCGAATAAATGCCTACGTTACAGGTAACATATGTCTTAAATGCTAATAAAGGCACATGGAAACGTATGACCGTTTCCCTCCAGGGGGGTTACGATGCACAGAGTGGAATCCAGTCGGTTAGTTTGATAAACTCCGAATGCTAATCTCCGACTGGACGGTCGAGGATCTGTTACCGACTGGATGGAGGGAACTCCTTAGTTCAGTCGGAACTGACTAAGGGTCTTATCCATTATGAGGGGTAGTCCTTGGGTTGGACCTACAAGGCAGGCCTATGACCCTACCCTAGGACTATGACCCCATCAACACCCAAAGAGAAGGAACCATCACATGATCATAGCTCCAGTGAGATCCCCAAAGAACCTGCCAGGTATGCTCGAACCTGCCCTCCAACGCAACCATGTAGCGACGGACGTGCTCATCATCCTCGCTGACACGGTGACATACCACCTCCGCGGTGTCCGGAAGCCTCGGCACCGTCACTGGCCCACGCGACCGGCACCAAACAAGGATCGGGTCAACGACGAGCTGGCTCCTCACCAACCTACGCCCCTCGGAAGGTAGCACCTCCCAATACCAGCCGGGCGGAGCCCAGTCCCGGACAGGGCCCCTCTGATCAAGCAGGTGTCCTCCGCCGAGTCGACGACGAGGATGCGGGATATGCATCGTAAAATGAACTAAAAAAATAAACTAGTTCTATTAATTTTCTTGCTAAAAATAAACTATTAACACTTAAGCATATACAATAGAAAAATTAAACTATTAACACTTAAGCATATACAATAGCAAAATTAAGCAATAATCTAAGAAACACTATTAACACTTAAGCATATACACTATACAATATTTCTTCTTCTTGTAACCCTAAACTAATTTTTCCTCTTCTTCTATTTCTCCTCTTCTTCTACTTCTTCTTCTACTTCTACTTCTCCTCTTCTTCTACTACTTCTCCTCTTCTCTTCTTCTACTTCTCCTCTCCTCCTCTTCTAATTTTTTCTCTTCTTCTAATTCTCCTCTCCTTCTATTTTTCCTCTTCTTCTCCTCTCCTCCTCTTCTTATTCTCCTTTTTCTTCTTTTCTTCTCCTCCTCTTCTTATTTTCCTTTTTCCTAATTCTAAATATTACTAACCCTAATAATCTAGCACAAACCTAATAACAATAGGAATTAAATGACAAAAAAAATCTTTTTCTTCTTTTCTTCCCTTTTTCTTCCTTTCTTCTCCTTTTTCTTCCTTTCTTCTCCTTTTTCTTCCTTTCTTCTCCTTTTTCTTCTTTTATTCTCCTTTTTCTTTTTTCTTCGACTAGCCGGAGTGTTGGGGAGGAGGGGGCGGGGGGCTTACCGGCCGGAGGTGTCGACGGCGTGCGGCGAGGAGGACGGCGCGGCGTGCGGCGAGGAGGACGACGGTGCGCGGCGAGGAGGGCGACGCGCGGCGAGGAGGACGACGGCGACGGCGAGGAGGACGGCAGGCGGCGGCGAGCAGGACGGCGGGCAGCCTGACGGCGTCGTCGAGTTCGCCGCTATGTCGCGCCGGGCAGGAGAACGAGGAAGAAGGAGAGAAGGAAATGCGATTTTGGTTGGAAATTTTCTAACTCCCGCTTATATAGGTGGATCTTTAGTCCCGGTTCGGGGCTCGATCCGGGACTACAGACCCCCTTTAGTCCTGGGTGGAGCCACGACCCGGGACTAAAGGCCCTTTTTCGGCAGACCAGAAGGCGGGAAGCAGGGGCCTTTAGTCCCGGCGCGGCGCTCCAACCGGGACTAAAGGGGGTCTTTAGTCCCGGGGCGTGGCTCCACCCGGGACTACATGTCACGCCCAAGATGCGACCCTATCCTCAATTTGGCACGAGGGCCTCGTCAGGAATAGAAGCGCATCTCGTCGTGTCGCAAGAATGGATATCGTTACAAGTACATGTACAGAAAAGAAGAGATATATAAAGAGTTGGCTTACACTCGCCACAAGCTACATCAGAGTCACATCAGTACATTACATAATCATCAAGAGTAAGAGCAGGGTCCGACTACGGACGAAAACAAACGAGAAAAGAAAGAACGACGTCCATCCTTGCTATCCCAGGCTGCCGGCCTGGAACCCATCCTAGATCGATGATGATGAAGAAGAAGAAGCAACTCCAAATGAACAATCAACGCGCTCGCGTCAAGTAACCTTTACCTGTACCTGCAACTGGTGTTGTAGTAATCTGTGAGCCACAGGGGACTCAGCAATCTCATTTCCAAAGGTATCAAGACTAGCAAAGCTTAATGGGTGAGGCATGGTTTAAGTGGTGAGGTTGCAGCAGCAACTAAGCATATATTTGGTGGCTAACTTACGGATACAAGAAATAAGAGGGGGAAGATCTACGCATAACGGACGTGAACTACTGATGATCAAAGGAATGATCCTGAACACCTACCTACGTCATACATAACCCCACCGTGTCCTCGATCGGAGAAGGAACTCACGAAAGAGACAATCACGGTTACGCACACAGTTGGCATATTTTAATTAAGTTACTTCAAGTTATCTAGAACCAGTGTTAAACAAAGTCTCCACGTTGCCACATAACTGCGGGCACGGCTGTCCGAAAGATTTAACCCTGCAGGGGTGCTCCAACTAGTCCATCACAAATTACCACCAGCCGCATAGAAATCCTCAATCACGAAGCTCGCGATCTCGTCGGATTCCCTAGTGGAAAACCTCAACTCTGAGATTACCCAAAGCATCACCAGAATCCCGATGCACAAGATATCTCGTCAAAGGTAAAACTAATCCAGCAAGGCCGCCCGACATGTCGACGATCCCGATAGGAGTCGCGTACCTCGTTCTCAGGACACGACGGATAAGCGAAGCGTACGAGTGCCAAACCTCGAGTTTCCTCGCGGTGGCCCCGCACGGTGCTCTGTTTTGGACCAACACTCATGAGGAGCACTGGCCCGGGGGTTGATTAAATTAGTCCGCGGGTGCCGGCGGGTCCCTATGCAATTTTATTAGGTGATTAGGCAAATGTAGTACCAATGTTGGGCCTTGCCAGACCAGCTTTAATCTAAAACGAATTATCAAGGGGGTCCCCATAACAACCCCGATCGTGTTAGGAGCGCTCAAGATGGAACATAACACCGGTAGCCGAAACTAAGGGCGCAAAGGTGGAACAAAACACCAGGCTAGAAAAGGCCGAGCCTTCCACCTTTTACCAAGTATATAGGTGCATTAAATTAAATATCATTTAATATGGTGATATAACAAGGAACTCATGCTTTCGCATGGAAGCATCTGCACCTGCAACTAGCAACGCTATCAACAGGGTTAAGCAAGCGGTAACATAGCCAATCAGTGGTTTGCTAGGTTGAACAGGTTGAAGGTAATCATGGCATTGTTGAGAGGCTGATATTTAACAGGTGGTAGGCAACGAGACATAACGATAGCAACGGTAAAACTAGCATGGCAATGATAGTAATGGTATCTAGGGAAATGATCATCTTGCCTGAGATATCGCTTGGAAGAAGAATGACTCCGTGAAGCAGACGAACCGACGTAGTCGAACGGGTCCTCACATCCGACACGCTTGCGGAACTCTATCGAGACGAAGCAGACCGGAAACACAAATCAACACACGATATTCACCACACCACGCACAACACATATGATGCATGAGCAGTTAAATACATGTAAATCACGGCATGATAATTCACACAATCAAACACTACACATTAAGTGAAGTTCAATATGCAACGAGTTGCATATTGACGAAACTCCACGTTAATTATATAGTTCTATCCCGATTAGTTACACGGCAATATTAAATGTGGTTAAACATGCAAGAGGTGAAGCGGAAATTAAACTACTTATCTAGACATTTCAAATGAGGTCGGAAATGACATATAGCACCTCCGAGACGACCTCACATGTTAATTTACAATTCTGTCCAGATCTGAACTAATGCATTTAATTGGTTGTTAAACAGCAAAACAAATAGGTTCACATGATTCTACGCGTCATTTCAAGCAACCTACACATAAGGATCATCTCCAACGGAGCTAAGGATCAAAAGATACAAGCACCGGAAGATATGATGGCATGAATGCAATATGTGTGCAACGATGGTCACGAGCACTTCAAATCATACAAACAGCAAGAGAACATGAAACTACACGAGATTCTAAGCAAGTTTCATGTAGGACACGATCAAATCGGAGCTACGGTTCAACAACTACGAGCAAAACAAGAAATGACTACAATCTGCCAAAATCGGCCACATAGCAACTTCTACACCCCACAACTACGACTACACGACTCCGATATGCACAAACAAGGCATGACACGGAAGAGGGCAAGAAGCACTACTACGAACAACTAACAACAACTAGCATGGCAGCAAGGAACACTAGGAAAAGAAGTCACAAAATGGCTTCCCACACACTATTTCAGACTTAGTGAAAATTACACCTCACGAAGGTGCAGTTTTCAATCTGAAGCTATATTGACAGCACCAAAACCAATAGCTTCAGGACTCCGAATGGCATGAAAATTTACAGCATGCTAGAGAAACACAAGGGGTACAAATAACTCCATTGGACCAACCTCAAACGAGCTACGGATCACAAGATACAAGCAAGACAAGACAGCAACAAAATAATAACAGATTCCACACTTAGAAATATTTTAGCTCCTCTAAAACAGCACTATTTCTAGCAACTTGAGGGCAATCAAACCACACCTAAACATGCTTTTCTATTGCAACTAAAAATACCAGAGGCTACACAAAACATCCAAGATCAAATCTCTAATTGACAACTCCGTCAAACGACGCATGGAATAAATCCTACGAATTAATCAAAAGGGCAACACCGCAAAATATCGCGCGAACTAACTTGCTCAAAAGCTAAAACTAAACGTATAAAATATGTGGGGTTTGCAACACAAAATAATGCCGCACATAAATGCGAGGAAATAACCTATACGCGGGAAAAATAAATTACCGGCAATTCCCTACGCGCAAAAATACGAGTGACAGCTCTAAAATACTTAGCAAAGGGGCTCCTAAAACATGAACTTTTAATCTACAGCATACGAGAAATCCGGTCTTGCGCGAAAAAATAATACGGGCTATATCCTATTAAAACAGCACGTTACTCTAGGCATCCAGCACGCTAAACAACGTCAAACAAATATGCAAGTTTTATAATCGGATTCTACGCGGAATTCTACACATTTTACATATATTACTCGCTCTGATCCGACATACGGATAAAAAGATACGGGCATCCAAATAGTTACCTATTTTCTGGAAATAATATTTTCTCAGAAAAACAACCCTAATCTAAATGGGCCTAACAGCAAATGGGCGCTAGATAACTAGCATGCGCCTGAGCGGGGTTTAGCGGGGGTGGCTCACCTTGGGCCGGCCCGGTGGGTGGAGAGGCAGGCGGGGTGAGGCGGTGAGGCAGGCCTAGAGGAGACCGGTCGGCTGGGCCGGTCGGGGTGCAGCTGGGCCGGTTCGGCTCGCGAGGCCCAGGAGCGGCGAGGCGAAGCGCTCGGCTCGTCGTTATCATCGTGCTCCTCGTCCGGCTGGACAGGACGCGGCGGCGGGGAGCACGGGGTCTCCACGAGGCGGTGAGGCGAAGCAGGGACGGCGCGTGGATCAGTTCGGCGGGGGCCCACGCGGCCAGATCCAGCGAGGGACTAACGCGGGAGGCGGCGCTGCAGCCCCCGGCGGCGGCAGGAGAGGCGGCAGCGAGGACGCGAGGTCCAGCGGCGACGGGGATGGCCGGATCCGGACTGGACCGGACCGGGGCGAGGCTTGCCGGCGGCGGCGGCGTAGGTTGGGGCCGGCGGGTGGCACCGGCGATGGGGAGCGCGAGAGGAGGCCGCCATAGGAGGTGCTCGGGAGCACGAGAGGCCATGGGGAGAGGGCGCGGCGGCTTGCGGGCAGAGAAAGAGAGGCGGCGGCGCGATGGGCTCGGCGGGCCCGGCGGCTGGAGCAGGGAGACAGAGAGGCTAGGGTTTGGTGGGGTGGCGCGCAAAACGAGGAGGGATTAGGGAGAGGTTGTCTAAAATGCACGGGGAACTATATATAGACAAATGGGGGGCTAGGTTTAGCGAAATTTCGACCCGGTTCCAACCGCGGGGGCGGATTCGAACGATTCCGCACGTGGGAACGGGTACGCGGCCGCGTAGAGTGGTTTACCGGAGACGAGAGGGAGAACGGGCGGCGCGGCGACACAATTTTAAAATACCGACAGACGTCCGACGGTAGACCGAATACGGTGCCGCTACGGTCGACCGTTCGGGTACCAGACGGACTCCGATCGCGACGAAATTTGACAGGCGGCCTACCTATATATAGATAAAACCGCACGACAAATTCCAGCTCAATCCGAGAAAGTTTTCAACACACTTTAAAAACAGGGTTTCGACGATGCCGCGGGCGCGTGCGTGTGCGGTCGGGCTCAGAACGGACAACGATGAGAACCGGCAACTACCCACGGATGCAAGTTTTGAAAACGGGCGGCAACGGAGATGCCGATGCAATGCATATGATGCGCATGATGCGATGATGATGCAACAAATAAAAATACCCACACGACAGAAACGGAAAGGAAAGG
The DNA here is from genome assembly GCF_904849725.1 of Hordeum vulgare subsp. vulgare. Lineage (NCBI taxonomy): Eukaryota > Viridiplantae > Streptophyta > Magnoliopsida > Poales > Poaceae > Hordeum > Hordeum vulgare. The sequence continues at coordinate 18,195,851 of NC_058519.1, forward strand.
GGAATCTTCTGGAACGTCGGCATCGGGCTGTCACACTACAGCCCCTCCTCGGCTGCACGATAAATTTAGTCCCACCTCGCCCAGCGAGGGGGACTAGCACTTGTTTATAAGCCCCGTCGCACCTTCTCCATCGAGCTCCTCTCTAAAGCAGGATTACGGGCCTAAACTCACTGAAAATTGAAACTATATTCGAAATTATGGAGAAAATTCAACATGAATTCAAAGTGAGTTCACTTTGAATTTAGATTGAATTTTCTCTATAAATTCTCATATAGTTTCAATTTTTTTCTATTTTCATAATTAATAATTTTGACTATCCAAACTATTATCTATTTTGTTATTTTCCATTAAAAACTATGTTTATTAAAAATTCTTTTTGCATATTTGAGAATTTGACAAAACTATGATAATGAAAAGTGTTTGAAATTGAATAAATAATGCAAAACTATTTTCTATTTTCATAATTCATAATTTTGACTATACAAACTATTATCTATTTTGTTATTTTCAATTAAAAACTATGTTTATTACAAATTCTTTTTTCATATTTGAGAATTTGACAAAACTATGATAATGAAAAGTGTTTGAAATTGAATAAATAATGCAAAACTATTTTCTATTTTCATAATTAATAATTTTGACTATCCAAACTATTATCTATTTTGTTATTTTCAATTAAAAACTATGTTTATTAAAAATTCTTTTTGCATATTTGAGAATTTGACAAAACTATGATAATGAAAAGTGTTTGAAATTGAATAAATAATGCAAAACTATTTTCTATTTTCATAATTAATAATTTTGATTATCCAAACTATTATCTATTTTGTTATTTTCAATTAAAAACTATGTTTATTAAATTTTTTTGCATATTTGAGAATTTGACAAAACTATGATAATGAAAAGTGTTTGAAATTGAATAAATAATGCAAAACTATTTTCTATTTTGAAAAGTAATTATTTTGACTATCCAAACTATTAACTTATTTTTTTTGAGGTAGTTGACCCTGAAATTGAAAAGCACTACAAATGAACTCTGAAAATGTTGAAATTTGGCATGCTATCATCATTTCACCCACATAGCATGTGTTAAAAAGTTGAGAGGGCTACGACAAAAACTGGATGCACTTCGTGTACAAAACGGACAATCTCTCTCGAAGTATCAGCGTTTCGAACGAGAACTCATCTCTTACAAAGGGATTTCATTTTTTTGAACTTATTTGAACTCCATACTTTTTGTGTGTTCAAAATGCACCATTCAAAGGCACATCACAAAATTTCAACAATTTCTGACTTCATTTGGTATTCTTCGTGCATTAACTTATTATTTTTTTTGAGGTAGTTGACCCTGAAATTGAAAAGCACTACAAATGAACGCTGAAAGTGTTGAAATTTGGCATGCTATCATCATTTCATCCACATAGCATGTGTTAAAAAGTTGAGAGGGTACGACAAAAACTGAATGCACTTCGTGTACAAAACGAACAATCTCTCTCGAAGTATCAGTGTTTCGAACGAGAACTCATCTCTTACAAAGGGATTTCATTTTTTTGAACTTATTTGAACTCCATACTTTTTGTGTGTTCAAAATGCACCATTCAAAGGCACATCACAAAATTTCAACAATTTCTGACTTCATTTGGTATTCTTCGTGCATTTACTTATTTTTTTTGAGCTAGTTGACCCTGAAATTGAAAAGCACTAAAAATGAACTCTGAAAATGTTGAAAGTTGGCATGCTATCATCATTTCACCCACATAGCATGTGTTAAAAAGTTGAGAGGGCTACGACAAAAACTGGATGCACTTCGTGTACAAAACGGACAATCTCTCTTGAAGTATCAGCGTTTCGAACGAGAACTCATCTCTTACAAAGGGATTTCATTTTTTTTGAACTTATTTGAACTCCATACTTTTTGTGTTTTCAAAATGCACCATTCAAAGGCACGTCACAAAATTTCAACAATTTCATATATGGTGGACACTAGCTCACCTATGGTATATGGTGGACATTCTTCTTCTCTCATATATGGTGGACACTAGCTCACCTGATTTTTCAACCGTCGATGATGGTCGCTACTCCTACTTACCCTAGTGCATAACCAATATCTAGCACAAGGAGAAGAAGGAGAAACGACCCCCCACAGCAACAATCGACATTCTTCTTCTCTCATGTATGGTGGACACTCCCTCACCTGATTTTTCGATCGTCGATGATGGTCGCTACTCCTTCTTCCCCTAGTGCATAACAAATATCTAGCACAAAGAGAAGAAGGAGAAGCAACCCCCACAACAAAAGTCGACATTCTTCTTCTCTCATGTATGGTGGACACTCCCTCACCTGATTTTTTGACCGTCGATGATGGTCGCTATTCCTTCTTTCCCTAATGCATAACAAATATCTAGCACAAGGAGAAGAAGGAAAAGAGACCCCCACAACAAAAGTGGTTCCGCGGCACGCCACGTGGTTCCGCTGCACGCCACGTGGTTCCGCTGCACGCCACGTGGGACTAATGGTCTTTCATTTTTAAATGACTGTTTTAATCAAAAACAGGTCTGTTACAAAAGGGATTTCATTTTTTGAACTTATTTGAACTGAAGACTTTTTGTATATATATGTGGTCGAAATGCATGATACCATGAAGTTAGAAAGGGCTAAACCATTCAAAAGTAGCAAATGAAGTTAGAAAGGGCTAAACCATTCAAATTTGGAAACTATAATGGCACAAACAGAAACTAGACATATATAAATTGGTCCAAGCAGTACATGATACTAGTCCAAACAGTACATAATAATAGCCATCATAGATATATATATTCCAGGTGACGCTCGCCATAGTTGACGACTCGAATCAGAATGTCCACCTTATTCGAGGTGACGCTGGTCATAGTTGACGACTCGAATCTTGCGGTACAACTCGTATGAAACGTATGCATCTTTTGTTGTTTTCAATGGAACCTAGAGAGATCACTAGCTATATGCAATTTTCATAACCTTGGATCAAAGAACACCGCATAAAATTGTATCACTACAACTATGATTTCAATGGAACATATTGAACCAATCAGATTTTTCAGATTGTGGAACACTATTCCAATCAGATTGTGTTCCCTTCAACTAATCAAAATTGTTTCACTACAACTATTTGAAGCGAACCAACTATGATTCCAATGGAACATATTAAACACTAGTTGATTCTAATACGATTTTTCAGATTATGGAACACTATTCCAATCAGATTGTGTTCCCCTTCAACTAATCAAAATTGTTTCACTACAACTATTTGAAGGGAACCAACTATGATTGAAACAAATAAACTTACAATGTCATTACCTTGGATCAAAGAAAGCCTCAAAACTTACCTCGCCCATTGGAAGATCAAGACATGGTGTGCAAAGCATAGTTGGATGACGGCAACACCGCGTTGATCGGCCGTGTACTCCAGATCAAGCCCCAAGAACTTCTCATGATCCATTCGGCGTCAAGCCATCGTTCCTTCAACTGTTCAAGAAAATACGGCATCTCCCTGCTCTCGTTCGTGTACACGACATCAAGCTTGGTCTTGCCATGTGCGAGCACCTCTCCAAAGCGAGTTGGCATGGTGGAAGAAGAGAAGGGAAGAAGAGAGGAGAAGAACAGAGCGAGAGCGAGAGAGAAGAAGAAACAGAGAAATGGCGACTCTGCTTCGGTTCGTGCTTTTCATCGCCCGAAACGACGCGGGATGCAAACCGTTTGGGCCTTTAGTCCCGGGTCGTGCCACCAACCGGGACTAAAGAGGTATACCAACGGTTGCCACCACTACGGCAGGCCACGTGTTAGGCCTTTAGTCCCGGGTTGAGCCACCAACCGGAACTAAAGGGGGATACGAACGGTTGCCACCATCACTGCCCACCGCGTAGCCCTTTAGTCCCGGTTTGGGACACGAACTGGGACTAAAGGCTCCTTACGGGCCGGGACTAAAGCCTCGAGGGAGGCATTGAGAATTGGGGCGACGTGGCCGGGCCTTTAGTCCCGGCCCAGAGGCAGGCCGGGACTAAAGGGTCCCGGCCAAAGGCCCGTTTACCATCGACGTGCAAGTCGATATTTCTATTACAACATGATCATCTCATACATCCAATATATCACATCACATCATTGGCCATATCACATCACAATCATACCCTGCAAAAACAAGTTAGACGTCCTCTAATTTTGTTGTTGCAAGTTTTACGTGGTGACCAAGGGTATCTAGTAGGATCGCATCTTACTTACGCAAACACCACAATGGAGATGTATGAGTTGCTATTTAACCTCATCCAAGGACCTCCTCGGTCAAATCCGATTCAACTAAAGTTGGAGAAACCGTCACTTGCCAGTCATCTTTGAGCAAAGGGGGTTACTCGTAATGATGAAACCAGTCTCTCGTAAGCGTACGAGTAATGTCGGTCCAAGCCGCTTCAATCCAACAATGCCGCGGAATCAAGAAAAGACTAAGGAGGGCAGCAAAACGCACATCACCGCCCACAAAACCTTTTGTGTTCTACTCGAGAAGACATCTACGCATGAACCTAGCTCATGATGCCACTGTTGGGGAACGTCGCATGGGAAACAAAAATTTTCCTACGCGCACGAAGACCTATCATGGTGATGTCCATCTACGAGAGGGGATGAGTGATCTACGTACCCTTGTAGATCGTACAGCAGAAGCGTTAGAGAACGCGGTTGATGTAGTGGAACGTCCTCACGTCCCTCGATCCGCCCCGCGAACAATCCCGCGATCAGTCCCACGATCTAGTACCGAACGGACGGCCCCTCCGCGTTCAGCACACGTACAGCTCGACGATGATCTCGGCCTTCTTGATCCAGCAAGAGAGACGGAGAGGTAGAAGAGTTCTCCGGCAGCGTGACGGCGCTCCGGAGGTTGGTGATGATCTCGTCTCAGCAGGGCTCCGCCTGAGCTCCGCAGAAACGCGATCTAGAGGAAAAACTATGGAGGTATGTGGTCGGGCTGCCGTGGCAAAAGTTGTCTCAAATCAGCCCTAATACCTTAGTATATATAGGAGGGAGGGGGAGGGAAGAGGCAGCCTCAAACCCTCAAGGTTTGGCCGAAATTGGAGGTGGAGGAGTCCTACTCCAATCCTACTTGGAGTAGGATTCCACCTTCCCACTTGGAAACTCTTTCCACCTTGTGTTTTTTCCTTCTCAAACCTTATGGGCCTTAGTGGGAACTTATTCCAGCCCACTAGGGGCTGGTTTATCTCTTCCCATAGCCCATGAGACCCCTTGGGGCGTGACACCCCTCCCAATGGTCCCCGGCACCCCTCCCGGCACTCCCGGTACACTACCGATGAGCCCGAAACTTTTCCGGTAATGCACGAAAACCTTCTGGTAACCAAATGGGGTCATCCTATATATCAATCTTCGTTTCCGGACCATTCCGGAAACCCTCGTGACGTCCGTGATCTCATCCGGGACTCCGAACAACATTCGGTAACCAACCATATAACTCAAATACGCATAAAACAACGTCGAACCTTAAGTGTGCAGACCCTGCGGGTTCGAGAACTATGTAGACATGACCCGAGAGACTCCTCGGTCAATATCCAATAGCGGGACCTGGATGCCCATATTGGATCCTACATATTCTACGAAGATCTTATCGTTTGAACCTCAGTGCCAAGGATTCGTATAATCCCGTATGTCATTCCCTTTGTCCTTCGGTATGTTACTTGCCCGAGATTCGATCGTCAGTATCCGCATACCTATTTCAATCTCGTTTACCGGCAAGTCTCTTTACTCGTTCCGTAATACAAGATCCCGCAACTTACACTAAGTTACATTGCTTGCAAGGCTTGTGTGTGATGTTGTATTACCGAGTGGGCCCCGAGATACCTCTCCGTCACACGGAGTGACAAATCCCAGTCTTGATCCATACTAACTCAACTAACACCTTCGGAGATACCTGTAGAGCATCTTTATAGTCACCCAGTTACGTTGCGACGTTTGATACACACAAAGCATTCCTCCGGTGTCAGTGAGTTATATGATCTCATGGTCATAGGAATAAATACTTGACACGCAGAAAACAGTAGCAACAAAATGACACGATCAACATGCTACGTCTATTAGTTTGGGTCTAGTCCATCACGTGATTCTCCCAATGACGTGATCCAGTTATCAAGCAACAACACCTTGTTCATAATCAGAAGACACTGACTATCATCGATCAACTGGCTAGCCAACTAGAGGCATGCTAGGGATGGTGTTTTGTCTATGTATCCACACATGTAAATGAGTCTTCATTCAATACAATTATAGCATGGATAATAAACTATTATCTTGATACAGGAATTATAATAATAACTATACATTTATTATTGCCTCTAGGGCATAATTCCAACAGTCTCCCACTTGCACTAGAGTCAATAATCTAGCCCTCACATCACCATGTGAATTACATTGTAATAAATCTAACACCCATACAGTTCTGGTGTCGATCATGTTTTGGCCGTGGAAGAGGTTTAGTCAGCGGGTCTGCTACATTCAGATCCGTGTGCACCTTGCATATATTTACGTCCTCCTCCTCGACGTAGTCGCGGATGAGGTTGAAGCGTCGTTTGATGTGTCTGGTCTTCTTGTGAAACCTTGGTTCCTTTGCTAAGGCAATGGCACCAGTGTTGTCACAGAACAAGGTTATTGGATCCAGTGCACTTGGCACCACTCCAAGATCCGTCATGAACTGCTTCATCCAGACACCTTCCTTAGCCGCCTCCGAGGCAGCCATGTACTCTGCTTCACATGTAGAATCTGCTACGACGCTTTGCTTGGAACTGCACCAGCTTACTGCACCCCCATTAAGAATAAATACGTATCCGGTTTGTGACTTAGAGTCGTCCGGATCTGTGTCAAAGCTTGCATCGACGTAACCTTTTACGGCGAGCTCTTCGTCACCTCCATACACGAGAAACATCTCCTTAGTCCTTTTCAGGTACTTCAGGATATTCTTGACCGCCGTCCAGTGATCCACTCCTGGATTACTCTGGAACCTGCCTGCCATACTTATGGCCAGGCTAACATCCGGTCTAGTGCACAGCATCGCATACATGATAGAACCTATGGCTGAAGCATAGGGGACGGAGCGCATATGCTCTCTATCTTCATCAGTTGCTGGGCACTGAGTCTTACTCAATCTCGTACCTTGTAACACCGGCAAGAACCCTTTCTTGGACTGTTCCATTTTGAACCTCTTCAAAACTTTATCAAGGTATGTGCTTTGTGAAAGTCCTATCAGGCGTTTTGATCTATCCCTATAGATCTTAATGCCTAGAATGTAAGCAGCTTCTCCTAGGTCCTTCATAGAGAAACTTTTATTCAAGTAACCTTTTATGCTCTCCAAAAGCTCTACGTTGTTTCCAATCAGTAATATGTCATCCACATATAATATTAGAAACGCCACAGAGCTCCCACTCACTTTCTTGTAAATACAAGATTCTCCAACCACTTGTATAAACCCAAATGCTTTGATCACCTCATCAAAGCGTTTGTTCCAACTCCGAGATGCTTGCACCAGTCCATAAATGGATCGCTGGAGTTTGCACACTTTGTCAGCATTTTTAGGATCGACAAAACCTTCGGGTTGCATCATATACAACTCTTCCTTAAGGAAACCGTTAAGGAACGCCGTTTTGACATCCATCTGCCAGATTTCATAATCGAAAAATGCAGCTATTGCTAACATGATTCTGACGGACTTAAGCATCGCTACAGGAGAGAAAGTCTCATCGTAGTCAATTCCTGGAACTTGTGAAAAACCCTTTGCCACAAGTCGAGCTTTATAAACGGTCACATTACCGTCAGCGTCCGTCTTCTTCTTAAAGATCCATTTGTTCTGAATAGCCTTGCGGCCCTCAGGCAGTATCTCCAAAGTCCATACTTTGTTCTCATACATGGATCCTATCTCGGATTTCATGGCTTCTAGCCATTTGTTGGAATCTGGGCCCACCATCGCTTCTTCATAATTTGCAGGTTCATTGTTGTCTAACAACATGATTGATAAGACGGGATTACCGTACCACTCTGGAGCAGCGCGTGATCTCGTCGACCTGCGTGGTTCAACAGAAACTTGAACTGGAGTTTCATGATCATCATCATTAACTTCCTCCTCAACTGGCGTCGCAACGACAGAGGTTTCCCCTTGCCCTGCGCCACCATCCAGAGGGATGAGAGGTTCGACAACCTCGTCAAGTTCTATCTTCCTCCCACTCAATTCTCTCGAGAGAAACTCCTTCTCGAGAAAAGTTCCGTTCTTAGCAACAAACACTTTGCCCTCGGATTTGAGATAGAAGGTGTGCCCAACTGTCTCTTTTGGGTAACCTATGAAGACGCACTTTTCCGCTTTGGGTTCCAGCTTTTCAGGCTGAAGCTTTTTGACATAAGCATCACATCCCCAAACTTTAAGAAACGACAACTTTGGCCTTTTGCCATACCACAGTTCGTATGGTGTCGTCTCAACGGATTTCGATGGTGCCCTATTTAAAGTGAATGCAGCTGTTTCTAATGCATAACCCCAAAATGATAACGGCAAATCAGTAAGAGACATCATAGATCGCACCATTTCTAATAAAGTACGATTACGACGTTCGGACACACCATTACGCTGTGGCGTTCCGGGCGGTGTTAACTGCGAAACAATTCCACATTGTCTTAAGTGAGTACCAAACTCGAAACTCAGATATTCACCCCCACGATCAGACCGTAGGAACTTGATCTTCTTGTTACGATGATTTTCCACTTCACTCTGAAATTGCTTGAACTTTTCAAATGTTTCAGACTTGTGCTTCATCAAGTAGACATAACCATATCTACTTAGATCGTCAGTGAAGGTGAGAAAATAACGATATCCGCCGCGTGCCTCCACGCTCATTGGACCACACACATCGGTATGTATGATTTCCAACAAGTCACTTGCACGCTCCATTGTTCCGGAGAACGGAGTCTTAGTCATCTTGCCCATGAGGCATGGTTCGCATGTGTCAAGTGAATCAAAGTGAAGTGACTCCAAAAGTCCATCAGCATGGAGTTTCTTCATGCGCTTTACACCAATATGACCCAAGCGGCAGTGCCACAAAAATATGGCGCTATCATTGTTTACTCTAACTCTTTTGGTCTCAATGTTATGTATATGCGTATCTCTATCAAGATTCAATATGAACAATCCTCTCACATTCGGTGCATGACCATAAAAGATGTTACTCATAGTAATAGAACAACCATTATTCTCAGACTTAAAAGAGTATCCGTCTCGCAATAAACAAGATCCAGATATAATGTTCATGCTCAACGCAGGCACTAAATAACAATGATTTAAGTTCATCACTAATCCCGATGGTAGTTGAAGTGACACTGTGCCGACGGCGATTGCATCAACCTTGGAACCGTTTCCTACGCGCATCGTCACTTCGTCTTTCGCCAGCCTTCGTCTATTCCGCAGTTCCTGCTTCGAGTTGCAAATGTGAGCAACAGAACCGGTATCGAATACCCAGGCACTACTACGAGAGCTGGTTAAGTACACATCAATAACATGTATATCAAATATACCTGATTTTTCTTTGCCCGCCTTCTTATCTGCCAGATACTTGGGGCAACTGCGCTTCTAGTGACCCATACCCTTGCAATAGAAGCACTCTGTTTTAGGCTTAGGTCCAGCCTTGGGTTTCTTCGGCGGATTGGCAACAGGCTTGCCGCTCTTCTTCAAATTGCCCTTCTTGCCTTTGCCGTTTCTCTTGAAACTAGTGGTCTTGCTCACCATCAACACTTGATGTTCTTTACGGAGTTCAGACTCTGCGACTTTCAGCATCGCAAACAACTCGCCGGGAGACTTGTTCATCCCTTGCATGTTGTAGTTCAACACAAAGCCTTTATAGCTTGGCGGCAGTGATTGAAGGATTCTGTCAGTGATAGCTTCTTGCGGGAGTTCAATCCCCAGTTCAGCTAGACGGTTTGAGTACCCAGACATTTTGAGCACATGTTCACTGACAGACGAGTTTTCCTCCATCTTGCAAGCATAGAATTTATCGGAGGTCTCATACCTCTCGATCCGGGCGTTCTTCTGAAAGATGAACTTCAACTCCTGGAACATCTCAAATGCTCCATGACGCTCAAAGCGACGTTGAAGTCCCGGTTCTAAGCCATACAAGACTGCACATTGAACTATTGAGTAGTCCTCCTTACGCGCTAACCAAGCGTTCTTAACATCCTGATCAGCCGTAGCGGGTGGTTCATCTCCTAGCGCAGCATTAAGGACATAATCCTTCTTTCCAGCTTGTAAGATTAGCTTAAGATTACGAGCCCAGTCTACAAAGTTGCTTCCATCATCTTTCAACTTAGCTTTCTCTAGGAACGTATTAAAATTGAGGATGACACTTGCGTGAGCCATGATCTACAACACAAATATATTCAAAGTGGACTTAGACTATGTTCAAGATAATTAGAGTTCAACTTAATCAAATTAGATGCTAAACTCCCACTCAAAAAGTACATCTCTCTAGTCATTTGAGTGGTTCATGATCCACCTACACTATCCCAAGTCCGAACATCACGTGAGTCGGGAGTAGTTTCAGTGGTAAGCATCCCTATGCTAATCATATCATCTATATGATTCATGATCGACCTTTCGGTCTCATGTGTTCCGAGGCCATGTCTGCACATGCTAGGCTCGTCAAGCTTAACCCGAGTGTTCCGCGTGCGCAACTGTTTTGCACCCGTTGTATGTGAACGTTGAGTCTATCACACCCGATCATCACGTGGTGTCTCGAAACGACGAACTGTAGCAACGGTGCACAGTCGGGGAGAACACAATTTCGTCTTGAAATTTTAGTGAGAGATCACCTCATAATGCTACCGTCGTTCTAAGCAAAATAAGGTGCATAAAAGGATTAACATCACATGCAATTCATAAGTGACATGATATGGCCATCATCACGTGCTTCTTGATCTCCATCACCAAAGCACCGGCACGATCTTCTTGTCACCGGCGCCACACCATGATCATCCATCAACGTGTCGCCATCGGGGTTGTCGTGCTACTTATGCTATCACTACTAAAGCTACATCCTAGCAAAATAGTAAACGCATCTGCAAGCACATATGTTAGTATAAAGACAACCCTATGGCTCCTGCCGGTTGCCGTACCATCGACGTGCAAGTCGATATTTCTATTACAACATGATCATCTCATACATCCAATATATCACATCACATCATTGGCCATATCACATCACAATCATACCCTGCAAAAACAAGTTAGACGTCCTCTAATTTTGTTGTTGCAAGTTTTACGTGGTGACCAAGGGTATCTAGTAGGATCGCATCTTACTTACGCAAACACCACAACGGAGATGTATGAGTTGCTATTTAACCTCATCCAAGGACCTCCTCGGTCAAATCCGATTCAACTAAAGTTGGAGAAACCGTCACTTGCCAGTCATCTTTGAGCAAAGGGGGTTACTCGTAATGATGAAACCAGTCTCTCGTAAGCGTACGAGTAATGTCGGTCCAAGCCGCTTCAATCCAACAATGCCGCGGAATCAAGAAAAGACTAAGGAGGGCAGCAAAACGCACATCACCGCCCACAAAACCTTTTGTGTTCTACTCGAGAAGACATCTACGCATGAACCTAGCTCATGATGCCACTGTTGGGGAACGTCGCATGGGAAACAAAAATTTTCCTACGCGCACGAAGACCTATCATGGTGATGTCCATCTACGAGAGGGGATGAGTGATCTACGTACCCTTGTAGATCGTACAGCAGAAGCGTTAGAGAACGCGGTTGATGTAGTGGAACATCCTCACGTCCCTCGATCCGCCCCGCGAACAATCCCGCGATCAGTCCCACGATCTAGTACCGAACGGACGGCGCCTCCGCGTTCAGCACACGTACAGCTCGACGATGATCTCGGCCTTCTTGATCCAGCAAGAGAGACGGAGAGGTAGAAGAGTTCTCCGGCAGCGTGACGGCGCTCCGAAGGTTGGTGATGATCTCGTCTCAGCAGGGCTCCGCCTGAGCTCCGCAGAAACGCGATCTAGAGGAAAAACTATGGAGGTATGTGGTCGGGCTGCCGTGGCAAAAGTTGTCTCAAATCAGCCCTAATACCTTAGTATATATAGGAGGGAGGGGGAGGGAAGAGGCAGCCTCAAACCCTCAAGGTTTGGCCGAAATTGGAGGTGGAGGAGTCCTACTCCAATCCTACTTGGAGTAGGATTCCACCTTCCCACTTGGAAACTCTTTCCACCTTGTGTTTTTTCCTTCTCAAACCTTATGGGCCTTAGTGGGAACTTATTCCAGCCCACTAGGGGCTGGTTTATCTCTTCCCATAGCCCATGAGACCCCTTGGGGCGTGACACCCCTCCCAATGGTCCCCGGCACCCCTCCCGGCACTCCCGGTACACTACCGATGAGCCCGAAACTTTTCCGGTAATGCACGAAAACCTTCCGGTAACCAAATGGGGTCATCCTATATATCAATCTTCGTTTCCGGACCATTCCGGAAACCCTCGTGACGTCCGTGATCTCATCCGGGACTCCGAACAACATTCGGTAACCAACCATATAACTCAAATACGCATAAAACAACGTCGAACCTTAAGTGTGCAGACCCTGCGGGTTCGAGAACTATGTAGACATGACCCGAGAGACTCCTCGGTCAATATCCAATAGCGGGACCTGGATGCCCATATTGGATCCTACATATTCTACGAAGATCTTATCGTTTGAACCTCAGTGCCAAGGATTCGTATAATCCCGTATGTCATTCCCTTTGTCCTTCGGTATGTTACTTGCCCGAGATTCGATCGTCAGTATCCGCATACCTATTTCAATCTCGTTTACCGGCAAGTCTCTTTACTCGTTCCGTAATACAAGATCCCGCAACTTACACTAAGTTACATTGCTTGCAAGGCTTGTGTGTGATGTTGTATTACCGAGTGGGCCCCGAGATACCTCTCCGTCACACGGAGTGACAAATCCCAGTCTTGATCCATACTAACTCAACTAACACCTTCGGAGATACCTGTAGAGCATCTTTATAGTCACCCAGTTACGTTGCGACGTTTGATACACACAAAGCATTCCTCCGGTGTCAGTGAGTTATATGATCTCATGGTCATAGGAATAAATACTTGACACGCAGAAAACAGTAGCAACAAAATGACACGATCAACATGCTACGTCTATTAGTTTGGGTCTAGTCCATCACGTGATTCTCCCAATGACGTGATCCAGTTATCAAGCAACAACACCTTGTTCATAATCAGAAGACACTGACTATCATCGATCAACTGGCTAGCCAACTAGAGGCATGCTAGGGATGGTGTTTTGTCTATGTATCCACACATGTAAATGAGTCTTCATTCAATACAATTATAGCATGGATAATAAACTATTATCTTGATACAGGAATTATAATAATAACTATACATTTATTATTGCCTCTAGGGCATAATTCCAACAGATATGCACGCGTGTCATGCATGAAAGTGGCGGATGCGTCCGTTGCTATCTGCCGGACGATGGTCAGCTTTTTTCAAAGAAATATTGTAGCAATATAATGTTGTGAGGATTATAGCAGATATAAGTCTAATTTAGTCAATTTAGTTCATCTTTTTATATAAAAATCTTTGACACTGCATTTCTTTCATTGTATATTTAAAAAATATATTTATAAATCATGCAACGGTCCTAAAAGACGCCAACGATATTTTATCATCGTCAATCTGGTGATCAAAAAATACCTTTGTCCTTTCAATTATCCAACCACGTTCATTCGTGAGCATCATACCTGGCCAAACGGGCCGGCCCATGTGCGCAGCCTGCCGGCCCAGGCACGTCACGGGAGCTAAACGGGTCAGTCCGTGGACACGCTAAGCACGATTTGTGGCCTCTTTTAGATAGTTTTTGAATTGATTTCAGATTATTGGATTATAAATAAAAAATAAAAATACATAAACGGGCCATGCCGTGTCGGCCTACGTGCCTAGCCTTCAGGCCCAGACACGATCCGAGACGGGCTGCGTGCCTGGTACGGACCCCTTTAAGTCGTGTCGTGCCCGATCTATGGCATGCCGTGCCGGCGGGCTCGCGGGCCGGCCTGTTTAGCCCGGCCCGTTTGGGCAGCTATAGTGAGCATCGTGGTAGTGTAACACTAACTTGAAGATGCAATCTCAACCGTTGGATCTTCGTGCTCGGACCCCGCAAGTCACTCAGGCGTGGCGCTGCTGGATACTTCTGATCAAGTACCTAACAGGGCCCTATCTTATTCAAGTTGACTGAAGTACTCCAGGCCGTGAACACAAAACATATCTGAGGGCGGAAGCACTTCCGAGACAGCCTGTCCTTCTATTGAGCCTGATGTGGGTTCCGAGCGTCATGATACGATAGATTTCATTCTATCTCGAATTTTTGAGAACCCTTTGAGAAGGCGCTCAAGGGGCCGAAGCTACCGATCAAGCTCCATTTTATAGATTTTATAGCTCAGCCCTCTTTCTAACAATTCATCACTGATTCCCCCCTGTGGTGTGGCGGCATGGGGATGTCAAAAGGAAAGGGATTCGGCCTTATTTCAACTTGAACATGAATTTGCAGCACATTTTGGCGTTATTACTACCAGACGGTGTGATGGTGTGAGCCTCCGGCGACTCCCCCGCCGCGCCCTCTTGCCTTCTCCCCGGCCGGCATCGAGCGCCTCCAGCAGTACCCTTGTCGCCTCGACGCGCGGCCGACACCTCCCGAGCCCGTGCGGCTCGGTGACGAACGCCACCAGTGGCCGTCGCCGCGCGAGCCTCGCCAAGGGTTTCTGCGCGACCGGCTCGTCGGATTGGCCTCCTCCGCATCGGACCTTGGAATCTTAAGCGCCAGCAGAAGTTTGATGGGCAGGCTAACCCTCCGCCCTCGCTTCGGCGGGGTGTGGAAGACGAGCGTGCCCTGTATGCGGTAAGTCCTGCTCCTGCAGCTAGATTCCCAACTTTCCATGTATGTAAACTGGGTGCGATATGGTTATCTGCCCCCAAAATTTCCATTGTTCCATCCTGCGTTGCCCCATTCAGATTCAGTTACGAAGCATGTCGGTGCATCACGAAATTGCAATTCAGAATCAGTTTGTTCTTTGAAGAAATATCTCATCATTTTGAGTGGTTCAGGCTTGTTAATCTGTTATGGGTCGATGCTACCAAGTCTCACGACTCCGGCATCAGTCAATGGCTTGGTTTGCCTTGGTGCCGCCTCTTGGTGTTTGTTTGATGCGTGCTCCGCAGGTTACAATCACGGTGTGAGCCAGGACTAGTCTTACAGCATCCTTTGTGACGCTGTCAAAATAATTCACCGTTTCTCTTCCGGTTTTTATTTTGCTTACTGAGATTCTACTGGTCACAATCCATTACTCGGCCTGCACACGTTTTCTTCCACAGATATTTGTTTCATTCTTCAAGGGTGAGACAGCTCACCATTGTTTGTTAAGTCAAGTCAATAGTCTAGCATAACTCCAGGCCCATTCCTTCTGGCAGACAAATCCTTTAAAAGGCATCCACATTCTACACAGTACACACAAGATCTCCCAAGCTCCAACCTAAAGTTTTCCCAGCTTCTTGGTTCTTCCACACCCTGTAAACTCTGAACATCATGCCCTCATTTTTGTCTCTGCTCTGTATTCTCCTCATCCTTTTCTCCTTCAACACTACAACGCTCGAAGCAGCGCAAGAAAACAAGTCCGAGATTGATCGCCAGGCCCTCCTTTGCTTCAAGTCCGGCATCAACTCTTATCCGCTTGGCATCCTAAATTCATGGAGTGATGACTCACTTAACTTTTGCAGCTGGAAAGGGGTCAGTTGCGGCACAAGGTTTCCACCACGGGTGGTCTCACTCAACCTCACCTCCGCTCGTCTCAGTGGGCAATTATCTGGATGCCTAGGCAACTTGACTTTTCTATCGTGGATGAACCTTGCCGATAATCATCTGTCGGGAACCATCCCTGGAGAGCTGGGTAAGCTTCCAAACCTCCATACACTGAATCTTTCCAACAGCAATCTTGAAGGTAACATCCCTGATTCATTAGGCACTAGCAATTCACTTAGCTATGTCAATCTTGGAAACAACACTCTTACCGGCGGTATCCCTCTCTCGTTGACCAATTGCTCCTCACTCAACACACTTATACTGTCACGTAATAACCTCTCTGGAGAGATCCCTTCTACTTTGTTTGATAACTTATCTAAGCTTACTAAGGTTGATCTCCAGAAGAATTCCTTCACTGGTCTCATCCCGCGTTTCCATAAGGTCACAGCACTAAAATTTCTTTGCCTGACAGAGAACTTCCTCTCTGGAAGCATACCTCCTTCAATAGGAAATGCTTCTTCCCTCACTTCTATATTGCTCGGCCAAAATAGGCTATCAGGATTAATTCCGGAAACTTTGAGTCAAATTTCAAAACTGGTTGAACTTGATCTAAGTTTAAACAGTTTATCAGGTAGTGTCCCGGTCTCTCTTTACAACATGTCATCGCTCCAAAATTTTAGTGTGGGCAGCAATGGCCTTGTTGGACAGTTACCATCTTACATTGGTTACTCACTACGAAATCTCCAGTCCCTAATTATGGGAAGCAACAGCCTGGGAGGCCTGATCCCTGCTTCACTGGCCAACATGTCGAATCTCCAAATACTTGATCTTTCAAGCAACTCGCTGAATGGCCCTATTCCGTCTCTTGGTTCTTTGGCAAACTTGAGTCAGTTAATTTTGGGGAGCAACTTGCTAGAAGCACATGAATGGTCATTTCTAACTTCTCTAGCAAATTGCACCCAGCTGACAAAGTTGTCCTTGGAAGGGAATGGTCTGAATGGCAGCTTACCTGTAGCAGTTGTTAATCTTTCCACGAGGCTACAAGATTTGTCGCTTGGGTCAAACAAAATTTCAGGCTCCATACCTGTTGAAATTAGAAATCTTGTTAATCTCGCTTCTCTTAGGATGGAAAGCAATTTTCTTTCTGGAAGCATACCTTCTACCATTGGAAAGCTGCAAAACCTATATATCCTAAATCTATCAAAGAACAAATTATCAGGTCAGATCCCTTCCTCAGTTGGTGACATTACTCAACTGGGCAAGCTTTATCTTGATGATAACAACTTGAGTGGAAACATACCTCATAGTTTAGGTCAGTGCAAGGGACTTCTTGAACTAAACTTGTCTACTAACAGCCTTGATGGGTCAATACCAGTCAAACTTTTTGATCGCCCTCCACTTTCCTTGGGTGTGGACTTTTCGTACAACAAGCTCATAGGAGAAATACCATCAGAAGTTGGTAATTTGGCAAATCTTGCTCTTTTGAATGTTTCCAACAATATGTTGTTTGGAACGATTCCTGAAGCTCTTGGAAGCTGTCTTACTTTATTGTTCTTGCGCATGGAGAGAAACATGCTTGAAGGGCAAATTCCTCAAAGTTTCAGCAAGTTGCGGTCCATCCAGCAGATTAATCTAGCTCGAAATATTTTATCTGGTCCAGTGCCGGAATTCTTTGGCAACCTCACTTTGTTGGACAAGCTGGATCTATCATACAACAACTTTGAAGGGCCAATTCCCTCTGGTGGATGCTTTAGGAACTCGAGTATGGTAGCTTTGGATGGAAATAGGATGTTGTGTGCAAGAGTCTTCATGCTAGGGCTTCCAATTTGTGATGACACCCAAACAAAGAACCATGTGCCCTTGCTAAGAATAATAATGATAATTACACCGTTAATTGCTGGTGTGTTATTGTTATATTTGGTTTTCACTGTTTGGAAAAGAAGGGCACAGCTTGCATTTCCAAGGTGTAATAAGATTCCCGGTGTGTTATATTTAGTTGCCAACCGGAAGAAAAGAGAAGCAGTTGCCAACCAGAAGATAAGAGAAGTGGTTGCATGTCCTAACCACAAGGAGACTCTGAAGAAGATATCATATGGTGACATTCTAAAAGCTACCAACTGGTTTTCTTCAGTCCATACTATCAGCTCAACCTGTACCGGATCAGTTTATGTTGGTAGGTTCAAGTCCGATAGGAGCCTAGTTGCCATCAAAGTATTCAACCTGAATGAGCCTGGTGGATATGGTAGTTACTTTATGGAGTGTGAGGTGTTACGAAGCACCCGCCATCGGAATATAATGCGACCTATGACCCTATGCTCGACACTTGATTCAAAAAACCATGAGTTCAAAGCACTGATCTTCAAGTTCATGGTTAATGGCAGCCTTGACAGGTGGTTGCACTCTGAGCAGCACAATGTAATCCCAGACAGAGTGCTAAGCTTTGGCCAGAGGATATGCATTGCAGCAGATGTGGCTTCTGCTCTTGATTATGTCCACAACCAACTGACTCCTCCTTTGATCCATTGTGATTTGAAGCCACACAATGTCCTTTTGGACGATGACATGACTGCACGGCTCAGTGACTTTGGCTCAGCAAAGTTTCTATTACCAGGTGAGGTTATTCGTAAAAGTCTGGTTGATGTCGGAGGGACTATTGGATACATAGCACCTGGTGAGAATACCTTTCCAAATCTCCAATTAATTTTTTTGTCTTGTACTACATCTATTGCTTCACTTGTACAACGCATTTTTTTCTTCATGTATGTATGTATGGTATATTTTGATTACTTATGTGCATTTGCAGAGTATGGGCTGGGCTGCAAGATCTCTGTAGGAGGCGATGTGTATAGTTTTGGAGTGCTTCTACTGGAGTTGCTTACTGGAAAACGACCAACCGATGATATGTTTGTCGATGGACTCACCCTTCGCATTTTCTCTGAATCCATGTTTCCTGACCTAGTGGTGGAGATGCTAGATCCTCATATGGCGCATGAGGAGCATCAAGGGTGCGTAGAAGCATGGATGCAGAGATATATTGTCCCATTGGTTGCTCTTGGGCTGTCATGTACTGTGGAATCTCCAAAGGACAGACCTGGAATGAAAGATGTTTGTGCAAAACTTTCTGCTCTCAGAGACGATTTTCTGGAACGCCATCATGACGATTGACGGATATTTCAAGTCTGTTAGGGCACATTGATTCTTTATTATTAAGAATGTAGTAACAAGTATAGGACATAGATATGATTTGCACTGGGCAATAAGTGGCTACAAAAAGCATCAACTGTCCTTTGTTGTATATTTGTTGAATTATTTTTATTTTGATCTTGAGTTGTGTGTATGGCGAAATTCTTGTACTCCCTTCGTTTCTAAATGTAAGTCCTTTTAAAGGTTCCACTAGGGGACTACATATTTTGATGTATAGGTTTACTCATTTTCTCCGTATCTAGTCACCTAATGAAATCTCTGAAAGACTTATTTTTAAGAACGTAGAAAGGACAGACCGAAAAGAAAGGTGTACTAATCTGCGACAATTAGTATGGAACGGAGGGAGTAAAAAAGTTTAGAAACGTCTTTTAAGAACCAGGAAACATGATGATTTTTATGGCAACGTTAATCCTAAACTCCCTCCATTTGCAAACATAAGATTTTTCACTATTTTTCTTTTTAAATTAAACGTATATAGGCATGTTTTAATATGTCTCTTCGCCGGGCATGTCAGCCATCTAAAACATCTTGTCTGTATAAAAATATCTAAAACATCTTATATTTGTGAACGTAGAGGGTACAAGATAAAATAAAGAGTCAACATGATGCTATTTTGCTTGTTCTAATGGAATGGGAGTAGAGTACTATTCCTTTTATTTTTATTTTTATTTTTTTTTGTAAATAAGCAGGAGTAAGTCTGATATCTACGAAAATGACCACTTTACCCCCACCCTTCTTCCTCCCAAATCCTCTCCTATCATCTCGGCTCCGGCAGCCCGCTCGTGGCTCGGGGATGAGAAGCGAGCCGCGCGAACCCTTTCCTACCCTCCCCACCCCAAACCGATGGCCCTTAAGGACGCGAGCGCCGCGTGCCTCCGGCCGCGCGGAAGCTGCAGAGGCGAGGAGGAGGTGGTACCACGGAAGATGCAATGTGAGGGGCAGCGTGTCGAGCCCCGGCCGCCGGACGTCGGCATCCACAAGCCCAAGGGCCACATCCTACCCCAGGTACGCTGTACCTGCATCTGCCATTCTCTCCACGCGAAATCTGTGGTCGAATTCGTTCGACTTGACTGCGACCCTTTAAATCACTGTTAGGATGCTGGGAGGTGGTGCGCGCGATTCGTTGGCAGCCATGGTGGCTGCCATGGCCGGCGAATGAGAAAAAGGAGGATTTGCGAAGAAGAAGAAGGGGGGAAAGAGGCAATGCTGGGCTGGCAATGCCTACCGCGTAAAATTCAACCAGGTATTATCATGCGGAGAGGGATGTTTGGAACATTTCATCATGGCAGCCATCCCTTTTGAATCCATCAGGTAGCTCGCGTGGAGCAGGTTGGATAGCTGGATCCTGACTGCAAAATCTTGTGGACCAACAATTGATTTTTCCCGCAGCACGACGAGGACGGGACGGACAAGTCTCTGGCTTTGCCCCGTTTCTTCTCCTTGATGATTGGATTGGCACTTTGTAGTGTCCAAGCAAAGTGTGCCTGGGCTTTACAGTAGGATAGTTCCTGAACCACAGAAGCCAGCCGTAGCGACACGCCGTGTTGAGTTTTCCATTAGTGAAAATGGTCATGTTCCGTTTTTTTACTTGACCATGACAAAGAAATAATGTTAGCAAGCGAGGAGCCAACCCTGTTCCGGTCTTTTTTTTTTGTTCCATGCTTCCAGTCCCCTTTTCTACTATTCAGCTCAGCCAATATTTCCATGGATGGGTGGATTTTGGGGGCGCAGAAGCTTTAGGTTGCATAGCACGCAGAGAATTGTATTTGTTCTTTGATAGACTGGTTTATGCACACGTTTCTTCACCCACATAAACCTCTTATTGCAAATTATTTTTGTGTCCAGGATATTTTTCAATCATCCGGGTGCTGAAGTCAAAGCATAGAAGTTTCTAATCTCCTGCCCTTGCTTGTACATATATCCAAGCACACACAAAAATATTTTAATTACACACTCCATTAGGACAAGAACAGAGGCATGGCTCCTCAAGTTTTTCGCACCCAATCTCTGGTTCCTCCGTCCCACCATGCACTCTTTCTTCTCTACACCATCTTCATGTTTCTGTCCTCCAACACAATAGTATTCTCATCAGCACAGGCTACCAACAAAACCGAAGATGACCGGCAAGCCCTTCTCTGCTTCAAATCTGGCATCTCCAAGGACCCTGCCAGTGTTCTTGGATCATGGCGCAATGACTCGCTCAACTTCTGCGGCTGGCAAGGGGTCACCTGCAGCACCACCCTCCCAATCCGTGTCGTCTCCCTCCAACTCAGGTCTGCGCAGCTCACAGGAACACTATCCAATTGCACAGCTGCCCTTACTTCTCTAGTTCACTTGAACCTTTGGAACAATACGTTATCTGGAAGCATACCTGAAGAGATAGATGAGCTTCGGAGCCTCCGAACCCTGATGCTTGCTGGCAACAGGCTTTCAGGTAACATCCCTCTGTCATTAGGTACAGCTGCATCTCTTAGATATGTCAACCTTGCAAACAATTCTCTTAGCGGAGCTATCCCTGATTCCTTAGCAAATAGTTCGTCACTCAGTGGTATAATCCTCTCACGTAACAAGTTGTCTGGGGTGATCCCAGCTAATCTGTTCACGTCATCCAAACTTGTCTTTGTTGACCTCCGGTCGAATGCACTCTCCGGGGAGATCCCACATTTCCAAAACATGGATGCTTTGCAGTATCTTGATCTTACAGTGAATTCACTTTCTGGTACCATACCAGCATCTTTGGGCAATGTTTCATCATTGCGTTCCCTCCTGTTAGCACAAAACGACTTAGCAGGATCAATTCCAGAAACTTTGGGTCAAATTCCAAACCTAACAATGCTAGATCTGAGTTTCAATAGATTCACGGGGTATGTCCCAGCCACACTGTACAATATGTCATCACTCGCACTCTTTAGCTTAGGCAGCAACAGTTTTAATGGGCAAATTCCTTCTGAAATTGGCAACTCACTTCCAAATCTCCAAACATTGGTGATGGGTGGCAACAAGTTCCGTGGATTAATCCCAGATTCTCTGACCAACATGTCAAAGCTCCAAGTGCTTGATCTTTCAAGCAACCTGCTGACTGGCATGGTGCCATCTCTAGGATTCTTGTCAGACTTGAGCCAACTGCTTCTAGGAAATAATACACTCGAAGCTGGTGACTGGGCCTTCCTTACTTCCCTGACCAATTGCACTCAGTTGTTAAGATTATCAGTGTATGGGAATATCCTGAATGGAAGCTTACCGAAAGTAGTAGGCAACCTTTCAACGAAGCTGGAGCGGTTAAGCTTTGGAAGAAACCGAATTTCTGGAAACATACCGGCTGAGATAGGCAATCTTGCAAACCTCATTCTGCTTGACATGGGCCAGAACATGATCTCAGGAAATATTCCCCCGAGTGTTGGGAACTTCAGCAACTTGTTTATCCTGGAACTATCCAGGAATAAATTATCAGGTCAGATTCCATCAACGATTGGTTATCTTCCTCAACTCGGCCAGCTTCATCTTGATGTCAACAAATTGTCTGGAAACATACCGGCATCTATAGGACAGTGTAAAAGGCTAGCTATGCTAAACTTATCAATCAACAACCTTGACGGATCCATACCAAGGGAACTCCTCAATATTTCTTCACTTTCCCTTGGTTTGGACTTGTCAAACAATAACCTGACTGGGTCGATACCACAGGAAGTTGGTAACTTAATCAATCTTGAGTTACTGAGTGTTTCCAACAACAAATTATCTGGCGAACTTCCTCCTGCACTTGGCCTGTGTGTTACATTGGTATCCCTTCACATGGAAGGGAACATGCTTAGTGGGAATATTTCTGAGTCTCTCAGTACACTGAAGGGTATACAGCAGATAGATCTTTCTGAGAACGATTTAACCGGCCAAGTTCCACAGTTTCTCGGGAACTTCAGAAGCTTAAATTATATCAATATATCATACAACAAATTTGAAGGGCCAATCCCGACTGGTGGTATATTTGGAAATTCAACTGCAGTATTCCTGCAAGGTAACACAGGGTTATGTGAAACAGCTGCTGCCATATTTGGACTGCCTATTTGCCCCACCACACCAGCAACAAAAAAGAAGATAAATACACGCCTGCTGCTGATAATAACTGCACTGATTACGATTGCTTTGTTCTCAATTATATGTGTTGTTGTCACTGTCATGAAGGGGACTAAAACTCAACCATCTGAAAACTTCAAGGAAACAATGAAGAGGGTGTCATATGGGAACATCCTTAAAGCCACCAATTGGTTCTCTCTAGTCAACCGGATAAGCTCAAGTCATACAGCATCAGTCTACATTGGTCGATTTGAGTTCGAGACAGATCTAGTGGCCATCAAGGTGTTCCATCTCAGTGAGCAGGGTTCGAGAACTAGCTTTTTCACCGAGTGCGAAGTGCTGAGAAACACCCGCCACCGCAATCTGGTTCAAGCTATCACCGTCTGCTCAACCGTAGATTTCGACGGCGGTGAATTCAAGGCCATAGTATATGAGTTCATGGCAAACGGTAGCCTGGACATGTGGATACACCCAAGGGTTGGCAGCTCAAGGAGGCTGCTGAGCTTGGGCCAGCGGATAAGTATTGCTGCTGATGTGGCTTCTGCTCTGGACTATATGCACAACCAACTGACACCTCCTTTGATTCACTGTGATTTGAAGCCGGACAATATTCTGTTGGACTACGACATGACCTCGCGCATTGGCGACTTTGGGTCCGCCAAGTTTCTCTCTTCAAGTAGTGGCAGGCCAGAAGGCTTGATTGGTGTCGGAGGAACAATCGGATATATCGCTCCTGGTAAGCTGCGCTTCTTTTTTCTTTAAGACAACTGTCAAGTTTGATTCTGATCGGTCTTGGTTTTGTTAGTTGCACAAGTATTTTTATGCGTATTGCTCTCATTTTGCAGAATATGGGATGGGATGCAAAGTCTCGACAGGCGGCGATGTGTACGGTTTCGGGGTGCTGCTACTCGAGATGCTCACAGCAAGGCGACCGACGGATGCACTCTGCGGCAACGCCCTCAGCCTTCACAAGTATGTTGACCTAGCTTTCCCTGAGAGAATCGCCAAGATTTTAGATCCCGCTATGCCATCCGAGGAGGATGAGGCGGCTGCTTCTCTGCGTATGCAAAACTACATTATCCCTTTGGTCAGTATTGGCCTGATGTGTACCATGGAATCGCCGAAAGATAGACCAGGCATGCATGATGTCTGCGCCAAAATTGTTTCCATGAAGGAGGCATTTGTTGAGACCTTGTGATTATGGCAACGAATGGGTTGGGCAGTAGCTGTTAAAGATTATGTATAGTACATAATTACATTTTCGGAAGTACAGTACAGTCACTACACTATTGTAAGGCTTATATACAAAATTACAGTAGCTATATCACTTGTGGAACAATTCCAACATTCTTTTTTGTATGTGTCTGGTAAATATGCACCACTATGCAAAGCGCTCGCCAACGTAAGCGGTGTGGTGTAAATCTTTCTCTTTTTATCACAGATTGAAGTGATATTTTTTAGCATTTGGGAGGGAGCGTCCAGGCTCTTTTAGAACTTTGTTTCACTGAAACAACATAGGTATGATATCTTGAAATGCTGTTAGTTAAATATTCCTGAGACAAGTGTTGTTGATTTGATTCTTCCTTTGGAGCCATGAATGTCAAGTACTGAAGGACTCTCAAAGTTCAAACTAGATAATATATAGCCCCTAACCTGGCTCAAAGCTGTTTGATGGACGACCTGTTAGTAGTAAAAAAGAAGAAGATAAACCTAGGAAATATGAACAATGGAAATGTTTTCAAAAGGACTATTTATTTAAGAAAACAATGGAATAGTGAGGGATAAACCAAAAAGTTGATTAGTTGAAGGCAAATACTGGAAAAACAAAAAGAATAGGCAATGTAAAGAGGAACATTTAGAAAGCTATACCTTATGAATAAAGGGGCCATCGCTTTTGCCCGTCCATCACTAAGATTATCTCTGAATTTGACATAAATTACCCACTATGCCACCCAAAACTGAAAAAACGATTTGATTTGCCGAAAGTCCTCATGTGATCCCGAGCTCTAGTGATCCTGGATGAACAATACAATCTGAAAAATAGTAAAAATATTCAAAAGTAATTTTTTTACAAGAAACTTTGATGTTTCCTTTACATGCATGTAAATTTTCATGATGAAATGACATTTGTGGACTTGTGGGCCAAAAAAAAATGATGCAGCCCCTCCATCACAAAATAGTCATTAAGCATTAGAAATGCTATTACAAAATGCATTTTTGAACTAACTCCAGAGTAACAAATATTTACCACTTTACCCTTTTCTT
Source organism: Hordeum vulgare subsp. vulgare (assembly GCF_904849725.1). Lineage (NCBI taxonomy): Eukaryota > Viridiplantae > Streptophyta > Magnoliopsida > Poales > Poaceae > Hordeum > Hordeum vulgare. Next base: position 18,221,254 of record NC_058519.1, read on the forward strand.
TTTCTTCTTCCTCGCAACACCCTCCCCCCCACCGTCACCGCGCTCCGGCATTTCTCCCGCTCAGCCGCCACCTCCACGCGGCTGCAGCGAGCCAAATGGGAGCTCCCGCGCCAACCCCTCGCGACGCAAGCGCTGAATCCCTCCCGCCCGCCGACGCCGCGTGCTTCCCGCCGCGCGGGCGAGGAGGAGGTGCCCGTACGACGACGGGGGCCCAGCCGAGTCCCGGGCATCGGGAACGGCCTCGGCGCCTCCAAGCCCCAACCTCAGCGCTGCATCCTCGACATGTTCCCGTACCCTAGGCCCTAGCCCCAGGTACAATTTGTGCTCACACTTTTCCTTAATAAAAATTACGACTTTGTGTAGTGTCAGGCCTTAATTCATTCAACTATTTGGATGCCAGGGCGTGATTTGCTTCGATCGGACGCATAAATTATTTTTTGGGGGCGATGAAGGTGTGGAGTGGGAGGAAGGCAGCAGTCATTTGCCAAATGACTGTAAGTGAAACATGTTCGCAAATAAAATAAGAGCTCAGGATGTTTCTCTTGGAGACTCTGTTGAGCATGATAGATGCCCCGTGGAGGGCGTATACTCATTAGTATCATCATGCCATGGATCTAATTTTGTCGAGCATCTCCTTTTAGGATTCTCAGATAATAATGCATGTCCGAGGAAGCTTGGTGATGGGGATAGGTTGTTGTGGATCACTGACTAACTTTCCTGCAAGTGCTACCAAGACAGACCAAGTCTTTGGCATCATGCCCATGTCCACTTATTCTCCTTGATTACTGACCTGGCACTTTGCAGAGTCAGCTAAGTTGTGCCTGGGCTTACAATATGATGCTTCATCCAACTGTAGCATATGTCATGTGCAATTTCTTTCTTTCTTTGTTAGTACTTGGAAGGCGGCAAAGACATACTCCTATAATGGTAAGTGAGGAGCTCACTTAGTACTTCCATTTGGCGGATTCTGGGGCGCACAGGCTGTAGATTGTGTAACAAACGAAGAATAGTATCTGTACTTCCATAGACTGGTTTATGCATGCGTATTCTGTACCCACATGAACCTCACAAGTTTCTGTTGTGCTCAGGCTTTTTTCAATCATCTGGGGGTGTGTCTGCGGGAAAACAACAATGAAAAAAACATCTGAGCCGTGGCGTCAATAAAACCAAGCCAAACAAGCCGGCAGCCCGGCACTGAAGAAGCTTCAACTCCCCTACCCTTCCAACATATATGTAAGCACGGACACAAAGCATTTAAGGAACATACTCCATTAGGACAAGAACAGAGACATGTCTCCTCAAGTTTTTCGCACCCCATCTCTGGTTGTTCCTTCCCACCATGCACTCTTTCTTCTCTACACCATCCTCATATTTCTGTCCTCCAACACAATAGTATTCTCATCAGCACAGGCTACCAACAAAACCGAAGATGACCGGCAAGCCCTTCTCTGCTTCAAAGCTGGCATCTCCAAGGACCCTGCCAGTGTTCTTGGTTCGTGGCACAATGACTCTCTCAACTTCTGCGGCTGGAGAGGGGTCAAATGCGGCACCACCCTCCCAATCCGTGTCGTCTCCCTCCAACTCAGGTCTATGCTGCTCACAGGAACACTATCCAGTTGCATAGCAGGCCTTAGTTCTCTAGAGCATATGGACCTTCTAACTAATCAATTTTCTGGAAGCATACCTGGCAAGATAGGTGAGCTTCGGAGCCTCCAATCCCTGAATCTTGCCGGCAACAACCTTGCAGGTAACATCCCTCCGTCATTAGGTGCGTCTGCATATCTTAGCTATGTCAATCTTGCAAACAATTCTCTTAGCGGAGTTATCCCTGATTCTTTAGCAAGTAGTTCTTCACTCGGTGAGATATTCCTCTCACGAAACAACTTAGCTGGGGTGATCCCAGCTAATTTGTTCAACTCATCCAACCTTCGTCATGTTGATCTCCGGTGGAATGGTCTCTCTGGGGCTATCCCACGTTTCCAAAAGATGGGAGCTCTGAAATTTCTCGGTCTTACAGGGAATTCACTTTCTGGTACTGTACCAACATCTTTGGGCAATGTTTCATCATTGAGAACCCTGTTGCTAGGACTAAACAAATTGTCTGGACAAATTCCAGAATCTTTGAGTCAAATTCCAAACCTAAAAATGCTAGATCTAAGTTACAATAGCTTGTCGGGGGATATCCCAGCCACACTCTACAATGTGTCATCACTCACGCTCTTTAGCCTAGGCAGCAACGAATTTGTTGGACAGATACCCTCTAACATTGGCCACTCACTTCTGAATGTCAGAACATTGCAAATGGAAGGCAACCGTTTTGTTGGATCAATCCCAGATTCTATGAGCAACATGTCAAAGCTGCAGGTGCTTGATCTTTCAACCAACTTGCTGTCTGGCGTGGTGCCATCTCTAGGATCCTTGGCAAACTTGAGTCAAGTGCATCTAGGGAATAACAAACTCAAAGCTGGTGACTGGGCGTTTCTTGTCTCTCTCACCAATTGCTCTCAATTGTTCAGATTATCAGTGGATGGGAATTTCCTGAGTGGAAATTTTCCACAAGCAGTAGGCAACCTTTCAATAAAGATGGAGCGGTTAAACTTTGGAAGAAACCAAATTTCTGGAAACATACCAGCTGAGATAGGCAATCTTGTAAACCTCTCTCTACTTGACATGGGCCAGAACATGCTCTCAGGACAAATTCCCCTGACATTTTGGAACTTGAGCAACTTGTTTGTCCTGAAACTTTCCATGAATAGGTTGTCAGGTAAAATTCCATCAACAGTTGGTAATCTTGCTCAACTCAGCGAGCTTTATCTTCATGACAATGAGTTGTCTGGAGCCATACCCGCAAATATAGGACAGTGCCAAAGGCTGCTTTTGCTGGACTTGTCATTTAACAATCTTGATGGATCTATACCAATTGGACTCCTCAATATCTCTTCCCTTACCTTGGGTTTGGACTTGTCAAACAATAAGCTGACAGGGTTGATACCACAGCAAGTTGGTAACTTGATCAATCTTGGGTTACTACGTGTTTCCAACAACAAGTTATCTGGTGAACTTCCTTCTGCACTTGGCCTGTGTGTTACATTGGTATCCCTTCACATGGAAGGGAACATGCTTAGTGGAATTATTCCTCAGTCTTTCAGTGCTTTGAAGGGCCTACAGCAGATAGATCTGTCCGAGAACAATTTAACTGGTCAAGTTCCACAGTTTTTCGGGAACTTCAGCAGCTTAAATTATATTGATATATCATACAACAATTTTGAAGGGCCAATCCCGACTGGTGGTATATTTGGAAATTCAACTGCAGTGTTCCTGCATGGTAATACAGGATTATGTGAAACAGCTTCTGCCATATTTGGACTGCCCATTTGCCCCACCACCTCAGCAACAAAAAGGAAGGTCAATACACGCCTGCTGCTGATAATAGCTCCACCGGTTACCATTGCTCTGTTCTCATTTTTGTGTGTTGCTGTCAGTTTTATGAAAGGGACCAAAACTCAACCGTCTGAAAACTTCAAGGAGACAATGAAGAGGGTGTCATACGGCGACATTCTTAAAGCCACCAATTGGTTCTCTCTGGTCAACCGGATCAGCTCGAGTCATACAGCATCAGTCTACATTGGTCGGTTTGAGTTCGAGACAGATCTAGTGGCCATCAAGGTGTTCCATCTTAGCGAGCAAGGTTCGAGAAATAGCTTTTTCACCGAGTGCGAGGTCCTAAAACACACCCGCCACCGCAATCTGGTTCAAGCTATCACCCTGTGCTCCACGGTAGATTTTGAGGGCGATGAATTCAAGGCTATTGTATACGAGTTCATGGCAAACGGTAGCCTAGACATGTGGATACATCCGAGGCCTCACCGAGGCAGCCCAAGGAGGCTGCTAAGCTTGTGTCAGCGGATAAGTATTGCTGCTGATGTTGCTTCTGCTCTGGACTATCTGCACAACCAGCTGACACCTCCTTTGATTCACTGTGATTTGAAGCCAGGCAATGTTCTGCTGGATTACGACATGACCTCGCGCATCGGTGACTTCGGGTCCGCCAAGTTTCTCTCTTCAGGTATTGGCGGAGCAGAAGGCTTGGTTGGCGTCGGAGGAACGATTGGATATATTGCACCTGGTAAGTTATACTTATTTTTTCTTTCAAAAAACTGCAAGTTCAACTCTGATCCCTTTGTTTTCGTTAGTTTCCCAAGCATTTATGTGCACTGCTCCTGTTTACAGAATACGGGATGGGATGCAAAATATCGACAGGCTATGACGTGTACAGCTTCGGGGTGCTGCTACTGGAGATGCTCACGGCAATTCGACCAACGGACGCACTATGCGGCAACGCTCTCAGCCTTCGCAAGTATGTTGACCTAGCCTTCCCTGACAGAATCGCTGAAGTTCTAGATCCCCATATGCCATCCGAGGAGGATGAGGCGGCCTTTTCCCTACATATGCAAAAGTACATTATACCTTTGGTCAGCATTGGCCTGATGTGCACCATGGAATCGCCGAAAGATAGGCCAGGGATGCACGATGTTTGTGCCAGGATTGTTGCCATCAAACAGGCATTTGTTGAGACCTTGTGATCCACGGCAACTAGTCGGATGGGCATGCAACTAGATGTTAAACACCATGTACATATGTGATAGTACAGTTGCTACACTACTCTGATGCTTATATACAAAATTATAGCTGTATCACTTGCAGGATATGCGATAATACAGTAGGTGCCGTCAGTTTTTGTTCTTTCCTTGGAGTCACGAACCCATGAGTGTCAAATATTGCAGATATGCACATTTAATAAACATCTAGTAAGAACACTAATTAAGATAGAGCATGAGGAAACTTGGTGGCTGTGACTTGTGCTTTCCAGCTTTCCTGAAATTCAGGTTCTCTCCTCGACTCGGCAAAGTTAAGAATTTGGAAAAGGAAGGCTAGTTGTGACAGGGTTCATGTTTGTTACTCAACTGCACAAGTTAGGAATTCCGAAAAAAGGGAAGAACGACTCGCCATTGGCTAGAGTGCCCAGCTATTATTCAGTTACACGTCTTTCAGGTGAGCGTTGTCGGTTTTTGATTCTTCATTTGTAGCCAATGATGTCAACAGAATACAGGCAGTATTCAGTTTTAAACATGTTGCTCCGCAGACGCAGATTCAAAACAGGAGCACCAAGAAAGCGTGTCGCTTTTCCGCTCTTTTCTTCTTGTTATTAAATTCCAGGTCGTTTCCTCAAGCCAGCAAGTTAGGAATTTTGGAGAAAAGGAAGGAAGGCCACGAAATCGGGTTTCCTAGGATTCAGGTTGTCTCTCTCATCAACTTCGCAAGCAAGCAAGGAATTCGAGAAAGGAAATGCGAAAGGCCCAAAGGGGGGTTCATCCTGAAGCACGGAATGCCGGCGAAGAGAATAAAGGAGGGAGGGATATCGGCGATGGTCTTGAAAGAAAAGAAAAGAAAAGAAAAAGGAGAGGAACAGGGTAACCCGGCCTGAATGGAACCAAGAATATATATGAGGGAAGGCTTGCCACAGAGACGAAAGTATATATGGAGTGCACCATTGTCTGTCGCGAGTAGTTCAGAAAGGGTTTCTCTCTCTCTGCCTTGTCCACCGTCATTGTCGTCCTCCTGGTTTCTTAGGGTCACGGCCACCCCCTATCTTGTAGGCGAGCCTCTTATTGCTCTCCTCGTCGCCGGCAAGCCGTCCGGCCGGTCTCCCTATTTCCCTACGCACGCTGCCTGGGCCTGGCTGCACCTCCCCGACCATGCTTGAAAGCGCCAACATGATTCCCGATAAGCAAGGTAAAAAAAGTTGAAATGTAACTTCTGTATGGATCCAATTTTTTGATTATTCGCACACAAGACCACAAAAGTGGTTTTGTTGTCGAATTTCATACGTGAGTATAATATTTGGCCGCGTTTGTGATAAAAAAGTTTTGGAATTTTCTGATCTTTCAAATATTAAAAATACAACTAAATTCAAGTAGGGAGCTCCTAGACCCATGTTCATTCAGGTTTTTTTTTTCATACCTACATGTTTTTGTATTAGTATAAGCAGACTCCGTATAAGTGATCAAATCCTTATAGTTTTTGTGTTTTACAATTTTGGTCGAAAAAAATGTCCACAACAGAAACCGTAAAATTGGTCCAACCCGTAATTTTTTAAGAACCACCGGAAATGCACACTCTAAACCTTTATATTTGAAGGTTAGAAGGTCGAACCGAGGGGGCCCCGTATACCGGTCAAACCTCGTTGGAGCAAACACGTCGCTGCGGAGTTTGTCGAAATTCGCCCTAATCTCGTCGAAATTCATCACCGTACACCGAAAAAGTCCGCTAGACGCCGCAATCGATCGCCGTCGGTTCGCTATGGCCTCCCATGACCTTAGCTTGGCCACCGGAATCCTCCCGACGGGGCAGGCAAAGGGGCACGGCTCGGCAGGTGCGGCTAGCAATGGAGCAAGGCTCGGACAGCGGAGTCGACGGGGCGTGGTCGGCGGACAACGGGGCGCGGTCAGCGTGGTGATGGGGCGCGACCGGCAGGGACGGGGTGCGGTCGAAGGGCGATGGGGCGGCGGCGGCCGGACTAGAGGAAGGAGCTTTTTATCCCAGTTTTATAGTTTAAGATTTAAATGATCTGCTATAGATGCTCTAAGAGCATCTCTAGCAGACCGCGTAGAAGAGCGACCCACAAGTGGGTTTACACGTCGTTGCGGAGCAATTTTGCGGGGCCATTTCGCGCACCGAAGATCAAACCCCGTATATGAAATTGTAAATTTGGAAAAAAGGGTTCACGGGTGAAACTACATCATGGTTTTCATCAAACTACATCATGGTTCTTCGTCAAACTACACCAGTTCTTCATCAAACTACAACAGTTCTTCATACTACTACTAGGTAGGGGGATCTGCGGGCCGTGCAGCGTACCCGAGCCAAGGCTACCAAAAATGACTAGTGCAGCGGCGATGATGCGGCGGAGGAGCCCGGGGAGCTCAGTCCTCGTCGGAGTCAAGGTCGATCCAGATCTTGTCCTGCTCGGCCTTCAGGACGCACAGGTCCGCCTCCTTGGATGCGCTCGCCTGCTAAGCTGTGACCCCCTGCTCGAGGAAGATCTACTCGATCTCGAGCTCGCGGCGGTTGTGTGTGGCGTCCTTCGCCGCCTCCCTCATCGAACGCTTCATGATGGCGCACATGAGGTGATCCTCCTTCCCCGGGGGGGGGGGGGGGGGTAGTCCTCGGGGCCAATGACCCCTCCTCGCAGCGGGACGGCGGCGTCCTTGAGCTTGACGGCGAGCGGCCCGAACTCCTCCGCCCTTCTCTTCATCGAAGTGATGGTCCGCGAGGATGAGGCGCCCGCGGATGAACTCCCAGCGGCAGAGGAGCCGATGCGTCGAGCCGCGAGCTCATGCTCGTACTCCTCAAGCTCGCGGCATTCAAAAGCCGGCGTGTAGTTCAGCCACCTTCGTGATCCCCGTTTGCGTGCGCGTCAGAGGCGCGGCGGCGACGACACTCGGCGGCATCCCTCCATTTTTGTGGCCGTCCATGGTCGGGACGGCCCGTTATGGGTTTTTTGTCTCGCCGGCGACGAGAAATTAGCGCGGAGTGGGAGATGAACCGCGACAGAGTTGCGGCAGTGGAGGATAGGGTTGCGCTGTGAAACCACGTATATGCTGGTTGGAGGGGTCTTTTTCGGGCCGCGGTAAAAAAATACGAGCCGAATGCGCGATACGGGGTCTGTTCTGGCCATTAAAATAGACTGAACATGTATACTCGTTGAAATTTTACGGGTTCGGCTGTTTTACGGGCTCTGATAGAGATACTCTAACACAAGAAAAATGGTGTTTCATAAAATCCGTAGAAAGTTTTCCTAACATCGTCCTTTGGCTTAAAGGAGTGCTTGACGGCATCTTTGGTGCAAGAGAATAACGTTCCATCTACTTTGTTTGGTTTGTAGAGACAATACGAGTTTTTCATGGATCTACTTAACATGCAATTAAATTAATAATCTAGTAGAGTCTCATGGAATATTTGCTATCTTTTTTCTTCTAAAATGGCAACAATGCCATCATACACCTAATTAATTTTTCATAGATAATTCATGTATTTCTGTTGTGGAGCAACAAAATCACTTGCCTTGCGTATTCACGTGTTTCCAATTCCAAAATTGTCGAATGTACATGCCATGGAGTCTTATTTGCTGGTTTACCATATTAGGGCGTTTTTTAAGGGAAATGGATCAAACAAACCGTAGTTGCCTCATAGCATCTCTAGCAAACCCCGTAAACTAATTAAACCCATAAAAAATGAAGTGTTTACAATTTTGATTGAAAAAAACGGCACCTAGCATACGTCGTAAAGCTTGTTTGACCCTTAAACATTTTAAGGAGGACGGTAAATTCATCTGCAAAAGTTTATAAATTTCGAAGGCAATATATAGTTCAATCCGTAAAACCGGACAAACCTCGTCGGAGCACACGCGTCGCCGCGGAACTAGCCGGAATGTACCTGGAACTCACCGGAATCCATCGCCGCTGCACGCCGGTCCGAATTGCGGCCTGTTCGACCTTCACTGCCGAGGTCAGGCCGTCCACGGACAGGACAAAGTAGGCGGTCGAGGCGGGCGACGCAGGGCTTCTCCACTGCATGTGTGGCCTGAAACGACCAAAACCGGGACGAGGCGGGCATCGCGGGGCTTCTCCACTACATGCGTGGCCCCGAGACGAGCGATGACGGGACGAGGCGGGTGGCGCTGGGGCGAGCAGGGGCGCCACAACGAGGCACCCCGTGGCCGGAGACGGAAGGAATAAATTAAAAAAAAAGCTATAATAAAATACAATTTCATTTACAGAGTCTGTTCTGTCTGGGGTAATTTCGTACCGTAAAAATAATTCACGATGCCTTTTATAGGATTGACTTGTACTGGTCTGTTAAAATTTCCTGTACAGGGCCCAATACCCTCTTCAAGCAATTATTTAGGTTCTTTTCAGCCATGAAATGAAGGTAAGGACACTGTGCTTGTGACGACGACGTTGATGCCGTGCTTTGACTTTTTTTTTGTTCTATTGCATTTGCGTATCAAGCGGACACGTAGCCGTTGACCGAAACTAGGAGGAGCCGATGTTTCCCAATCTGATCTAAATCAATCAATCAATCAAAAGAAGAAGAAGAAGGAGGAAACTCCTTCAAAAAAGAAGAAGAAGAGAGGAGCGTTTGGGTTTTGGCTTCACTGTGTTCAAAAAAGAAAAAAAGTCCATCAACCCCAACCCCAGCCAGGAGAGCCACGGGGGATTGGATTGGATGGTTTGCCCTACTTTACAAGGGATTGAATGATTTGCTTCAGTGTTATCTTAATGATCGATGATCACGGTCCCATCTGACAGTTTTGAAAAAGAGATAAATTATCAAATTGAGAAGTAAAGTCAGGACAAAAGATCCAATTTATCTGAGAGCCACCTACCAGATTCGTCAGCCACCCCGCGCCCCGCCCCGCCCCGCACGGCCACGGCACCGCCCGAGCGAGCGGAGCGCCGCCGCGGCGGCCGCAGCGGCGGCCAAGGGGCCACGACCTCTTTGCGTTTCCGCCCGGAGAGCTCGACCATTTCATTTTTTTAACCCTCCCACCCCACCCCTCGGCGATCTCAAGAGGCCCCAACCCCAATCCAGCACCAAAGCTTTGGCCTTTTCCCTTCCCTTTCCTTCTTCGATACCCCCGATAAAACCTCCCTCCCTCCGTCCCCATCCGCCCCCGTCCTATCGCCACCACTTCGCCCGGCCAGCCGCCCCCGCCCCCGCCTCGTCGTCTCCGAAGGAAGCAGCCGCGGGGACAGAGACATCCGCGGCCCCATGGCGCTCTCCTGCATGAGGTGCCCGTCCGTCGCCGCCGGCCCCGCCGTGCGCCGGCCCTCCTCGTCCGTCGCGCTCTCCTTGGCCAGATGCGGCGGGAGACCGGCCGCCGTCGCCTCGGGAGGGTGGCGCATCCACGCCGTCGCCGGGAAAGGAGGTGGGCGCTCTCCACTCGACCTGCTCTGTCCCGCCGGGGTTGTCGAATCCATTCTCTCCGCGCTCTTCCCTTGCTCGCTCACAAAAATTCAGGGCATACCACCACCATAGGTGAGGCCACGGGCTGCGAACTGCGCGCGCACATGCCTTGGATTGTGCAGCTGACCCAACGCAACCTAGCCACCACTAGAGCCGCCCCAGATTCCTCCACTGAATTGGCCTGTTGACTTTTCTGCCTGCGAGCTTCCTCCTAGAGTTCTGCCGCGTTCTGTTCCTGCATTACCACCACCGTTCTTTCTGCAATAGTATCTGAAATCCTAACACCCTAGTGCGCGGTTACCAACCTTACTTACTGTCTAAAACAAATTGAGTCGCCATTCACAGGTCACAACAACATGAATGGAGTGGGTCTACGAATCTTTTGAGATGATTCTCACTAGCTTTGGTAAATTAGACATGTTTAAATCCAGCATGTACTTACCATTCTTAACAAACCTCCCGCCCCTTCTTTGAGTTATTAGCAATGTTACATCGCCCGTCAACTACATATCTGTCTGTATTGTAATGTATTGTGGAATCCAGCATGTACTTCTGTATTGTAGATGCTACTACATATCTGTCTGTAATAACTAAGGGTTGGTTCTCAGGTCAACTCTTACCTGCCTCATTTTGATTTGCTTGCAGCGCATAGTGAGTTAGTTAGTGTTTCATGTGATGAGACCCTGTTTCTTAACTAGTACTATGAATGATATACAACGGCTGTGTTTACTTATTTTACGCCTCTTCATCAGTAGTGAAAGGTCCGATGGATACTGCTGTGGAGAACACCGTTGCGCCCGCCGCCCCGTCACCGGTGGAAAATGGCACTTCTTCAGCAATCACCGTGGAGGAATATGAAGATTTGGCCTCTCTAGCCAAGGATGACGAAGCGTCTGTTAGCATCACTGTGGTTGGAGCGTCAGGCGACCTTGCGAAGAAGAAGATATTTCCTGCCCTTTTTGCTCTTTACTATGAAGGCTGTCTTCCCAAGGTTTGTCTACTGCTTTGCTCTCTCCAACCTAGGATCCAATGCTACTCTTTTTTTTTTTTGTAGAAAATCAACTAATCTAGAGTTTTTTTCCTGTAGCATTTCTCCATCTTTGGCTACGCACGAAGTAAAATGACAGATGCTGAACTGAGACACATGGTCAGCAAAACACTGACTTGCAGGATTGATAAAAGGTGCTTAGCTACGAAGATCTTGCAACCATAACTTATGAAGTAAATAAATCCTGTGTAGAGAGAATTATTTATGTTGGTGCTGCTTTAACTGTTCTGTCTTTTCTTTCAGGGAGAACTGTAGTGAGAAAATGGAAGAGTTTCTGAAACGATGCTTCTACCACTCAGGTCAATATGATTCAGAGGAAGATTTCAGAGAGCTAGGCAAGAAGATCGAACTGCATCAGGTTTGTATAAGCACTTCAACTTAAACCAAGAATGCATCATTGATTTTACTTCTAATGAGGAGGTTACAGTTTTCTAGTTGTTTGGGATGAATTCTTCGTAGGACAATTTCTTGCTAGTTCTTTGTTTCCATCTTGCTAAAATCACAGCGTCGCAAAACTGTCCCTTAATAACTTTGGCACATTGCATGTACATAGTAAGATGGAAAAATATGATCTAATAAGCCAGCATCTATTAGTTTTACAAATCTTAATTATGTGACTTGTAAAAACAAAAATATGCAACTATTTTATACTTAATCCATTCTGTTAAAAATAACAATTTACTTATATTCCGATAAATTCTTGTTCTTTATATGCAGGGTCCCAGAGTATCTAACCATCTTTTCTACCTGTCAATACCGCCAAATATATTCCTGGATGTTGTAAAATGTGCAAGCAAATCAGCATCATCTGCGAGTGGCTGGACAAGGGTAATTGTTGAAAAACCCTTTGGCCGGGACTCAGAGTCTTCTGCTGCCCTAACAAGAGGTCTGAAGGAGTTCCTGGCAGAGGACCAAATCTTCAGGTGATACAGGCATCTAGTTTAATTAGTGAGAATTGTTCATGTTCTCTTGTATCACTAATTTAGATATAACTCTCATTCTCATACCCCGTAAATATCAAACCAGTCTGCCAATTGAAAAACATATAAGTGGTGATATGATCCCTTGGGAATTCAAGAACATGAGATGCATCGTAGTTATTTTCATGGAGTGGGATACTTATGAATGTTTTGCCCCTTTATGTTTGTTATGCAGGATTGACCATTACTTGGGAAAGGAGCTGGTGGAGAACTTATCCGTCCTTCGCTTCTCGAATCTTGTTTTTGAGCCTCTGTGGTCAAGGCAATATATAAGGAATGTGCAACTGATATTCTCAGAAGACTTTGGCACTGAAGGGCGAGGAGGGTAATGATTTGTTTGTCTTTATGGCACCATGTTAGTTGCCTTGGATTGTCTCTTACCTTATTGTTGAAATACTCAGGTACTTTGATAGCTACGGTATTATCCGAGACATAATGCAGAATCATCTTCTTCAGATACTAGCTCTATTTGCAATGGAAACTCCTATTAGCTTGGAAGCAGAGGACATACGAAATGAGAAGGTTTGTGCCCGTTCCTTAGTAATATTACTCAAAGGATATAACATATTTTAAGTTACCGAGACATGCAGTTTTAACTGAAAAACTGTTGGCGCCTGCTGGGGACAGAGGGATTGTTACTGTTACATACTTTCAAGCAGCATAGATCCATTTTATAATCTGTGTTTTATGTGAAATAAGCACACTGATTCTGAAATCATCATTCATTGACCTTTTGTGTCACTTTCATGTATTCCTTTCAGGTTAAAGTTTTGCGCTCCATGAAGCCGTTGCGACTGGAAGATGTGGTAATAGGACAGTATAAAAGTCATACGAAGGGTGGTATTACGTACCCTGGATACACTGAAGATAAGACGGTGCCCAAGGGTAGTCTGACTCCAACATTTGCTGCGGCTGCGCTTTTTATAAATAACGCTAGATGGGATGGAGTTCCCTTTCTCATGAAGGCTGGAAAAGCTTTGCATACTAAACAGTAAGTGCACTACAAAATATTTGTCATTGTCAATATGGTGCCTACACTTGGCCACATGTTCACTTTAGCTATCTGTTACTATTTTGTTGAATATTTACCCTGATGTCATTTTTTAAATTGTTTGTGCATGTTATTTAATTTTTAGCTTATGCAGTTAGACCAACTTATTCTTTATATGTAAGAATGTTATCACCTAGTTCATTGGCTATACTCTTAAGATATGAACACAGAATAATTTGACTTGTATTTATTAGTATTGATCTTGGGTTGATAACACGAAAGTGTTTGTCTTGAAAACCTTTTTTTGGTTTATCTTTTATGCCGCTGATCCTGGCCCATGTTGCAAGTTGCTTAACAATCAAACAAATTTCAGGGCTGAGATTAGAGTGCAGTTCCGACATGTTCCTGGAAATCTCTACAAGGGATCTTTCGGAACCGATCTTGACAGGGCTACTAATGAGCTTGTGATACGTGTGCAACCGGACGAAGGAATTTACCTAAAGATTAACAACAAGATTCCTGGTCTAGGCATGAGACTAGATAGAAGTAATTTGAATCTTCACTATGCAGCAAGGTAAGATGAAGTTTCCAACACTTGTACTTTTTTGCCCAGAGGGGTTTGTTTATTTAGAAGAATGGATGTATTAGTTCTGACGTTGTACCTAAAATGCTCCTCTCTTCACGTGTACATAATCAGATAAAAACTGTAGCTCTAGCATTTTCTTCTTTGTTTTGTTCTCTTTGTTTAGAACTTATAGGCTGCCTTGGTTATTGTAACAATGAGTGCGATGTGTGGTATGAGATGTCTCTTGGAGATTAAAAATTGGATAAACTTGGACATACAAATTATCATTTTTATTAGACATTTACAGTTTATTTTGGTGAAACCGCAAATGGTGCTTGATCAAACTCCATGAATTGGATAAACTACCCAATTTGAAAGAGTAAATCCATCCAGTTTATTACAGCCCTTGTTTATAATATGTTCAAATGTTCCCTTTTGAGTCCTTCTGATTCAATTTACTTATGTCTTTCGAGTGTAGTACCAATTTGCAGCAGCCACTTGGTTGTAATCTCTAAAGTGTTGTTATGAACTTTGCCTCAGATACCCGAAGGAGATACCGGATGCCTACGAGAGGCTGTTGCTCGACGCGATAGAAGGAGAGCGGAGGCTCTTCATCCGGTCGGACGAGCTGGACGCCGCATGGGAGCTCTTCACGCCCCTTCTCAAGGAGCTGGAGCAGAAGCGGATGGCCCCCGAGCTGTACCCCTACGGGAGCCGCGGGCCCGTGGGCGCCCACTACCTGGCAGCAAAGTACAACGTGAGATGGGGCGACCTGGGCGGCTCGGAACACTAGGAAGAGACCGTGGTTTCACACGGGAGGCGATGACTTCTGTTTTTGGCGGCGATTGATTGATTCCGCCGTCGCAATATCTGCAAAGGACCTGCACCTTACGTCCAGTTAGTGGGTGTGATGCAGGGAACAGTTCCGAATAAGGGTGAGCGGTCGACAATGCTTGTGTTCGTCGATCGACCGTGGATATATATATTTGTTGGTACCACTGGCTTACATCTTGTGTGATTCTTAAGAGGCGAAGCCGAGGGCAGAAGGCTCGTTCGTTCATCTTGGCTGTTCATGGGCGTCATTTGGTTGTCTGGCCGGGCTGGGCCGGGCTGGGCTGGGCTGTTGTAACGGTACTGCTGATTGTGTAACTGCAAAAGGCTGTTGCTTGTTTACTGCTGCCGGTGTTCTGTTGGACATGCCCAGGGGTAAGAATCTGAAATCTTGGATAAGTGCTCCCTGTGTCTACTTTCATAAGACGTTTTATATAGGTCACCAAAGTAGCCAACAAATAACTGGGTATTATGCATGGTTGGTTGGTTGGTACTCCCTCTTGTCTTGAGACGTTTTCTGACACTATATGAGGGACTGGCAAATTTGTACAAGACCACTGTGATGTATTCTCCGTTTGGCGTGGTTGGTTGGTACTCCCAAAGCAAGTGGTATTATGTGCGTGGTTTTCTCCCGTCAAGTCGGTCAAGACGATGACACATGCAGACTGCTGCTATCATCGCCTGACTTGCTCACAGTGAGCCTGGCTAAGAGAAAACATGGCCCTTCTTATAAAGCATCTAAAACCAAACCCCTAAAACCCTCTTCAAATGCTCGGGCCGGCCGGTCATAAAAAAATAATCTAGACGGGTCTTTTAAAACGGTCTTAAACGTTCGGGCTAACGAGCACCTCACATTTTCAATCTAAATATGTAGCGGATATGAGTGAGCCCGAGCAAGCCTGCCTGGCCCACACTGGCCCGCATCGATCCCATATATATTCGTCCTCATTTGTT
The DNA here is from genome assembly GCF_904849725.1 of Hordeum vulgare subsp. vulgare. Classification (NCBI taxonomy): domain Eukaryota; kingdom Viridiplantae; phylum Streptophyta; class Magnoliopsida; order Poales; family Poaceae; genus Hordeum; species Hordeum vulgare. The sequence goes on from NC_058519.1 coordinate 18,236,652, forward strand.
GGTTGGACCAAATCCTAACCACTTCACTCCCCTCCCTCCATTCTCATCTGACACCCAAGCTGACCTCCGACGATCTCAGGCCTTCTCCGTCATGGCCTCCTGCGGATTCGACTCTAACCAGTCTGGATCCGTCGACTCGGGGGTCGCCTCATGCGGAGTGAAGGAGGCAATGGCGGTTCGCATTGCACTCCGCCGCTCGCGCGAGGATAGTGCCCGACCGACGGGAGGATCTGTCCGCCATAACTCCATAGCATCCGCTCAAAGGGCGCTCGGTTCCTCTTGGGGGGATCATCCTTGTCTCGTGCGGGCAGATCCATCGACCGGACCCGCGGACTTCGAGTCCTACCGGGAACGGGCTGGCCGCCGTGGGAAGGAGATGATAAGGATCACCGAGGCCTATGTCGCGGAGGAAATGGTGGAGGCGGCGGCGGATGATGCGGCGGCGCGAGCAGAGGCAGGCCGTGAAATGGTCGGACTATCACCGAAGGAGGAGAAGGAGGTGAGCAGCGGCGAGGACAGCTCTGGCGACGAACAGAGCCGACTCGATCCGTACTGCGTCTTCGACCGGTACTTTCGCGACAAGGACGACAAGGGCGCCAGGAAGGACAAGGGCAACCGTGGATGATCTCCATCATAGCCAAACATGCCAATTTTTGATAGTCTGATGGCATGTTTAGCAGTGATGGAGTAGTCGAACGACGTGTGTGTGTCGACGTAGTAGTTGCATGGGTTTTATGAATTTGAGATATGAGATTTGAGGTGTCTGGATGTAGACTGCATTATTTGAGACGTGACCGGCCAGTGTCCATGGACGCGCCCGGGCGGGTCCGCGGACGTTTGCGGGGCCAGATTTGAGGGATCCGGTTGTAGATGCTTGGGGCTAGTTGGAAGTTTTTTAAGAGCATCTCTAGCCGTTCACCCCCCAGGGGCGTGAAATAGCGCCGACTCGGTGCACGTCGACAGAAAAATCGGCGTGGGCAAGGGCTCTGGTTCCAGCCGCCCCAAGGTTGCCCCCCAGCCATTGATTTCGGCCCATTTTGGACGCAAATTGGCCCACTTTCGACGCAAAATGAGACACTTTCGGCGCAAATTGGCCCACTTTTGGCCCATATTCGGCGTGCTTTGCCACAAATTGAACAAATCCTTTATTTTTTTATCACGTAGTTCATCACAGAAATCAATACAAATCAAAAATGATTCAACAAATCAATACAAATCAAAATAGTTTAACAAATAAAAACTCATAATTCATCACACATTGAGCTAGGCGTTGTCCTTCAGCCTCCATAGGTGCTCCACCAAATCGTCCTGCAGTTGTTGCTGCATCCATGGGTCTCGGATCTCCTGACGCATGTTGAGGAAGGCAGTCCAGGTTGCCGGTAGCTGATGATCAACTTGGGCAAGAGGATCTTGCCTGTAACATGGTTCAGTGTCAAACTCTGGCTCTTCCTCTCGCTCTCAGTGATCATGTTGTGCAAGATGAGCAATGATCATGTTGTACAAGATGACACAACAAGTCATGACTTTCCACATTTGATCTTTCGACCAGGTCTGAGCGGGGTACCACACAACGGCAAAACGAGATTGGAGCACACGAAATGCCCGCTCGACATCCTTCCTGCAAGCTTCTTGACGCTTGGCAAAGTAGGAGTTCTTGCCTCCTGGTGCAAGGTTTGAGATAGTCTTCACAAATATGGACCATCTAGGATAAATGCTATCTGCTAGGTAAATCCCTTTGTACATCCCCTGTCAAGAAAATGGACAGTTTTTCCATTTCCAATGCATGCAGTCGATACTTTCAAGCATCCCAGAAAATCCTTCTGCTGCATTCTGTGCTAGGATCCGAGTTGTATCTTCAGCATTGGGTGATCGTAAGTACCGAGGTTCAAAAACTGTCACCACTGCCCCGCAGAACTTGTACAAATACTCAGTAGTGGTGGACTCGGCCATGCGTCCATGGTCTTCCGGAATATCACCGGGAGCTTCGTATGCAAGCATCCTCATAGTTGTCGTGCACTTTTGGAGTAAGGCGAATCCAAGCGTACCGATGCAATCCTTTTTGCACTTGAAGTAGTTGTCGAACTCCCTGATGTAATTCACAATCCCGAGGAAGAGTTTTCGGTTCATCCGATAACGGCGCCGAAATACTTAGTCGCCGTACAGAGGAGCGTGGGCGAAGTAGTCGATGTAGAGGAAGCAATAGCCTTCCAGTCGATGCCTCTGCTTTGCCTTCAGCCGGCCCGGCACCGAGCCACCTCGCCACGGCTTTGCATTGCTCGCGAACATGCCGGCCAGAGCGGCGAGGACCATGAGATGCTTTTCATCTTGGGTGTCGGCATCGGCTTCCTCCTCCATTAACGCCGCGAACGCCTCGTCGTCGGAGTCCATCGCCCACGCAAATCACCGAACACGTGACGCGCATGACGGACGCGAAGCCGCGTGCGTGCCCAGAACACCGAATAAACTCACCAAGAAGCAGGGGGCGAACCCGCAGCGAACCCTCCCTTCGTCGATGGGGAGATGGCCTTTGTAGCGGCGGTAGGTAGGTGGGCACCCCCGGGATCGACACGGCGGCGAAAGGTGTAGTGCGCGAGGGGCGGCTCTGGAGGAAAAAAACATTTTTCCGCCTGGCGGAGGGGGGGGGGCATGATCCGTTTTTCCTTCTGCCCGCGTCCCCGGATGCCTCCAACGCGCTGGGTTCGGCCTGGGATTGTCGGAGCTAATTTTGACCCCAACCGATGAAAAACGAACTCCTGGAAACGCGACCAGGCCGTTTTTCCCCGCCGACGAGAAAAAAAGGCCCCGAGGGGCCTGTTGAGGCACGGCTGAAGATGTTCTAAGATTCGTGCTATGAAGGGCACACAGGAGACCTGAATGATGTTTATCCGGCGGGTCAAGAACGAACGTCCCCCCTCCCATCATGCTACCATCCGTATGATGTCATGGCCTGCAATGCCCGTGCCCGCCCATGAAGTCGTTGCGAGGTAGCCGTCCGTCCGTCACCCTCTATCCCTGACTCGACCTCGATCGCTTCGCTTTCGGCGAAATGTCCGCCCGTCCGTCTCTGCGTATACATAATGTGCACCTTTGGCTGCCTCTGCTTCTCTCTCTCTGTGTGCGCGCGTGCACTCATCCTGTCCAGCTCTTATCAATTATCCTAACGACCTCCGCTCCGCTCGGCTAATTCATATACATACATATATCCTTCCTAGCTCGGCCGCGTTGCGTTGCACAGAGCGCGTATTATTTGTGTGTGAGCGTTAGTTCACCGACGAGCTAGCTAGCAGTCAGACACCTGACCAAGCTAGCTCAGGCAGGCAGGCAGGCCGCCCGGGCAAGCGTGCGTGATGGGGGAGGCTAGGCGCCACCGTGTGCCGGCGGCGGTGCTGGTGGCGGTGGTGATCGCGGCCGGGCGCTGCGGCGCGCAGGTGCCGATCCCGGCGAGGACGGACGGGTTCGTGTACGGGGGGCATGCGGCGGCGCCGGCGTGGGGCGAGGCGGTGGTCGTCGAGGCCTTCTTCGACCCCGTCTGCCCCGACAGCCGCGACGCCTGGCCGCCGCTGCAGAGGGCCGCCGACCACTTCGGCGCCCGCCGCGTCGCCGTCGTCGTCCACCTCTTCCCGCTCCCGTAAGTCACTCACAGTCAACCGTCACAACTACGCGTCCTCTGTGACGTGTGCCGCTAGAACGGCCAGTTTTTTACGATTTGAAGAAAGTATTGTCTCGTTTTTTCTTCGTCTGTTCCCGTTGTGTTTAATACTTGTTCTTTTGGTTTTTCCTATTTATTTTATACTTCATTTTATTTTTTCACATTTTAATTCATGATTATTTATTAAAAGTTGTGAGCATTTAAAAAAAACTACAACCATCTTTGAATTCATGAACATTTTTAAATTTATAAACATTTCTAAGCTCCACACCCTTTTTGAAGTCCATGGATATTTAAAATTTGCAAACATTTTTCAAGTTCATGAACATCCTTTGAAATCTATTGTTTACTTTTAACAACACGGGCATTTTAAAACAAATCGTGTTTTTTCTTAAATCCAGCCAAAATTTCCAAATAGCTAGGTGTGGTAGAGCCTAGGTAGGCGGTAGTTCAGGACAAAAGCTAACTGAAAAATATATATTTGGAAGGTACATGGAAGTTGTCACTGCACGGTGGATCAGGCCAGGCCAAAACATGGATCCTTTTCCAATGTTTTTATATATTTGTTGTCTACCTCGCTACGGTCCATTTGAACTGAATTCCATAGTGTCTATTTTTAATTTGCCTGTCAAAAAGGGTAAGAGGTTCTACGTACACAGTGGTAAATAAGGGAACACTTGATTGTATTTTCTATGCACACCACAAACTGGCCTTATGATTAAGTAGTGAAGTATGATGAACCTTTTAAATCTGTTACATCTCACCTACTCTCCAACTAGAGCGTGATCGGGCTTTGCAAAACGAAAGCACCACTATAATAGCTGCCACATATATATATATTCTCTTCCATGCAAGTGATGCATATCTGTAACAGAATAGGAGCTGCTTTTGGCTCATGTCAATTCAATTGCCCTCCACTCAGAAAAGAAAAGCAAAAGAACAAATAAATAAATAAAAGATGCACCAACCATTAGGCAAACACACAATGATAAGACATATGAGGTGCAAGTCATGACAACATGATTGATTGCGCTAGTATTAGATCCATCTACGTACCATGCCATGACTTTTGTAGCTGAAATTCAATTATCAGCAACAAAATGAGCAAGGAATATGACCGAATTCAATTCAAATTCAAACGGTTTTGTCTTCTTCCTTTATATTTCTTGTGCAATATAAGTTGGACATGAAATTTCATGGCAGGATCGATGAATGACGTATCAATATTTTCAACCATTTTGGAGGAAATTCTTAAAATTTTTGGTTGTGGTTTTCATGCGTAGGTACATATGTAGCAGGAAAATAGCATGAGAAAAGCGAGCATCGAACACAATCTCTGAAATGCGTATTGCACATCTGCAACCAATAAACTAAACTTCTTCCACTAAAAAACACTAAACTGTTGATGGTATGATTTAGATATTTATTAAGCAAGCGGAGCGTCTAATAATAATGATGTTTGGTGGAAAAAAGAAGTAAAATTGAGTTTGCATTGGAAACTCAGCTTACATCATCCATCACATTCAGGAAAAAATGATACCGTGAAGGCTTTTCGATTACAAAAAATCATAAGAGTGCTCTTTTCAGCTCCACCAGCAGCAAGAGTAACGACTCGATAAACCTTTTACTGGTTTTGGTTTTGTGATGCGTTTTTCTCTGTGAAATTTGCAGTTACCACAGCAGCGCCTTCATTGCTTGCCGTTCGATCCACACGGTCCACAAGCTAAATGCTTCAGCTGTGTATCCCCTGCTTGAGAAATTCTTCAAATACCAGGTTATGTATTGCCTGTATTTTTTTAAATGTAAAATGTGCGAAAGAAAATGAGATAAATTAAGCATACATACCAATTGGAAATCACGTTTTCGAAAATATCCCTGCTGCTTAGAGGGCAATCTTGAAATGTTTGGTGTTTGCCTTTAGTGTGAATACTCCAACATAATTAAGCAGAAAAGAGGATAGGCATTTCGGTGGAAGGGATGGTGTTGCTTTTCTTAGACGGAGGTGACTAGGCGTTGCTTTGGAAGCACTAATAGGTGCAGTGCAGCCTTTTGAGGCAAAGAGAGGGAACCGAGAAGCACCCTGCTCACATCCCATTGGATGAGACCACCATGCAATGTTTTCTTTTGTCCATGCCAAGCACCATCTATGCAACCAAAAGCTCATATTCCACAGCCAGCTTTTCCACCATCGCTTAGCCAGTACATACATGATACATCAAGCACAATATATGACATTTTCATTTATGTTCCAAGGGATAAATATCACAATATATTGCACATAATAATATCACGAGGATTTAAAGGATGACAATGTTTCAGGAGGGTTATTACAACACACCGACATACACCAAAACAAGAGCGGCGGTGGTCGCTGAAATAGCGAACAACCTTGTCGCCCCCGTCATCGGCGAGGCCAATTTGGCAGCATACAAAGCCGGCTTCAACGACTCGCAGTCGGATCAGGCCACAAGGATTTCCTTCAAGGTTTGTTGAACTTGCCTCGCATTATATGGCGTACTTTATATTTTGTACTATTTTCTAGCCGGAATATTCACCTTGCGTTTTCTCTATTTTATAGTTTGGTTGTGCACGAGGCGTCACCGGGACACCCTACTACTTTGTTAATGGCATACCACTCAGTGACTCTGGTTCTCCTATGGACTACGGCAAATGGATTTCCACGCTTGATCCGTTGGTTGGCAAGATGTAGGGAGCTATCTCGCTGCTGCTAAATAACTCCAAATTATAATCAATATTAGCTAAATAAGTGGAGGGCATAAATAGCTTGATTTTGCCATGATGTTGATGGAAGTATGTGTTGATTATCACAATAATGTCCTTCTCATGTCGACGGTCCGGTCCGCCAACGAATGTGCCTATATTTGTATCCCACTATGACAGAGAAGCCAGAGTTGCATGCGGTGGGGCCCCTGCGACATCGATGACTCCAATAGGATGGTTTGAGCGGGATGTGCTCTCCGGAGTTTGCGATGGGTTAGGTTGGTGCAAGGCGTGCAACTGTCTTGTGTGAAGCGTAAAAGCAAAATCAAAGGTGCCAGCCGCTGACGTCTGTGGTCAATTGTTTGGCTATGACTGACTAGGTCGTTGTGTGTCGTTCGGGTTTTGAAGGGTCGTCGTCTGCGGCGAAGTCAGAGTCCTTTGCTCGGGGAGAGGTGATAACAATGACAATCCAAGCAGCTTCGACAATGTCCTCTTTTCGATGATGTGTGTGGTCTTGTTGGTGACAGGTCGGCCGGGTGCCCTTTCTTGTGTGCGCATTGTAACGGTTTTCGTCCGAATTTTCTTAATTAACCGGACAACTTTATTCAGTACTACCTCCGTTCCTAAATATAAGTCTTTTAAGATATTTTACTAGGAGTCTACATACGGAGCAAAATGAGTGAATCTACACTTTAAAATATGTCTATGTACATTCATATATAGTTCATTAATAAAACTTCTTTAAAGACTTATATTTAGAAACGGAGGGAGTACTATTTTTTAATGAATCCTCTCCTGAGGGACCATGTTTAAAACAAATCTAGACACATCTAATTACATCCATTTGAGCGTCCGAAATTAATTATCGCTCAAACAGATGTATTTAGACATGAGTATACAGTCCGTTTGAGGGTCCGAAATTAGTTGTTATTCAAACGAATGTATCTAGGCCAGGAATGGAGTGAGTATACGTGTTTCAGGCTTGGTGCATGCCTGCCGCATTATTAGGAAAGTTAGAAGTAACGCCCTAGTAATGACATTTTTATACGGTACTAATGAGATTCCATTTGAACCCCTAGATCGTACGCTGGCCGCCAGATACTGTGCCATGCATTTGTAGAAGGTTCCAATTGCACCCATTTTCCCATCAGCAGTTCATCTTGCATTGCATCTACGGACGATCGTCCTGGAGGAAGACTGGGCGTGAAGTGATCGAGTCATCGGTCACCGTGAGCCGGCCGCGCATATAAATACTCGCGCCCCCGCCGTGCACCGGCCGGCCTCGGGTGCTCACCTTGTTTGCCACTGTTGCTCAACAACCAGACACGTACGATCGAGTAGCCACCGCCGTGACTCTGTGAGGCCGGTGATCGATCGGTCGGTCAATGGAGGCCAGGCGAGAGCGCCACCGCGTGTCGCCGCTGCTGCTGGTGCTGGTGGCGGTGGTGACCGCGGCCGGGCGGTGCGGCGCGCAGGTGCCGGTGCCGGCGAGGACGGTGGGGTTCGTGTACGGTGGGCAGGCGTGGGCGCCGGCGTGGGGCGAGGCGGTGGTGGTGGAGGCCTTCTTCGACCCGCTCTGCCCGGACAGCCGCGACGCCTGGCCGCCGCTGCAGAGGGCCGCCGACCACTTCGGCGCCCGCCGCGTCGCCGTCGTCGTCCACCTCTTCCCGCTCCCGTAAGTCACGCATGCACTAAGCCAGTAAGCCATTCTCTCTTTGAATTGTCGTCTTGGTCTGTGTCGGTTCCTAGCAAATTCACCCGTGACCCGACGTAATTGCCCGTGAATCCAACGAGTAAAATCCAGCCAAAATCCCCAAAAAAACACTAGGCACACGTCTCGCTTGTGTACGTACTTTCACGACGAAAGGTGAGACTAGACTACAGAATCATCAGTTACTCCCATAGAGATGATTCCTCACAAGTCACGAAGCCAAGTATCTGTGGAATCGAATAACACACGGGCCGGGCAACTTATTAGGTTTAATGATGACATATAAATATATTGGATTTTGCATGAGCCAACTTTAAGTGAAGATTTCGGTGATTTCAGACCATAAACGATTAATCATTAAACCACCTCGGTAACCTACATATACTACGTTAGTACTGAAACCACTCGAACATGTAAGACATAGTTCTCCACCATAAAACCAGTAAAGTGGCAACACCAACATAATGACAAACTTCTCCGAATCACCTCATGTACTCTAGAATTCTTTATTTATTGTGATATTTTATCATTCACTAGAAATATTTATCAAGATATCTGTAAGACTTATGGTTTGATTTTTTCTAACAAATCATCTAAGGATATCAATATATGTGCATGCACATACGAATATATGCAAGTCACAAATCCAAAGATATGTGGTGATTCATTGTAACAGACTATATTTTTGGTGATCCCGTATAGCGGAATACATTTTTAGGAGCGATTACCATCTTGACACAAGAATGTAGCATAATATTTGGCATACAATTTGAATTTGGCATAGTTTAAATGATAGATATTAGAAATTTATAACTAAGAACACCACATGTTTATACGGACTTCTGATTTTATACAAAACAATACAAATATATAACAGTTAAGATCAATGTTGGTATTTATAAAATGTATAAGAGTTTAATATAAATATTTTTATGTTTAACTTGTTCCAAAGCCAAAGCCATCATAGGATGTAATTTTGTTTTGAAAAAAAACATAAATTGCAACGAGAACAAGTTGGGATGCATTCACGTGTCACTGCATCACCAAAAGAGCAAAAAAACATGGCAACAACACATACACCTACGTCCACATCCAAAATCCAGTGGATCGAAACAATCGAACCTTTGGGAACAAGCACCTTGAACACACTGGTCACAGGAACATCGGCTTCATTGACAAAATAACTCAAGCATTGCTTGATGTCTTACCTTGGATTCGGTGACACAACTGTTTGGAAGGGGAGGATGCGGCACCAAGGCCATGTTGCAACCCGGCAGGCGACGGGCACGCCGGTGGGCGGAAATTATGCACGGTTTCTCCTCTCCTTGAAAGAGGACTGACGGCTAGGGCACGAGTAAGTAGCGAGCCTCGACGGATGGAATCAACTCCAGGCTAGACAGGCCCGACATGCCCCTTGTGTCCATCAGCCTGGTCCGTCCCATAACATGCCTTAGAGGCCTTATAAAACAACAAGTGTATAATAATGATGCAAAAGATGGATGTAATTTTTGATAAACTAAAGAAAAAACTAAACTAAACAAAAGAGTATAGTATGAGTTAAGGAAAAATGAATAGAATTTGCTCTTCAACTTTCATTCATAGGCATATTTTCATCGATCGATACCAAAAAAGAAACATTCTTGTGCCCTCGAGAATTCTGTTGTGGTTATCAATAACTGTGGTCTAGTCAATCAGAAAGCAATGTGCTTCTTTCGGAAATTTCTTGTGATCAGTTAAATTTTCAATGCAAATCTATATTAATAGATAAATTATTGGTAAAATATGTCCATGGTGATTTCAATTGCATGAAAAATCAGGAAATTTCTCCTCTAAATTTGCAATGCAAAATGTAGATATAAGCTCCCCAAAGCTTAGGTTCTTAAATGTACCCAAGTGAAAGATGAGCTTGATGAACATGGCGTCATGTTTATGAAGCGAGGTGTCGATAATAAAAATATATTGTCATTGCAACATTATACATAATCCATTCATTACACAATGCTAGATTATCAACCGTATAATGAGCTCGTTATAGGTTATAACACGCTACCATGATGAGAAACTCAATAGCTATATCTACCCAGCACCGGTCCCTCCACTGAGAGATTAGAAGCTGATTCTTGAACAGCTACCTATGCACTAGCATTTTCCCCCTAATATTAATAAAAAATTATCATGGTTTGTCATTACGAGTTGAACGTGACAATCAATAGGATTTTATCGATGTGTTTTTATAGATTTTCTCTAATTTCCAATTACTAAGTCTATGTCCTATGCACATGTTATGATACGATGCTTACGGAAAGCTCATAAAAATTAAAAGTTAGAACATCAGCCTAAAAGTCTTAACGTCTGGTGCTAATTGCAATGTAGAGATGCTTTTCTAAATAAATTGATTGGATATTGTTTGTTTTCTACAAGAGCTGATGCAAGCGCTCAACGAAGAAAATAAGCTAGTCCATGATTTTCTGCAAGGTACTGGATTTGGTAGTGCTTCAAATTCTTCCTCCGCATATGTAATTTCTATGAGGCGTGAGACTGAAGATTAATCTTAGGATCAAGTGAAAGTGGGAAAAATTGCGAGGAAATCGGTTTTCGCGGCCAGCTTCAAGAGGCCCCGAGCTTAAGCTTCTGCACGGGCCCATAAAATCCCAGGAGCAGCCCTGAAGGTGACGGAACACAGATAGCTGGCCTACCTGGTACTTGGAAGTTGTCACTGCATAGTGCTGCCTGCTGAGTGCTAGAGGATCAGACCAGGTCTGTCTAGACAACACAATTCGAGAGGAGTGTGGAATGAAAACATGGAGCCCTTTCCAATGTGATCTCTATTTGTTGTGTACCTCGCTACCGTCCATTTAACTGCACCTCACAGAACTGAAGTCCATTCCATTTTAATTTTGCACAAAAGGGTAAGATAAGATGCTCCTTCGATCGTTAACATAATACATAAGAAACTTTTTTTGACATTGCCATGGACTTAAAAACGTCTTATAAAATGTTACAGAGGGTGTAGTTTTGGATGATAATTAAAGGAACGATTATTCTTTTCTATGTCAAGGCACACCAAACTGATCTTATTACACTCCCTCCGTCACGGTTTAGAAGGCACGTTTGGAAAATCTCTGAGACCAAGGTAGTCATCGATTGGTTGTGAGATGTAGCAGGTGTAGACGCTAATGCACCTAATCAATTAAGAAAATAAGCATTTGATGTTCCCACAGTCGAGTTAATAACCAGTGCATGCATGAGTAATAATAGTACTAATTAATAGAAGTAATTGCTTTCGCGTCTTAAACCTTGTCTATTTTAAAAACGCACGCAAATTTAATAGTGCGTTCTAAAGCGTGACGGAGGGAATAGTTAAAGAGATTTTTATCTTGGTAATTCAAGGCAAGATTATTCTTTTGTTCACGTAATTAAAGGCAAGATTATTCTTTTCTATGGAAATGACACACCAAGATTATTCTTTCCTAGGTTAATTAAAGGGAAGATTAATTGTCCTGTTATTAAATCTGTTGCATCATAAACTTTCCAACAAGAGCGTGGTCCAGCTTTATAGCTAGAGAAAACAAAAGCACCACTATAATAGCTGCCACATACTGCACTATTTATTTTTCTTTCATGCATGTGTGCATATTTTTTCGTGTATTCCTGGAAGAAAATAAGAACTGCTTTTGGATCATGTCAATTCAATCAGCCTCCACTCAGAAAAGAAAAGGAAAAAGGAAAAAAAACAAGAGATGCCCCAGTTATTAGGCAAACACAATGATAAGACATATGAGGCTGGTGCAAGTCATGACAATATCATCCACAACCCTAATTAATATCAGATCCATGTATACGGTTCTACGATGCCATGGTTTTTTGCACTTGAATTTGCTACTCGGTTTGAGAGACAAAAGGAGCATTAAATGACACCAAATTTAAATTCAAATTCAAATCATAATTGATATTGTCTTCTTATATTTTTAGATTTCTTTTGCAATCTTATTCGGACATGAAACTTGATGCATGGTCGATGCATCGATCTGTACCAATGTTTTACGCTATTTTGGGAAAAAAATTCTTTAAATTTTGGTTGTGGCTTCTGTGCATAGTTACATACATAGCATGCAAATAGCGTGAAAAGAGGGAGCATCAAATACTTCCCCTGAAATTTGCACCGCACATTTTGGAAGAAATAGACTAAGATTCTTCAAATCAATAACAAAAAGAAAAACTAAACTTGTTAACGGTATTATTTTGTTTTGTACAATATGCTTTAGGTAGTTTTTTTAGTTGGATATATGCCTTAGGAAGTTATTAATAAGTAAGCAAAAAGTCCAGTGAAAACGATATTTGGCGCAAAAAAGAAGAAAAGGTGGAAACTTTTTATTAGAAGGTCTCTTACATCATTGGTCATATTTAGTTTTCTAATTCGATACACTGACCGCTTGTGGCTTACAAAAATCATCGTAAAGCAGCAGCAAGAGTAACGAATTTCTCTGTGAAATTTGCAGTTACCACAGCAACGCCTTCATTGCTTGTCGGTCGATCCACGCGGCGCACAAGCTAAATGCGTCAGCCGTGTACCCCCTGCTCGAAAAGTTCTTCAAATACCAGGTTAATTATCTCTTGCTTGTATGCTTCTTTACATACCCGCAAAATTTTACTAAAAGAGAAGAAGCGAAAGGTGTATAAGAAAAGGAGAAAAAATAAATCAGGCATAACACAAGCGTTTGGTGCTGTTCAGAGGAAAATCTTGAGATGTTTGGTGCTGCCTCTTGTCTGAACACCACGGCCAATATAAGCAGAGGTATCAGCTTGATGCATTTTGAGTTAATAAAACACCTTTTTAAAAAACGGAGAGAAAAGGCGTTGTTGCTTTTTCTAGATGACTAGGCGTTGCTTTGGAAGCACTAATAGGTGGAGTGCAGTGCAACTTTTTGAGGCAAAGAGAGGGAACCGAGAAGCACCCTGCTCACATCCCATTGGATGGAACCACCATGCAATGTTTTCTTTTGTCCATGCCAAGTCATATATAAGCAAAAGCTTAGAGCATCTATAGCCGCAACCAGGAAATCTGGCCCCTCAAACGTCCACGGATGCGATCGGATGCGTCCGTGGATACTGACCGATCACCTCTTTAATTTTTATTTTCATAGATATGTTTTTTTTATACGTCCGGTCACATGCATGTGATTGGTAGAGATAAAGTGAGAGAAAAAAAGAATCAACAAATAAAAAAGATGGGCAAAATCCCATGTGGCGAACGCAGAACGACTGACCGTACATGCCCGGACGCACCTCATACTCATCCCATATATGAGGGCAATATGAGGAGTGTCGGACAACCCGATCATTTAAGAAGGCTATAAGGGGTCCAGTTGGATCAAGTTTTTCCTTCTCTCTCCTATCCGGTTGTATATGGGATGAGTATGAGAAGTCCGGCTGTAGATGCTCTTATATCCACAGCTAGCTTTTAAAATACGGATTAGCCGATGAATACATCAAACATGCTTAAGCAAAATATGACACTTTTTTCATAAGAGGGAAATACCTCCTAGATTGGTCACAACTCACAACATATAACACACACAACGAGATCACAAGGATTAAAGGATGGTACATTTCAGGAGGATTATTACAACGCGCCGACATACATCAAAACAAGAGCGGCAGTGGTCGCCGAAATAGCGAACAACCTTGTCACGCCCATCATTGGCGAAGCCAATTTGGCTGCATACATAGCAGGATTCAACGACTCACGGTCGGATCAGGCCGCAAGGATTTCCTTCAAGGTTTGTTGAACTCATCTCGCATTAAACGTTGTATTCTATAATTTGTATTGTTCTAGACACATTATTCACCGTGTGTTTTCTCTATTTTGTAGTTTGGTTGTGCACGAGGTGTCACCGGGACACCCTACTACTTTGTTAATGGCATACCACTCAATGACCTTGATTTTCCACTGAACTACGACAAGTGGATATCCACACTTGATCCATTGGTTGGCAAGATGTAGGGAGCTATCTCACTGCAAATAAATAACTCCAAATTGTAAACAGTATCAGCCAAATAAGTGGAGGACATAAATAGTTTGATTTTGCCATGATGTATATGAAAGTATGTGTTAATTATCACAATAATGTTTGTAAGTCGGCATAAAAGACAACACAAAGAAGACACATGAGATGCACTACAAGTGCTACAGACTGTGCCGGCGAGCATGGTTACTTGAGTAGTCAGACTCTAGTAATTCACTCATGCAACCGTTGTCGCCGAGCCGACTCGCGCCTCCGGAAGGAGCAACTGTACCTTGTAGTGCATCTCCCAACTGTCGTCGTAGAGGGCCACCCGCCCTCTCGCTTTGGGCTGTGGAGCACAGATTTGGCCAAGGAGTAGTACGGGACGAGAGCATTGCCGACACAGGCATCAACATGACCACGCTTTGCCGAAAACCAAAGATGCTTTGACCTACAATCTAAGCCCACCCTAAGACATCGTCGTTGTCGGGGGATAACCCCGGGATAGGCTCATCAAGCCTATTCATTCATTTGATGAATGTATGAAGATTCCCAAGGTCCAAGTCTTCTGACCGGCTAGGCATCACCTCCCGGCTCGAAGACGAGGCGGCCACCTTTCTGGCCGGTCAGGCAACCCCTGCCGGCTAGAATCCAGGCGGCCTTCCCTTCAGAGCCGGCCTGGTCCCGCCAGCCGGACTGAGGGGGAGGCGGCCACCCTCAAGCCGGCTGACCAAGCAGGCTAGCCGGTCAAGGATCACAAGTCACATTAGATCGTAGGTCAGGAAGAGACCTCACGATTAAAGGTAGCTACGCGTCGGCAAAGGTACGGGATCAGGGCGTCCGACAGGTACAAGCGTCGGCGGCCACGCCACTGACCTACCCCGGCTCTGATCCATCACCTAGCATAGTGTTGGACCGTCGCACTACCACTCCATTACTGCACTCGGCGTGGGGAACCGTGGAGGCGGTCGTACTACCTCCCCATGAAGAATCTCACGGGGCAACGCTTGACGTACAACGCGTGCTCAGTGTCAGCCTTACGCGAGAGCCCCATTGGCCAGCCGACGGGTCCCATAGGCAATCAAGACCATGCAGCCGGCGGGCCCCTCATCGACAAGACAAGACCCTTGTGGGCCCCTGGCCAGCCGGCGAAGCAGCCAACCGGGTCCCACACTTGTACCCTTTATCCATATTGTAGGCCGGCGGGTTCGTCTATAAACCCCCCCGATCGCCCCCCATGCAGGGGGGCCGATGATTCACCAGTCATTCAACACCGCACACTCACCAACCGCATAGAGAGAAGTAGAGACGAGCCGGCTGCTCCCCTCTTCCTCCTCCCAACACAGCTCCAGGAGCGACATTGTACTATGTTCCTATACATCAAACACTCCGGCAGGATTAGGGGTATTATCTCTACGGAGAGCCCTGAACCTGGGTACATCGTGCGTCCCATGCGTGGACCAACCTCGTTTCCAGCGCCCACCTTTGTCCCCTCGGTTCTCACTGACTTTAGCCTACCTATGGCATATGTTCTGAGTATTCACCGACATTTGGCACCCACCGTGGGGCCGATCGCGACATCGGCTGGCTTTACGCGCTGGGTGGGGCCCCGCACCTACACCACCGGATGCATCGCGTCCGGATCAGTCTGCATGCCCGTGGAGCCTGCTTTCGACGAGGCAACACCCATGATGATCGACGTCCCCGTCCGCCATGCGGATTCGGACGAAGATTCTGATGACGAGGCGCTCCCTAGCGTCGTCGTCGCTGCCATGGAGAACCTCAGCGTTCTCTTTAGTGACCTTCGTCTCAACGACGGCCCGCGCTACTTCGGCGAGGACTTCGACGTTGAGGCGCTCTGCGCCAGCTTCAGCAGGCTCTCTATCGCTGAGATGCGTGTCCGCGACGTTTACCCGAGTAACGTCCTCATCTTTGACGGCCCTCCGTCGTCAGTGGGGTTCTTCACCCCATACCACGTTGCTGCCGTCTCCAACACTGTGGAGGTGATGGTTATCGGCGCCGACACCAGCACGGCTCCCGGCAAGGCCTCCGCAGGCGCCGGCGAGCCCGCTGCAGCCACCGCTTATGCTCTTCGGGACGCCATCGCCGGCCTGAAGACACCGGTCACCACTTCCTCCGACCCTGCAGACGCTCGGGCCTCGCTGGAGGAGGCTCGTAAGCGTATCTTGGAGGAGGGCATCGCCGTGGCCTCGGCGAAACGTCGGTTAGAGGCTACGCAGCGCGAGTATAACTCCGCATACGGTCTCACTCCGATTTCCGAGGCCCCTAGCCGGCTTGGATCGGTCCGCAGCCGCGGCCGGTTCGTCGCCGATGTTCTAGGCGGGGACCTGCCCACCTACGAGACTCCTGCGGCCAACATGCGGGCGACGCAGGCGGCCATGGAGGAAATGGCAAGCCTGGAAGGCGAGGAGCGCGCCTTCCAGGAAAAGCGTGTCAAGGATCTCCTTGACGCCGCTAACCAGCAACACGCTCGGTTCGACCCCGGTCAGGCTCAATCAGAGTCCCCGGGACCGAACTCGGGGGCACGCCGCCACCCTTGCGGCCAGCACCACGCAGAAGGATCTTCCTCGCATCGCCCTTCCGGCTGGAGGGGCGAGGGAAGCCAAGACCGGCGCTCTCAGCGCTAGAGCGAGCACACTTCGGGCTTGCGTCACGGAGGCGACGAGGGCGATTCGGGGTACGGGGATTGTCCTCCGCGAAGAACTCACGCCTCCGGCTCCCGAGGCGCCTCCCCTCTCGCCACCGGGGCTGGCGCCCCCGTCACCCACGATGAGCGGGACGCCCGCCGGCGTATCATCGTCCTGGCCCGGTCAGCCCTCCTAGAGGAAGACGGACCCGTCGGTCCGGCATGCTTCGGCCCCCGGATCCGAGGGGAGCCGTTCCCCTGAGGTTTCACCCTGCCTCGGGATACGCCGAAATACAACGGCACGGCCAAGCCAGAGGACTGGCTGATCGATTACACCACGACCGTAGGCATCGCCAGGGGCAACAAGCGCGTAGCGGTTCGCTACGTGCCACTCATGCTGGCCGGCTCGGCCCGGACTTGGCTTAACAGCCTCCCGGCCGGCAGTGTCAACTCCTGGGTGGACTTCGAGGAGGCGTTCGTTCGCAACTTCACTGGCACATACTGCTGGGGAACGTCGCATGGGAAACAAAAAAATTCCTACGCGCACGAAGACCTATCATGGTGATGTCCATCTACGAGAGGGGATGTGTGATCTACGTACCTTGTAGACCGTACAGCAGAAGCGTTAGTGAACGCGGTTGATGTAGTGGAACGTCCTCACGTCCCTCGATCCGCCCCGCGAACCGTCCCGCGATCAGTCCCACGATCTAGTGCCGAACGGACGGCACCTCCGCGTTCAGCACACGTACAGCTCGACGATGATCTCGGCCTTCTTGATCCAGCAAGAGAGACGGAGAGGTAGAAGAGTTCTCTGGCAGCGTGACAGTGCTTTGGAGGTTGGTGATGATCTTGTCTCGGCAGGGCTCCGCCCGAGCTCCGCAGAAACGCGATCTAGAGGTAAAACCGTGGAGATATGTGGTCGGGCTGCCGTGGCAAAGTTGTGTCAAATCAGCCCTAAAACCTCCGTATATATAGGGGGAAGAGAGGGAGCCTTGCCTTGGGGTCCAAGGACCCCCAAGGGGTTCGGCCGAGCCAAGGGGGGCAACCCTCCCCTTCCAAACCGAGTCCAACTAGGTTTGGAAGGAGAGTCCTTCCCCCTTTTCCCACCTCCTCTTTTTTTTCTCTTTGATTTTCTTCCTATGGCGCATAGGGCCTTCTTGGGCTGTCCCACCAGCCCACTAAGGGCTGGTGCGCCACCCCAAGGCCTATGGGCTTCCCCGGGGTGCGTTGCCCCCCCGGTGAACTCCCGGAACCCATTCGTCATTCCCGGTACATTCCCGGTAACTCCGAAAACCTTCCGGTAATCAAATGAGGTCATCCTATATATCAATCTTCGTTTCCGGACCATTCCGGAAACCCTCGTGACGTCCGTGATCTCATCCGGGACTCCAAACAACATTCGGTAACCAACCATATAACTCAAATACGCATAAAACAACGTCGAACCTTAAGTGTGCAGACCCTGCGGGTTCGAGAACTATGTAGACATGACCCGAGAGACTCCTCGGTCAATATCCAATAGCGGGACCTGGATGCCCATATTGAATCCTACATATTCTACGAAGATCTTATCGTTTGAACCTCAGTGCCAAGGATTCATATAATCTCGTATGTGATTCCCTTTGTCCTTCGGTATGTTACTTGCCCGAGATTCGATCGTCACTATCCGCATACCTATTTCACTCTCGTTTACCGGCAAGTCTGTTTACTCATTTCATAATACAAGATCCCGCAACTTACACTAAGTCACATTGCTTGCAAGGCTTGTGTGTGATGTTGTATTACCGAGTGGGCCCCGAGATACCTCTCTGTCACACGGAGTGACAAATCCCAGTCTCGATCCATACTAACTCAACGAACACCTTCGGAGATACCTGTAGAGCATCTTTATAGTCACCCAGTTACGTTGCGACGTTTGATACACACAAAGTATTTCTCCGGTGTCAGTGAGTTATATGATCTCATGGTCATAGGAACAAATACTTGACACGCAGAAAACAGTAGCAACAAAATGACACGATCAACATGCTACGTCTATTAGTTTGGGTCTAGTCCATCACGTGATTCTCCTAATGACGTGATCCAGTCATCAAGCAACAACACCTTGTTCATAATCAGAAGACACCGACTATCTTTGATCAACTGGCTAGCCAACTAGAGGCTTGCTAGGGACAGTGTTTTGTCTATGTATCCACACATGTATATAAGTCTTCATTCAATACAATTATAGCATGGATAATAAACGATTATCTTGATACAGGAATTATAATAATAACTATATTTATTATTGCCTCTAGGGCATAATTCCAACAGTCTCCCACTTGCACTAGAGTCAATAATCTAGCCCTCACATCATCATGTGAATTACATTGTAATAAATCTAACACCCATACAGTTCTGGTGTTGATCATGCTTTGCCCGTGGAAGAGGTTTAGTCAGCGGGTCTGCTACATTCAGATCCTTGTGCACTTTGCATATATTCACGTCCTCCCCTTCGACGTAGTCGCGGATGAGGTTGAAGCGTCGTTTGATGTGTGTGGACTTCTTGTGAAACCGTGGTTCCTTTGCTAGGGCAATGGCACCCGTGTTGTCACAGAACAAGGTTATTGGATTCAGTGCACTTGGCACCACTCCAAGATCCGTCATGAACTGCTTCATCCAGACACCCTCCTTAGCCGCCTCCGAGGCAGCCATGTACTCCGCTTCACATGTAGAATCTGCTACGACGCTTTTCTTGGAACTGCACCAGCTTACCGCACCCCCATTAAGAATAAATACGTATCCGGTCTGCGACTTAGAGTCGTCCGGATTTGTGTCAAAGCTTGCATCGACGTAACCCTTTACGGCGAGCTCTTCGTCACCTCCATACACGAGAAACATCTCCTTAGTCCTTTTCAGGTACTTCAGGATATTCTTGACCGCCGTCTAGTGATCCACTCCTGGATTACTCACCAGACGACTCGGTCCCTTCCGACTCCAGGGGATCTTCCGAGCCGACGGAGGAGTCTGAGCGGGGCTCCATCGCGCCCTCGTCCTCCATCTCGGAGGCGTCGGACACCTCCACGTCAGGAGCAGGCTGACGGAGGGACCCCTGCAGGGTCTTGAACAGCTACAAAAAAGGAATTCAACCAAAGGCTCAGCAACGCTACCAACTTCAAGACAAAACAACAAAGAAGAATGGAGTAAGGCTACCATCGGAGGCGGGTGAGCCCGGTTAAACGGGGACATCCGCCATGTCCATTCCCCGCCCTCATCTATGCGGGCGGTGGAGATCAGGTTCACCCTTCGCGCTACAGCGCCCGGGGTAAACCTCTTGGTGGACAGCCGGCATGGATCAAGCCGGCCGCTCATCTCGCAGACCGGATGCGGCCGCCTCTGCAGAGGCAGAATCCGGCGGACCACCATGGTGGCGAGAAGGTCGTGGCCGAGGAGGCCGCTCTTCCCCAAGATGTCGAGGTGGGCGCAGATAAGCGCCACCTCAGGATGCGGCCTGGGAGTCTTCGCATCCCAGTTCCGCCGCGTCGGAGGAGCGATGGCAAAGGGGGGCATGTTGAGGGCGTCCTGGGCCGGGTCGGCGCTCTTCACGTAGAAGAAACCCTTTTGCCAATGTTTGATGGAGTCTTGCAGACGCATCTGGGGGAAGGCAGACTTCAGGCGATGGTGCACCAGCGCGGCCCCGCACGGCGTCATGGGGCGCGGCCCTCGAAGCTTCGCCACCTCGGATTTCTCCATGGCGATGGACTGTTGCTTAAAAAAGAACAGGTTGCGCCAC
Source organism: Hordeum vulgare subsp. vulgare (assembly GCF_904849725.1). Lineage (NCBI taxonomy): Eukaryota > Viridiplantae > Streptophyta > Magnoliopsida > Poales > Poaceae > Hordeum > Hordeum vulgare. The sequence continues at coordinate 18,257,157 of NC_058519.1, forward strand.
AGATCGACGCGAGGCTCGATCCGCACGAAGCCCTCGCACAGGACCACGAAGGTGGCCAGCTGCAGTATGGCGTTCGGCGCCAGATGCTGCGGCTGCAGGCCGAAGAATTGGAGCCACTCGGCGAAGAAGGAGCTAGCCGGGAGCCCGAAACCCCGGTAGAAGTGCTCGACGAAGACCACAACCACTCCCGCGGCGGGTGCGGGAGCGGTCTCGGAGCTGGGAAGGCGCACCGACACTTGGGAGGCCGGGGGCAGCAGTCGATGGTGACGAAGCGCCTCGATGTGCCCCTCGTCGACGTCGCTGCCCAGCTAGGCCCCCTGCGAGGACGCCTGCTGCGCCGACGACTTCTTCGAGGAAGAACCGCCGGCCATGGCTGCGGGTGGTGAAAGCTCGAAGTGGTCAACGATGCCGCAACGCGAGGATGAAGAAGACAAAGGACGCGAGCTCTTCTTCTCAGGGCGCAGGGAGGAAGAGAGCACGGACGCAGGGCGAGAAGAGGGGGCGAATGGCTTCCTCGGAACCCTCGCGTCCCATTTAAACCCCCACAAAGCGTCGTGGGGAGGGGATCCGATGCGCGTCGGGCCCCATTAATCCCGTGTATTACGGGCGGTAACGCTCCCCTAAGCCCAACCGCCGCGGAGTAAATCCGCAGAGGATCTCCCGCGCGGAGGCCGTGTTGGAAATATGCCCTAGAGGCAATAATAAAATGGTTATTATCATATTTCCTTGTTCATTTTAATCGTCTATTGTTCATGCTATAATTGTATTAACAGGAAACATTAATACATGTGTGAATAAATAGATCACAATGTGTCCCTAGCAAACCTCTAGTTAGCTAGCTCATTAGTCAATAGATGATCATGGTTTCCTGATCATGGGCATTAGATGTCACTGATGACGGGATCACATCATTGGAGAATGATGTGATGGACAAGACCCAATCCTAAGCATAGCACTAGGTCGTATTGTTCGTATGATAAAGCTTTCCTAATGTCAAGTGTCTTTTCCTTCGACCGTGATATTATGCAACTCCCGGATACCGTAGGAGTGCTTTGGGTGTATCAAACGTCACAACGTAACTGGGTGACTATAAAGGTGCACTACAGGTATCTCTGAAAGTGTCTATTGGGTTGGTACGAATCGAGATCGGGATTTGTCACTCCGTGTGACGGAGAGGTATCTCTGGGCCCACTCGGTAGAACATCATCATGAGCTCAATGTGACTAAGGAGTTAGTCACACGATGACGTGCTATGGAACGAGTAAAGAGACTTACCGGTAACGAGTTTGAACAAGGTATATGTATACCGACGATCGAATCTGGGACAAGTTCTATACCGACAGACAAAGGGAATCGTATACGGGATTGATTGAATCCTTGACATCGTGGTTCATCCGATGAGATCATCATGGAGCAAGAGGGAGCCACCATGGGTACCCAGACCCCGCTGATGGTTATTGGCCGGAGAGGCGTCTCGGTCATGTCTGCCTGTCTCCCGAACCCGTAGGGTCTACACACTTAAGGTTCGGTGACACTAGGGTTATAGGGAATTGTTATACGAGGTTATCGAAAGTTGTTCGGAGTCCCAGATGAGATCTCGGACGTCACGAGGAGGTCTGAAATGGTTCGGAGGTAAAGATTGATATATATGACGGATGGTTTCGGACACCGAAAGTGTTTCGGGCATCATCGGTAACGTACCGGGACCACCGGGACCACCGGAGGTGGCCCCGGGGGTCCACCGAAGGGGGGCAACGACCCCGGGAGGCTAGATGGGCTAAGTGGGGAAGGGAACCAGCCCTAGGTGGGTTGGTGCGCCCCCCACCCAGCCCATGCGCACCAGAGAAGGGGAAGGGGGGGGGGGAACCCTAGGCGCAGGGGAGGCCCAAGGCCCACCTAGGGCGCCCCCCTTTCCCTGCCCTGGCCGCCGCCCCTTCCCATCTGGTGGCTGCCGCACCACCTAGGGGGGAACCCTAGGGGTGGCGCACCCCCTCCCCCTCCTCCTATAAATAGAGAGGGATTTTGGCCCTTGGGAGATAGACTTCTCCCTCTCCCTCAGCGCAGCCCTGCCCTTCTTCCTCCTCCTCTCTGCCGGTGCTTGGCGAAGCCCTGCCGGGCGACCTCGTCTCTCCATCGACACCACGCCGTCGTGCTGCTGGAGTTCTTCCCCAACCTCTCCCTCCTCCTTGCTGGATCAAGGTGCGGGAGACGTCACCGGGCTGCACGTGTGTTGAACGCGGAGGTGCCGTAGTTCGGCACTAGATCGGAATCACACCGTGATCTGAATCGCCGCGAGTACGACTCCATCAACCGCATTCTAGTAACGCTTCCGCTTAGCGATTTTCAAAGGTATGAAGATGCTCTTACCCTCTCTCGTTGCTGGTCTCTCCATAGGAAGATCTGAATATGTGTAAGAAAATTTTGAATTTATGCTACGTAACCCAACAGGCCGAGGGGGCGTCGTGGTGGGACCCAGGGCCCAGGCCCGGTCCCGTCAGCAGTAATCGCCATCATTACGCCAGGCGGGGCCTGGCACGTGGCGTTCTCCGGGCCAGTTACGACTGGACCGAGGCGTCGCTTCGAAGCCACCAGGTTCCGAAGCCGGCGTCCTTCGCCGCGAATAAACGGCCAAAATATCAAGACAAACCAATAAGCCGGTGAGGCCGCCCGCCCGTAGGCGGCAGACCTCGTCAGCTTCGGGGACTACTGTCGGGGGGATAACCCCGGGGTAGGCTCATCAAGCCTATTCCTTCATTTCCGGCCCAATGGACATGAACGTATGAAGATTCCCAAGGCCCAAGTCTTCTGACCGGCTAGGCATCACCTGCCGGCTGGAAGACGAGGCAGCCACCTTTCTGGCCGGCGAGGCAACCCTTGCCGGCTAGAATCCAGGCGGGCTTCCCTTCAGAGCCGGCCTGGTCCCGCCAGCCGGACTGAGGGGGAGGCGGCCACCCTCAAGCCGGCTGACCAAGCAGGCTAGCCGGCCAAGGATCACAAGTCACATCAGATCGTAGGTCAGGAAGAGACCTCACGATTAAAGGTAGCTACGCGTCGGCAAAGGTACGGGATCAGGGCGTCCGACAGGTACAAGCGTCGGCGGCCACGCCGCTAACCTACCCCGGCTCTGATCCATCACCTAGCATAGTGTTGGACCGTCACACTCCCACTCCATTACTGCACTCGGCGTGGGGAACAGTGCAGGCGGTCGTACTACCTGCCCATGACGAATCTCGCGGGGCAACGCTTGACGTACAACGCGTGCTCAGCGTCAGCCTTACGCGAGAGCCCCATTGGCCAACCGACGGGTCCCACAGGCAATCGAGACCATGCAGCCGGCGGGCCCCTCATTGACAAGACAAGACCCTTGTGGGCCCCTGGCCAGCCGGCAAAGCAGCCAACCGGGTCCCACACTTGTACCCTTTATCCATATTGTAGGCTGGCGGGTTCGTCTATAAAACCCCCCGGTCGCCCCCCATGCAGGGGGGGCGATGATTCACCAGTCATTCAACACCGCACACTCACCAACCGCATAGAGAGAGGTAGAGACGAGCCGGCTGCTCCCCTCTTCCTCCTCCCAACACAGCTCCAGGAGCGACATTGTACTCTGTTCCTATACATCAAACACTCCGGCAGGATTAGGGGTATTATCTCTACGGAGAGCCCTGAATCTGGGTACATCGTGCGTCCCATGCGTGTACCAACCTCGTTTCCAGCGCCCACCTTTGTCCCTTCGGTTCTCACCGACTTTAGCCTACCTATGACATATGTTGTGAGTATTCACCGGCAGTCGTGCTCGCGGCGGAAAAAGGTGCCCGAGCTCCATGGCTACACCTCCAAGAGGGTAGCGACGCAAAGCGTCATCGTCGACGAGTCTGAAGGAGCGGACTTGTATTTTCACCCTGAAACCTCGGACTAAGAGGGGAACATATCGATCGCTCCGAAACGATAAACCACCTCTAAAGAGGTTATGAGCATTTTTGGCCAAGATGGAGGGTGAAAGGAGAAGGGGAGGGGGAGGGGGAAAGGTGGAAAAGGAGGGAGATGCGGATGCCATTAGGCGCGCAACTTTCCTTCATTTTACAGCCCAGCCCACGAGTAAAAAGGCAAAGCCAACAGCAATTATTGGCCCCCGTACTCTAACAAGCCGCTAAAAATAATCATCCATCCCAACGCAAAGCAAAGCGACTCGACGCCGCACCCACTGACACTCCGACACACACCAGCACACCACCGGAAGTCCCGCCGCCGACCGCCCGTCGCGTTCCGACCGAGGCCGCCGGACCACGGAGCGGAGGCACATGCGGCGGCCGCATCCCCGATGTTGACCGCGTCCCAGCTCCTGCTCCCGGCCCTGCTCCTCGTCGCCGGCGTCGCGGGCGGGGCGCCGTCGCTGGAGTTCCACCACCGGTTCTCCGCGCGCGTGCGGCGGTGGGCGGACTCCCGCGGCCACGAGCTCCCGGGCGGCTGGCCGTCGCCCGGCGGTTTCGCCTACGTCGCCGCGCTCGCCGGCCACGACCGCCACCGCGCGCTGTCGGCCGCCGGAGGACGCCCGCCGCTCACCTTCTCCGAGGGCAACGCCACGCTGAAGGTCAGCAACCTCGGATTGTAAGCCCCTCCCAGCCACCACCACCTACCCCCGTCTCGTGATTCTGTTAGCATGCTTTTGGTGCTTCACAATTCAGATGCTCACTACTGTTTGCGCTTTCTGGCTGCAGCCTGCACTATGCGCTCGTGACGGTGGGCACGCCGGGCCACACGTTCATGGTGGCGCTCGACACCGGCAGCGACCTCTTCTGGCTCCCCTGCCAGTGCGACGGCTGCACGCCGCCGCTCTCTTCGGCCGCGTCCGCACCGGTAACACCTCTGTTCTCCTCAGAGGTTTCTCAAATTTCAGCCTCTCCTATCAGCTGTGCTGCCATTGTGGACAACTATTGGTTGTCACAGTATCTGCGTATGAAGGAAAATGTGTTAGATGTGTACCGTTAATGTGTATGTATGCACTATTTATGTGTAGTCTCTAATAGTAATAAATTGCTTACATGTTCATTTATCATGTAACACTGATCCGGGGTGACAAGTTCTGGGGTGAATTTTCAGTGCTCTTTGACTGTTTGTAGTTAATTACAGAACTGTTCTTTTCTACGGTGTCATTATTCTGGGTGCAGTTAATAGTGGAGAATAAGAAAGGCCTGAAGTGCAGTGTAGATCTACTTACAAGTTTTATGAACTTCTCATTTTCTTTTGCCCCTTGTTTTATGTTGCTTTGATGATAGATTGGCTCAAACCTCATAAATCTGATTTTTTTAATTTACTGAAAGAAAAATCTCTAGTCCTTTAATTTTGTCGACTTATATTCTTGTTTTACTGGATCATTGAAAGAATCACCTGACCAAATTGTTAGGCATACATCTACATGAGTAGCACCTGAGTGTTCCTTTTTGGGTTTTCTGTTCTTGTTTGCACAGCCTCTGTTTGACAGTTAAAATTCAGGTCTAATGGTAGTCTGTTTTACGGTGGGTGCAGTCCTTAGCACTACAAATACATGGTGTATGGGTCATTAGGGTCAGCGCTGTTATTCCCAAAATCATTCTGCATATCTTGAGCTCTGTTTATTGTAAAAACGTTTTCCTTTCCTTTCTTCCCTCTCAGTAGTATCATTTGTGATATAGGAACACACGTATTATCTAACCTTTTGTGTTACCTTTCTGTATGCCTGCATTTTCTCTTTTTAGAGTTACATTTTTGTCTACTTATAGTTTGTTAATTTTCTGAGATTTCAGGCTTCGTTTTACATTCCTTCGTTGTCATCAACAAGCCAAGCAGTTCCTTGCAACAGTGACTTTTGTGGTCTTAGAAAAGAATGCTCTAAAACATCAAGTTGTCCATACAAGATGGTGTATGTGTCTGCAGACACATCATCCTCTGGATTTCTTGTTGAGGATGTACTTTACCTATCAACAGAGGATACTCACCCTCAATTTCTCAAGGCACAAATAATGTTTGGGTAATATTTATTCTGTATCTGGCGAGATGAAAAATATTATTTCTAGCTTTTTGATAAACTTTGATCTGTTTCATGTTTATCAGTTGTGGAGAGGTTCAGACAGGCT